>NW_022589711.1:68753378-69353378 GCF_004348235.1 Phoca vitulina | reverse complement strand
GTCCTGATTTAAACTATTACATTCTTTGAGTTGAAAGACAAGAAAAATAACTCCTTGTGGCTTGTACAACTGTCCATCTTCAACGACCTCAAATTTTTATTCTGTCGCCAGGATCTCCTGTTCCTCCCATCAGCAGTCATCCTGCCAACCTGGCTATCAGGAGCTTCAGTCACTCCTGTCTCTCTAGCTTAATAAATGTGGATTTTATGACTCCCAGAATCTCATTAAAGAGCAAGAGTGCACTTGACTGAGTCCAGATCTCCGCAGATAACTCACCACACTCAGCCAGCCCTTTGTAGGCCCTTGTCCCTGCTTCCTTTCCTCTGCTCTATTTGCCATGTAGATTTGGGGGCTGACTGTGTGTGAACATTCAGGACCCAGTCAACCTGAATAGTTGAATTTGTAAACACATGCCCAGTGACTGTGAAGTGAAATTCCTCCTAGGAACCTAAGTGGGTCAAGAGCTGGGTCCAAGGCAGCTGAGAAGCCATCTCCGTGCTGAGGAAACAGCAGGAAGTGGTGAGGACTTGAGCTGGACAGCACCTGCCCCACCTCTCTATCTGGTTACTACCATGCAAGTATGCAGTTTTGTTGGTAGAACTTCTAAGAACTTCTAAGTTTTTCTCTAACTTCTAAGAGAAACCAGAGGTTCATTTTTCTAAACGAGAGATCTCCAGAACTTTAAGTGTTGGCTTGATGTTTAACTTTTTATTTCAGAAAATTTCAGATACAATCAGAAGTAGACAGTAATGGATTCTCATAGACCCATTGCCCAACTTCTCATTTCCTTGCTGCCCCCACCTACTCCTCCTGCCCACACAGCTGTGAAGTCCAGACATCATAATATTTCATCTCTGCACCACATTACCATCATCACATGCCCATCCAAAATAAGCAAAAAGGATAATTCTTTCATGTCTTTAAAATTCAGGGACTGTTTCCATTTCCTCAACTGTCCTAAAAATGAAGGCTTTGTTTCTTCAGTTTGTTGTAATTGAAATTCAGACATGGTCTGAATATTCCGTTCGGCTGGTATCTCATAAATTTCTTTTCATCTGTAGGTTTCCCTCCCTTTCTTTTTTGTCCCTTTGCAATTTATTTGTTGGAATAATTTTTTTTTTTTTTTTATCCCATAGAATTTTCAGCAGTATGAATTAGGCTGATTGCATCCCTGTTTTGCTTAATATATTCTCTTTGTGTTTCGTGGCAAAGAGGCTTAATCCAATACAGGTTTAGTTTTTCTGGCAAAGGTTTTATAGATAGTGGCATTATCTTTCATTAGGAGTGCGTGATGTCTGCTTATCTCTTTCTGTACCGATCATTGCCTATGTCCTTCCATTCATGCATAGGTGGCTGTGATTTTTTTTTTCCCCCCCTTGGGCCAGATGTAACCCATGAGCCACCAGCTGTAGAATCCAACCAATCTATTAAAATTTAGGCAGGAACCCTGCCCATGTCTGGAATGTTCTGTGATTCATTTTAAGTAATTTAACTCCTAGTGAGCCTGTCCTGATACATGGAAATGATCTTGCCAAAACTACCATTGACTTTTATAATATCATGTGCCTACTTACAGTGAATGCAAAAAGGGACATTTCTTTTCATTAGGTTGGGTGAAGAGATCCTAGTAAGTATCCTTTGTTTGGATCAGATGTCGTGGTGGACATAAGGCAAACAGGTCAAATATCCAGTAAATATGCGTCTTATCTTTTAAGATGGAACTAGGCATTAGTACTTTTAACATGCGTGACCTCCATAAATTCTTTGTGATAGACTTTGAGAAAGGACCTTGCAAGTCCCATACCTAATTAGGTCCTGTTTTCCATAATGTTGTTATCTCTAGCCATTGTTTATGTTCATTGGGTGGAGTGAGGGGAGATGGATTGTGGGTGTTCAGAGAAGCGTTAATTTGGGGATGAGTAAGGACAGTAGGCAGTAGAGTATAGAGGTTAGATTTCCACGACTGTGTTCAGTTGAGGCAACTTTCTAGCTGTGTAGCTTTGGGAAGCTTACTTCCCCTTTCAATTCTGAGTTTTCTTCTATCTTTAGTGGGACCTCAAGAATTAAGTGTTTGATTTATTTACCAACTCTGATTAGCTTAATCCTTGCATCTCTTTTAGGCAGCAAAAGTTTCTTTGTTGTCTTTTTAAAAGAGTAGATTTTCAAGTTGGATTTTTTTTTTAATGCTCAATATTAAGGAAAAAATGGAAAAATAGGAAAGAAGATGGTAAAAAATCAACATAACCCTATTTTATGCTATTTGAAAGAAGTATAATTTTATAGTAGTATGTTATATGCTTTTTCTTCATAGCTTCTCTGGAGAAATTGTGCCCATATGTTCAGCATTGAGCCAGGCATTTTAATGGTAGAGTACACAGCTTTAATCTCGGCGCCAGGTGCAAAAGTAAAATGTTCACATGGATAAACTGTACCTGAACATTATGTTTATTGAGTCAGAGATGCACTTGGCAGTAGCAAGCATGTTTCTGTGTGTGAAACATCCATACTTCTACCTAAATATCTGCAGTGTTCGAAACAGTTTAAAGATCCCATTGTTTGTACTTCTCTCTCCAGTTTGTAGACTCTTAGTACTACTTCTTGTCTCTTTTCAGCCAACCCTTAACTCTTCTTTCAGCCTCCTTCCACACAAAGTCAGCTGGAGAGTGGCTTGATGGTTTTACAATGTATATTTAAAGACCAGTTTGGGGATAAGGATATTTTTTTCTTTCTTTCTTTCTTTTCTTTCTTTTCTTTTCTTTCTTTCTTTTCTTTCTTTCCTCTCTCTCTCCTTCCCTCTCTCCCTCCCTCCCTTCCTTCCTTCCTTCCTTCCTTCCTGTTTCTCTCTCTCTCTTTCTCTCTCTCTCTCTCTCTCTTCCTCCCTCCCTCCCTCCGTTTCCTTCTTTCCCTTTCTTTCTTATTTATTTATTTCAAAGAGAGGGGGTAGGGGAGGACTGGAGGAGCAGAGGGAGAGGGAGAGAGAAACTCAAGCAGACTCTGCGCTCAATCTCAGGACCCATGAGATTGCGACCCGAGCCAAAAGCAGGAGTCGGGAGTCGGCACTTAACTGACTGCGCCACCCAGGCGCCGCAGGGATATTTTCTTATTCAGCATATTGTTTCCCAGTCAGTAGACCCTGCCTGCCTTAATTGGGGCAGAGGGTTCTGACCATTGGTGGAAGGAGAGAAGGAGTTGAGGCCCATTCCCTGCTTGGGTCATTATCCCCTGGAGATGCTGGCCATAGTTAGGTCAGGACAAGACCAGTAGGTAAGAGAAAGAGTCATGGTGTGTACTACATAAATTCTTTTCTTCTGTGGAAAGCCCTGGCGCAAACCTGAAATAAAAACCCTGGTCTTCCGCAATGGGCCACCGCCACTGACTGTCTTTGTTTGCTTTCAGGGTATATGCCATGTACAATTCCGTAAAGGGATCCTGCTCCGAGCCCGTTAGCTTCACCACCCACAGCTGTGTACCTGAGTGTCCCTTCCCACCGAAGCTGGCACACAGGAGCAAAAGTTCGCTAACCTTGCAGTGGAAGGTGGGTAGCTGCAAAGTGTCGGGCACAGTCTGACGTCGAGCCATTTGAAACATTTTCATTGAACACTACTCCAGTCTGGTGATGGTGTTTGATTTTCTACATAGTAACTATGTGAAACAAATTATTATGATATTGAAAGTTGTTATGTCTATAAAAACTGGGCAAAGCAGTAGGAGGTGGAAATACAAAGAAGATCTGCAGGGATAAATCTTTTAGGTTCATGAGCAATACGTTATACGTGATATGAATACTTAAGATACCTGAATTGCATCACTTTCTAATGGTTTCATTCATTTCAACAAACGTTTGAACTGAAGACTTTAGTAGAAAGTTTTCATAAAGGTTTAGAGATAAGTTGGTTTCGGCTCCATTGGCTTCTTTCAGTGGCGACTCTGAAATGTTTAATATTTAAAACTGCCTAGAATGTTAAGTGTTCTAATTACATTAAGACTTAACTAACTTTTACTGATTAGGCCTTAGATCAGTTAGGGTTACTCATTATTCTTTAAAGTCTGAATTGTATAGTAGTTTTCATAAAATACAATTTAGTGGCTACAAGTAACTCTTGCCAAAGAGAGGTCTTTATGGTGTATCATTAGCTTATTAGCCACAGTTGTGTGTTCACAAGAAGATAGCAGATTCTGTTATCAATCTCTATAGTAATTGTTTCTCTTTGTTTATATTTTAAATGCAGTTTAAGATGTGAAATTTCTAGAGATAGAGATAAAGAGTTATGGTGTTTGGGGAATAGGCTAATGTGTGAAAGAAGTAACATGGCTAGGGAGATCTTGTATTCGTGAAGACATACTTTGTCCTTTGGTTCCCAGTGCAGGAGGTTGAATTTATGCAGGGCATTCATAAAGGCCTTTGAGAGCCGTCGTTAGCAATAAAGCCCGGGCTTCTGGAGACCCCTCTCGTGTGGGCAGCTGCGTTCTCATAGCCACTGGCCGACATGGCGTGTGTTACTTGGCAAAGGCAAAGTTTAGACTGGCTTAGAATCTGAACTATTTTATTTTCCTTCCTGGCTTCCAGGGATAATCCAGGTCAGTGATTCCCTACCTTTTCAGAGTTGTAACACCCAACTGGTCATCATAAGTCCTTGGAGATACACATCCATTTTAAAATATGGTCTCTATTTGCGCATGTACATACATGAACATTATCTTTTTTAAAGGAAAGAATTAAAATTCATTTTGTTTGGAAAATATAAGAAATCTTCTTAAGATTACCAGAGGGACCCTGGGGTCTTATAAACCTAAAGTTGGGAATCACTGATACATACTCAGCTTAAAACCTGGATGAAATCCAGGTCTTAGGCAGACCAGCGTCTTCAAGAAAAAGGTTACTTATTAGGAGGAAAATAGTTCACATTTTCTTTCTCCTTTTGTAAATCAGAAACATACTCTTATTCCATGAAGTCAAGTACAAACTTAAAAGTTCTGGATTCAGTTCATTTTTCATTAAATGTCCTTAAAACGGATTTCCTAATCACAGTGTACCGGCTTGGGGCCCGAGGACAGGGGGACAGGGCTATGACTGCCCACCTGTGCTTGAACCCACAAACACACAGAGAGTCAAGATCTTCTCACTTCTTGTTAGTCAGCAGTAGGAGATAGGGCAATATAAAAACCAAAGTCAGTGCTCCCACGCTCAAGGAATTAAGAACTCGGTGGTGGGGCAGGATATCCTAGAAGAAACTACTGAAAGAACAGTTTCTCTAGAGAAATTTATAAACATCATAAACATAGTTTTTATCTTAGAAATGGAGTCTCATCTAAAACTTCGATTGTGTCCATTATTTAGAACTTCATATATATCCCTGTCTCCCAAAATGAGCCCACAACCCTGAGACTACAGTTCAGTAGAACATAGAGCACTCCCCTGAAATCTGGGTTTGAGACTCAGGGGTGATGTGACCCAGACGGTGAAAGGAGGGAGAAGAGTTTCTTGATAAATTTAACTAGTATTTACTGAGCCCTTGATGATTTATTAGTCACAAAAATAAAACAACAGCTGTTGTTCCCCAAGTGCTTCCTGAGTTGCCCAGTAGTTGAGTAGGTGATTTATATATATTCTCCCAATTACTTATCACATCATTTATTCTCGGAACATGAAATTAAACAATGATATCAAGTGACTAACAAAAGACCACACTTGACAAACGGCTGAACTGGGCTTTAGGTGCAGTTCTGGGGACCCGGCTGCCTTTTGCTAGGGGCTGGAAAGTCAGTTTGTGGGGCTCCTGCTCCTTCCTGGGGGGCGGTGGTCAGGCCCAGACACATTTGTGCAGTGGGGAGACCTGGTCTAGTCCTCATTCGAGCTGCCTCCTCCCTCCCTCCATCTTACTACCCTCATCCAGTGAGGGAAACCACGGCAGCACCCCCTTCTAGCGGGGCTAACCCTGCAAAGCACTCTTCTCCAAAGTTCTCCACTCCCCTTCCCGTTGCCCAATGCCCATTTTCTCAGTGAAGTAGATCTCCGCCTGCTTTTAAGAGGAAAGCAAAAGATGAGACTTCTTTTTGCTAACATGCAGAGAGCTAATTGCTCCTGGTAATCTCCCAGGGGATCTCCCTTTTTTTTCTCTCTCTCTCTTTTTTTTTTTTTAAAGGAAAATCTCAGTGGCACAGAAGGCTTTCTAATCTTAAGCACTTAAAAAAAAACAAAACTGTGTGGAGGAAGTTACAAAAAACATATACTCTTAACCCTGAACCTGGCTGAGTCAGATTTACCCACCGGACTCCAAGCAGCATCTACATTTCTCAGCCGCCTTTTTTCTCCCCCTGTTCCTAAAGTGCCTCTTGAAAGTCTTATCCCCAGAGGAAGTAGGGCACCATGTGGGTGTAAAGAGGGGAAAGCAGGTTTGGCTCTTTGTGGGGTATGATTTATTAGTAGTGGGGCTTTCTCTACATTTGAATTGTATTAAAATTCATTTGTGATAATGTTTCCCAGGGAAACGCAGGAGCCACCAGGGTTACCCACCCGAGGGGACAGCACAGGGCTAGCGTGGGTAGTGTATTTGAACCAAGTGGAGGGCTCCTAAGTTTTGTCTGTGAACTGCTTTCCCTAATCTCATTTTACTGTTTTTCTTTTTTTAGGCACCAATTGATAATGGTTCAAAAATCACCAACTACCTTTTAGAATGGGATGAGGTAAGCATATTTTCATATCCATCCATCTAAAACACCATTTCAAAAATAAAATTGCTGAACAAATACCATTTTATTCTTTTTAAAGATGTGCTAAACACATGGAAAAAAAGAACGTAAGTAGTGAAAAATTTAAACCTATAGTATTGACTGTGGAAAAGGGAGACGGGCTAAAGTAGTGTAATGAATTGTACTAAATTGCATTAAATGTATTTACTTGGCTTATTTGCAAGAAATGCTGCAGAAAGAAAAGGCAGGGTCTTATCTCTTGTGGAGTCCCTAGTGCCTAGCCAGCCATCAATTTGTATTAAGGATCGACTGCTTTGTTATCTTGACTGCTCAGGGCCATTCTGCATAGATGGTTTTGATAAGGTAAACCACAGTGTGGCTTGGGAAGTATAATTTGTTTCTTCTTTTTGAAGCCATGGATGTATTTTGCTGTTTCCCTGTTGAGCGGTCTCTGTGGGAAAGTTGGAGCCCTGCCTGGAGGCCTCACTCTCCCAAAGGCATGTGTGATCACCCTGTGGACTAGACCGTCCTATAAACAGGCACCCCCTTGGCTGCTTCTGTCACCAGAGGCCCTAAGACGGTATCCATGGTGAAGTCTCCTTATTGTCGAGCCCACTCTGTGCTGAATGGTGACCCTGTGCATTTCTGGCCTTGCTAACACTACCCACAGAATCTCAGGCAGGAAATAACTGGATGCAGAAAGAAGCCTTTCGTTTCTAAAAAGGAACTGTACTTTTTGTTCTGTAGATTTTAATTCTGTTCGCTCATTTACCCTTGCTCTATTCTATCTTTCTGTGAGTGAGCAAGTAGACGAAGGATTTCGAGAATAGAAAATGTGGAATTGGAGAAATGCAAGTTAACTAGTCTTTGTGACTTAAATTTAGGGGGATTTTAAAGATTGAGAATTCAGGCTTAGGCAAAAAGTGACTTGTTGAGTGTGGAAAAAATATTTTCACCAAATGTAAAATGAAATTGGACGAAACTCTCACAATGAAATTTTGATGTGAAAAAGGGGGCCCTTCATCGCTTTCTGCATTAGTGTGTTTTCCCATCTGGGTTGCATCTGAAAGCTGGAGTTCCAAATTACCCAAGACAACGATCTATTGTTCCGGGGATCCTTGCAAATAGTTCCTACGTACAGATAGGTGAAATCTCAGACTTGACCGGGATATTTTACAGATGAGGTGGGTTTCATTTTAAGGTGGTTTAAGTGGAAAGTGAAACCACCCCTACGGCCCTTGTGGAAAGATTTTTATAAGCAGTCCAGAAGGCCGGAAAGGAACCTGGCTGACCTGTGAGCACAGGGCAACATCTTACCATCCCCTCTTCCTCCGAAAGGACAAGTGAGAGTTTGACGGAAAGTGTTAAGTGTGTGTTGGTTTGTTGCACTGACCTGCCTGATGTTTTTTCTCCTATCTTGAGGTTTTATATCAAGATAGAGTTTACCACTAAAGAGGAGGCATTTTTCCTTTCAGATCTCCTCCAAGCTGTGTGCGTGCATGTGTGTATATGTGTGTGTGCGTGCCCACGCATGTGTGTCTCCTATGTTTTTTTGCTGCTTTGGACCATGACCTCATAAGTTAAGTAGGGTCAGAGAAGTTGAGTATTTGAATGGGAAACCTCCAAGGAAAACCCAGGTGCTACAGGAAATGGTAATGGTGACTGAGTTGTTGGCCTCCTTCCCTTTGAATTTGGATTAAAAGTGCCCTGGCAGGATGCATGGAGGAAATAAGCTACAGCCACAAATGAAATGGAGAAGCTTTGTCTAATGACCATTTATAATCATTAGCACCCACTATAGACTAGTGACCACACAATGTTAAATTGTTTATTTTTGGCCTTCTCCTGCCTTTTCCCTGCTTGCTCTCTTTCCATCCTTTCCTTGCTCCCATCTTAATTCTTCAGCCGTCCCCGTCCTCTTCATCTTCTCTCCCACCTTCTCATTCCTGCTGGCGTTGGCTCTGTTGAGATTGACCAAAGACTCCAGGTTAGTGGACTCTCACCCACTATAGGCCTTTTGCCAACGTAGGAATCCTTTTGTATTCTGTGACCTAATATTCACCTTGTAGAAAAACTTCTGGGCCCCAAACTCTGTGAAGTGCTCCCTGGCCTTTAAGTTCCATGAGCCCCCGTGGTATAATTGAAAGAACACCAAGATGAGGAGCTGTGGATTCTGTTTCTGGTCTTATATGGGCTGCTTGACCCCTCCAGTCCTCAGTTTACCCATTAGCTCATGTATATTTACATCATTGATGCTTTCTCTAAACTCCTTATTTAGGATTGTCCCTTGTGATAAGAGTATGTTTTAGGATCCTTTTCACTGGTGTTTGGCCTGTTCATTTATTAAATATTTCAGCATTTGTGGAGCATACCCTCAATGCCTCAACACTGTATACTGTCCTAGGAGGGATCTGTGACATAGGGAAGGTAATATGTTTACCCTGAAAGCTGAAAAAGCTAATGTAATGCTATCCTCTTGTACTTTTAAACAGACATAAATAAAACAAACTTAACCACATGCTTCTCAAATTTTTCCATCCAGTAGCTTCTTTGCTTGATACTGTGCCTCTCCTTTTCGGTCCTTCTAAAAAAGATTTAAAAATGGTATCGTTGGGTTTCCTGGCAGTGAGAATAGAAGCAGTAGTAACCAATTCATTCCTGCCTATTTCAGAAGTAAAGTCTCTAACAGAACAGCCTAACAGTTTGTGTTTCTAAATCTGGGGCTAGGTTAGGGACAGTAGTCCTCCTGAGGCAGCTCACTTGGGTTGGTTTTTGCATCCCACATTCCCATGCTACTCAAGCCTTGACTTCCTGAAGGAAGAAAATCAAAGGCACCAAGAACAACATCTGCCCTCCAGGAAGTATGAGCATGTGAGGCTCTGGCTATCCCTTTAAACCTTCTCCTGGTAGTCTCTGGAGTCAGGTACACCTCGTAACAGGGACTCCTTCTAGAATCTGCCCTAGTGGAGTATGGTGGGGCAGCAGAATGGGAGGGGCTGTTTTGCTAGAGTCACTCCCCTCCCCACACCGAACCCTCTCCAGAGCCCGAGCTCTTCTCTCCCGGGACGTCCGTCCGGACCAGACATACACCCATAAGCCTCTCTGTTGCCCAGGCGGCTGGAAGGGCAGAAGGACAGTAGGGTACACAGAGGAACAGATCCCTACCTGAGAGGGGGACAGCCACCACTCCGAGTCTTGAAGAAGGTTGTGTTCAGGAGTAGCACTCCACCCTGTTTCCTCTCTGACAGCTGGTCTGAGAATCAGGGCTTGGAGTGAGATGGCCCCATCCATGTCTGGGTGTCCTTTTCATATTTTTTTTTTTATAGTATTACAGCACTGGTTAGAGTACTCGGGATACTTTATTTTTTTGTTCAGTTTTTAATCACCATTCCAATAAAAACTATGAGTGGGAAATTTTGAAAGAGCATCAAGTCCTGCTGTCAAGTTTCTTAGAGCAAGGCCTCACTAACGGAAGAGCAGCGGCATAGAGACCAGTGAGTACCTGGCCTGTATTTCTGCAGGGACCGGGAATGGTGTGTGGGGTTGACCATGGGAAGAGCTAATAGTTAATCAGTGGCTAACGGCTGCCCGTCTCTAAGGGCAGGTGTGGTCCTGATGGGGAAGAGAGAGCAGAAACTATTACCGCCCAGAGGGAAGCTGATTCTCTCTCCAGAATTCATTGTCATCCATGTTGCATCATTGTTCCAGAGAATTCACTTGGAAGTTACTGATAGTTCTGCAAGAGGTTTAGCTACCTACTTTTCTCTGTTAATAATTGTAACTAGACAGTCCCTCAAGTTTTAAGTCAGTGTGGGAAGTAACTCTGACGGGGAGATGGTAATGAGTCACTAAAAATGGAACCCACAGGTGTCACTGGCTTTTCAGCTGCGGCCATCAGTTTCGATCTTCCCCTGAAACAGGTCAGTTCTCATAGTGTGGAAAGGTGCGCGCTTGCCTGGTCACATCCCCGTGTTGTGGTGACTAAGGTGAGTTGTGGTGTTCTCAGCCATGGGACCTGAGAGAGTTGACCTTGCATTTTTGTGGGTCTTCAGCCACTGTGTTCGCCTCCAGGAGCTTCCTGTCAGAAAGGCAGAAGACCATTTTCAAGGTAGTTTTCTACTGGACTACTTGATGAGCCATCGTTATGTTTTAACCCCTTTCTGATCACAGTGTGGTCCCTACCCCCACATTTACCCCCGTGTTTGCATTTTAATTTCCAAGTCGCAGTCATTCTGCAGGCTGGCAGAAAGCAGGCCCAAAGCCTTATGAGGGTTTCTTTTTTCTGCTAGATTTGAGTATTATACCTAGCGCTAACTTTAAAGGAACAACAATAAACTTACTCTTTTGTAAATTAAGTCTTAGTTTAATCCAGAATTATGAATGGGAGAAAAGTTTCTTAACTTTTTAAGAGCAAAACAAGGCTTAGGTGCTAGATTTCTCAAGGTGGATGTTCTTTCCCACAATGGAGAGATTTGGAAGTAGGGGTTCAGGAAGGAGGAGCCAGTGCTTAAAGCTCACTACCCCATTCAGGGGCCACCCCTGAGCTAATATCTTTGACCTGCCTCTGTCGGTTTCTTGGGAACCAACGTGAGCTAAATTGGCTCCGCCTGTTGCTTCATCAGCTTGATGACACTGAGGTATCTAGTAGGGGTGGTAGGTTTTCTCTAGAAGCAGCTAAGAGGGAGGGATTGAGGACACAGATCTCTCTAGGGTAGGGAGGGGCTCTTCCAAAAAAGAATTAGGAACCTTGCATTGACTTGCACTTCCATGCCTGCCCAGTCTGTTTTAAGGGATAGTGATCTGGCCTTTTTTTGGTGGGGGGAGGGGGGGAAGTTAAGTAAAAGAGCAGACTTCACAGTCAAATAGGAACTTTGTTTTCCATTTTAGAAAGTGTAAGTTCTGTGAAGGCAGTATTTATGGAAACTCGTCGAGAGTTTTACTCTTAGATAAGGTTTTCATTCGTGCCATACCGAAGTCTGAAGGGTGCTGGCGCAGTGGGTCCCTCAGAGCAAATGCAGGTCTCCTACGGTCTTGCTGGGATTGTGTGACATGGATTCATATTGGTGATGTGTATCAGTCACATGGTGCTCACTTCATAGTCTCTGCTTTGTCTGTAACTAGTCAAGCAAGTAACTTAGCCCTGAGCCTTCGCTTTTCCACCTCAAATCAGTGTCAGTCACCTCCCAGGTGGGTTGGGGTTCAGTGGGTTAGCCTGGGGACTAGCAGATGCGGTGTCCTGAGTATTTCATGTCACCTAAGTACATATCAGGGTCTGGGGTAGGAAAAGTCTGCCAGCAGAAGGATTGTATGACTTTCTTCTGTGGAACTTCGACAGAGGAGCCCCGAGGCTAGCGTCTCCGGTTTGAACTAAACAAACACGGATGTCCGTGCTATGTATAGATGTTAATTTGCCATTAGCTTGGCTTCCGGACGTGACATGTAGGAAACATACGAAAGAACCAGAGAAATAGCTTTGTGGGAATGTGACTAGTACAGTTCCCAAGAATCTTTCTCACATGTGACTCAGCTCTCCCAAATAGGAATTTCACATCTGGCTGTGCTGGTGACTAATGAGCCAACACAGCTGTAAAACACAGGCGACTAAGAATGAGATAAATGCCACAGAAGTCAAGGGAAGTATAATTTGAAGTAGAAAGAGCAGAAAAGGCCAGTCGCAGGTAGAGCCCATACAGCCCCTGGGGACCCATGAGCAAGCCAGAGCGCACCCAACAGTCCTGTTGCTGAAACCCTGTGGAGCTGACCTCAGGCCGTGGATTGTCGCTTCTTAGACACCGAGTTTAGGAGGGGCCAGCTTAGCTCAGTGCCCCTGAGCAGGTGCTTGGTAACTGGTTTACGAAACAGATTACTTTTTAGCTTAGGTGTTGCATGGTTAGTATCAGTAATCTTTCGGAATGCTTCTTGGCATGAGGGAATTTGCCCATGGCTTCTCTGGTTGGACAGCAACCGTTCATGGAAGGGACTGGACTTCAGCAGGCAGAGTGACTTACTGGGTCTCCCACAGTGCATGAGGAGAGCTCCCTGCGGATGCGGCCACCACTTTCTCCAAGGTGCCATGCTGCCTGAGCCTTAGATTGCAGAGCGTTGGTCCAGTGAGAAAACTGGGAAGGCGGGTTAGCATTCTGCAAGCAATCTCCAGTGCCCAACTGAAATGAAGATGCCACTTGCCAGGCCCACGTGCTCTTTCAGTCATTCTTGGGGAACGCCCTCACGGAGATGGGAGAATGGGGTGCCAGGGTCGTTGGGCACTCTGTCTGTCACAAACCATCTTTCACCTGAGTGTCTTAAGCTGAATCAGTGACCGGGCAGGGTAGCCGTGTTCTGCCACATCCCAGACCTCCACTGCCACGGGCAGGGGTGGTGTCAGAGAGCCAGGGGACCAGCTTCCTCTACTCCAGCTTCTGTTGGAGGGAAGTAGACCAGGAGGGATATAAGAACTCAGAGGGGTTCCGGTACCAAAGGCAGAGAGCTGAGTTCAAGGAGCCCTGTCTTTTAGGGACCTCAGCCCCACGCATCTGAACCCCTGCTTTGTGTCATTTGTCACATGTATGCAGGATGGGTTATTATGTGTTTGGGTAACCGACTTTGTGGGCAGCTTCTGGCTGCTCCAAAATTACAAATACCTATCTTGGTCCATGGCACCTAATTTATCAACTCATGTTTTTTGTGCTTGTTGGATGCCAGCTGGAAGATGACTGCCTTGGGCCTCGGCTAGGTGAATGGGCTGAGTCTTCCATGCCTTGGGTGATGGTAAATCCTACAGGCAGCCTCTTCTACAATCACTCCCTTGCTTCTTTCCTTTCCCTTCACTGGGCCAGTCTCAACATTCTGGTCGGATCAAAGCACTGGACATGGGATGATCCTCCATATTTGGAGGGATATGTAGGAACATTATGTTGGTTGGTTTTAAATCCGAGGACCTGATGAGTATCCTTGACTATTTCAGGGCGCTAAGCCTCTCCCACTAGTAGAAAAAAAACTACTGTGCCAAAGGATAAAATGCATGCAGTATTTATTTAGTAACTTGCAACACAAACTGTCCCACCCCCTTTTCTTACCTTTGAAAGTTCCTCTGTGCCAGAACACTCCAAATGAAAGAGCCATCCCTGAGGGGAGAGTGAGGTTTGGCACAAGGAGCCTTTGAATCCACCCAGATGGGGAGTGTCCCCACCTCCTTGTTAGGAACCCCTTCTTATACATGGTTATGCGGAACACATACATGCTCTTTTATTTCTCAAGCCAACATTTATCTTTGATGTTGCCTAGGGTCGGCCAGTGCTGGAACAACTTCTAAATATAGACGTACTCGCAGACTAAATCTTTGAGGCTGGCGGGAGTTCAGTTGGCGAGTTCAACTTTATTTTTTACTTGATTTATCGTTGCCATTTTTGACAGGTTAAACTGTGCTATTGCAGAGGGTGCCCCGGCCCAGAGTCACTCAGCGCCTGTCTGCAGCCGGCAGCTCCTGGGCCACGATCACATGACAACCGATAACCAAATTCACGTAACTTAGTTAGCAGACAGTTATCAGACGTGGTAAGAGCAGCTCCGGAAGGCGAGCGGGCGCGGCTGCGAAAGACCCTGAAAGAGAAGGGGGTCAATGGAAAGAGGCCATAGATGAGGAAACATCAGGGAGAGTTCTCATGACCAGAGAGAGGTGGCTCACCACGGATTCTAACGCCCTTGCAGTGGCCATTCTGATTTCCTTGTGCCAGGAATTAAGCTGTCGTAAACAGGAACAGGAAGGATCATTTCCAATTTATTAATTAGAAGGCAACTGAAAATATCAGCTAACTTCATCTCTTAGTGCCAGCCTTGGGCATACCAGCTTCCAGGGTGGTTAGTGCCAGGCTAATTGGAAATGTTAGCCAAAGCAACCACATTCCCCACAGTCTACAGAATTACTCTTGGCGGAAAAATACTATAGCCTGAATTAATTGGATTCTGTGTGAGTTATACGTACAGAATCGGCCATGGTTGTGTGAAGTTCCTCAGTAGGAAACCACCCCATTTAGAGGATTCATCTTCCCAAGAACTGAGGAGAAATTGATGAAGACACATAAGTTAATAAAGAGGGAAAACGGACTTGAAAAAGAAGTTCCGTTTTCAGTCTTTTAGTTACATAGCTTTACAAATGAACAGTTACTTTCAAATATGTGTTTAATTTGGGGCTCCTGGGTGGCTCAGTCGGTTAAGCGTCTGCCTTTGGCTCAGGTCATGATCTCAGGGTCCCGGGATTGAGCCCTGCATCGGGCTCCCTGCTCAGCGGGGAGCCTGCTTCTCCCTCTTCCCCCTGCTCATGCTCCCTCTTCCCCTGTCTCTTTCTCTCTCTCAAATAAATAAAATCTTTAAAAAAAAAACAACCATGTTTTTAACTGTAAAAATGAGTTGCATTTTATGAAATGGATCAAATACTTTTTATATACCTAGATAGCCATTTTTAAATAAGCAGACCCACCTATAAATTGATTTCTCCACTGGAACTTTATTCCTTTATGTGTTCATAAACAGCACAGAGAGGCGGGAACCCGAGTACGTACACAGGGTCCTTTGCAAGGTTATTTGATTTGCTCACTCTGGTGGCCTTAGGTTACGTCATACCAGAACCATCCCCAGACGTCAACAAGACTGTTGCGTGTCTGTGTTTAAAAATCTTCCCACAGTTCTCTGCAGTTTGGGGGATAGTATTACTAAAAATCTTACTTCAGTCTAAAATGTAACTCCGTAAGATGAAGTAACTGCATCGCCCTGCCTAACAGTTTTGGTTGATTTTATCATGTAGGAATCTGGTTACATTTTTAGCTTTTGCAGAAATTCTTAAAATCTCTTCAGAGACCTTACTTTGTTGGCTTTGAGGAAAAAAGGCATGTACCAAGTGCATGTAGAAAATAGAACCCTTTATTCAGTCAGACATTACACATTTGGGTTCTAGAATGCTCACTTCCACTCCCTTACCTACTAGCTATTTATAGCACAAGAGGAATTTGTGAAAGTTTACCGAAGAACGTCATACTATTAAACATATATGGACATCAAAATAGATGAGTGTAATATTGTATAATAGATTACCTCAACGCTTAATGGCTTAAAACAGTCACTTTCTTGGATTCTTGGTTGGGAATTTGGACCAGGGTACTGGGAGAATGGCTTATACGTGTTCCACAATTTCTGGAGCTTCAGGTGGGCAGGGAGGCTCATTGGCTGGGGGCTGGAATCTTCTGGCAGAGTCTTCACTCACAAGTCTAGCGGTCACTGCTGGCTTGGGCAGAACCTCATCTGCGGCTCCCTCACAACATGGCAGCCCCAGGAGAGTCAGAATTGGGACAGTGAGTGTTCTGGGGAAAAGGCAGAAGCTTCATCACCTCTTCATACCTAGCCTTGCAAGTCACACAGCTTCATTTCCACTGCATTCTGTCCATTACAAGCACATCACAAGCCCACTCCAATTCAAGGGAAAGGACTGTAGACTTTCTTAGTCATGAGAAACCATTAAAAATCTTTTTTGCCACTCCATTCTGTCCATTACAAGCACATCACAAGCCCACTCCAATTCAAGGGAAAGGACTGTAGACTTTCTTAGTCATGAGAAACCATTAAAAATCTTTTTTGCCTTTATCTTTGTATAGCACATACAGTGTTTCGAGTACTATGCCCTAAGATTGTTACATACAAGGTCATGGACTTTGAAAAGCAGTATAACTCTTGTTCATACTCCTGCTTCTCTTCCAAGTGTTCTGGGAAGAGGGAGAAGGAAGACCAACGAGCGCCCAGAGATGCAGTGGTAGGTAGGGTGGGACTCATCCTTGCCCCCAGCACAGTTCTGCTAGCCAGCAGAGTATGGCTTGGGGGCACTCAAGCACTGCTCTTCTCAGTTAGCAGTTGGAAAAGATCACTGTCTGTTCCCTTAGTGATAAGGAGAGAGAACCCAGGAGATGAACAGTATTTCCGCCACAGGTGTCATACTTTAAAGCAGGAGCATGTGTCCTATTCCCTTGGGTAACTCACAGGCAGTCAGCAAAATGTTTAATCAGGGGGTGGGGAGAAAATAGTGAAGAAATATGTTATAATTTGATTTAATAGCTATAAAATTAAAAAATTTTTTGAACTATGGATTAGAAAGAAATGGAAAAATATTTAAGTACAGAGTAAAAGGGCAGAAGATAAAATGGGAAAATAGAGACTATGTTCCTTAAAATATTGAAAGCCTTTTACATTTGTAATTTATCTCCAAATTTTATTTTAAAGAATGAAATGTTTGATGAGGCATTTCCTTTCCCCCACGCCTCCCAGTGGTTGGGGGAGGACATCTTTGTCCCTGAGGTTATTAACACATCTTGAGAAAAACCTTTCCAAGGGTGAGTCAGCCTCTGCTGTTGAGCCACGTGGGAGTCCACGTTTTACCTGCTCCCTTGTGTTTCCTTCTCTTGTCCCTGCCCTTCCACGGTCTGGCAGAACGGTGGAGATTACTGAGTATTGACGTTCTTCACAAGTTAGCAGGAACCTTGTAGGACCTAGAAGAACATCTGGACTCTGATTATTGTTAGGACTTGTAACCAACTGTGTGACCTTTCTAAAAAGTGAGCGTTGGAAGGATTTTAAGTGTTACAAGGCTGGGACTCTCCCCAGAGATGGGACCTCTCTTTGGTATGTGAGTCTAAACTGAAAAGAGGCGCTTGCTCACCTGGAGGGAGGCAGAGGGTATGGCCGGCAGAGGGTATGGAGAGGAAGCTGATCCTCTGGGGTCTAGAATGTAGATAATATGCAATGTGCTTCCGTTTCATGGTAATAAAGAGGAGGTAGAGGCAAAACTGAGCAGCGGGGACCTGGGCAAGGGCTGATGTGATATGGGCCTTGTATATGCGCCACCTCGCTGGCTTTCCTGAAGAGCAGTGGCGACCAGGAGTGGGGGACAAGCATCCTGCACCCCGGCCAGAAAACAGCTCCGTTTGTGTCAGGGCCATCGGTGGTGAATTGGTGCTCTCAGGCTGGGGCTGCGTCTAGGATAATGATAGATTAACAAGACCTGTGGATCTAGTCGAGTGAGAAGAGGAACACTCAGCTGAAGAGGGAAGGAACCCAGGTTTGTGATGCTGCACCCCATGCGAAATTGAGTGCCTTGAAGTTAATCAGCACACAGTGAGTTTGTACTCCCAAGATTTCTTCACATTTAGTAAAGATTAATCTTGTCCTTGAACTCAATTGTACTGTAGAAGCAAGCATTTGGGCATGCCCAGGATTCTGAAATGGAAACCAGCCAGGGAGCCCTGAAATTCTGCCCCTTTGGCTTGTGGACACTGGCGGTCGGAGGTTTGGCCAGAACACAGCTGGGGGTTGGATCGCTTCGTGTCAAATGCAGCCCACTGCCTAGATCTGTTCCAGAATGATGAAGGGTGTGGACTTGACGCCTCCTTTCTGCTCTTTGTCTAATTGGGGTGAAGTTTTCTTTCCTTCCTCAGGGGAACAGGACTTCGTTGCTCATATTAGGGAGGTTCTGATCCTAATTGCTCTCACGCTGCGTACTTGATCTCCCCATGTACAAAGAATCGGGCGCCAGCCCTTCCCTTATAGACCAGCCAACAGCTCGGCTGTTGGAGCCCTACTCTTACTCTCCTCTGTGTGACACACCACACATGGCCTTGTAGTAGTTGCTGACTAGGACCAGGCCAGGGCCACTGGTGTCCCTGCTGCCTGTGTTTGGCTAGATTATTGGCAGCAGACCTAAAAAGCGTCAAGAGATACTCATTTCTCTAAGGACCGTGTTTTAGTAGGAAACTTTGCACAAGGCTGACCTTAATTGATGAAAAAGTAAGCTTCCAAGGAAAGCTAGTATATCTTAGTAATCCTGTGTAGTTTAGATTAGGTTTTATTAGAAGGGGGTACCCGCCAGAGATCATAATCTCTCAGTCATTTGGAGCCATGCTACCGATAACATATGGAAGTTATGATTTGCCATCTGTAAAACTTCACTGACAGTAATGCTCAGGCATCTTTAATTTCTGATAAACAATGATAAGCACTCCCATGACCACCCCATCAGTTCCTCTGAATCCTTCAGTCTTCTAAAGCATTCTCTCTCTTTTTTTTTTAAACCCTACTCATTTCTGTCAACAAGAAAAACCGGCTAATATCTTATTTGCAAATGCTGTTTGCAACCTGGCCTCCTCCTTGGTGTACAGACTAATTCTCCACATCAGCTGTACCTTTGCACATGCCCTTGCCCCAGAGCCCAAGCCCAGAGCTCTGCGAGCACCTGGCACAGTCTGTCCCGGAAGACCAGGGTGACACCGTCCCCCATGCTGCTCCCCGTCTTCATTTGCTAACCTCCCAGCTATAGTTCACTTTTGCACTGCAAGGACTTTTGTCAATATCCGTGTTGTTTGTTTTTTTCTTCTCAGGTATCCCTTTTATATTAAGCTCCATGTCATACGCGAGTATTTCCTTACTTCCTTACTTCCTTCACTCTGTGAATTATGTGTACTCTTATCCTTCAGACTCCACAGATACTGCTTCTAAAACTCGGTTCTAAGGTTCCAGCAACTCTGGGTCTTTCTGCATGTTATTAAGGGCCATGCACAGAGTAGTTCATCTTGGAAGGTACAAATTTTCCAAGATGGAAAATTTGGCGTGCTTTATGTAAACAAGTTGGAGTTTATTTAGTAATTGTTCCTGATACTAAAGTAGGAGGGGGAAAAATGTTAGCAACATAGGAAAAATGTCTTGAAGGTCACAGAATGCCTCTGCCCCAATTCTTCAGCAAGTCCCTGTGCTATGGCCCTGTAAAAGAAAAGTCTAGGCCCCATCATCGATCTTCCCCATTCTTTTTTCTCATTTCAGCCATAGTCCGGTTTTTACCATATTAAAGCAAATCAATCTAGTAAGGAACAGACTGACTTTTATTTACTGGCTATAGTTCTAAGCACCAGAAATGGGCAAAGGAGACCAAACAAAGAAATAGGAAAAATGAGGCATTGAAGGGGAGCCAGCATCGGGTTTGGAAGCAATGAGGCTTCCGTGGCGGCAGGATGTGCCTTTCTTGCTCTGTTTACTCTGAGCTCAGAAATAGAAGAGGAAAGAAGGTAGATCACGCGACAGCTTGAAATGGATACAAAACATACCAGGACGTGCATAGAGTATAATCAGACACTGGATGTAATTATGCAAATGTATGTATAAACAGTTTTTCTATGAATAAATCGTCTGCAGCAACCTTAACACTCAAGGTTAAAGTAAGCATAAGGGCATGATATGCCAGCCACTCAGTGACTTTGCCCAAGTAGCAGCTGAAAAATGTTATGCTTTGCCGTTTGCATATGAATGTACTTTGAAACTTTGATAATATGAACTTTGAATCTTAAAGATTAATAGGACTTCCACTTCCTTCCTGGAAAGGGCACCACCTTGCTCAGGGTGGGGAGGGGAAGGCATGGATTTAGTCTGAGGATGAATGTGCCAGGGTTGTTCTTAATCTGTTCGCTCTAGTGGGACTTCAAGCTAGTTGTGTGTTTATTTTATTTTTAATTAAACTTCACCTGGGATGTGTTTTAGTGGTAAGCATTTTGGAGGCCTGCTTAAAGGAAGGAAATGCTTAAATTTGCTTAGGAGAAAAATGTGCTTTCATCTTTCTTTATAAAATAAATTGAGAACTTCAAACATATTTCTGAAGGCCCTGGGCCCAACCTGTCTGATTAGAATGCTAAGATTCATTCAGTGTTAGCATGTGGTTTTCTTTGTGTGAACATTGATAAAACACCATGGATGGTGGGTATGAGATATTTGTTCTGCCATACTACTGATATGAGGATTCCATGCCTGAGCATGGCACAGGGCAGGTGAGTTTTTTTCTTACTCATGGGTCTATTAAGACAACCTACCAGAGTGTTTTCTTTTTACTTCAAAGAATCTGAAGCATCATGTAAGGCTAGAAAGGCATTAAAAATGTATTTCCAGCCTGATAAGAACCGTAAAGAGAGGTGATAATACATAGAGGTGAATTCAGCCAAGGTTCCTCATGCTTATCAGGCATTCGACTCTGTAAGCAGTGATTGAGTTCCCTGACTGTCCAAGGCACTGTTAGGAGGGAAGCGGATATGGGCCAGGTGAGTCAAAGGCATGTGACCAGAATTTAGGGATCAGTGAACAAGTAGCTCACCACTGCAGGAATGCACATGTTCAGGGACTGGGGGGCCAAGTGGGAAAGGAGAGAGAAGACTGGGGAGGGCTTTCTTTCTCTGGCATACTAAACCCGTTAGACTGATCCTCAGGTGCTCGGGAAGTACTATGCGTTTCCACAACTGGCAATCCCTAAAATAAGGCTGCACACTTACTCTTGGTTCGTCAGACTGGGCAGTTTGACCAATCCAAGTGAGGAAGATCTTAGAAATTGTGCATTGTCTTATACCTGAAAGGACTTTTTTGTTGATGATGTTGTTGTTGTTGTTAACCAGAGCCACTTTAGAAATACCACAAGCACGATGCATGATTTGTCTCAGTTACAGATTTTTCTTTTTCTTTTTTTTTTTTTTAAAGATTTTATTTATTTGAGAGAAAGAGAGATTGAGAGAATGAGTGGGAGGAGGGCAGAGGGAGAAGCAGACTGCCTTTTTTGACCAGGGAGCCCGACGCAGGGCTCGATCCCAGGACCCCAGGATCGTGACCTGAGCCGAAGGCAGACGCTTAATGAACTAAGCCACCCAGGCGCCCACAGAGCCCTTATGTTAAGGATGACGTTGCATTGTCAAGTGCTTCATGTGCAAACAAACACTCCCCTAGAAGCTTTCCTTCTCTTGGTTCTGTTCATCCAAACCCAGGAAATGAAACCATTATTCAAAATGCCTTCTCAGTTTATTTATTTTTTAAAAAATTGTGTGATTGTTCACTCTTTTTTAGGGGAAAAGAAACAGTGGTTTCAGACAGTGCTTCTTTGGGAGTCAGAAGCACTGCAAGTTGACAAAGCTTTGTCCAGCGATGGGGTACACGTTCAGGCTGGCTGCTCGGAATGACATCGGCACCAGGTATGACGTTCCCTCGCCCTCCTGCCGTTAAACACTCACATGGTGATTCTGTGTCTTCCTCTCATGTGGTGGCTGGAAGGCGTGAAGACATCCCCTGCCTCCACACTGAACCAATTTGAGATTTTCCCAGAGGGAATCCTAATCAGAGGGTAGAAGGCACCTCCCGAGGCAATGACTGCTGCTGGGCGGCCTCGGTGCAGGCTCACAAGCTGTGAGGCAGGGCCCACGAGGGGTCTCTGGAAGCCCAGATGAAGGTAGCAGTCCAGATTCTGAAGGAAATCCCTCTTGAGGCTTTATTTTTTCTCAGAACATGTGCCTTTTCCTTTCGTCACTACTCATGCAGTTGCCTTTTTCGGTTATATTTGAGGTTGCCTGATAGAGAGGAAGGGGTGCTGGGCCGGGCATTCTTGTCAAGCCCTGGGCAGACCCTCACAGGATTGGTGAAAACCCACCCTGGCCAGGGCCCCGCCGCTTGCCTCTGAGCTGCAGAAGAAAGGCCGGAACAGGTGTCCGGGGATTAAAGATGCTTTGAAAAGACCATATCTCAGTTGTACTTCCTGGGTAACTCTTGATTAAGGGAAAAATCCTTTCTCTTTCATCACTGCTTA
Organism: Phoca vitulina; assembly: GCF_004348235.1. NCBI lineage: Eukaryota > Metazoa > Chordata > Mammalia > Carnivora > Phocidae > Phoca > Phoca vitulina. Next base: position 69,331,051 of record NW_022589711.1, on the reverse strand, counting down.
TTGAAAAATCTTAAAGGTTCAGCACATCATTGGTCCTCAAGCTTTTTTCCAGCCTCGAGAACATCACAAAGTTTCACAGCCCCCTCTCCCCATCCGTGATAGCGGTGCACATTTCGAGTCTGCCGGTAGAAAAAGTCATGATGATAAAGGCTTCAGGAGTTTGTCAGTGAATTGGAAGCACCTACAAACTTCTGAAAAATAGCACTGTATATATTTGTAAAACAGTGTATTTCATCAGCAGACAATTATTTGTGCTCACATTGATTTGAAGTTTCCTTGGTAGCCGTGGGTCATAGCTTAGTGACATTGCACAGTGTTGTGCTTTCTGCTGGGTGCTTTCAGGGGGAAATAAATCCTTAACTCTGTTGTCCTGCAATGTGCTGTGCTTTCTTAGTCGCAGCCTGAAGCAGGCAGTCAGGCAAATGGAAAACTGGGGTAGGGAATATCACATAAAGGATGCTTGCCTTCCTTTATTGGCCGAATCTGTCATGCCCCAGACTTTCCAACCCGAGCAAGTCGGGCAGTAGGTAGGCTTATCCTTCCTCTTTTAAAATGCCAAGATTCCTCCCATGTTCCTAAATGTGTGTCTTACTGGGTTTATCTCTCTGTAGTGGTTATAGCCAAGAGGTGGTATGTTACACATTAGGAAACATTCCTCAGATGCCCTCTGCACCAAGACTTGTTCGAGCTGGAGTCACATGGGTCACGTTGCAGTGGAATAAACCAGAAGGCTGTTCACCTGAGGAAGTGGTCACCTACACCTTGGAAATCCAGGAGGATGAAAATGTAAGCTCTGCAGATTTTATACCCTTGCATATGTTCTGTATAAGTCAGTATCGTCATAACGGACAGAACACAATAAATTACATTAGCTACTTAAGTTCAAAACCAGGCCCTTAATTTCTACCATTACCACCACCGGCTGTCCTTCCCACAGTCTTCCCCATCTCAGGGAGTGGCATTCCTGTCCTTCTGTTTGAGGAAGCCAGAAAATCTGGAGTTGTCCTTGACCCCATCAGTCAGCAAATCCTTTTAAATCTATCTTCAAAAATTAACCAGAAATCTGACCATTTCTCAAAAGCTAAGGCTACTACCCTTTCGCAAGCTGCCATTATGCCATCCCTGGAGTTTTGCAGTAGTCTCGTTAAGTATTTTCCCTCCCTTCACCCTTATTATACTATAGTCTGTTCTCCACAGGAAGCCTAGGTGATCTGTTAAGTAAAATAGATCATGTCAGTGCTCTGCTCAGAACCCTTCCTACCTCTGGGCCTTCTCCTCCCTTCCAGAATAAAAGCTGGAGCCCTTTCAATGCCTACCAGGTCCTGTGCTATTGGATTTTTCTTTCATGTCCTTGTTTCTGCATCTGTAGTCACATAGAACACACAAGCATACACCCTAGCCTCAGGCCCTTTGCAGTTTCTGTGCCCGATAGCTCGAAGGCCCTTCCACTCATCTCTGACTCGTTTCCCCCATTTCCGTCAGGTCCCTTCTCACACGTGATTTGTGGAGAGCCCTTCCCTGACCACGTGTAAAACAGCACTCTGCAGTAGAACTTTCCACGATGATGGAAATGATCGGTAGTTTGTGCTAGCCAGTGAAGGTAGCACCAAGTCACACGTGACGATTGAGCACTTGAAATATGGCTGTGGGCGCAAGGAACTCAGTTTTTAATTGCATTTAGTTTAAATTTAAAGGGCCCCACGTGGCTGCCTTATTTAACCGGCACGGCCCTAGAGGAACACCTCACTAGATCCACCGCTTTGTCCTTTCACCCCGCGTGATTTTCTTTGTCGTTGCCCTTAACACCACACGACATGCTTCATATTTATATATAGGTTTTATTTTTTTAATCACTGTCTCCACCTGGCATGGAAATTTCTGGTGGGCAAGGCTTTGTCTGTTCTTGGGCCATGCTGAGCCCATAGAACGCGGAAGGAAGCCTGAGGCCTAGAAGGTGCTCGTGTAATCGTTGATGGATGGATGGATGGAGCAATGCGTGATTGAAAATACTAATGAATGAATTCTGTACATTCAGCTTTTAGGGGGATACTTAATCCTCTTAAAGGATCATGCCTTTCCCATCCAGACTGTCCTTTCTTCCTTGGCCAGAAGAGGACACTGTGTGGTCAGAAACCTCAGCCACAGTTCATTACCTAGCACATTGCAGCTACACAGTGAAGACCTCAAAAGAAGAGGCTTTTCTCAGAAAAACATTAAATACATTCTTTTACAGTACATACCGCTTTGTCGCATAGCACTACTTGGTGGTTTAATCCTTTGTTTAAAATGCTTATTGAGTCACCAGGAGAAGTTTGCTCTGTGAGGAAAGCATATGGTGGTGTCTATTCCAGAGCAGGTTTGCATTCTCTCAAGGGGAGAGCATTGTTCTCATTCACATTAGTATTAGCCTCACAATAAAGTTCAGCAGACCCAGGAGAAACTACAATGCGATAAAGTTAAATTATTACTTAGAGCTAGAGCACCATCCACAACACCGTGGACTCTGATACGCTTTTTTGTCATCCCTGCCAGACCTCTGGCCACTGGTGGTGATAGAAAGAGGCAATAGAAAAATCCTAAACACAAAGGTATTTAATAATGCCCAGATTTTATGATACTGATGTTTCTTTCTGGCTTTGCCTTTGCAGGATAACCTTTTCCACCCAAAATACACTGGAGAGGACTTAACCTGTACTGTGAAAAATCTCAAAAGAAGCACACAGTATAAATTCAGGGTGAGTCAGTCATTTCGGTACCTGAACTGCTTAAAAAAGCAGCCGTTTCATGTTTTACCCATTTACCATTTCACATGGACTCCATAGGTTAAAAGATTTTTAAGGTTCACCGCACTTTACATTTTTAAAGTAACACTTCTTAAAAGGCACACCGTACTTTAATTTTAAAACCCGGTTTTGAGAGAGGAAACTGTTGTCCTGTGCTGGAACAACTCGCATTACGGTGTGGCCGGGAGCCCTCAGCCGGGAGCACCCAAACCGAATGCTCAGTGCACCTGTCTTCCCCCGCGCTTCACACCTTGCCCTTCCATGTTTCTGCTTCTGATTCGATTTCCCTTTCACTCTGCCTCTGCCTTTGCTCTTCTGCCCGTTTCTTTCCTCAGCTGTTTTTATTTTTCTCTTCCATTACCCACTCCCTCACTACTTAGGCATTGCTTCGGTCACGACCCACCACCCTTCATGTCACCATAGGACTCTGCGCTGTAAGGAAAAACGGAGCTTCGCAGCCGTTAAAGAGGAAAAGCCAGGCGGTGGGCGGCATTCTCTGCGGCAGCGCTGTTGATGTGTGCACAGCGCTGTGCGCTCTGCTAGGACTGCGTCCGTTTTGGAGAGAGAAGCTCGTCTTCTGAGTCTTCCCTTCCTTCTCTTATTTGGGGGACAAATGGTGTTTGACACGCTTAGTAGTCATTCAGTAAATAGCTGTCAGATTATCAAGTGAAGTGTGTGACTGTTGGAGGAAAATGATAGTTTCTGATTTTTCACAAATGCTTGTTGTTTGGAGCCGGCTCTGAGAACATAGGGATGCTGCTAGCATTTCTCCACAAGGTGGCATTGCCCTCCTCTTAAATAAATAAGGGTATTTTTTACCTGTTTTCCCCTCCCCATATTTTCCTTCTGCAAAACAGTAAGAACCAGGAGGTAACATACTGGTTGTGTTTTATGCCTTCTTGAAAGGGTAAAAATGTCTTTCACTAAAACCCACCTATATTGTTTTATTTTTAATTGTTCATAGCTAACTATATGGAAAATAAGTACCTCATGAAGGAAACGCTTGTAAATCAGTTGTTTGAGATTGAGAGAGAGAAAATGTATGTGTGTGTCTGTCTGTGTGAGTTTACAGATGCCTTGATCTTGCCATGTTCAAAAGTTCCCATTTCGAGGCTCCTGGGGGGCTCAGCCGGTTAAGCATCTGCCTTCGGCTCAGGTCATGATCTCAGGGTCCTGGGATCAGTCCCTCACTGGGCTCCCTGCTCAGCACGAGTCGGCTCTCCCTCTCCCTCTCTCTCTGCGTTCTCTCTTGCGTGCTCTTTCAAATCAATAAAATCTTTTTTTTTTCAAATGTTCCCATTTCTTTAATACCTGATATCTAAAGCGTGTTAATATTTTTTCGGTTGTATTATAGCTGACTGCTTCTAATGTGGAAGGGAAGAGTTGTCCGAGTGAAGTTCTGGTGTGTACGACAAGCCCTGACCGGCCTGGGCCTCCCACAAGACCCCTCATTAAGGGACCAGTTACATCTCACGGCTTTAGTGTCAAATGGGGTATGTTTTGCTACTGGTGCTGTTGCTTATTTTTGACAGATTTTTAAAAACTGATTAACTTCAGTAGTGACAAACCAAAATAAGAAATAAAAGGTATTATTTGTGGGAGTTTTACAGATTTGGAATATATGAATGAGAAACATTCAGAGAATTCCACCAACTAGTAAAATGGACAATTTTAAGAGCATTTTACTTCATGATTTGTCCTGTATTTTTCCTCCTGTACTTTTTAATATATTATTGATTTGAATGTAGTAATCTCTGAATATATATTCATTCTTCAGTAGCTTGCCCTTACCAAATGGTAGTGATATTTAAGGTAAAAAATTGATTTATAAAATTAATGCTGAAAATAAATTTCAGACTTTAGGTATGTCATCATAAGTAAATTTTGATGTACAGAATGTTCAAGTTAAGAAGAACTAGGAAAACTTTAGTTTTTGTTGTTGTATGTAACCAGAAGTCTTGAACTTCAGTAATTTTTCAAATTGAAGTTATTATGTGGTGTTTGGGAGGTATGGAGTGGAAGGATATTGTGGCTCACCTCTGCAGCATGGATTATTTCAAAGAAATGAAGGCCATTAGAGGGGCACCTGGGTAGCACAGTTGTTGGTTAAGCCTCCCACTCTTGGTTTCGGCTCAGGTCGTAATCTCAGGGTCATGAGATTGAGCCCGGCATTGGGCCCTGTGCTCAGCACGGAGTCCGCTTGAGTTTTTCTCTCCCCCTCCTTCTGCCCCTCCCCCATGTACACTTGGGCGCCCGTTCTCTCTTTCTCTCAAATAAATAAAACTTAAAAGAATGCCATTAGAATGTTGATAAACATTTGCAATTATATGTAAAACTATTATGATGTATATAATTATCACTAATGTGTCATAACAGCTACCTGAAAGGCAAAAAATAAAAGGAGAAATTTAAAATAAGATTTTACCTGGCAGCCAAGTAATATAAAGGGAACTTAAAATATTAAACCTTTGGGGCTGTTCCCACTGGCTCAGTGGGAAGAGCATACGACTCCTGATCTTGGGGTCATGAGTTCGAGCCCCAGGTGGGGTGTAGCGATTACTTAAATATTTAAAAAAAAAAAAAAATTATTATTAAACTGTTGTTGGAGGATCAACCATCAAGACATAAAACTATCAAGTTACCTAATAATTTTGAGGCAGAATTATTAGGATATCTGTTTCCTTGGTAGATGGATATGATTAAGAGAAACTAAAAATCTAGGTGTGCTTTTTGCAGATTGTAAAGCTTTTTTCTCAGAAAATCCTAGAAAATCCCGTAAATACTAAATGTTTACTTTTATTAGCTATATGTTATAATATTTAACTTCATTACTATTGTTTTAAATATCTTCTTACTGAAATGTGTATACATTAATGGAAATACCAAGTGAAAGAAGGGAAGAAAAGTTCCTAAATCTATATCCAAAATACAGAAGTGGCAGACTGACAGTAGAGGTAAATTCTGCATAGTCTTGCAAAATTACAATGCAAGGTATTTTTCTGCTCAGAAAAGAAAACTCTTGCAGGCACAGAGTTAGCAGTGGAGTAAATACCCAAAGTCCACACCCCTTCCTCAAACCACCTCTTTGGTGCACGTTCTTAGTGATCCACAGCTTGGCTGCATATCAGGTTCACTTGGGATATACAGTATGCTTAGTGGCAAACTATGATGGAACAGATTATTACATTCTGATGTTTTATTTATCTTGTCAGTAAATTTTGCACTTTTCTTTCCTTCCCTCTCCATCTCAAAAGAATCTGGTCACTGGTAACCTAAGTGAAGTACAAAATAAAATAATAATAAAAGAAATATATATTTCATCTTATATAAAAATTACTAAATATTGAAGAACAGGCTTCAGAATTCTCAAAGTAGATTTATTTTAACTTAACTCTTAGAAAAATCAATTCATATTTTGAATTTTGCTCATGTTTCACTAAATAACACTTTGAAATTTCTAGCTCTAGAACTTTGAATAATCTGAGCACATTCTGGGTTTCTTGATGTTTTTGTTTCTTTTGCTTTTCAAGAATAATACCGTAATGATTTTACCTTTTACTTAAATCCAGAATTAAGGCAGTTATGATGTTACATGACTTTCTGTGTTCTAATGATACTTGCCTATAAAAGTCGATGCCCTTTCATAACTAATAAGGCATTTGCTTACTTTCCAGATCCTCCAAAGGACAGTGGTGGTTCAGAAATACTCAAGTACTTGCTGGAGATTACTGATGGAAATTCTGAAGGTGAAGTTTTGGGAAATCATTTTACTCAAATCCAGGAGCAACCCCTATTATCTAATATGATAAACATCTGTGTAGCCATAGTGGGGCATAGTGAGCAGCCATTAATTCTCATGATAGTGCTATTACAACAGATAAACCTTACTCACACATTTATAGTTTTCTCTTTTACACGCAGCATCAGGGATCAGAGTATGGTTAAAAGGTACATTTTTATCATGTTTTTAAATTTTCCACATCATTGCTTTAAAGCAGTGGTCCTAATTAATAGAATAATTACATTTTTGTCCCCTTTCTTGGCACCTTTTTTCTGGAAATTCTTACAAGCAGAAGACTGTCAGAAGCAATCAGCAGGAAGGATAAGGTGGAGACAGCAAATGAGTGCGATAATCTACAAATTCCCATGTACAGAGATAGCAAACAAAACATAGTATCGTGAGTTAGTGACAGTATCACACTTTTATGTCAAGTTTAGCAAATGTCTTTCCGTCTTTGTGACATCTGAGTCAGATTATTCATCACCTGTCACACTATGTGGATTAGAGTAGTACAGTGTTAGAGACCGAATTCCTTAAATAGTGCCTTTTAAAAAATTCTTAGATCTTTTTTTCTAATAAAATTAATAAGGCTTTAGTAGAAAAAAGTATAGTCATCAGAACTTTAAAAATGACATATCTTACCACTCTGATAATCCCTTTAACCACTCATTTTAAAAAAAAAAAAGTGATTTAAGGCATATGGCAAAGAAAAGAAAGAGCGTTAACAGTGACTTCTACAGACAGGCAGCGCCGGTGTGTGCTTGTCTTTTACTCTGTACCTCAGTAGCCACCTGGAGTACTTTGGTTTTCATGTCAGTCAGCTTCTCTTTTAAACTAAAAACATGAGAATGTTTTGAGATGGGCACAGCTGTGCTGATGGACATAAAATTATATTCTGGCCTAAAAATTTGATTTAGTTTTTTACATTAGAAAACCTCCCTAGGAGGGAAGTCAGGTGTATGCGGTGGCTCCTTGTGAAAACCTAAGTATGTTTTGAATTTCTGTGGCTCTCTTGACCACTGATACCGAATCAAAAGTAGATGCCATTCTCTACTTAAAGTGAACAGTTCTGCCAGCACATAAAGTGGGTGCTTAATTGAACCTTTTCTGTCGTTCCCATTCCCATTTGCCCCTTCACGGGTTTTTAACCAGCAGTGTGAGAATAATGCTTTCTAATACCCCCACCCTTGGCCCTGGTGCTGTGACTTCATGGGAAATCCATCCTACCAAGGAGCCAGGGGAAGGTTACTTGAAGGTTACTTGAGTAAAATATCATGGGATAGGGTAAAACTATTTTCCCTAAAACAACCTCATGGAGAAAAGCCTTCTGTGAAATAGTCACCTGGCAGCAGAGCCACTGGGGAGAGCGACAGAGAGGAGGGAGAACATCCAGCCACTGGGATTTGTGAGGGCGCGTGCCCTCACCAGGCACCAGATCCCTCGGGCGGCCCCACTTGCTTTCTTTAACCCCCAGAAGTGGTCAGATAACTAGGTCACACTGAGTGCTTCATCTTTAATTTGTCACCCTCGCAGCCATGTCTGTCTTTTAAATGAGGTCCATGAAGACAGCAGGCTTTGCCCCCAAAGGACACCATCTGTAACAGGAGGATTTCACTTACCGTGACCTCCCAGCAGATGAGAGCAGGAGAGACTCTTCGGCGTGTCCCAGACTGCCCAGCAGTCTTCCCCATAGCCGGCTGGCCCCCAAGGCCTCCCCCCCCCACCACGACCGGTTCACAGCTTGCTTGACATTTTGCCCTCTGTTGCCGCTTGTTGCCCACCCCTTCCCCCTGCCCACTGCAGATTTTGTGTTGTTTCCAGCATCCAAACCTCATAGTCAGCAAATGGAATAATGGTGGTATTAAGTAGTCTAGCCTCGCAGTACTAAGTATTAAAAATGACTCCGTTGGATTTTAAATACTTAGCTTTGTGAAGGAAATGGAAAGAGGGCCCTTGGCTATTTAAAAAAAAAAAAGACGACTAGGAGATGCTGGTTCTCGTGGTAACCACTTGGAGCTTTTTGTCAGCAGTAGTGGTCGATACTGTGACATTTTTACAGAAGGCATAAACTCATACCTGAGTCTTGTCTTACAGCGAGTCAGTGGGAAGTGGCGTACAGTGGATCGGCTACGGAATACACTTTCACCCACTTGAAACCAGGCACTTTGTACAAACTCCGAGCATGCTGCATCAGTACTGGTGGACACAGTCAGGTTGGTTTTGTTTTGGTACGAAAGTAAACTTCCCAGGTCAAGTTCAGACAACCGATCCATACTGTCAGAATAAAATTACTATTTTAAAATGTATTGTGGTAATGCGACCCGCCACGGTATCACATCAGGAAATGAAAACTCGAGTTTTTTAAATTGTGCTTTAGAGGACAAAAAAGGTAGGCCCCGATGATTCTCAGCTGAATCGTGGTGTTGTCAGGTACATTTTTGTCACTTAGTTATTTCTTAGAAGACTTTGGCATGATCACATGTGACAGCTGAAAATTGAGTGTAGCCTGACATTCACATTAGCTAACTGAGAGGAACCTCCGTTATTGCAATGATAGAAAAGCAGAGAATTTAAAGTCAAAAAGATATGACCTCGTGTACAGCTCTGCTGTTACTACATCTGGCAATTTTGTGAAATGAGATACACCTTCCCCAAGGTACTTTACTGCCATCTGCTGGAAAATTATTACAAAAACTGTATAAATTTATGATGACAGAGCTAAATAAACACCTTTGCAGTTGTGCAGTGCTCAACTTACACAACTGTGGACAGCAGCGTATTCCTTATTGTCTGCTCTTTATTTGACCTTAGACCAGCCAGGCAACATGTCAGGAGCCTTGGTTTCAACCACACCATGTTCTCATAACGCTCAAAATAACCTCATAAATACACAGGGAGTACCCTAGAAATCAGTTAGTTGTGTAAATGGCTTTAACTTATATTCAGAAAGTGCGTGAAAGGCAAGGTAGTAAAAAGCCATTTTCATTGTAGGGATATTTAACACTATGGTTTGAAACCATCCTGAGAGAGAGACAGAGATGGTGGCTTAGGGCCCTGTGCTGGGTTTATTTTTCACAAGAACACCTGCCATTAGGGCGCCTAGCTTTGCAGTCAGCATACCTCCAGTGTTGTTGTTTGTTTTCTTTCTCCCCCACAAGGATAGCGGTACTGTGATGTCTAGACTACCCGTTTACGGGGGAGAGAGACTGTGTGAAAAGGGGGTCCAGTTAGACCACTCTCCAGGGCCAGAGCTCTCTGGAGTGCTTCCCCGGGGTGGGATACACCCACATCAAAGCCGCTGATTGTCAGCCAGGCACCTCCCGTGTGTGAGGCGCGGTACAGAGGCCGTGCTGCTGGAATGTATGGAGTCCATCTCCTCTGCAGCACTTCCTCTCAGGAAGAGCAATGAGTTTGGTTGAGCTGCATGCCCGACACCCCCCACCCCCCTCTGCCCTGTTTTCTCCTGTCTCAGAAAGACCATCAACTTCCACATCACCAGCCTTACACAACCAGATCCTACAGAAAGAAGGCCTACTTATTTTAGCATTAACAGAACCTGCTGGTTAATGTCAGACTCAGTTGATTAATAATGAATTTATTTGCTTTTCTACTCTGTATGTGGATGGTTAGCCATTTATGGCACCATTTAAAAATTTCATCCAGCTGTTGTTTTGTGTTCTCTTCTGTCCTCGTGAAGGATCTCTCTGATTTTGGTTTAAGGGAAAGTAATTGTGTGCTTAGAATAGACAACCCATGTCTATGACTCGGACTTCAGAAATCATTTTTACCAGCGCCATATACAGTATATGGTCACACTTCACATACACGCACGCATACACACGAGAGAAGGTCTTGTTGCACAAAAATTATGTGTACACAAGTAGGGCATGGCGTCAAAAATCTGAGCTCAGGCTTCAGCAAAGTCAAAGAGTAGGATAAAGCAAAACTCGAACCACAGCGCAGGAAAAGATGGGATGAAGTGTAAGAGAACACAACCAGCCTACCCATGTTGATACTCTCCACTTGGAGCTCCTCTAACCTTTGTTTCTCCACCACCCACTCATCCTGGACACTTACCTCCAAGAATTTAGTTTCCCCCACCTTCTATCTTCCCCCCCTTGCCCTCCTCTTCATTATGGTGATCCACCACCTTGTCTGAGTTTCGTGAGTTTTTTTTTTTTTTTTAAGTTTTCTATGTGCTTTACCCAAAACCCAAAATCCAGTTTTGCAAATATGTACCTCTTCTTCAGTGGAGGGGAGGGAGAAGGTTGGGAATTCTTGCCCTCATTGTACTTCAATAATGTCGTGAGTTATTTCCTAATTTTTTCAAGTCTTATATATTAATTTACTTCTTCAATTGGACTAAAGATTTTTTGAGGAAAAAAATTATGTGTACACATTCAACATGTAACCCCCTTTTGGTAGCATGTTCAGTTAGAGGGTAGAATTTGCCTGGTATGTAGAGGTCTAGTGAATTCACAATAACTAAGAGATGGTTCTCACCGGTGTTTCTCCTGCAGTGTTCCGAAAGTCTCCCTGCTCGCACACTAAGCATTGCACCAGGTCAGTGTCAACCACCGAGGGTCTTGGGTCGACCAAAGCACAAAGAAGTCCACTTAGAGTGGGGTGAGTAAACAAATCTTCACATTGACAACGACAACTGGGACGATTGGAGATTGAATCTAGGATTTAACGCTTTGTTACTAAGTCAGCAGTCTTCTAAAAACCATAGTGTTTTTGTTGTTTTTTTTTTTTTTTTTAAAGATTTTATTTATTTATTTGAGACAGAGAGAATGAGAGAGAGAGAGAGAGCACATGAGAGGGGTGAGGGTCATAGGGAGAAGCAGGCTCCCTGCCGAGCAGGGAGCCCGATGCGGGACTCGATCCAGGGACTCCAGGATCATGACCTGAGCCGAAGGCAGTCGCTTAACCAACTGAGCCACCCAGGCGCCCAAAACCATAGTGTTTTTGGTTGAAAATGTCCATTTTCTGTTGAACGTGTGCTGGCTGGGGTTCGTGTTCTCCTGTGCTCTGTCGCTCTTCCTCCCGTGCCTTCTGGTGCCACACATGCTGGGTGGGCATCCTCTGTCCTTCAGGGGGCACTTTCCTAGAAGATCTTGCAGAGCAGCCAGTCTTTTTCAGGAATTTTTCCAACTTCATTCATAAAAGCAAAGTTGTGCTCAATTTAGAGATGAAAGCAAGAGGTGGTTTGTAAGGTAACGTCTAATTCTTGCGTCTGGCGGGCCCTGGCGTTTTGTGGTATTGATTCAAGCTGTATGAGCATTTCCTGTTGTGTCAGCAGTTTACAGCATGTAAAATTGCAAATATAAACCTGCAGAACTCTGACTGCTTTTTCCCACCACTTAAGTCTACAACATAATAAAATAGTGTACCAACTCTCGGTCATTTATCTTGATATAACGGGACCTTTGGTTTTAAGTCCAAGAGATTTTCTTCTTCTGTAGCTTCCTTTCCATAGAGTGTAAAGACATTTGCCTAATGGTTTTATTGTTTTCAAATTATTTTATTAGTATAATTAAATGTACTTAAGTGTACTTGCTTTGGAAAGTACAGATAATATCATTCAGAAACTCCTCCGTATCTCTTCTCTTTTGTGGGGGAGAGGAGGGCTCCTCTGTAAGAGAGATACTGAGGACCGGTCACGTGACTACGTGACGTTTTGCAAACCTGGTGGGGAACCAGGTGTGATGTGGTCAACTGGAAGCACAAAAATGTTCTAAGATGAAAAGCATTCTCCATTCCCAGACGTTCCTGCCTCAGAAAGTGGCTGCGACCAGGTCTCGGAGTACAGCGTGGAGATGACAGAACCTGAGGATGTAGCTTCCGAGGTGTACCACGGGCCAGAGCTCGAGTGCACCGTTGGCAACCTACTCCCTGGAACCATGTATCGTTTCCGGGTGAGGGCTCTGAATGACGGAGGGGTGAGTACAAGCTTGTACGCCATAATCAAAATACAAGGTTCTAACTTCTGCATCCACCCTCCTGAAATTCCTCTGCAGTACCTATCCAGCCTTGACAACCATTAAAGTAGTGTATGTAAAATCTCTTTTCTGAAGTGATACATTGTTGTGATTTCCTGTTGACCCAGCATTGGAAATTTTGTCTTCATATCATTCTATTTTTGAAGATTTTATTTATTTATTTGAGAGAGCACAAGCAAGGAGAGGGGGAGGAATAGAGGAAGAGAGAGAAGCAGACTCCCCACGGAGCAGGGAGCCCGATGTGGGGCTCAATCCCAGGACCCTGGGACCATGATCCGAGCCGAAGGCAGACGCTTAACAGACTGAGCCACCCAGGTGCCCCCTCATATCATTCTATTAAGAAAGAGTTCAAGGTTAATAAGAACATCACCCTTTAGATGCTCTTGGTTGTTTTAAAAATAATTTCGTTACTCGCTCGTTGACTGTATGAATCAGTTATGGGAAATTAGGACTACATAAGAAGTCCTTTACCATATTGTCTAAATGACCCAGCAGTATCTTAGGTCAGTTTTCAGAACTAGAGTGGGGTAGAGGGCAGGGAGGCCAGCTTCTTTTTTTGCTTTGTTTCCAGTGAAGACTGGAGAGCTCTTCTTGGCCCCGCCTTCTGCTGTTCCTCTGGGAGGTGTCGAGGTGGCCTGTCAGAGACTGAAAGTCTATGTCTGTACTACACCCATATTTTAAATTGCAGAGTGATGTGGGTTGGGGGGAGATTCACGATAAGAACAAGGTAACCAGATACGGTCTGCTTTCTGGTGCAGACTGCTGCTACAGAACCCCCGTGCATACTCATGATTTGTACAGTTGAGTTCCGTACAAATAAATAGATGGAATTAATTGATGGAATTTTTAAAAATGAGAAAGCACAACCAACAGCAGCACGAAGTTGTTGGTGACTTTTTCTCATTCTCGGTAGTCCTACGAGAGCGTGGCAGAGGGGAACATGTCGGTCAACGGTGAAAACATTTGTCCTAAAATAGGATCGCAAGCCTTTAGCAGGAGCCTGATTCCTTCTAATTCCCAATTAGGAAGGAATTTCAGACACAGCACAACTATTGAAATTAAAAAAAAAAAAAAAAAAAAAAAACAGCATAAAACTAAACAAAAATGTTTTGATGAGAAGATAAGAAAGCTTGTGCACCTGAACTTCTATAATTAAAAAAAAGCATGGAAGGGGATGACCACAGATACTGCAGAAACTGTCGTACTGTTGTTTTTGCTCATTTTCCCGTCTGCTGTTCAGGGCATCTCCGCCATAACAAAGATAAATGTGCAGCTCTGTGCCTCTGAGTTTTACTTTCTGTCTCCTTTCAGTAATTTATCATCTAAAAAAATTGTCATCAGCCTCGGTTTATTCCTGTTCTATTGAAAGTTAACCACAAATCTGACTGTAGTCAGCTTCTGAGGTCTGTTCCAAAGAGCCTCTCTCCCATCCACCCCCCGCCCAGTGTATTTGCAAGTTGTCTTGGAAAATTTGAGTGGTTTTTTGGTGGTTGGTTTTTTTTTATCTTTTTTTCCCATTTTGGAAAAGCATAGTCATATGTTTCATTAGCCTGGAAATTATTGTATTCTTTGCCCAAACTATTTGTGGTATCACAAATTCCCCTATTAAATTGGGTCATTATGGTTCTCTCGAAATAATGGTGGTTGGCTCTGAGTAGTGTGATCACCGAAGGCCGTATAAAGAAAAGAGGAGTGCAGTATAAACCTTCAAATAGTTGAAATGGTGGGGTCATGCTGAGAACATGTTAACAGGAGCATTCATTTTCAAAATGGAAAATACCAATAACTAGAAGAAATACTCAGAATTTGATAACTACCAATTTCAAGTAGATTTTTGTGTGTTGAAAATTAAACTGCAGTGTACATCTGACTTCGTTTTCTTTGATGTCCTGTGGGAAATGTTAGAATGCTCTGTTGTGTCAAAAATCAGCGTGCTTTTATTTCTGATATCACAATAAAGGAAAAATGTTTGGTAAACCAACTTTGTGATCCTTTGGAATAAAATGACATACTTTATTATTAATAGACATTTACCACTCAGGCAATGTATGTAGGAAAAAAACCTTATACACATTCAATTGGGAGTGAAAACCACTAGGTAATATTTTTTAATCAGCTGGACTGATGCTGGTGTTAACCTAGCCCTCATATATGCACACATACACATGTGTGCACAACATACATGCAGGCCTGTGTGTGTTCTTCCCTTTCAGTATGGCCCCTATTCTGATGTCTCAGAAATTACCACTGCTGCTGGGCCTCCTGGACAGTGCAAAGCACCTTGTATTTCTTTTACACCTGATGGATGTGTCCTAGTGAGTTGGGAGGTAAGTCAGATGAGTGTTCTGCCTCGACTTCTGTTTCTTCTACTTTGTCTGCCCCCAAATGCAAGTTGTGAGGAAACTACAAAGCTAAAATTCACATGTAAGTGATTTTTACACATGAATTTCCCTTGGCACTTGCTTATATCATTCAGAGTTATGGACATTTTCTAACTTGTCACAATTGAGAGGAAATCGAGTATCTCTTTCACCTCTTTCTTTGGTATTTGAAATAGGCAGGGGCATGTTGCTCTTTTTCCCCAGTTCAGTTAGTTGAACACAACATCATAGGATTTTCTTCTCAGTGAAATTAACCACGCGAATTTCTGCTTTCCAGAGTCCTGAGAGCTCTGGTGCCGACATCTCAGGGTACAGGTTGGAATGGGGAGAAGATGAAGAATCCTTAGAACTCATTTATCATGGGCCAGACACCGGCTTTGAGATCAGGGATCTGTTGCCCGCTGCACAGTATTGCTGTAGACTACAGGTACGTGGACACCACTCAGATGTTACTCATGGACACCGGTGTTCCGTGAGACCCTGGGGAACTTCCTCAAAGGCCTGTGATGGAGGCTGTCAAGAGGGATGATATGGAAAAAGTCCTTTTAAATACAAATAAATGTAATTGTTTGGGTATCTTATAATTAATTTCTGCTTCTCTAGGAGGTCCTGCAACATAAGAAGAAAAACCAATTCCGCATAACTCTGTTTCTCACCACCCTGCTGTCTTGCTTGTGAATTCACTGAATAAATGACTAAGTCCAAGGCAAAGGGGTCACAGCTCCTTGGGGAAGGTTCCTTCTGTCTGAATTCTCCCGACATGCACATTTCAGTGGGAGAGATGCTTAAAACTGGCAAAAGACAGAAGATGTATATGCTGGTGGTTAAATGGAGCCAGATACAAACATTAGAGTGATTTGCACTAGTCTGCATTAGATTATAGGATCTACCTCCCACTTCCCAGTGACCATTAACAAGGCTGGTTAGCTGTAAGCTTTGACTCGGGAGTCCAAATAGAATAACATCAAGAACAGTTGGTTCCTAGCCTAACCCCTCAAAGTGACAGCGGTCATGAGTTTACTTTTACTTTATGGACTCAGATAAGTTATTTTTACCCCCTCTGTAAAGCCTTATTGTACTAAGAAAACAGGGTTCTTTGTCCATTTCTTTGCATTTGCTTAGTAACATTTTTTGAGCACTACTTTGTGCCAGAATCAAAGGATGATCAGGATGATCAAGAGGTGAGATACAAAGATTAATCCGATGTGGTTCTTGACCTTGGAGAAGTCTGTCTTCACACATGTTTAGACTTAAATAGATTAAGAAGCAGAGATGCCAGATTTAGGTTTCCACCTGATTTAAGTGATGAATCAAATTGCTTATTACAAGTCCATCAACGTACCACTGTGTCTGACCTCTTTGGAAAAAATATTCCCTTCATAAATTAATTTTCCAGATCAACTGAGACTTCTCTGTTGAATTCTGAAGCCTGCTTCATCATAAACATTCTGATTAAACTCTCTTGTTATACACCGTCCTTCCTTCTTGAATGGAGCACCTGGGACATAACTGACTCTTTGTCAGTGAGTCAGGGTCACAGCTCATTATCTGATCTTTATAATAGCAGTGCTGAGTCACTGGGAAAAGGTTACAAAATATGTGCTGCACTCCTGTTTTGGGAACAAGGCAGGATATAAATAAAGAACTGTCTGCCACCACAGGAAAGAACTTCACTGTGCTTTTCGAGTTTTAAAATTTTACCAAAAAGAGTTGAAGTATTGTCATGAAATAGGACTAGATACGACAAATATTATAGTAGAGTTTCAAAAGTGCTTTGTTAGCAAATGAATGCTCTGAACTTCTTTGAAATTAACAGTAATACATAAGTGTTATAGGGACACCTGGGTGGCTCAGTCAGTTGAGCCTTTGCCTTCGGCTCAGGTCATGATCCCGGGGTCCTGGGATCAAGTCCTGCATCCGGGCTCCCTGCTCAGTGGGGAGTCTGCTTCTCCCTCTGCCCCCCCCCCCCCCCCCGCTTATGCTCGCTCACTCTCACACTCTCTCTCTCTCAAATAAAATCTTTAAAAAATAAACATTAAAATAAGTTATAACTTTTGTTTTGAACCTTTAAGAGCTCAGACTACTTTCATTTAGTTTTGTAATGTGTCCTCGTAAACTCTCCTATGAAGTAAATGAGAACTAGATTTTAGAGTACATTCACGTTTGTAAGGAGTCTGCTAAATGTTTTTCTCTTTATAAGGAAAAAAAATACATGTTTAATGACATTCATTGAGCACATCTTCTGTACCAGGTACTGTTCTAGTTGCTGGGGATACAGCAATGAGCGAAACAGACAGCTTCGCCCTTACGGAACTTACATTCTCATCAGGGAGTAATGAAATGAAATATATACCCTATGGTGGTGATAAATGCTATGATGAAAAATAAAAGAAGGGAAATAGGAAATGAGGAGGATCACAGTGGGTGGGGGTGGGGTAGGGTGACTGCAAATTTAAATACGGTGTTCGGAGAGGGCTCACCGAAAGGCAGCCCTTGAGAGAAGGCCTGCAGATGTCAAGGGAAAAAGCTTCCTGGACAGAAAGGGCAGCAAATTGCAAAGGCCCTGAGCCAGAAGCAGACTTGGTGTCCCTGTGAAAACAGCGAGGAAGCCAGTGTGGCTGGAGCAGAGCAAGTGAGGGGGAGACTGGTAGGTGATGAAGTCAGAGTGGCAGTGGGTTTTGGGGGGAGGGTGGTAGTGGTGAGCAGATCAGATAGGGTCTTGCAGGCTTTGTGAGGACTTTATTCTGAATATGGTGGGAGGCCGTGGAAGGGATACGAGCAGTATCCGAGTGCTTGCTGTGAATGGAGAATATCAGGCAAGGGCTGACACCCACATACCAGGTAGGAGGCCATTACAGGAGCCATATGAGAGTTGAATATGTTGGACCGGGCTTTGGTGCAGTGGGGTGTGCTGGTGGCCTGGATTGGGGTATGAGAGGAAGAAAGCTGTCCAGTGATGTCTCAGGGATATGACTTGAACAGCCTGAGGGATGAGAGGGACTACAGCAGGTGCAGTGGGGTTTTTTTTGGTGAAGAGGGATGGGGTGGAGATTAGGGAGCTGTGCAGACACTTGAGTTTGAGATGCCTATTTGACGTTCAAGTGGAGATGTCCAGAAGGCAGTTGGATGTACTGGGCTGGCATTCAAGACAGTGGTCTGAGCTACACAAGTAAATTTGGGAGTAGGCTATAAATAGCATTAGATATAATATGGCATTTATCCCTGAGATATGATATAAATGGCATTTACCTCCAAGATGAGATGAGATCTCGAGGAGTTAGAACAGAGATTTTAAAAAAAAGAAGAAGAAGAAGAGGAGGTGTCCAAGACCTGAGCCCTGGTGGCCTCCAGTGTTGAGAGATCCAGGTGATAAGTAGCCTCCGGCAGAGGTGATTGAGAAGCAGCGGAAGGTAAGTGGAAACGAGAGTATGGCCCTGGAGACCGAGTGAATAAGTATTTGATGGAGGAGTGACTAATGAAGGTCTCAGCTGTTGCTCTCAGGTAAAATCAGAAAGGGCTGAGAATTGACTTCAGATAGGAGTATATCGTTCACATGGAAAACTCTAGAAGAATACTTGCCATTTACTGCCTACCCCCGACAGTTATTGGGAGGATGTCACAAGACAGCATATAACCTGAAGTGGGCTGTGCAAGTAGAAAGTGTTATTTTAAAATTATTTTTCATAAAAGGTGACAATGGTGATATGATCTTTGCTTTATTAACAGAGAAGTTGTCATTAGCATTTTTTGGGAAAGTGGTTGTTAAAGTGAACATTTTCTGAGATTTATTTCTACCCATGTTTCTAGAAGGCAATTGTGTACTGTTACGTTTATGTGACAGCACCTAACATGGTGGCATTAGAATTTACACTGGGGTAATGTGGACTTTGTCTTGTTCTTGTCTTTTTAGGCTGTCAATCAAGCTGGAGCAGGACCGTATAGTGAGCTTGTCCTCTGCCAGACACCAGCATCTGCCCCTGACCCTGTCTCCACTCTCTGTGTCCTGGAAGAGGAGGCCCTCAATGCCTACCCTGATTCACCTTTTGTGTGCCTTGTACTGAACTGGGAAGAGCCGTGCAATAATGGATCTGAAATCCTTGCTTACAATATTGATCTTGGAGACGCTAGCATCACCGTGGGCAATACCAGCACCCATGTCCTAAAAGACCTCCTTCCAGAAACCACCTACCGGTGAGTGCAGGCAAGCCAACACATCAGTACTTGGCTAAAGACCCTTCAGGTTCTAAAGGCCAAATGAGTGAACCCTAATCATTCGTAATTAATATATTTAAGAGTACTGAATGCAAATACATCTTTAAAACTTGTGTTGCTTTGTACTTTGTGTGAGTCAGTTACAAATTTATACAATTCCTAACCCTTAAGGGGGAATTTCACCTGCTGCTTTAAATTAGTTCTTCCCTCTTGGTCTCTTTTCCCTCAGCCACTTTTCTTTGTACTTCTACTGTGACTCATGTCACTCTGTGGACACCCTCTGTCCTCAGCATGTACTTGCCCACCTCTGAAGCCGGGCTCCACCATTTCTTTTGATGCCCCCAAAGCAGACAGTGTTACAAAGCGTCCATGATGGAGCTTTCACCCAGGGTTTTTGCTAGGGGGCCAGAGAAGAAAGGTACATTACACATTACTGAGCAGAGCTCAGTTAGCATCTGCATTCTTTCTCCTGCACCCCCGAGAGAGAGAGCCACCTCCCCTTCCTCTGCTCACACATCTTTTTCTCCAACATGGCCTCTTAACGTTTCAAATTACTTAGCTCTGTCTCCAGGTTGCCTTAACTGCTTGAAAACGGAAGGTGTACGATTAGATTAGCATTAGAAGAGTCCGGGAACCGGCTGTGGTTACTGCGGTGTGCCTTCTCAGAGCATCCCCCTTGGTCAGGTTCCAGACGGTGCTGATTTATGATGGCATGAAAGCAGTGCACATTCAGTATGTACAATGCTCATTCGGATTTTGAATTTCCATCTGTTCCTGGGCCAGCGGTTGTGTGGTCTGATCCCGTCTCTTGTGACACCGGGCTGGACCCATGCAGCCCTTCTGGTTTTCACTTTCAGACAGGTACTCAGTACATTACAGGAGATTATCAATACCTGATTTTACAATAGGCTTTGCATTAGAGGATTTTGCCCAACTGTAGGCTAACTTAAGTATTCTGAGTATGTTTAAATTGGCTAGGCTAAGCTTCGATGTTCGGTAGGTTAGGTGTATTAAATGCATTTTTGACTTACATAACTAGGGGTGCCTGGGTGGCTCAGTCAGTTAAGCACCTGCCTTTGGCTCAGGTCATGATCCCAGAGTCCTGGGATCGAGCCCCACGTCGGGCTCCCTGCTCCACGGGAAGCCTGCTTCTCCCTCTGCCCCTCCCCTTGCTTGTGCATTCTCTCTCTCTCTCTCTCTCTCTCAAAATCTTAAAATAAAAAAAAAGAAATTGACTTATATAACTAGATTTATTTTACTTTTCAGAAGCAGTGACGGGGTTTTTGTTTTGTTTTTCTCTTTCATTATTTAAAAAAAAATCTCTTTTGGGTATAGTACTACATACACCATGGGTCTATAAAACAATAATAGACCCTATCCTTGCCCTCAGAGTGCTCACAGAGTTGCGGGACACTTAAATAGCAATAGTAGGACAGTAGGTTATTGTGACATCACAGGCTGAAAATAAAACTATGTACAGAATCCTGTTGGTATTTCAGAGAGGAAGACCCAGATTCAGAGTGTGATCAGGATGCTTTGAAGTGGGACTTGAGAAAGAAGCTAAATAAACTGGGCTATGACTTAGACTTACATGAAGAGGCAGGCCAAGGGCATTCTTTCATTTTTAGCCTTTTAGCCATTCTCAAAAAAAACCAGTCTTCACTCTTGTTTGCTAACCACATGCCAAGTGTCTGTTGTGTCTAGAGCACTCTAACCAGGTGCTGAGGAAATCCAGGGATGACTAAATCCACACCTTGACCTCAGGGAATTTCCCCAGTGATGATGCTCTAAGGAAACCTCACCATGAGATGTACCTCTGGGGAAAAATGACCAAGGGAATGTCATTCCCTAGCTGTCCAGAATATCGCCTGACCTATTCCCTCTGGCCAAAAAACCTCAGAAGAAGCCACACTGGTTCAGGGACTCACAGAAGGGTTTTGTGTCCATTCTGATCCACACCCATGTCTATCCCAGAGTGAACTCAAACCCTCTCTCTGGTCAGCTCTCTATGAATGTTTGGATCAGAAATCATAAAAGGTCTTTTTTTAGAAAAGGTCTTGTAGGGCAAGATATTAGCCCAAGAATTTTGCTTCTTCCAGACATTGTGCCTACCTTAAAGGTGATGTAAGTGACTATAAAACTTCAAGGTTCATGGAAGGATTTGATCATGGGGGAATGCTGACTCTTTTCCAACATACAGTCTGATGACTTTGAGAAAGAAATCTAGAGCTCAAAGAATTGAATGGAAGAACAGATACAGGAATCTTTGCTTAATGATGAAATGGCATTTACAGTGGAAATTACCAAAAACATATTCCACAGAAATGACTGATTTAAAGACATGTTTAAAAGTCCCTCTTAGGGGAACCTGGGTGGCTCATTCGGTTAAGCATCTGCTTTCGGTTCGGGTCATAATCCGGGGTCCTGGGATTGAGCCCCACGTCGGGCTCCCTGGTCAGTGGGAACCTGCTTCTCTCTCTCCCTGCTGCTCCCCGTGCTTGTGCTCGCTTGCTCTCTCTCTGTCAAATAAATAAATAAAATCTAAAATAAATAAATAAAATGAAAGTCCCTCTCAGGGTACCTGGGTGGCTGAGTTGGTTAAGCGTCTTCCTTCGACTCAGGTCATGATCTCAGGGTCCTGGATCGAACTCCACATCGGGCTCCTGGCTCAGCGGGGAGCCTGCTTCTCCCTCTGCCTCTGCTCCTCCCCCTACTTGTGCTCGCGCGCTCTCTCTCTCTCTCCCCCCCCCATGTCAAATAAATAAAAATCTAAAAAAAAAAAAAATCTGAAAGTCCCTCTCAAGGTAATTCTATTTTAGAGAGGATGAAATGTTTTAATTATGTAGGGACTATAGAAGCATGAGTTTAGATTTAGGTACTAAAACTTCAAGACTGTTTTAAAAGTATTTAATGGATGTAGCATAAACAATTCAGTATTGATATGCAGGGCTAGTATATTGAGCTGAATGTGGAAAGTCCCTCTTTAACCTGAACAGGGTAGTTTTAGGAGATCCCATTTCAGAAATTTCAAAATTTCAGATTTTGATGCATGGCTTTTGCATCTAGTTGTACTGTGTGTTCTTGCTGTCCCTCAGCCCACCCACCCTCCAAAAGAGCTAGCTGTCATTGCTGGCCAAGCGATAAGTAAATTGGATATTTCCTATTTAAGATATTAAGGTCATTATTTATATTTAAGGTCTTTTTTTATACAACTTTAGACTAGTTTCCTGAGTACGTAATTGGGTACTCTATTGTAGAAGTCTGACCAGCCCACAGTCTTGTTCTTTATATGTTTCAGAAACACAATTGCCATAATTATAATGAAACACAAAATGAGTATTTCAAGTAACTAAGGGTGTAATTTCGGTCCAGTCAACGTTTACCTCACCTTTCTCTGTTCCATAAATTGGTTAAAAGATAAGTGAACAGATCATGATGTTCTAGACA
Organism: Phoca vitulina; assembly: GCF_004348235.1. NCBI lineage: Eukaryota > Metazoa > Chordata > Mammalia > Carnivora > Phocidae > Phoca > Phoca vitulina. The sequence goes on along the minus strand of NW_022589711.1, from coordinate 69,308,445 downwards.
AAAGTGTGGAATGAAACATTTTAAGCAGGCTATAGGGTTTGGAAAAAGCACTTGTTTCTTTTGTTTGTTTGTTTTTAAACTTCAGCAGTTACACTTTGTTCTCACGCTGAGTTTGTCCTTCTCTGTTTTGCCGGAACAGAAATGTGCACCTCTATAAGCAAACCTACTGACACAGATAGGGTTTTTAGTGGATGTGTTGCTTTTCTATTGGTGCTTACAAAAACACCCCACCCCCACCCCCCCCCGCCCCACGGCTTACGGACACCCGGTAGGGAATTGGGTTGGAATTATAATGCTGTTTTTAAGGGCATTACTTTTAAGCTTAGAACTGAGTTTGGAATTGAGTTTGTGTTTTGGCTTGAGGAGAAGAAAATGTTACTGAAAACAGAGACAGCTTTCTTTTGACACATGGTGCCATAGGGCTCTGTGAGCGGAAAGAGAGAAGATCACCTGGGTCATCCCCTCCCAATGCCCTGGCTTGAGTATCTCCAGTGACGGGGCAGTGGTTCCAGATTCAACTCACCAGGCAGTCCATTCTATTTGTGAATAACTAGTTTTATAGTGTTACCATTATATTTTTTCAAAACTCCTGTACATCCAACATCTGCTCAGTTGATCCTGGGCCTTCGTCTAGAGCAGTGGTTATCACAGTGTGGGGCCTGGACCAGCAGCACCAGCAACACCTAGAAACGGGCTGAAATGCACATTATCAGGCCCTGCTCTAGACTTACTAAATCAGAAACTCTAGGAGTAGGGCCTGGCACTCTGCTTTAATTAGCCCTGCAGGAGATTTGATGGATGTGTTAAAGTTTAAGAACTTCTGTCCTAGAGCAGTGATTCATGGGTGTTGATGTATTATGAGAATCACCCGGACAGCTTTTGCAACCTACACAAGTCTGAGCCCCATTCCTTGTAGACTGTGGTTTAGTGGGACCCAGGGCGTCTAGACATCACTGCCGTATAGTGTCAGCTGTCCTCTACTTAACCATCCTCACTTCCTTCAAATCTGTCTTCACTGGCACGGGTTTTCAGTTAGCTCCTCCATCCTCTTCACTGGGTGAGTTCTGTTTCTTGACGGACTCTTTAATGCGTACTGCCCAGACCTCCAGGAATGGTCTGGTTGGCTGGCTGAGAGCAGAGCCAGACTGGCACCTTCCATGTTCTCCATATTGAGCAGTTAGGAAGGTTGCCTAAGATTACTTTTTCTGGCAACCTCATTATGTGTCTGACTCGTACCGAGCTACCAAACAACTAAAACTTAAGGTAGATTTGTTCATTACACTCCTTTATGCCCCTTTGGCTAGGTAAAACAGAGATGAAAATAACATGTTTTGAGTCCTTAGGATATGTCCAGCACTACGTTAGCCTGTCAAAAAGTGAATCAAAAATCATTGTAACAAGATGAGATGGGCTGTATTAGGAGACAAATTCTAAGTCAAACAGCTTGACTTCAGTCCTGGGTCCCTCACTTACTGTCTCTGTGACCTCTGGCAAGTTATTTAAGCTCTCTCTGTGCCTCAGTTTTTGATCTGTCAAATGGAGATAATACCTTTAGACCTCATAGGGTTTGTTTTAGATGAGATTCCAGGCTCCTCATATAGGATCTGACACACAGTAAGTCAGCACTCAGTAAATGATCTGTTGCTAATGTTTGGTAGGGAAGAAATGAGCTGCAAAGTGGGTTGTGACCAGATTATAGGTCTGTGCGAATCTGGCATCATTTCTTAAAGAGTGGAGAGGGAGAGGGAGAGAGAAACTCAAGCAGACTTCATACTGAGCACAGAGCCCCACACAGGGCTCAATCTCACAACCCTGAGATCACGACCTGAGCTGAAACCAGGAGTCAAACGCTTAACCGACTGAGCCATCCAGGTGCCCCTGGAAGGCTATGATCTTCTGAAGCAGGAATGTATTTAGCATCTACAACTAGTAGTAGTAGTAGTAGTAGTAGTAGATATTTTATTAGTGGATTTTTCAATCAAAAGCTATAAAGAATAATGCTTAATTGAATTTCTTTGTTCAGAATTATCAGTGTACTGATGGGTATTGCAGACTGCTGGGCACTTGAGGTTTTTTCACATCAGCCTGGCCAAGATAGAATTTCTCAAGAGTTAGAGATCACTTCCCTTAATTGGAAGGCAAAATTCCATTTCCCTTTTACTTAATATGCACAGCTTAAGATTTCAGAAACTGATACAATGCATTTAAAGGAAAAAAAAACAAACGAAACCTGGAGATCCTATCTAAGTTTCAAGATTACCATGTTACTTCAGCTAAAGAGAAAACTTCTCAATTTTGGGTTTGGGGTAGACTTTAATTAATCTAATAAAACTTGAAGGTCTTTTTTTTCTGAGGTGAATTCTTGGAGTTGTTCCTCAGGTCAGTGTTTGTTTTGCTCATTAGTCCTGAATGAGCTCCCACTGGAATTAGGAAATTATTTTCACACTGCATTTTTCACTCCCAAATAAACAGCAACTATCATAGTCCTTGTTCAGCTTTCTCAGCCTTGTAGACTCAGAGCATGTAATAATTTTACCAAAATGCAAGAAGACATGGCCTTATTTCTTTTTTTCTTTCTTTTTTTTTTTTTTAAGATTTTATTTTTAAGTGATCTCTACACCCAATGTGGGGCTCAAACTTACAACCCTGAGGTCAAAGAGTTGCATGCTCTACAGACTGAGAGAGCCAGCCAGGTGCCCCATGGCCTCATCTAATTTTATCAGTTCCTCAGTTGTATTTCGGTTTTGAGTTTTACTTTTCATTAGAACTAAGTAATGTTCAGTGCATCAGCTACACAGAAAAAGGTTTTTCATGCATTTTTACTGAAACAAAATGTGTTGTGTAAAAATGTAGATAAGTTGAGGTATTTTAAAATTTAGGTAGTTGACTTTGAAGCCAAAAGTTATTTAAATAATGTAAAAACAAATTTTTTTTTAACTGTTCTAGATGCCCGCTTTATTGGCAAAAGGCAGTTGTTGAACTGAAAGTTTGGTCTGAATTAAAATGACCTCTTGATTGGATTAGAAACTGTGTTAGGTTCAAGTTCTGTTCGGAGAGTATGGTGTGTCAGAATGGACGAAAGACTTTGAGCCTAAAAAAGACAGAGTTCACACCAGATCTGACCTCTGTCTATTGTGTAGATCCGTGCACATGGCTGAACCCAGCCAGGCCTTAGTTTCTTCGTTTGTAAAACAGAATAATTCCTACCTCGTGGCTTCAGCGTGGAAATTAGGGCTACTGTTGTACATATCGCATCTAGGCTTCAACACCAAGAGTAACTGTGTCATTGAAGCTGAGTTACTTAACCTCTCTGAGTTGAACTGCAGTTTTCTCCTCTCTCAGAGAGGAAGTACTAGATCCAAAGCACGGTCCTGTGAGCAGAGCCCGTTCTCCACGTTGCTCGTTACAGGGGTTATTAACGCCTCCCTCTGTCTCCCAGCTCCGTGCCTCCCCCTCCCCTCCTGAGGGTGCTTTACAGAGACGTGAATCCCTTTAGGTGTTGCTGGTTCCTTGGCCATAATTTGGAGGAAGGAAAAACACAGATGGTGTTAACAAATGACTCAAGTTATAAAGCGAGGTGGTGGTAATCAACCAAAATGAGGCCGCACGTGTGCGTGCCCAGCGCTGTGCCCACCTCATGGATGATCAGCCCATGTTCTTTCCTTGGGAAAGGAATGACAGTCTCAAAAGAAGTCCTAAGAATGGTAACTCCAGAAATTAGCACAAAAAGTTCACCAAAGTGCTTTTGCCCATCGTGAATCCTTTTCTGGTTGTGTGGTGAAATAGAAAATATCTAAAAATAGAAAATGCTTCCTATATGCCTTATCTTAGTGAAGTAATAAAATTTGTTTGTAAATGCAGCAAAGATATTAGTATACCCATTTTGTAAATAAGGAAGCCATTAGGTGTTAGGTAATTTCTCCAGGGTCACACCAAAGTGATGAGCAGGATTCCCAAAGAGGCTTCACTGCTAAAGAGAGTTAAAATGCTACCACAGTATTCTGGTGGTGGTGGTGGTGGTGGTGGTGGTGGTGGTGGTGGTGGTGTGTGTGTATATTTAAGGCCAAGATTATGTGCCTACCAAACACGTATCAGTAAAAGGTCAGAGAACCATAGAGCTTCAATGTAAGGAGCATAATACCTATCAAAATATTATAGAGGCTTTGGGGAAATAAGTGAATTCACAAAGAAATCAAATATTAAATCTATTTTAATTATTTTTGTATCTTGATACTTGTATTTTATAAACTCATTTTTAATTCTCCTAAATGAGTCAGATCTCTCATTTTTTTTCTTGAGCAGAATAACAATCGTAAGCAACCCACTACCTTACTTCCTGTAGCTCAGGGCTGTTCGGGCTGCAGAGAGCAAAGCAGTAGAGTCCCTCGGAATACGAGCTGAGCTGGGCTCTGGAGGACTATGAGCAAGCAAACAGAAGAAAGCATCTTGGACTCTGGGCTTTAGGAATACCTGTCCCTACAATAAAGGGAGAGAATGGCAGTCTGGACAGTAGAAAGACATTAATATAAACCTTGTAGGTGAGGAGATTTGTCACACCATTGAAGAAAGGCTAATACTTAATGTCTGGCTTACTTCTCTTTTCCTAAGAAGAAAAAAAAAGTAATTCCAATCACCATGATGACCACCTTTTTAAAAAGATTTTTCCTCTCCAGTTGCAGAAAAATTTCTTCCCGTCCAATCACAGAAAAAAACTCTTGCATTAACACCATAAAGCTGTGAGATTCATGTTGAGAGGTGAGGCAGAGTTTATTTTAGGCTTTCAGGGTTATATCTACAAGAGACCTGATAGAGCCCCATGTTTAATAGAATCTGGGAAAAGTAAGCCTCTTTTTAATGGAATTTTTGCTATACTTTGTCAGAGATAAGTACTTATTTGCTGCATTCCCAACCATAAGACAGATATTTATCCAGTTTTGGGTGATTATGAATAGAGCTGCTGTAATCATTTGTGTGCAGGTTTTGTGTGAACATAAATTGTAATTTCTCTGAAGACCAAGAAGTGGAATTGCTGGGTCATATGTGTGTCTATTAAGCTTTATAAGAAAAATAATAGGGATATAATGGTATCTTGTTGTAGTTCTAAGTCTCATTGTCCAAATAATCCGTGATGTTAACTATCCATGTGCTTATTTGCCATATATGTATCCCCTTTGGTGGAATGTCTGTTCCAATCTTTGGCCCATTTTTTAATTGGGTTGGCTGTTTTCTTACTGTTGACTTTTAGAGGTTTTTATACATTCTGAATACAGTCCTTTTGTCAGATATATAATTTGCACATATTTCCTCCCAGTCTGTAGCTTGCCTTCATTCTCCCAACAGTGCAAATGGTTTTAATTTTGATGAAATCCCAACTTTTCTTTCTTCTTCTTTCTTTCTTTCTTTTTTTCTTTCATTCATTCATTCATTTTTTGATCATGCTTTTCACATCATAGGTAAAAACTCTTCACCTAACTCTAGGTAAAAAATACTGTTTTTCTTCTGTTTTCTTAAAAGTTTTCTATTTTACAGTTTATGTTTAGATCCATGATCCACTCTGAGTCAAGTTTAGAATAAGATACAAGGTTTAGATTGAGTTTTGTTTTCCTCTTGATATCCAGTTGTTCCAGCACCATTTGTTAAAAAAGACTATGCTTTCTCCATTGAATTACTTTTGCACATTTGCCAAAAATCAATCATTCATATTTCTGTGGATCTATTTCTGGAGTCTGTATTCTCTTATATTGATCTGTGTGTCTGTCTCTTACCACTACCACACTGTCTTGATTACTGTAGCTTTATAGTAAGTCCTAAATCAGAAAGTGTGATTCTTTGAACTTTATTCTTACTTTTCAGTTTTGTGTTTGGCAATTTTAGTTCTTTGGCCTTTCCTCATAACTTTAGAATCAACGTCTCTGGATCTACTAAGAAGAATCCTGCTGGAATTTTATTAGCATTGCATTGGTCTCTATAGATCAGTTTGGGGAGAATTGACATTTTTTTTTTTTTCTTTGCAATCTTTCAATTCATGAACACAGAATGTCTCTCTATTTAGGTCTTCTTTAAGATTTTCCTCAGTGTCTTGTAGTTTGGGTTTCTTTCTTTCTTATCTCTGTGCCATTTTTCCCGCCACTGGCTGGGACTCACTGTACATAATGTTGAGTTGGAGTGTTGAGAGTAGACATCCTTGCGTTGTTCCTGATCTTAGAAATTATTTAGTCTTTCACCATTGACTGTAATGTTACCTATAGGTATTTCTGTAGATGCCCTTTTCAGGTTGAGAAAGTTTCCTTCTACCCTTAGTTTTCTGAGAATTTTTATATTATGAATAGAAGTTGGATTTCATCAGGTACTTTTTCTGTGCCACTTGAAAGGATTGTGTGTTTTTTCTTCTTTAGGCTGTTAATCTGAAGGAATTGTGTAAGAGCTGGAGAGTGAGAGAATGCAGAAAAGAAAAAGAAGAATGGGGGATTTTTCCCCATGCGCTCTGAGCATCCAGAGAGCCCTTTCCCTGAGCCAGGCTTCCTTCCGCTAGAGCCCTCAGTCCATGCAGATGTCTGCTCCTGGATTTCAGGCTGCATTGAGTCCAGTCTGGGGGATCACAGAGGGGAAACAGTGGTGAATTCCCTGCTGGTTGGGTGGTAGTTTACATTCTTTCCCAGATCCCAGCTACTGTTTACCTTTTGGAGTTTTTAAATGGCTGCTGCCCTTCTTTTGTCCCGGTTTAATGGCTGCATTCGGTGGGGGAGACTCAGTGGGCTGTGCTTGCTTCCTCTCACCTGTAATTAACCCAGCTTTGCTTCCTTCTCCACAGTCTGCAGGCACATTATTAGACTGACTTGCCGAATTATGTAATCTGTACATTTGAAGAATTAATGCTAATCTGAGGTCACAAGATGAATTTAGGTATTGTAGTACCTAAATAGTATGTTCTAGTTAAGTGTAAGCAATAATCCCTGTAAATGAGAAGTACGTAAAACTTAATTATAAGAATATTTTTAAATTGATCTTTTTCCTAAGAATTCACCTCTGACTATATTTTTTATTGTCATGTGTTTTGGGGCCTGGGTGGAGGTTTCTGCTGGAGGCCTGGGGGTGGGCACGAAGAGGGGGCCGAGAGGCAGATCCGGGAGTGAGTGGAGCTATGGCGATGTCAGGTTACTGAGAAAACTGTCCATACCGTACAGAAGAAGAGAGGAAAAACGGAGGGTGGAGGGGTGCCGGCGCTGTGACGTTGAGACCTTTGGTCTGAGAAGCAGAGGAGAAAAGCCTGAACAGGTGTGTGCAGGCTGCCAAACGCCAGGAGGAAACAAGTTTCAAGAGCATGTAGTCACCACAGGAAGCGGTGTTGAGAATGAGGATGGGGCAGTGCCATCATTGTGTTGTATGAAGACCTTGGAGGGCTGTTTCAATCATCCAGTAAGGAAATGGAGGAACACGAAAAATAGGAATAAGAGTAGGATATTATTTTATGTATAAGTTTTAACTGTTTGATTGTAAATTCATAGACCATGGGGGCAGTGTTAATAGCATCTTTATTATCCATAACGCTGCATATTGCAAACATCCGGTTACGACTTTTGCTCATTTGAATGGCACCCCATTACCAGCAGTGTCTGCACACTGAGGTCTGGTTATAGACTAGCAGAGATTGTGGGGTGAGGCTGAAGAAATGTCCAGTTGAAGAGTTGTTGTTGAGAGCAAAGAGACTCCTTTGCTCTCCTATTTGATTTGTTCTTTGTAGCCCACTCACTCCCAAAACTGACTTTGAGGAAGCTAACAGGTGACTGCAACAAAATATGATAGCACATCGTTAGGATGTCTTCCCTCAGACAGTAGCCTTTTTTTTTTTTAAAGAACTATGAGATATCTTGCTAAGTTACTTTACTTTTGCTGTTTTTTGGAAGGGAGAATATGATCTGTTTTCCAAGCTGCCCTGTTCTCTATTTGTCCTGAATTACTTCAACTTGTTTTTCTTTATTCCATAATACTGTTTTAGGGGCACCTAAGAAATACTCCACACAATGTTTATTTCAAACGAGGAACTGCTGCTTCTTAAACCTGCAATGTTTGTATTTTTTCCCTTTTCCCAGGATCAGAATTCAGGCTGTAAATGAAATCGGAGCTGGACCGTTTAGTCAGTTCATTAGGGCAAAAACTCGGCCATTACCACCCTTGCCTCCGAGGCTTGAATGTGCTGCCGCAGGGCCCCAGAGCCTGAAGCTGAAATGGGGAGACAGTAACACCAAGACACACGCAGCCGATGACATGGTGTACACACTGCAGTTGGAGGACAGAAACAGGAGGTGAGGTGGTGGGGAGGGCACGCGGGGCAGTTCTCTGCCTTTGGTGTGCGGAATGAATCCTAACTTGTTCGTCGGTCCTCTGATAAAACACTCATCCTCCTGGTTGAAAGATTTCCTATGCATTGGGGTCCTGCATTTTGTAGCCTCCATCCTCCATTTAGAATTTTCTAAACTAACATTCTGAAGACGCTGGTTTGCCTACATGTGATAATCTATGTGTTTGTTTTTTCTTTCATAAAGCCAGATAATGGAGAGAAATTATCTAAAAGGAAAACTGCCAGATTCAAGTCCATGCTGTGTTAGAGCGTTCTATTAGTCACAAGTGCAAAGGGAAATAAGACTCAGGAAGAGATGTTGGCTTTTTAAATATTCAGTAACCGTCAGGACAGACATGTTTACCGATCTGAAATAGCTGTGGTGATGTATAGATGGGGATTATACTCTGTAACTCTGGGCAATGCAAGATCAAATTAACCAGAGCAAACAGGAGATTCTTTATATTTCCACACCCAGGAAACACTCTTGGCCACAGAAATCAAATCCAGCCTTTCACGTAGTATTTATTTAGCTTAACTTCATTTCCTCTGAAAATGGCCGATCAGAAGATGGGCCTCTGCACTGTATTTAGGAATAATTCAGATGCAGAGTAAAAGGTACTGATGACAAAATGTTCTGTGACCAAAAGTCCAAATCCAGAGAATCAGGTGAAGGAGGTGGGGGGTGACCATAAATCCAAGACACTGATGGAACGGGTACGTGCTGCGACTTCCCCAAGGCATATCTACAGAATACAAAACCATTTCTGTCCTTCCCACGTTATGCGTTATAGTCTCCTGCTCCTTTCACAGGTTACTGGTTTAGTTAGCACAGAAACCCCTGTCCCATCCTCACCCCCCACTCTGTACTCGACTGCATTGATTCCTTTCAGTGCAGTGGAGTCCCGCTGTGTGGAAGGCACTGTTTGAGGCGGACCTTCAGTGGAGACCCAGATCAAGGAAAAACAAACCCCTGCCTCCAGCACCATAATATCAACCCCCAAATAGTCTCAGAACATGAATGCCCTTGGAGAAAAGTGCTCTGGGAGGCTGGAGGAGGCAGAGAGCATCTGGTTGCAAAGACCAGAACGGTTTTTTGAGTGACATTTGAACTTGACTTTGAAGGACCTATCAAGCCTCATAATTTGACTATAAAAGAACAAAAAGTGATTGTCCTATTGGAAACTAGTCCTGGTGTAGAAAGCACAGAGAAAATGAGGCTTCTTTTGGAATGAGGCTTCTTTTGGTAGGTTCATTAGAGATTAAATATATACTTGGTCGTAGACAAGATCATTCATCTTACTCTGCTTTATACCTTTGGAGGCATTTTCACGGGTTATTTTACTGGCAGGGGACTCCTCAACTGGAGAGGGCTGGCAAGAACAAGAATTATGGACTAACAGAAATCCTGATAAATATTTAAAGCTAGCAGTTGGGGAAATTTGTAAATGAGCCTTTGTTTTTTCCCTGGGCTTTTGGCTTCCTTTGGTGGTAGAGAGAATCTTCATTAGAGAGTTATCTTCTAGTCGTGTCCTGCTTTAGAAAAAGTGAGGTCCAAAGACATTGACACTGGTTGCAGAATTGGGATCAGAGTGGGGGCTGCCTAACTCCTCGTGCAGTTGCCTCTGCTGTTACCTCGAGGAATGTGGGGAGAGCAGCAGCTGTGCCCCAAACCAGCTGTGGGCATCCTCTTGCAGGCATGCCCTGTGCTGGGCATCTGCCGGGGGGCACCTCGTATGGAGAACTGTACAGATGCTCGGAACAAAAGTGCCATGAACACTGATCTAAATAGGTAAGCTGTCATGAGACATTTAAATGTGCCAGACAGAAGAGAGTACCGAATCTAGTAATCAATTCATGCTATTAAAAAAGCGCGGGAGGCCCCAAGATGGCACCGTTAATCAAATAAATGACTTGCCTAAATTTAAATGGCAATTTAAGAAAACTTACCATTAGGAACAGTATTTTTCTTAATTTTATGATCTGGAGTCCAAATTTATCTTTTTTAAATTAGATTTGTCAATGCTCTCAAAGTTACTAAAGTGATGGGAGTATAGAGCATAATAAATTCTCGTTCTATTTGTGGAATAATTTTCCTGTGATTTAATAGGATGAAACTTTGCCTAATTTGAGTTTGAAGATGACCTTCCTTAGTGACTTGAAACTGAACTCTTGTATCGATTGGCCCCTTAAATCCAAGCCTTTATTTAACTTTGGATCTTGACTCATGAGGATTAAGGAGAAATCATCTGCGTTGGATACATTATAATTCTTGTGATTAGCATAGTTTTTGTCTATTCTAGTCTCCTCGAGGTTCTTTAGGACTTGGACCTGGCTTGTTCAACGGAAAGTAAGTGTCATCATTCAAGGAGCAGATTTTTCATTGAACTCATCGCCACAGTGATTTCCAGTTGTGACTTTTGGGAAAAGTACACATATTCCCTAGTGTACGCATTGATTGCGTTAACCACTAATAAGTTCTTATTAGTATGTGGCAAAAATACTATATGTCCTGCTTGTGGCCAAGGTGAGAACCAGAGGTAGATTAATTGTGGTTTTGGTTTATTTTACTCACCAGGCGCTGGGGACATTGAAAGGGAGAGCTACCGAAGTGTGAGTTGTCCAGCTGTCCTAGTCAGCTAGGAAAGTAATGTTAGTCTTAAAACGTTTACGACAGAAGCACAACGAAAATTAATAACTCCATGCTCGGTAATTATAAAATTAAAGAGTTGGCTTGATTTGGCTGCTAAGATATCAGTCTACCCTAGACTACACTAGAAGGTGAACTCTGGGTCCCTTGTCACCTTTTTCACCTGAAAGCACTGAAACCGTATATATCATTCGTGAGCTACATCCTTTACCAAAGGGTGTCTCTTGCAAATGATTAGAGCATGCTATCTCCTTTTTCTTCATATCTTAGTCTCTGCTTTTTTTTTTTTTTTTAAAGATTTTATTTATTTATTTGACAGAGACAGACACAGCGAGAGAGGGAACATAAGCAGGGGGAGTGGGAGAGGGAGAAGCAGGCTTCCCGCAGAGCAGGGAGCCTGATGTGGGGCTCGATCCCAGGACCCTGGGATCATGACCTGAGCCGAAGGCAGATGCTTAACGACTGAGCCACCCACGCACCCCTTAGTCTCTGCTTTTGACAAATAAGAAAGATAATAAATTTTTTTAAAGATTTTATTTATTTGAGGGAGAGAGAGAACACAAGCAGGGAGGAGGGGCAGAGGGAGAGGAAGAGCGAGAGCAGACTCCCCACTGGGCAGGGAGCCCAACACGAGGCTCTATCCCACAACTCCAGGATCATGACCTGAGCCAAAGGCAGACGCTCAACTGACTGAGCCACCCAGGTGCCCCAAATACTAACTTTCTTTAAGCGTGACCACTTAAGGTCTCAAACCCCTAAGGTTTTACATCTGCACTTTGCTGGTTTGTTACATCTATTTATATACCTCTCAATCAAATCTGAAATGAGCCAGAGATTTCTAAGTATAATGTTGGCCCAAAAATATATTTCCAAACTTTCTAAAGGAGACTTCTGTTCATCGAGCACCTACAAAGTACAACACTGGGAGCTTTTATCTACATTATTTAGTTTTTGAATAGAAAGTGAAATATTTTCTATGCTGCTAGCATTTCTACCAAAGCCCTCCACCGGCTAGATGAAAAAATGGGTTGTTTTTGATGAGTTGACTTGAATTTAATTTTAATGATTACTGTGATTTCAACTTACGATTATAGGCTTAAAATTAAATGAGCAGAGAAGGCTTCTTAGAGAAGATAAAAAATAGGGTGAGTGCGTCTTAAAAGGGTTCCAATCTTATAATCTCATGCAAAAGAGCCTTAGGTTGGAGGCAAGTGATAAAGACTCAGGATCGGGTGGAAACCAAGGATACAACCTTCAAAACACAGAAATGTGCCCTGGATTTCTCTCCAACTAAATGCGTCTTTCTATTCTCGTTCTTTTACACGTGCCTCTTTTTAAGTTTGGGCTATTTCATGGAAACAGAAGGGATCCCAAAAGGGCATCTTGCCCAAATTCCTTGCCTCCAGGTAAATCAACCTAGAATTCATCTGGGTCACCTGGACTTGAAAATTTTTTAAAATATTTTGCCCCATGAACAAGACATTTGTTTTCCATGTATTCAAGCTTTTGACTCACAGGGCTCCCAGTCCAAGGTCACTGACTGCATATTGATGTAGCAGCTTCAAAGCTGTGCTTTATATTTATAGGGCCAAGTGTATTCCCTAGCAGTTAGATTATAATCACCCAATCATCATTTTTTTCTTGAATTACTATAATGTGCTAAGTCTTTTGAGGTATGTGGCTACCTATAAGGAACTTACCTTGCTGAGAAAATAAGTTAATGGGAAACAATGAGCAGACAGCACAAGAGATTTTATTTAATTTCAGCAGAAAAACAAAAATTATACTGGCGTGACCGTATAGTGATTAAGTCTATTATTCTTAGCAAATCTAGCACAGAAGATCTGAATGTCTTTGGTTCCTCTGTATGCAAGAAGAATATACACCCAAAGTAAACATTTTCATAATGCTGCATTAACCTAATACAGGGATTAGAATAACAAGATCAGCTCATGCATTTTAAGATCGTAACGCTGTACTGATGATTTTGAAGGTGCGTTTGTCTGTGTTACTGAAATGAAACGTTATGCTGCCCTAACAGAATTTAAGTTGATGCTGATTCTCGTCCTGACCCTCATGGGTCCATGTTCCTGATAATGGTACACAGCACCGAGATGAGAGGATCTTAAGTTCCAGGAATGCGTTTATGACTAATCTGTTGTTCAGGTTTAGTCAGATAGCCGATGTATTTTAAAGCCAGTGTATTTCCAGCAAAATGGGGATGGGGTAGAGGGCTCTAATAGACTGGATAATTACCAGTTGCTCTCCATTTAACTCAGCCCTTACACCTGTGACACTTTTCCCTTCATCAGGCAAAATGGGAGGGCTTTGTTAATGTGTACAATATGACTGTTTACTGTTAGAGAGGGACAGAAAATAATCTATACAAAGAAACCCTGAAAAAATACACAGTAGGCAACTAATAAAAGTCGCCGGGGTGTATGAGCCCTACGGGAGAAGTGAACTTTCCTAATGTATGCTTATTAGGGAACAAATCCTGCTTTCTATTTCTCAAAGCATATTGTTGAATTAAATAGATGTAAGGCAACTAGCTCAGGGCCCACAGAGACCCTCGATACTGGTTTCCTTTGTTTCTCTGGAATAGTCCTGATACACATGATCACCCTTGTTGGATTAATGACACTTGCATATTACCTTCAGTCAGCAGAAAGCAGTTGTGGTTCTGCACAGGGGTGTCAGGTCTCTGCTGTAATCCCAGGTCTGGTACTGAGTTTCTAGATGGCTAGAGGCATGTGCTACCTTCTTTTTGCCTTAGTTTATCCCTCTACAAAATGGAACTAATGATGCCTGTCTCCAGTCCCTGATTGATGGGGGGAAAGCATTCATATATCTTAGAAAAGCATAAAAAGCCTACAGAATAAAGAGTACTGCTGGCTTAGTCAGTTTGCAGGCTGAAATGTCAGGTACAGGCGGACGTAAGTGATGGTAAATGAACCAATGGTCTTAATGGGACCAGAAGTAAAAAATTCAGATTACAGGGTTGTTTTTCTTTCTATTTGAAAATAGAATTTTTCTCTCTTTAAACATGAATAGAATGGAATTGGATTGCATTTCTCTTAGCGTTTTTTTCCTAAATCAGGTAAGATTGAGGCAAACCCATTAAAATAGAAGTAGACAAAACGAAATCTGAAGGACTCTGGAAGAGTATCCTTGAAGATGAGAGTCCCTGCATGTACTTGAAAAGAAAGCAGAATGGGAGGTTTCAAGGCTCTCAGGGGGGTCTTCATCCTGAGATAGTTTTTTGTTTTTTTTTAATAAATTTCTTTTTTAACATAGCAATAGCAAAATACAGTTTGAACAAAAAAAATGAAAAAAGGAATTTTCTTTTATTCTCTATAGAGTTTCATTGGCAGCTTTATTGACATTTTATTTCTTCGAAAAGGAGCCTGAAACGAAACCTAACCAAAAAGTATTAGGGCTGGATCACTTCCGAGCCAGTAGGCACATATGCAGCCGAGAACATGGAGGTAGGAAAGGAACTCCTTTCGCACTGGTCTTTCAGAAATCCTTGGCATGTGGGTGCTCAGTCTGCAAATGGGACTCACCAACATCAAAGCCAGTCTAGGAGACGCACCTTCCCTGCCTCAGGTGTCCCCACATGATGCCATCTGCTTCCATCTGCTTTTGCATAGACATGACAGGACTCCCGTGTTCTCGGTGGAGTGAGGACACATCCTCTCCATCCCTGTTTTGAACATCCTCCATTCCCAAACATGGCTCCAGTAATGTAGGAGATTTTCTCTCTCTCTCTCTCTCTCTCTCTCTCACACACACACACACACACACACACAGCCTATGTGGCCCAGGGAAATTCAGAAAAAATGAAGGCAGTGACATGTCATTGTTAAGGAATATAGCTGCGCTGAGCTTACTAACAGCTGTTGATTTGTGATACTGTGGAACAACTTTGGAAATGTGCCATTTGCAGCCGTTAGTGGACTAGAGGCCATTTTAGGTCAGCAGAGTAGATCATTGTGAGGAGTTAACATTAATGAGCTCCTGTTAGCCTGTAATGGGCCTAGGGATTACAAGGGAGGAACAAGGTAGTAAACACAAAAACCTTAGTGTTTTCTCATTTTTCTACTGTGGATTTAAGTTATGAGCCATCCAGGGCATTCTTGGGTTTTTTTTGTTGTTGTTGTTGTTTTGAAACAGAACTGTTTTAAGGAAATAGATTTTTAAAATTGAATTCTTTACATATCATCATTTTACTCTAAAATAATTTAAAATAAACATTCAAAGATGCAACGTGTCTGAATTTCTTCCTTCAGTTGCACTTCACTGCAAAAAATCTTCATCTTTCATAATATGTTAAAACCTAAAATGCTGAGGTTAAAATACAGCCTTCCCCTAGAACTTAGTGAAAATGTCAAGAATCTGTTGCTTTGCCTTCCTAGTGTATATTTAATAAGAAATTGTAGAATTTACTTGGTCCTCTCATTTAGCTCTCATAAAAATTCCTGCCAGGTGAACGAGACAGCTATTATTATCCCAAGTGTCTGGAAACTCAGCCTGGAGACTTATCAGCTTGTCCAAGTTCATAGTGAAGGTAACAGCCTATGCATTGTGGTCAAGGTTTTTGTAAGTCTTAGTACCAACCAAGGAGGCACTCCAATAGGCAGACGGAATAAGCAGAATCATTTTGTATTCACAGATCTGTAGAACATTGTTTTAAATGACTGTTAAATTGGTAACGTTAAAACCCACGTGTGCTTGTTACCATAGAAGTGTTCAGTTTCAAGACATTGCGGTCAGTGCTGAGGCAAGTTGGGGGCAGAGCCATAAAGAATTCATTTAGACTGTAAACTTTCAGTGACCCACCCAACCTTCTGCCTTGTTTATGTTTCCCCTTCCAAGTAAATATTTTTAGTACAAGAGAACATTTCTTCCCGTTTTCCTTTCCCTCGGTAAAAATGCCCCAGTTTCCACGAATGGGCAGCACTGGTCCAGGACCCATGGCTCCCATCTTCATGTGCCTTCAGCAACAGTTCTTGGCCTGGGTTCACCGGGACAGGGTGGAGGGTACTCACGCACACGGCTTTCTCTCTGGCTCAGAAAAGCCTAAGGGGGTATCAGGAAGGGATGCCATTCTGGGGGCGTCCTTCAGGCTTCTCCAACGTTGAGAAACAGGTAAACCATTCATAAACCTTGGTGTTTTGTTATCAATAACATGAGTGTTAGTATTACCACAGGTGCTGGGCATTTGGTAACAAGTCCTGCCTGCATCATCCCATTTGATTCTCACGACAACCTCTGAGGGGAGGCCCTGTTATCACACCATTTTACACAGATGGAAATAGCGTACGTGGCTGTAGAGCTCATGAGCACCAGGCTGTTGAACCCAAATTCAAACTCAAGTCTGTGGACTACAGTGATTGTTTTTACCCACTGTGCCTTCGGCTCCTGAGCCAGTGGGGCAGTTCTATGGGTGTTCCCACACCTGTTCTCTTGGTCTTCTCGGGAGCCCTGGGTCATGGGGCTGATGCCCCCCAAGGTACGCGGCCATGGGCAGCAGGGGTAGAGAGTAGAGTAGAAGACCCCCTCAGAGGCAAAGCCAGTATGGGCCCCCAGCTCCAGGATGACCTTTAAGCACCTATGATTCCACAGGGGTGCCGGCATGTGGCTACATAGGGCTCAGCCTGAACGGACACTAAAGTTACTCAGTGACTTTACTGAGCACGGGCTGTATTCCAGGAACCGTGCCATTGGTTATACATACTTCATCATGTTTCTGTAGCATCGGAGCATCTCCCCATCATGGATCCCTTATTGCCCCAGCCACCCTGTCCCCCTCAGAAATCAAGGGATTGAGGTCTTGGTGAGAGTTTTTTGACCATCCTTTGACTAGATAGGCACCCCGGCTACTCCAGATCCTCCCCCCTTCACAGCTGACTTTTTTCCCCCTCCCAAGGATCTCCCTGTCCCCAGGCTTGGGGCACTGCACACTGAAGTGGTATGTTTCAGGGCCTTCAAGACAGTAGGACTCCCGTTGGCCTCCGGCAGTGACTCGTGTCCCAGACCCTGTAGTACATGAACACAGGTAGAACCCAAGCACTGACCCTGGAAAATCCAAATAAATGGGGAGGGAGAGGGATCAGCAGAGCTGGATGGCTCCTGTGCTCTTGTCATGGCAAAGACGTGCTCCAAGGGCTGGATCCTTGGTTGCATTTAAAATGTGTAGCCTTCAATTGCTGTCTTAAGACACACAGCATATGTTTAATTCTATCACCAAAGGCCTCTGGCTGACTTATTAATGAATTTTAAAATGAAGGTGGTTTAAAAAAAAGAGAGATTTAGGAAAGAGAAAAAAATGTGGTTGGCCTTTGTAAAACAAATATTTGATGAATATTTTTAATCTCTGCCCGGGTGGTTCTAGCCACAGGGTGTTCACCTCCGGAGCCTCCCAGAGAGGCCACCATGCAACTGGCATAAATCACTGGCTCCAAAGAAAGAAGATTCTTTCTTCTCCTGCCTCTTGGAATGACAGAAAATAATTACAGAATTGTGGTAAGAGAGGGACCTGTTCCTCTTTGTTGGCTTGTGAGCTTTCTATTTTGTTTGGGTTGGCCTTTATTTGAAATAGAAGTCACTGTCAACACGTACAGAAAGGAGGTGCGGAGCCGTGACGTTTACGTAAGGCCTGCTCTGCGTAAGGACTGGGGCAGTTGCGTGAGCTCTCAAACCGAATCCCACCACAGACCTGTGAGGGAGGCGTTCTTGGCCCCATTTCACCGGGGGTCCCAGCGCCGAGGGTGAACGGGCTCCCCAAGGGAGCCCCACGGCTGACGCCTCCGGCCAGCGCGAAGCCTGGCTTACAGGACGGCCTCTGTCCCCACACAGCCAACTCTCCACCCGGGAGAAAAGAAAATAACCTTAGGATTAGCCGGCGGGGGTGTAGATGGTCTCTCAGGAGGGAGAGGGGAGTTTGTTAAAAACCCGAGCACTGTAAAATAGTTGCGACTAGCGCCTGTGGAGTGGTGATTACAGGTCAGGACCGAGCTAAACACTTTTGTTAACCATTTAAACCTGACCGTAGTGCCATGAGGGAGGTTGGGTTAACCAAGCTAAACACTTTTGTTAACCATTTAAACCTGACCGTAGTGCCATGATAACCTTTATGGTACAGAGGAGAAAACTGAGGCACAGAGAGGCTAAATAAGTTGCTGGCGGCTCCTAGTCTCGGTGCCCGTTCTGCTCGTGGAAGCCGCATTTATAAAGAGTGTATTGGGGGTGGGTGTAGAAGAAGCATACAACTAGTGTTAGCCCTTAAGGTTTTCAAAATTAAGACTCTTGAAACCCTTAAAGTTAGACTAAAAGTGCCAAACTGGCTGTTAACACAGGAAGGTCATGGCTCCAGAGACCTAAAATGGAAAGGTGAGATTTTATGAAGGATTTGGGTTTTTGATTGACAAGCTGACTTATATGGAGCATTTAGCTAGAATCCATTGACTTATGCATTTAATACATTTCTTTGTTCAAAGTAAAGCAGCATGAAATTAGACACGACTGGTCAATGATTTCCATATTAGAAAGTGTGAATGCCCAGTCTTTGTCTTTTCTCACCCCACGGTCTCCTCCTTGCACTTCTCTTTCTGCTCTGCCTTGTGTTTCCTCAAGGAGGAGGAGGGTACGGGAAACCTTTACAGAGATAAACTTATGTATGAACTTTTAAAACCCTTGGCAGACTTGTTCTGTCTTAGTGGCTCCCTGTGGCTCTCGGTCACCCATCAGAATGAGGGTGTGGGGAGGAGTCTTCAGAAGGCAGGAGTGCAGCTCTCTTGCTTCATTGCTCAGCTCCTTCTGACCTTGGGTCTGTGCGTCCGCCTTAGGACGCAGGCCCCACGAGGACAGGACACCCCTTTTTCTCTAAGTGGGTCTTTGGGGTGGAGTTGGCCCTGTTAGCTATTTCAGAATGTTTCTCCCCAAAGCTGCTAGGATTCCTGGTGTCTCCCCTCGCCGCCCCCATGCCCCTTTGACTCAGGAGAGAGCCTGTCACATGCCCACCGTCCTCCCTCCACTGACTGAGGGCTCCGTACCTGGCTAATTACATGACCTAGGAATTAGCCCCATCCAGTTTCCTTATTCCCCCTAGAATTCCTTCCCATGCCTTTTCTAAGGGGAGGGAGGTCAGACAAAGCAGGGCAGTCATGATTTATTATTGCCTAAGTAGACAGAGGGCTAAATTAAAGGACCAGTCAGACACATGCTTATTCTAGAAAAGACTGGAGGAAGAAGGAACGACCCCTTTCCCTCCTGTTCTCAGTGCTCTTCTGCTGGGTGCACTAGGCTGCCAGCCCCCAACTTCCTCTCCAAGGGAAATGCCAGCTACAAGGTGGGCCTCCCACACCTGCCTAAATCCACCATCACTGAATGAAAGGGGAGTAAACTTGAACCTGAAATCCAGTGGGTGAATGTCTCCTTCAGACTCATTCTAGCTTTTTTTTGAAAGCAAATGTAGCCTCTTTTCTGTAAGTAACACTATTCCCAGCTTAAACAAATGCTGTAATGGTGAAATTTCAGAGTCTTTCATTGCTAGTGCCTATTTCCACAGTGCCTTCTATAAATTGGGATGCAATTTTTAAGAACTGAAATGCAGCCGTGAAAGAGCCAAACAGTAAAAAGGGGGGGAAAAAATAACAGTCCAGAAGCAGATTTTGATGTATTTGAAAATTGATATGTATGCTGTTTGCCCAATTTAGATGACACTAGCAAATTAGAGTCCTGAATCGGCTTCAGTCCATTTCTCTATGACTATGAGTGCTACTGCCCTCGTAGATGTATTGACCTTACTTTCAAAAGGAAACAGTCTCCTGAGAGCAGGGCATGGCAGGGAAGCAGGAGTATTGCTAGTAACCCTCTCCAAATTCTTCCGGAAACCAGGCTTTTATTGCAGGTTTGTAATGAAGATGTAACACGTTTACTTCTTAAACTGTGACTTCCCTTTTGTGGTACAACCAAGGGCAGTGAGTCTGGTCAGAGATTCTGGCCTAGGTGAGACCGGGTTAATGAATAGCGGTTTGCCTCCAGCATTAGCAAGGGTATCTTCATTAAGGTGGTAATGTGTCAGGAGCACTACACAGGTTGCCATGGTATTTGTGGACTTCAGAGTGGACTCTGGCTTTCGCTGAAATTGAAAATGTTCAGCCCTCAGTAAAAGGTTCCTTGCACAGCAGAGGGAACATTAAATAGTGAAATGGCTAGGGCTCAGGAACTCAATTGTGAAGGCTGATGAGTGCGGGGGTGTTTTAAAATACGTCTTGACTCGGAGAGGTTTTCTAAAAAAGTTGTTTAATCTCTAGACCTACCCATCCGTCCATCCAGAGGGACTGTTCTCTGGCCCAGGGAGACACTGCTGCTGTCAGGAAGCTCTGACCCCACACAGGACCAGCCAGCCCACAGGGATTTGGTTTTATTCATTCATCTTTGAAGCCACAGAGCCTGGCACACAGCAGATGTTCAAGAAATGCTTGCTGAATGAATTCATAAATCCTGCCCACCCCTTGGGCCAAATTGGCCTAAGAGTCGAGACATTGTAAATTGTGATTCTGTCTGACCCACTTCCAGCAGTATCTGAAGACAGCAGATTGTCCTCAGACACTGGCAGTGGGTCCAAACATCCCTGGGCCAGCAGGATTCAAGGCCCAAATCTGCAGAAATTCTGGATAATTGGGGGGCAGCTATTTCCAAAATTTTATATTTAACTATAAAAAGACAAACAATGATAGTATATACTAGTTCTAGGTAAGCCAGTTTCGTTGTAAAAATACAAATTTTTCAAGACCCTGGGGGAAAACGCTTGAAAACATAAGGCCTTTATCTTCTGTCTTCATGCCTTCTACACTTACGCCTCTTGGAGATAATAATTAGCAGAGTACAAAATAGTCCTGGTTCCGATCGGAGAAGGATCCAGAAGCTGCCAGTTTAAGCTGTCCAGTTTACCTATGCTGCTTTTCCATTATTTTGATTAATCTGATAGAGGATTCTAAGTATTTTTTTTCTTCTTTTAAAATGTTTTCTCAAAGATCTGTAATCTTAAATGTCTTCTTACTAGTTTGGGAAAGGGGCTTTGAAAGCTCTTGCAAAGACAAAGGTTAAAATTGAAGGAATTTTCAAGCTAAACCTCAGTTATTTGGAAAATCCAGGTAAAGAGGACATTGTATTTTTCAGGTGCCCAGTTAACATTAACTTCATTGCCTCGTATATAGTAGAAGGTCAGTTACCAGTGATAATTAATTTCTTATCACTAATAAAAGTTCAGGTGGCTAATGGATTCTGTTCCTTCCTCTAGGTTTATTTCCATCTACAGAGGACCCAGCCACACCTACAAAGTCCAGAGACTGACAGAATTCACATGCTACTCCTTCAGAATCCAGGCATCGAGCGAGGCTGGGGATGGGCCCTTCTCAGAAACTTATACCTTCAGCACAACCAAATGCATCCCCCCCACCATCAAAGGTTTGTAGGCAGTGAATTCTGGCACATTCTTCTGTGAGAGTAAGGAAATGTTGGAACTTGGAGTAGGAGGCTTGATTCTGACCTTAAATACACTCTTCTAATATTTCTAATATCGGCAACATAGAATCATTAACAACTTTCTGAAAGAGAAGGTTGGGGAACGGGTTCCCTGCAGAAAAGCCTTTCCTCAGGTCTGTATAAGTAATTACTGCAAATAATGTCATAGCGTCATCCCCACAGGAGATGGACAAAGGAAAGGACCACACCGAGTGACAGACACGCTTTGGGTTAGAACTGAGGGTGAATTCCTGGTGTTGATAGCACTTAACGACAGTTCACCTTGGAGGGCTTGAGAATCTCCCTTCCCAGAGACTGTCAGCAGGAGCAGAGGTTGGTGTCCATCTTCAGATGACTCTGGTGCCCGGAGCCTGACCTGCCAGGCAACTTCATCAGCCTGTCCCCTGGCCGCAGCCCTTACTGTGGAGAGGTGCCTTTGAAAAAAGAGCAGCCGTGGCCTCTTCTCATCTCCTTGACTGTTTGTCTTGAGGTTTGCCAGTGACTAGTTGACTCCGTCCCTTTGTGGGGACAGGGAGTGAGCCAAAGCCACCCTTCCCAGGCTCTCCCTCCACTGGGTCCGGTGAGCCCTTGCCCCCATGATGCACAGCCAACTTGCAGGATGGGCAGACAGCAGTAGGGCCCTCCCCCCCCGGCTCTTTCACGGCTTCCTGAGCCTGTGCCCTTTTGTTTCCCAAAAGGATGATTCCAGTGAAGGTCCCTGCTGCCTTTGCGAGGGTGGGCCACACTGTGCCTTTATCCAGCTGCTGCCCAAAATGCCCGGAGGCTGATGGACACCGGGCAGCTTGTCTGAACTAGGTTTTATCTGGGTAAAAGCGAGGGTTTGCTGTATATTACTTGGGTGGCCAGGGGGATGAGCACAACCTTGAGAAAAGGTCCTTTAGGTGTGTGGCCCCAGGAGCAAGGCCGTGTGTGCTTCCGTGTGGAGGAGCTATGTCAGCTACAGCCGGGGCAGAGTCCATCGCAGAGGGTGAGAGACCTCCGGGTCAGGGTCAGGGTCAGGGTCTGGCTTGGATTCTGTGAAGGTTTCCCCTGGCTCCTTTCAGGGTACTTTATGGTAGCTCCCTCCCCTCAGCAGTCCAGAAGTTCGTTGGCAATTGCTTCTTCGTGTGACTACGAAACTAGGACAGATGGTGAACACATGCAAGGGCTCGCTGCGCCCCATGGGTAGTAAATGGTCCGGTCCTTCGGTACAGCTTCGCCTGGTAACAGGAGAGATTCCTGAACACACTGGGGCTCATAGATTTGCCGTGACAAGGAAGGCTGGCCGCATTTACCAGCTGGCAAACATCAAGGGTCTTTGCGACACTCCCTTTGCCTCTCTAAGTGTGTGTTGGTAGAGATTCAGTTCATGGACAGTGGAACACTGAATTGAAAGCACTTGAATTTCATGTATATTTTCTTCAGAAGGACAGTTTCCTAACACTGCCACATGATCAGATCCTTTACCGTTTCGGTTCAGGAAATTGTTGTCTTAGCTGGAGGGCTGTTTGGTCTGATAGGGTCCCTTATTTTTTCCATAAATTGCATGGAGTTTTGGCCAACTAATTGCAACTTATTTTTAAGAAAACCTGTATTTTTCTGAAGCAGTATTGTACAGAATCGCAAGTAGAATCCACTGCCTCTAAAGAATTTATAGAGTAAGGGGGTTCAGAGAAGAGTTATGCATTCTAGTTACAAAGTAGAAAAATCTCAAGTATTGAATTAAGCTGTAGAGATATAGCATAAGCTGTGAGAAAAAAATATTTTAAAATTCTGTAACATTTTACATGCTTTACTACAAACTAATATAATTTTCCTTTAAACCAGAATTATGAGGGCGCCTAGGTGGCTCAGTCGGTTAGACGTCTGCCTTCGGCTCGGGTTGTGATGCTGGGGTCCTGGGATCGAGTCCTGCATTGGGCCCTCTGCTCAGCGGGGAGCCTGCTTCTCCCTCTCCCTCTGCTGCTCCCCCTGCTTGTGTTTTCTCTCTCTCTCAAATGAATAAATAGAATCTTAAAAAAAAAAAAATTCAAAAAAAAAACAACAGAATTATAAGTCCAGTAGGTGAAAAATGAACTAAAAAAAATACAAATAGGAGATAACTTGATTTTTAAAGGCTTTCTCTCAGTGCTAGCCATTCTCTGGGACTTAATCTCACATGTCACGTGCTTCTCAAACCTTCCTCAGACTCTCACACAGATCAGACTGTCCCTCCTATTTTGTTCATACACCCCCGTTTAATCTCCTTTATGTTATGTTTCTCTTTGTATTTGTCTCCTACCTTGCTCGCCCCTTCCCTCAACTTGATCTTAATTCCCTTGAAAGTAGGGTTTACAGTCCCTATTTTTGCATTCTCTAAAGTCTCCAGTTCAGGCCTAATCATATAGAACATGCTGAGTAGTTATTGAAAACATAACAAAAGTACATGGGGCGCCTGGGTGGCTCAGTTGATTAAGCGTTTGCTTTGGCTCAGGTCATGATCCTGAGGTCCTGGGATTGAGCCCCACGGCAGGCTCCCTGCTCAGTGGGAAGTCTGCTTCTCCCTCTTCCTCTGCCCCTCCACCTGCTCATGTGTGCACTCTCTCACTCTCTCTCTCTCTCAAATAAATGAAATCTTTTTTAAAAAATTTTTTAAAAATTAAAAGTAATAAAAATGCAATCCAGGCCAAGCAGTTATTAATAGGATAATGAGCAAAGGATTTTTTTCACCAATAGCTTACTAGTCATGGAGTATCTTCTCTGTGTAAAGGGTGCCCTGCAGGTTTTATAAGGAGGCTGGGCAAATAAACTCCCCTCTCAGAGCGGACACAAGCACTCTCCCACTCTAATATTACCAAAATGTTGACGGTTATTGTGATAACTTTGAATTTTGAGCTTGGATATGTGGATTTGTATTTCAGCACCTCGAGTAACACAGTTGGAAGGAAATTCATGTGAAATTTTATGGGAGACGGTACCACCAATGAAAGGTGACCCTGTCAACTACATCCTGCAGGTATTGGTTGGAAGAGAATCTGAGTACAAACAGGTAAGAACTAGTATGAATGGCACGTGTGTGGCTTATCAGTCCAGTCCTTTGCCTCTCGCCACGAGCAGTTCAGTGACTGGTGAGCGGCATATTTCTTAAAATCAATCACAAAAACTGCCTATCGTGTACCTCTTGATATAAGCCCTAGTTTACATTTTGTCTGTGGAGGTATTAAATGTTCAGTTCTCAAGCATGACCTTATAAAGAGTTTTAAATTCCGTATTTGTATTTGACACTGGCCGTGATGCTTACAAATATCAAAATCTTTATGCAGGTGAAAACCAAAGTGCCAGTGGTTTGACTACAGAGGGGAAGTAGTTCCAGCCTGACTACTGAAACCTTTTTTTTTTTTTTAAGGGGCAGGGCCTGAACCCACAACTCTAAGATCAAGACCTGAGCTGAGGGGCGCCTGCGTGGCTCAGTCAGTTAAGCGTCTGACTCTTGATTTCAGCTCAGGTCGTGATCTCAGGGTCGTGGGATTGGCTCGGGACTGGGCATGGAGCCTGCTTGGGATTCTCTCTCTCCCTCTGCCCCTGCCCCTTCCCCCAAAAAAGACCTCTGCAGGGGAATCCCCAGGGAATCTGTTCAAATGCAGACCTGATTCAGTAGGTGTGGGGTGAGGGCTCCAGCTCCCAGGTCATGCTGCTCCAGGAACCATAATTTGAGTCAGCAAGGCTTCATAGATCACATGATACACCCAGGCAAGAGAGAATGTAACTGGAATATAGCCAGATAAAGAGTTTGGTTTTCTTATTTTCACAACACTTTTTGATCCTTAATTCTTCCAACACTGCAGATTATCAGTCCCTGGCTACAAAAGATTAGGATACCCCATCAGTTTCTGTTACTTTTCTGGGAACTTAGTAACTATTTTTGTGAAATCAGGATATGATACCATTACCCTAAGGAAAGGTGAAGTCCATTCCTTACCAGAACTTTTAATGGAGGCATGTGTGTATATCAAACTCAGAAACTGTCTTCTGAAACATTAGCATAATTTGTAAAGACCTCTCTATTCAGCTCTAGAGGCTCCAGATACAAACAGGTAGGAAATAATTTGATTCAGAGTTTTTGTTAAATTGCTGGCTAATGTTCCTTATTTAATAATGAGGAATACTCGCAAATGTGTAAAACAAAGAAAATTTTGGTACATTTCATGTATTTTGTTAGTACGAAAGATCAGATAAAAGAATGAATTGCTTTAACCACATTTTGCAAAAACCTATTTTTAACTATGACATCTACCAAGTATTGATTAACATCAGTGGATGATGTCATCGTCCAGTTTCCATCATTCCTCTTTAAGAGCAAAACGCTTTTGTATTGTTTCACTTTCCAGTCTTATTTTAGCAGATGTATCCCATTTCAGAGTAAATAATTTCACATGTTTGTTTCAGCTTCCCAGAAAAATAGGATTGGTTGCAGGGTCTCAGCTCAGATAGAGAGCCTAGGGTTTTTCGCACCGGATTTCGTCATCTTAACGGCAGCAGCATTGTCCTGTTCCATAGCAATGTAATAATGGTGAAAAGATGAAATGTTACAGAATTTCACAGCAGATCGTTTAACACTTAAGAACGATTCATGTCCCAACAGTACATTCACTGCATGTTCATCATTGTTATTTTAAAAACGTTATATTCCACGTACCATACTTTTTCACCTGCTCTTAGAAAAATGTTCTGCTTCTTAAAAGGTAGTGATTGCTGTTTGACATTGAAAAAGCAGCATTATTTGATCGATATCTATACATTGCAAGCATTGCTAAAACACAGGTAAATTCATTCAGTAGTTTAGATTTTATCAGCAGGTTGGCTGTTTTTAATCAGCTATTTGTTTGGGACCCCCACTAGTTCAGTCAGAAGAGCACATAACTCTTGTTCTCGGGTTTGTGAATTCAAGCCCCATGTTGGGTGTATAGATTACTTAATATCTTTAGATTTCTTTAATGTTTTATTTGTTTAATGTTATATATTTAGACTCAGGGACATATAACTTCTAATATGGTACCTAATCACGCGTGTATACCTCAGAATTTCTTATTGTAATTATAACTGAGTTTCTTTTTGGAAATACATGAAAACATAACACGCAGGGCAGGCTCAGTAGATGGGGATTAGCATTCTTCACATAACCATGTGTTTACTACATTTACCAAGAAATGATTAAGGTGGGTAGTAGTACATAAAAAGCCACAGTTGAGTCAGGAATAATTTGTACTGAGTTTTTTTCCTTCTCCCTATTCAATAAGCATTAACTTAAACATGATGTTTTGAGTTCTTCATTCACTTGTTCTGGACATGAAATAGGGAATGAAACCTATTTATATTATGGCTGCAAGAGTAATGGTTAAAATAATTATGGTCCAGAGATAACAGGCTCTGAATACGTAGAAGCAAAGCAGAAGAAAATGGGAGGTAATTATTGCTGAGCGTATACCCGGCAGAGCCGCGGGCTCTTAGGGAGCACTGTGTGCACCTCCGTCCCAGCACTGCTCAGACGGGATCCACTGGCATTCGGGCTTGTGTTCCTCATTTTTATTTTCTCAGCCCTGGCGCGTAGTTAGGCGCTCAGTAAATGTTTCTTGCATGCATGAAAGAGGCAGTTTCAAAGGAACAGAGTTAATTGTACCTGTGGTGGTGATAAGAGTAAGCTTCAGGGTGGGGTGGATTTGGAAGTGTTTGTAACTTAGGTGAAAAAAAATCACCTATGATAGGAAGGGTCTTTCTGCTTCCCAGACTCAGGTTTACAGGCAAATATGGCACGCCCGGAGCGTTCTCTGATGATTTGCTTGAAACATGGACTTTAACTTTGCCTTGGTTCTAGCTTACTAGCTTTCCTTTGTTCAACTATCACAATATGGGGCGAGCAGCTGGCCTTAATTACAAATCAGTCTCTTAAAGTAGTAAATCCTCACCTAAAATTTTACTCTCTATTAGCGTGCATACATATGTTGATTTGGCTTTTCCCCCATTGCTAAACATGTTTTTTCCAAGAAGCTTAAAACTTCTTTTCAGACAGTATTAATTATAAAGCATTCCAGAAAAGACTGAAAATTGTATGTATATGCAGGTGACTGATTTTTTTTTGCACGAGATATAACATAGACAGTTTGATCCCTACATAAGAATGTAAAGCAAGATGATTCGTATTCATATCCCTATTCAGACTGCAATAATTTTTATAAAAAATATTTAAACAATGAAGATGAGAAAAGAGCAGCAAACTAACAAATTATTGCCTGTTAGGGGACAAAATTTGTGGCAAGTCATTAATATTCTTAGTGCTCAGATTTGTTGCATTAAGAAAACCTTTAAAACATCTGAATATTTATGGACCTTTACAGTTAATTTGATGGCCTCTTTGTATAAATTAATTTTCATTTTGTATCATTTTAGACTATAGTATTGGGACTTGTATTGATTCTTCATGGCATCACATTAGGTACTATGAGGAAAGATCTTAACACAACTGTTTGAAAGTCTTAGGGCTTACATATTTTTTAATGTCTTTCAATTTAATTCCCTAACACAGTTTGTTTTTTTTTTAATTTTTGCCTGAATAAAGGGTCATATCCAAAGCAAAATAATAGATCAACATGGGGGTATTTAAAAGCCATCATTTTACGGATTCTTAATTTTCTTCGGATTTCAGCTTCCTTTAAGTATCCAATAAAGGCTATCAGAAAAATGCTCATACATGAGACAAATATATCTTGTTTCATGGAGCCCAGGTATAGGACCCTGGTTTATTGAGAAACTGTTAGGTACTCTGTACCATGAGGGATACCCAGCATATACCAGAAGAGCATGGCCAGTGCCCATTGGGGTGAAAATAGCAGACTGTCAAGAAACAGTTCAGTAACAGTACCTTACCAGCCCTCCTCAGCTCGGACCATAAGGCCTGCCCTGCGCTGCACCCTCTACAAAGGAGGCTTGCAGGTTGGTGGGTTCCCTCTTGAGCTGGAGGGTATCCCACAGTCATGTGATATTAGAAGAATTAATTCACCTCACTGAGCCTCGGCTGCTTTGTTGTACCAGGAGGGATACTCATCCTCTAGCTCAGAGTCACTGTGAGCTTTCTGCCCCTTTAGTAGTGAGAATGGGCTATGTAAATGACAATGCTGTGCAGTTATGTCCCCCTTTGCAGTTCTCGAGAGGGGCAACGTTAATCAAGAGACGCAGGCATTGGCCCAGAGGCAGGCCCCCCGCGGTCCTCCCCAAAAGACTTGCTGGGGTAAAGGATTCCAACTCCAGCATGTTGTTCTGAATTAAGGGTCACAGATTCTTCATTTTAGTTATCTGAGTATTACTTTAAATCCTCCTCTTTGGAATAAACATGTCACAATTACTTTAAAATATATCGTACATCAAATCAAGAACAGAAATAGTCTTTATAAAAATAATATTGCTTATCTACATCTTGCGATATTATGATTGGTTACTTCAATAAAGACAATCTTAAGTGGAGCCATGCCTTTTAAATTGGGTTGAGGCAGGAGGAAAAACCCATAATGGTGCCCCTGTCAAAATGAATGAAAATAAAGGGACACAGGGCACGCGGCCTGCCATCCCGAGGTGGAGAGCTGCACGGTCCCCTGGAAAGTCACTTCAGTGGAGGCTCAGCTGTGTGCAGACAGGATGAGCCTATAGTTTGGTGACCCCCTTGGCTGTGACTGTTTCCACCAGAACAGATCCGGTAGGTCAAACCTCAGGGACCAGAATCCACAGGAAAAGGGGGTATTGGGATTGTTTTAATTTTTCCTTAGCTAAGAATTAATCCAAAAGGCTTTAAAGCATTGTTGACCATTTCTAAAATATATTAGAAACGCTGTATTTTCTATCAATACACTGAAAACAACTTACTGTTAATGATTCTATTTCTTTACAATGGTGGCTGCACCCCTGTACTAAAAACTCTCTTCTGTTGCCTCTGTGGTTTGGGTGTGTGTTCTCATACTTAATGTTCATGTTTACTTGTTTCTGGTAATCATCCTGTCTTTTCAAGTACTGTGGTGTAAGAATATCTCCTCTTGAGTCGTTGAGGGTTCTGATTAGAGAACGTCACTGAGCATCTACTTAATTCAGGCTATCCATGGTGCTGGTTGCTATGGCATTAATAGAACACAGTCCCACGCTCAATATGTGTATCGTGTTTTGTTTTTTTAAGATTTTTGTGTTGGTAATGCTTGTACAAGGGGGGAGCTGTTCCAATTAAAACAAGAATGGCTAAAAGAAAAATGTTTACAAATTGAAGCCTACGTTTTAATTGGACTTGTCATTAAGGAAGTTCCCTTCAGTTAGGTACTCATTTTTCCTTCATTAAGCTTTTTGCCAAATGGTACGAGAAAAGTAGCATTCCTTTGCTCTCTAAATACATTTTCAGAGATCTTCATTCCAGGGAATTTAGAGTTGAGCAGAGCCATCAAAATGAAAATATGAAGTCTCTCTCCAAGATTCCATGAATTGGGTTCCTAAGAAATTAAATATACTTCTGGGCCAGCTTTCTTCAAAAGCTCTAGCTGTGCAAATTCCAGAAACCATAGAATTCATTTAAACAGATAAAAGTGAACATTTATATCCACTTGCCAAAAGTCTCAGAAACATCTGTGGGGATAGGTTATTAACTGGTTTTCTGCCATGAGGTCATTGTTTGATGGCAGAAAGTAAGAGGCCACACCACAGAAACGCTGGCCAAGCCTTTGCTTGGCACAAACGGAGGGGGGGCACTGCTTTCCATACCACAGAAGGGGAAGGTAGCGTTTTCCTCCTGAGACAGCAGGAACCAAGATGGGTGTTTAACGGAAACACCAGAAAGATAGTGGAGCTGCCTGGGAAGACAAAAATCAGGCCAAGAGAACTGGCCTCATGTCAGACTGTTCATTAGACTAGGACTAAAGCAGAGGACAGGTGGTGGCGTCACGACCTACCAAAGGGGATGGGAGAGGCAGGGCTGGGGCGGTTCCAGTGGTGAGCATGGGTGTTTAAGAGTGGGATCTCATTGGGGGTCTACCCCTGCCCTTATTTGTTATGAGTCCTTAAGAAATTAACAGCCTCTATGATCCTCAGCGTCTTTATCTCTAATCAGGAGGATTAAATTTGATGAGGTTGGCTTCCCTTCAGCATGTTGCTCTCACAAAGCACTCTTTACATCCAGTTTCTCATTTAACCCTCAATCCCCCTTAGGGTTAGGTTAGGTACTGTTAACTAACCCCAGGATAAAGAGGAAAAAAGCTAAGACTCAAAGCTGCTAGTTGCCTAAGTTCACAAACCTAGAAAATAACGGAGCAAGGACTTAGACCTGGGATCCTGATTCCAGTTCCCATGCTTGACAAGGATCTGCCCAGTGCCTCCCAGTCAGACCAGGCCCAGTTCCCCCAGGGTTGCACAGAGGGGAAGAGCTCCAACAGCTACAGTCTTTCGACCTTTAATAAAGTGCCAACAAATACTTCAAGAAGTGTGACCTCTGTAAGAATCGATAAAAGAGGTATAGCAGGAAATCTTGCAGCTAAGGCTTAGATGGCAGCTTCTCTCCAACTCAGTAAACATACCAGTGCTAACTTATCACCATAGAATCAGAATGGATTGTTTACGGGGACGTTGCAGGAAAGAAACCACAGCTCAGATGGCAAGTGTGGAGGGACCTTCTTTATCAAACTGGTATACTGGTCCCATGGGTTGCAAATCATTCCCTTCAGGAATGGTCCCGACGGTTTCCAAGAAAAGACTTTTCTCAGAAAATAGCACCTTGAGCATTTAAAATTAAGAAATTAAATCTAGATTAAGAAAGCAAAGAACTTTCAGAGTTAAAAGATCTCTTTAAAGAAAAAAAAATGTACACCACTGTTTTCTTGAGACCACTCACATGTTGGGAAATAATTCATAAAGAGTTCCATCATGGTTATAGGTGGAGCTCTCGAATAGTTGGTGGTGTGTGGGTTGGGGCAATCACCGTGACTGACAGCAAGCTCGTCTTAAACCATCCATTTAACTAACTCATCATTGGAACAATAAGAAAGGAGTGGTCTGGGTCTTCTTACAGCTCTTTCATACTCGGTTGCTCCAGCCCAGTTCTGTGACTCCAGTTGCTAATGCTCTGGCTACAGTCTTTCAAGAAATAGGGTGACGCACCAGGAGGAGCATGCTTAAAAATCTTACAGAGGAATAGCAAAAGCAATGATGAATCTGGATCAGCATAAGTAACAGGCAGAATTGGTTTTCTGGCACCAAGCACTAAACAAAAGTATAATAAATACGACAAAGTCTCCTTGTGAAGTTTGAAAATGAGGGAGGAAACATCTTAAGAAAAGGCTAAATATCAAGTGACCACTGGAAGTTGGGTCCCTTCCGTAAACCGAGGTCTTTGCTTGCCCAACACTAAAGGCGTGGCCAGGGCCTCTGTGTTCACTGGTGGCATGTCCTATTTTGGGGTAGAAGTTTGCACACCAGGCTTTAAAAACACTCAACATTTGCAGATTCCCACTAACTCTCTAGCTGGCAAGTGTTTCAGACAAAGTGGAGATCATTGGAAATACTTTATTTTCTAGGGGATTTGTATTAATGGGCAAAATTAACAGCTTTACTAAGGTAGCCTGTAGCCAGGTTGAAAATGCTTATGCCTATGACTTTTAATTGCTGTGTTTTAGTAATATATTTGGAGTTGTTTAAAAATTCTAAATAGTGACGGTGTACCAGGCCTGTTTTAAGCACTTTATAGATACTAACTCAGTGCCACTCCTACAGGAAAGATTCAGTTAATTTTACTTTCTTGTTTAACTATTCACCAGCCAAATCTCTTAAAATTTCATTAGGTGTTTATTACTTAAGTCAGCTGCGATTCCAGTCACTGGATTTTGTATTCTGTTTGTTCAGGGTTTCTGCCAAATTTTTGTTATTCTGGTTATTATGGAGTAAACACCGGGGGCCTGGTGGACCTGGCTTATCAGATTATTATGTTAGAAACCACAGCGTTGTTACAGATTAATTGACCAGGACTTTTTTGTTTGTCCTTGAAGGTATACAAGGGAGAAGAAGCAACATTCCAAATCTCAGGCCTCCAGACCAACACAGACTACCGGTTCCGCGTGTGTGCGTGCCGCCGCTGTTTAGACACCTCTCAGGAGCTAAGCGGAGCGTTCAGCCCCTCTGCGGCTTTTGTATTACAACGAAGTGAGGTCATGCTTACAGGGGACACGGGGAGCTTAGATGATCCCAAAATGAAGAGCATGATGCCTACTGATGAACAGTTTGCAGCCCTCATTGTGGTTGGCTTTGCAACTTTGTCCATTTTATTTGCCTTTATATTACAGTACTTCTTAATGAAGTAAACAAACCCAACAAAACTAGAGGTATGAATTTAATGCTACACATTTTAATACACACATTTATTCAGATACTCCCCTTTTTAAGCCCTTCTGTTCTTTGATTTATATACTTCTCTTGTTTTACAGATTTAGCTAGAAAAAAAAAAAATCAGTGTTTTGGTGCACCTTTTTGAAATGCAAAACTAGGAAGAGATTAAACTGGATTTTTAAAAAAAAAAAAAAAAAGAAGAAGAAAAGCAAACCAGATACCAAAAGCTAGCTTTATGTTTTCTTTTAAATTTTCAGATTTGCCTTTATTCTGTTTTCACTGATGTCTTTTGCAAGCCTTTGATTTTTTTTTTTCTTCCATGTTACGGTTTAGTAATTTATATTCACCAGTCACTTCTTTTGTCTGGATCATCTGTCTCTGTGAACATGAATCACAGTGTGTGTCCTTACAGGTCTAGGATTTCAGTGTTGTCAGAGTATATTACCACACAACCACAACCGCAACAACAACGTACAGAAGATGTGTTCACTCAGATAAGGCTGCCCTAAACGACCATCACTCAGTTATTTAACTGTTTAGCTCATTTAAATCAAAAATGTGTACTTTAAAATGTTTTAATAATCTGTATTTCTTATGATTTTTAACACTATGAGCTGCCTGTCTAAGAAATCAAGTAACCAAAATGCACCTATAAATTATGGAACATTGTCGATTTTACCCTAGCGATTCATAGCAGTAACTTTAAGAGGGCATTGTGCAATAGTTGTTTCCTTGTTCAGCTATTTTAAAAGCTGCTTTAACTTGTTTGTTTGTCTTTGTGTATAACTACTTCTAATCTAATCACTAGAGTTATTATATTCTGTTTTGTTTGACCAGAGTTATATGACGAGAACTGGTGACAGTTTAGTGCCTCTGCCCATTGTCCGTGATTTACACTAATTGTGAGCAGTCTTCTTACATGTCAGCTCATTGTTTTTGAAAGATTTGCTGTTAGGCTGTTCTTTGAGGTATCAATGAAGTGATTTGAGTTTCAGTACCTTAATTCAGTGCACATCATCTTAATCCAACAGCGGATAAAAACTGATAAAACCCAAAAGAGAGTTACCTAATTTGTAGTTCCTATTTTTGTGGGGTTACCTGGCCATGTGTGGAGAGGGAATGATATTTGGTGGTAAGCACAGGGTGTTTTGGGGGTGAAGGAGCCTAGATTCCCTCCCTGGATCTGTCACTAACTTGCTGCGTGACCTGAACATGTCACTTTACCTCTCTGTGCCTCAGTTTCCCATGCATTAAAAATAAAATGAAATAAAATAAAATGGGGATTCTAATGTTTGTAAGTGCTTTGAGATCCTTGATCAACAGGTGCTATTGGAGTGCAAAGTGTTACTCTTGCATGTTTATTCTGAGTCATGAGATAATCAATTTTAACCCAAAGTCATTGGATTATTTATATGAAGTCCATAATGTTCGCGTACCTCAGGGACATTTAAGAGTTGGAGGTGCAAATATATTCCAAAAGGGTGCAACAGACACAGTGTATCCCCCTGCTTCTGTTTTTGTATATTTTTGCTACTTGGTTTTTCTTGATCATAGCGATTTTGTGCTTGGTCTATGTTGTCTTAAGATGCAGTATCCTGTACTAGCTTATAATATTCCCATACCAAAGTCATGGGGAAACCAACATTATTTTGTTTTTGGTTTATTTATACTATATTCTGCATACAGTACTTTAAATGCCAATTACAGTGCAATCTTTATTTATTGTAAAATTTTTTAAATGTACTTATGTACTAATTTTCCCTTGTAGCATGTTATTTTTTTTGTGTGTTTTATACTTTTGTAATTTTAGGTCAGTCTTGTCCCTTGGCAACAGCTGTAGTATTACCAATCTTCTGACATTTTCTTGTGTTTTTAAAAGATAAGAGCATCGAGTGCATTAAATGCCAAAAAAAACACGAAAAAATCCATTATCAGTGATTAAGACGTTTACATGTACCCAAAAAACCATAATCATCTCTTGAAAGAAAGCGCTAAGATCAATGAACTATTCTGTGTGCCTATATTGATGTAGTAAGTACTAGAGAGTTTTGTATTTTGTTATTGACTATAATAATTAGTTTAATTAGCCTTGCAAAGTGATGGCATCAAGGTAAATATGTTTTTTGCCAAAGTTCTGGCCTTCCAAAACTCAGCCCTCTACTTAATTGTGTATTACAACCCACTATAACATTGCACCTGCATTTTCTGAGACCATCTCAGGCAGGTGTTTTTTTTTTTGTTTTTTTTTTTTTTGTGGGGGAAAGGCATTTTTTTAAGCAATGAAGATTCAACGGAGTACAAAATCCCTGTTTGCAGGGGGGTAAAGTCCCTTTTTGGAAACACTTCAGAGCTGCTGCTATAAAGGAATTCTCGGAATTGGTTGAAATGTTTTAAATGAAATAATGCATTAGGCCAAGATTGCTATGAGTACTTTATCTTTTTTGAGATTTCCATCCAGTTGAACCACCGGAAAGCTGAAGTGTGTCACCGACCGGCTGACTGCACTTTATTTTATTGTTCTCCGTGATTTGGTATTCATCATCATCCCTTTGGTCAAAAAATTATTACTCCATCTGGCACTGTTTTCTATCACAAATATGTATATGTGACATTGATACACAGCTATATATATATATTGCCATTACACACGAACAATAAAATAAAGTGTTACATTAACCGTATTTCTTTGCCCTTTTGCAATACGTAGGAATGAGTGTCTGGCTTCCGATGCTCTATGTCAAACTCATCCCTGGCACAAGAAATTCCAGTCATGTGAAGCAAACCGCCCTTTGTCCTCAAAGAAATGGTCTCAAAAGAAAACTTTTTTAAAAAGATTTTTTTCATATTATCTGCCTTGTTCTTATCAACTTGAAATGTTGGCATTTTCTAACTGTGTTTTGTTGGCTACAGTAATTCAGTATTCCTGTCAAAATTGAAAAGTGCCCTAATTGAATGTGTTTGAATGTTATCCTTGCACAGTTCTTTAAATTGAAAGACAAAATGTTTTACCTCACTGTTGGACATACATTCCAAGCTTTTCAACTTTAGGAGGAAAAAAAAAAAAATCATATGTTTTCCTGTATTGTAAATTTTAGACTATTTCATATACATTGTATTAAAACTGCCGTATCAATTTTAATGTATAGATTTTGCAAATACTATGCTATATGTAATACCTAACTGTATCTGTAGTGTATATGTAATATATTTATGCCCAATAAATGTTTTAATTCTTTCTGACTTAAGTAGGGTTTTTCTGCCATGAATAGGATTGCTTTTGTTGTTGTTGTTGTTGTTGTTACTTTGTAAAAACTTGAACCGAACCACATCCCTAAAGTTGCAAATTCAAATGCCTTTGGAGGCCAGGCAGGTGGCATAGGGCATGATGTTCCTGTGCCACCCAAGGGGGCAGCTGCAGCCCAGCTCCTGCTGGTTGAGGTCCTGCAAGATCGCAGGCCACAATCACACATGCTAATGTTTCAAAAGAAGCTAAAAAATTCAGCTTTCCCTATACGGGACAGCTAAAATGTGATTGTGGACCACACAGTCCCAGGAGCTGCCATTCATTCTTTGATTGTCAGGGTCTGCGTTCCTAACATAGTATCCAAATGCCAAACCTTAGGAGCCCAGGTCTACCTCTGGACAGGAGACCCCGAACGCTCCCTCTCCACGACTGACTAACATGGTTTTGCCTTACTTCTTCCCTCCTTTGGGTCTCATTCAACAACAACAACAGCAATAAAGCACAGTGTCCCTGCTGAGGCCATGGTTTCACTAGGTTTAGATTGTTTTGCTCGGAATCCCTAGTATCTTTCTTATTTCTGGAAAAAAAAAAAATGTATGGAAAAACTGTTGATACAAGTGAGCTTTGTGTTACAAAGAATGATAGCCATTCTTACGGGTAAAAGTGACCAATTGAACACATCAAATTTTGCATGCTCCTAACACTCCTCTGAAAATATAGTAAAGGATTTGTTTTTTTAAGTCCCAACTGCCCTCAACACTGGGAAGAATGGGAGAGAGCTTGCTAGCACCAGAATTTTGGAAACCTAACTGAAGAAAGCTGAATTCTAATTTCACAGGGAGAGAAGTGAGCACCACCTCAGTTTATATGCAGCATACCCTGAAGGCTCAAAAATTGACAGAAGCATGTCCTTTTGAAGTGATGGTGAAGGGGAAAAGGAGCCTAAAATACTACTAGTTGAAAGCTGTTTAAAATGCCATTTTGATCCATAAAATTCCTCCCCATTTTGTTTTCAACTGTGCAGCTGCAACCCTGCAGAAGCCTGTAAGCTTATCCTCAGAAGGTAACGTAGAAGGACCCTAGACTTGAAGACACAATCCACAGTTGATCGTCAAGGTACCATATCAAAAGTGGGATTCAGTGAACATAGGCGTACAGGAGAATATCAAGAGTCTTACCTAGAGAGCCCCATGGGCCAAAAAGAAAGATCTGGAGATCTTCAATGACGTGGTTCAGCCGGAGCACCCTGGGGTGGGTCTTCTCAGCCTGGGCTGCTCAGGAATATCACCTGAGCTTTTCAAAACCCCTACAGCCAGATCATACTCTAAACCAATAAAATGAGCATTTCTGGAGTATCAGTGTTTTTTAAAGCCCCCCAGGTGATTCCACTCCTCAGCCAAGATTGAGAACCAATGCCCTAAGGTGAAACTCTCATTCAACAATCCCCTGTCAGCTTTTTAGTCCTCCAGCTTAATGAAGAGTGACCTGACATCTGATAAACATGAATGGAAAGCCCAATGCCAATAACTTGGAAGAATCAGAGACTAAGGGAGGAGCAGCTTCAGAAAACAATCATTATCTCCAAAGAGATG
This sequence comes from Phoca vitulina, assembly GCF_004348235.1. Taxonomy (NCBI): domain Eukaryota; kingdom Metazoa; phylum Chordata; class Mammalia; order Carnivora; family Phocidae; genus Phoca; species Phoca vitulina. The sequence goes on along the minus strand of NW_022589711.1, from coordinate 69,270,712 downwards.
AGAAAAAATACAAGTCATCTTTAGACTGAGGGTAGAATGCTATTGAAAAAGAATGCTTGAAGAACATGGAAATACTGCCAGAAATTAAAAATTCAGTAGAAGGGTTAGAAGTTGGAATTAAAGAGAATAACTCCAAAAATAGAGAAAACAGAAATGGAAAGATAAACGATTAGGATCAGACCAGGACGTTCACTATCCAAGTAATAGATAAACTTGAGAAAGAACAGAGAAAATGGAGAACAAATCAGATAACACGTTTCCAGAATGAAAGGGTAGGAGGGTGCTCAACGCAATGGATGGAAATGGGCCTCTGCCAAGGCACACCGTCTTGAAATCAAAACACTAGGACCAAGAGAAGCTCCCCCAAATAGAAAACTGGTCACATAGGATTAGAAATCAGACTAGCTTTATATTTCTCGGTAGCAACACTGGAAGCTAGAAATCGGTGAAGCGAGTATGTCAAGGTTTGAAAGAAAAAGATTTCCCACTTGCTTACTCTTGGCCGAGTGTGAAGTATCACGACATTTTTAGAAATGTGAGATCTCACAAATTTGCCTCCCATGCACCCTTTCTCAAAAGCTACTAGAGGATATGCTCTCCCAAAGAAGCAAATAAACTAAGAAAGAAAAATCCATAGGATTCTACCCGCCCCCCCCCCACCCCGCCCGTGATTTTCATGCAAGTTAGAAGTTGGCTGTCTGGCCCTTTGCCCCAGAAGGATTTATGTAACTTTCACTTTATCTTTCTCCTACCTCCGGTCGCCATGTTTGCATAACTGCCCCCCCACACACACACACCCAAAATGGCCTGCAAATGACCCTTTTAAACAAACCTCTCAGGATATCTTGCCTTGTGCTAATTAAAACTAGCAATTAGATCCGTGTACAGGTACCCTTTATTCAGAGTGGTGACCAAAAAAAAAACTTCCCACCTCTACTGCTAGACTGGAGGGAGGGAATATACTTGGGACAGCAAGTGTCCTTCAACTCTACAGCATAGAGCCCATGATCTGGCACATAACAGAAGCTAAAAAAAGATTTGTTGACTTGAACTCAGTAGACTAATTTGGTAGGAAAAGTTCACATAGCAGTGATGTGTTCCATATGACTTTCCGCTCCAAACCAGTCTTTTTGCCATGGGTGTGTTATTTTTGGTGGAGCATTTTGATTTTAATTGAAGCAGTTGTCAATAATTTATAATTTAGGGCGCCTGGGTGGCTCAGTCATTAAGCATCTGCCTTCGGCTCAGGTCATGATCCCGGGGTCCTGGGATCGAGACCCGCATTGGGCTCCCTGCTCTGCGGGAAGCCTGCTTCTCCCTCTCCCACTCCCCCTGCTTGTGTTCCCTCCCTTGCTCTCCCTCTCTCTCTGTGTCAAATATTTTTTAAAAAATAATAATTTAAAATGTGGAAATTTCATACAAAATACTGGAATTCCAGATTCTAATAAAATTTGAAAGACCTGGCAACTCTAGGTCTTATTCTGCAATGACGACACTCAACAGAGGTGAATAAAGGCTGTCCTTGTTGGTTGGGGCATTTGCTGTGCAGTTGACCACATTTCCCACCAAATTCTTGGCATGAATATGGATGATGACATTAATAGAAAAGCATCACCTTGAACATCATCATCTGTCAAAAGTGAGTAAACGGATGGCAAGACTTCCAAGAATTTGATGAAGAACGTCTGTAAATCTACTTCTCCATAAAAGCAACAAAAACCGTAGCAAAAAGGAAAATGCCAGCGTCAACTTTTTCAGAACTGTGGAAATTAAAGCCTTGTAACGGATCAGAACCTTGGTGAGCAGAGCAGGTTTCGTGGTGTTTTACCTTCCCCTTCTCCCGAGCTTCACAGTGGCCTTGACAGTCAGCCCTGCAGCCACCAGGGGGCGCATACTGGGTTCGCAGCTCCTCAAAATGCCTCCTCCCCAGAGCACTGCCACTACTTAATGGGACTCAGAGCTCGCTCTGTGGGAAAAACCTTCTCTCCAGGGCCTTTGTTGAAAACTCATCAGTGCCATCGTGTGACACTTGCACTGCTTGAGGCTGTGGTTCCAGCTGGGGCAAACGAGAGCCTGGTCAAAAACTTCAAGACCTGGGGACTGAGATAGCCACGGGGGCAGCTAAAGCTTGTGACACAGCCCTCAGGGTCTAGAAGGCCATGTGCATGAATGGGGCTACGAGCATGCCCAGGAGGGACCGGAGAAGTCCCCAGACTCACTTCTGCCTGATCACAAGACCTTGCGCAAGCAGGGAATGAAGGGCGGAACTGTAAACTTGCAGCAGGTGGAAGGTGGCCTGCAGCATACAGCGCCCCTTGAAGAAGACTGGAAGACTTACTGGTTCAAGGCATTGAAGGAAATCTGGGAGCAGTCATGAACGGACATTCAATGAACAGAGATTTCAGCGGCCAGCTGCAAAGAAGGAAGTCTGGAAGGTACCATCTGAATTCCTAACTCAGATTTGCCCTAATAGGAAGTGGGGAGGAGATGATCAAAGAGGATTTCAGCCTTAACTATAATATTTTGGCCTTTTGGATGAAAAATGCATTTATGTACTATGTAATAAAAATTAATTTTGTGGTTAACAAAACCATGTTGAAGAAATAAATGTCCTTCCCCTTTTGTGAATCAAAGGATAAATAAAGGATGCTTCTTAGTTTCCGCCCCCCCCCCCCACTGCAGGACCGAAGGCATAGATTTTTTGTTTTCTATTCAAACAAGTTATACGAGAAACATGTTCAATTCACCTTTCTTGAGTATATGAGCTATTGAATGCTTATGAATTTCCACTGCAGCATTGTTTCCCAAAGTGGGGAGTTACACAAGATAATTATAAAGGGTACATGGTTTAACATCTTTAAATTACGTAGTTTTTGTCTCATATACTAGGAAAAATTGTGTCCTGCATCTCAAAGAAAAATAAGATAAAAGTGGTATTTAAGTTTAGGAAAGAAGTATAATAAGTAAATAATAGTGCAGGTGCTACTGAGATATGGGAGAAGGCATAGGAATGATAAGCCAATGAATGCAGTTTGAGAACAATGCACACAAGCGGCTGCCTCCTACCTAGCATGGATGGATGCGATGTGACACATTTCTAACTTGGCTTCTGCAAATACATTCTTTTCATGTGAAGAGTTCTGTACGATGGGAGAAAAAAGAAGGAGTGGGGGTAAAAATCAGGATCCACACAGAACTGGAAATTGAACTGAATGAGAAAGTTTGCGTCGCTGATCCCTACACCAGCCTCAGTACCTGCCCAGACCTTCCTATCCTACTGTGCGTATTTTCATTTCAGTACTTAGGAATATTCGCATGAGTGAAAATTGGATTATCTAAAGTTAAGGTGCTTCTGCCCAAACCCTGAAGGTTCTGTGATGTTATTTTCACAGAACCTAAGCTAAGATGATGTATTTTGGTTTCACTGGGCATGGAGAGGAGAATAAAAGTATGACGGACCTCTGTGGTTTTGTCTGCCACCCCCTCCGGGGCTGAGAGCTAGGAACATGCCCTCCCACCCCCAACCCCTTCTGCTTTGTCCTCCACAAGTTGCTATGTTCTTCTAAAATCACTTGCTCAGACTTCACGACATTATTCTAGGGATGGCTTCCAGCCATTTGGAATTAACGGTTCAAGGTAGTCTTGCTCTAATGGCTGGAACTCGAAGAGGAAAACCTTGAGCAGCTGTTTTTCTTGATATAGAGAAAGCCAAGGTTCGGTGAGAGAGAATGACGAAGCTCACAAGAAAAGAGTAAAAAATGGCAATTAGGCCTTAACTAGGGCCTAGGTTATTCTGTCCTTAGGTTCACTGATCCCTTTTAAGTTTCCTTATGACCATCTGTGTTTAAGCTAATTGGACTTGAGTTTCTTATGCCAAGGACCAGAACATTCCCAACAAAGACAGAAAGCACTTAAAACCTATTTCATATTGCAAAGAGGGGCTATTTAGAGTGGAATGTTCAATGTATAAAATGCACAACCTCAAAGATTTTTATGCTAGGAAATCATGCAGAGTTGGCCTTTTGCTGTATGTGTTTTGAGGTTTTTTGTTTGTTTACTTTTCCAGCAATATACACTGAACTTAGGAAAGCTGTAGATTTTTTTTTATTAAAATAAAAAGGGCTGAATTTGAGCATTTATTAATGAGCCCTTGCAGCATGTCAAGCACCTGACATGAATTATCCTACTGTGACTCATGACAACATTTTGAGGTGAGTACAGCTATCATCTTAAAGCACAGGCATAGAAGTAAGTGTTGGTGGAGGATTCAAGTCCAGCTCCAGATAATTTCTGAGGCCGGTTTACTCTAACGACGTGTTGTGCAGCCTGTCAAGAACCCTTCAAGATCCCTTCTGTTGTTATATTTAAAAGATGTTAACCGGGGCACCTGGGAGGCTCAGTTGTTTAAGCATCTGCCTTGGGCTCAGGTCATGATCCCAGGGTCCTGGGATGGAGCCCTGCCCCACATCACATCGGGCTCCCTGCTCAGTGGGGAGCCTGCTTCCCCCTCTCCTCCCCGCTTGTGCTCTCTCTTGCTGTCTCTGTCGCTATCTCTGTCTCTCTCAGATAAATAAATAAAAATCTTTAAAAGATGTGAACAATAATGGTACTAGCATTGGACTCTATCTCATAAAGGTTGTGGTGTTAAAATAAGATTCAAACAAATATTAAAGCACCAGCAACTGTAGCTTTGACCTGCAGGCTTTAGTCCATCCCTTTACTGCCATTCTCTCCCCTCCCAATAAAAGAAAAGGGACCAGGTATAGTCATCCAACAGTCACATCTGTGAGTAAGGGAAGGTTGTCCCCGGGGGTGGGGGGATGGGTTAGTCCGGTGATGGGTATAAAGGAGGGCACGTACTGAATGGAGCACTGGGTGATATATGCAAACAATGAATCATGGAACACTACATCAAAAACTAATGATGTAATGTATGGTGACTAACACGACAGAATAAAAAATAAATAACCACACGCACACACAAAAAAATAAAATAAAAAACAAACAGGCTCCCCTGAAATGAGGAGTGAGAACTTTGGGTTCTGAGCCTTGGTTTCCTCCAATGTAAGGCAGCTTGAACATAGTCTCAAGTCCTAATTTTATGATTCTATGAAGACTGAACTCTTCTGAGGTAGATGCGCTCCTGTCCAAACTATATTTCCTTGAATGATATAATCAGAGAACAGTCTGCAAGGTCCTCCACATATGTGCAGCCTCCAACTGACTGAGAACGGAGACTGAGAACTGAGTGAGACCGTGAACACCGGCAGCACACACTATACACTGCCATAATCTGGATTACAAAACTGCCAGTCAGCAAGGTTGTCCAGCCACGCCTGGTACTGCTGCTCTGGGAACACACTATGTTTCTACAAAGCTTATTTCAGATGCTACCACACAGGGGTTAGGGACTAAAAAACAGCATAGAGAACAGTAAACATGTGGTACTCAGGGTGTAAAGACAAAGGGAATGCACGAATGGATTCTGAAGGTTGTTTTGTTTGCAGCCTAACACAACACACATTATCTCATCATGACTTTGGGTCAAGAGTCTGCATGGCTTAGCCGGTTGGAAGCAGTGTTAGAAGGCCAAGGGCGTCTTCTGAGGCATCCTATGAACTCTTGCTAGGTTTCTCCACAGCAGTCCAGATCTCCAGGAAATGGACCAATTCACCCATGTGCCCACGCTCCTGAGGTCTTCAGCCTTGCAATGATGTCAAGCCCTTCAAAACCAAGCCCTGGGATTTCCTCAAAGCAGTTTTGTCACAAGCACTTTCTAAGCATCTTTCTGGATTGGGTTTATTCAGCTTGTTTAATTAAAAGGGATTTGTGGCCATTTGTTAGACAATAGGAAATTTAATGTTTTTTTAAAAACATATACAATATCTATATAACCATGGGATGCCTGAGGTGGTGACTGTAAAAAGAAACCTACAATCTAGAAAGGAAAAGATACATTTAACTAAATAAAAATAGAGAAAATAATTGCAAAACATCACTGATAAAGGTTGAATATCCCTAATGTACAAAAACTATACATTAGACAAGAACAACCCAATTTTTAAAAGTAGACAAAGCAAATAAAGGGACAGTTTATAGAAGAAATATAAATTGCAACTATCATAGGAAATAATGTTCAACCTTGGTACATGTTAGGAAAATTAAAATTGAGGTAATGAGAAATATTTGATACTTGGGGAAAAATTTTAAAGGTTATCATACACAGGAGAAATTATGTGGAAAGAATCACATATCTCTCTGGGAAAATGTAAATTGCTGTAACATTTTTAGAAAGTAATCTGGAAATATTAACATTTAAAGTGAACATACACTTCAACTAAGCAACCATATATTTAAAAATCTAAAGAAATAAAATGAATATGTATATACGTGTGTGAAAGGATGTTTATTTTAGCACTGTTTATTACAAGAAAAAAGCAATTTAAATATCCCTCAATAGAGCAATGCATTCATATTATAGACTACCGTGGTCTGTTAGAAATGAGCTAACATCACAAGAAAAGATCACTAACCCTTATGACAACTATAGATGCAAAAATCCTCAATACAGTACTGGCAAGCAGAATTCAGTAACACGTAAAAAGGAGTACAAACCACTGACGAATGGATTTTTCCCGGGAATGCAAGATGAGATCAACATATGATAATCAACCAATGTAATACATATTAATAAATGACAAAGCAATATGATCATCTCACTAGACACATAAGAAGCATTTCACAAAATCCAACAGTCTTACATGATAAACACTCAACAAACTAGGAATAGACAGGACCCTCCTCAACCTGATAAAAAGGATCTATGAAAAACACATAGTAAAACTTCATGCCTAATGGTGAAAGAAAAACCTTTCCCCCTAAGATCAGGAACAAATCAGGGATGTTCATTCTTGCTACTTCTATTCAACATTGTACTGAAAGTTCTAACTAGGATAATTAGGCAGGAAAAAGAAGTAAAAGGATCCAGATTGGAAAGGAAGAAATAAAACTGTATTTGCAGTTGACATTATCTGGTATATAGAAAATCCTACGGAATCCAGACCAAAAAAAAACAAGTAACACTAATGAACCAGTTCAGCAAGGCTGCAGGATATAATATCAATATACAAAAGTCAACTGCATGAATCTTTCAAAAAATAAAATTGAATTTCACTTATGATAGAACCAAAAAGAATATTTAGGAATAAATCTAACAAAAAAGTGTAAAACTTGTACACTGAAAACCACAAAACACTGTTAAAAGAACTAAATAAATTTTTAAAAAGATATCTTATGTTCCTGGATTGAGAGTCTTAAAACTGTTAAAATGGCAAAACTTCCCAAACTGATCTACAGATTCAATACACTCCCTATCAAAACTCCACATGCCTCTTTTTTAATTTTTTTAATTTATTTTTAATTAACATATAATGTATTATTTGTTTCAGGGGTATAGGTCTGTGATTCATCAGTCTTATATAATACCCAGTGCTCCTTACAACACATAGCCTCCTCAATCTCCATCACCCAGGTACCTCATCCCCACCCCCAACTCTCCACTCCAGCAACCCTCAGGATGCTTCCTAAGATTAAGAGTCTCTTATGGTTTGTCTCCCTCTCTGGTTTCATCTTGTTTCATTTTTCCTTCCTTTCCCCTATGATCCTCTGTCTTGTTTCTCAAAATCCTCATATCAGTGAGATCATATGATAATTCGCTTAGCATAATACCATCCAGTTCCAACCACACCATTGCAAATGGCAAGATTTCATTTTTTGATGGCTGTGTAATATTCCATTGTATATATATACCACATCTTCTTTATCCATTCATCTGTTGATGGACATCTAGACTCTTTCCATAGTTTGGCTATTGTGGACATTGCTGCTATAAACATTGGGGTGCAGGTGCCCCTTCGGATCACAACGTTTGTATCTTTGGGGTAAATACCCAGTAGTGCAATTGCTGGGTCATAGGGTAGCTCTATTTTCAACTTTTTGAGGAACCTCCATACTATTTTCCAGAGTTTCATTCCCACCAACAGTGTAGGAGGGTTCCCCTTTCTCCACATCCTCGCCAACGTCTGTCATTTCCTGACTTGTTAATTTTAGCCATTCTGACTGGTGTGAGGTGGTATCTCATTGAGGTTTTGATTTGGATTTCCCTGATGCCAAGCGATGTTGAGCACTATTTCATGTGTCTGTTGGCCATTTGGATGTCTTCTTTGCAGATATGTCTGTTCGTGTCTTCTACCCATTTCTTGATTGGATTATTTGTTTTGGGTGTTGAGTTTGATAAGTTCTTTATAGATTTTGGATACTTAGCCTTTTATCTGATATGTCGTTTCCAAATATCTTCTCCCATTCTGTTGGTTGTCTTTTGGTTCTGTTGACTGTTTCCTTTGCCATGCAAAAGCTTTTTATCTTGATGAAGTCCCAATAGTTCATTTTTACCCTTGCTTCCCTTGCCTTTGGCAATATTTCTACGAAGAAGCTGCTGCAGCTGAGGTCAAAGAGGTTGCTGCCTGTGTTCTCCTCAAGGATTTTGATGGATTCCTTCCTCACATTTAGGTCTTTCATCCATTTTGAGTCTATTTTTGTGTGTGGTGTCAGGAAATGGTCGTTTCATTCTTCTGCATGTGGCTGTCCAATTTTCCCAACACCATTTGTTGAAGAGACTGTCTTTTTTCCATTGGATATTCTTTCATGCTTTGTCGAAGATTAGTTGACCGTAGAGTTGAGGGTCCATTTCTGGCCTCTCTATTCTGTTCCATTGATCTGTGTGTCTGTGTTTGTGCCAGTACCATACTGTCTTGATGATGAAAGCTTTGTAATAGAGCTTGAAGTCCGGAATTGCGTTGCCACCAGCTTTGGTTTTCTTTTTCAACATTCCTCTGGCTATTCGGGATCTTTTTTGGTTCCATACAAATTTTAGGATTATTTGTTCCAGTTCTGTGAGAAAAGTTGATGGTATTTTGATAGGGATTGCATTAAATGTGTAGAGTGCTCTAGGTAGCAGAGATATTTTCACAATATTTGTTCTTCCAATCCATGAGCATGGAACGTTTTTCCATTTCTTTGTGTCTTTCTCAATTTCTTTCATGAGTATTCTGCCTCTTTTTTTTTTTTTAATAAAAAATTGACAATATGTAAAAATCCATACAGAAGTTCAGGGACTAAGGTTAGCCAAAACAATTTTGAAAAAGAACAACAGAGTTGGAGGTCTCACACTTCCTAAGTTCAGAACTTATTACAAACCTACAATAATTAAAATAGTCTGGTACTGGCATAAAGATAAACATATAGATAAATGAAATAGCACTGAGAGTCTAAAAATAAACCCATAACTGTGGTCAGTTGATATTCAATAAGAGTGCCAAGATCACTCAATGGGAAAAGGACAGCTTTTTCACCAATGGTGCTGGGATAACTGGAAATACAGATGCAAAAGAATAAACTTGGACCCCTACTTCACCCCATATACAAAAATAAACTCAAAATGGAAAAAAGACCTAAGTGTAAGAGCTAAAGCTGCAAAATATTTAGAAGATAACATAGGGGTAAAATTTCATGACCTTGGATTAGGCAATTTCTTAGATATGACACCACAAACACACATGTATGCACACACACACATGCACACACACGATAAATTAGACTTCATCAAAATTTTAAAACTTTTGTGCTTCAAGGACACTATCAAGAATGTAAAACTACGTGCTTACTTTGACAGCACATATACTAAAAGATGAATGTAAAAATATAACCCCTAGAATGGAAGAAAATATTTGCAAATTATATATCTGATCAGGGATTGATATCCAGAAAATATAAGAATGATTACAACTCCATAATAAGACAACTTAGTTTAAAAAAAAAAAAAAATCAGAGGTTTTGAATAGACATTTCTCCAAAGAAAATATATAAATGGCCAATAAGCACATGAAAAGATGTTTGATATCAATAGTCATTAGGGAATTGTAAATCAAAACTATAATGAGATATCACTTTATACACACTAAGATGGCTATAGATGAAAAGACTAACAAATGTTGTCAGGGATATGGACAAATTGGAAACTTCATACATTGTTGGTGGGAATGTAAAATGGTGCAGCTGATGTGGAACACAGTTTGGGAATTCCTCAAAAAGCTAAACATAAAATTATCATATAACCCAGAAATTCCACCCAAGAGAAATAAGAAAAGTCTACATGAAACTTGTACATAAACATTCATAGCAGCATTATGCATAATAGCCACATGTCTATCAATTGATGAATGGATAAACAAATATGGTATATCCATACAATGAAATATTTGGTCATAAAAAAAGTACTGACACTACCAGATGAACCTTGAAAACATTATGCTAAGTGAAAGAAATGTCTAGAATGCACAATTTATAGAGACAAAAAGATTAGTAGCTACCAGGACTAAGGGGGAGACAAATAAGAAATGACTGCTAATGGGTACAGAGTTTCCTTTTGAGGTGATGAAAATGTTCTAGAATTAGATAAGGTGATAGTTGCACAATCTTGTAAATATACTAAAGACCACTGAATTATATACTTTAAACGGGTACATTTTACAGTATGTCAATTATATCTTAATTTTAAAATGAGAAAAATAAATTCAACCATTTTTAATGACCTGGAAATATATCCCTGACTTATTATAAGACAAAAATACTAACACAGGAAAGTATAGAAGGTTTATCAAACTTTTTTTAAAGATTTATTTATTTTAGAGAGAGAGAAAGAATACTTGAGTGGAAAGAGGGGCAGAGAGAGAGAATCTGCAAGTAGACTCCCCATCAAGTGCAGAGCAAGATGCAGGGCTTAATCTCATGACCCATGAAATCATGACCTGAGCCAAAACCAGGAGTCAGACACTCTGACTGAGCCACCCAGGTGCCCCTATCAAACTTTTAATATTACCTCAGTAAGATCGAGTAAATACATACATATAAATAAACACATATAAATACATACACGCATAAAAAGCAGATACAAAATCCGGGCATTTAGCAGGTTTGAGACCTTAAGCAAGTCATTTGTCCAACCTAGGCCTCAGTTTCTTCCTGACAAAAATTGATTTGACTGAATCTCAACAAGAATGTAGAGAGAGATTTCAAACATCCCTAACTAACTTGATGCCAGGGAACAAATAAGAAATTGCTGGAAGAAAGGTGAAAAATCTGAGAGGGAGACAAACCATGAGAGACTCTCGACTCCAGGAAACAAACTGAGGGTTCCAGAAAGGAGGTGAGTGGGGGGAATGGGGTAACTGGGTGATGGGCATTAAGGAGGGCATTAAGGATGAGCACTGGGTGTTACATGCAACTAATGAATCGTTGAACACTACATCAAAAAATAACGATGTACTATAGGTTCGCTAATTGAACATAATAATTTTTTTAAAAAAAAGAATGAATAAATTTAGAATGTCAAAAAAAAGAAAAAAGGTGAAAACAGGTACCAGTGTTTTGAAAAAGTTTCCCAGGTGATTGATTCCCTTTTAATATCCTGCCTTCCATTCCCTCTACCCATAATACTCCCTAATGTGAGCCTTCAGATGCAAAAACAAAAAACAAAAAATTCTTTTAAATATTCTCTACAGCTCCTTCACTTAAAGAAAATCATACCACACAGGACTTTCAGAGAAGGTGCCAGAGTAGGAGGAACCTAAGCTCACCTCACCCCATGGATATGACTAGATATCACCCACATTGGTGTAAATAACCCAGAAATGACCCAAAGACTGGCAGAACAAACTCTCCACAGCTAAACATAGAAAAGAGGCCACATGGAAGAGGGTAGGAAGGGTGGAGAACATGGGAGCTAAATGAACCCACAGGACTGTCTGCAGGAAGGAGAGACAGAGCAGGCACCAAGAGGGGAGAGAAACAGACCCTCACACCATGCACCCCAGACACAGGGAACCCGCATGAGGTAGACGAATCTCCATAACAATTAGCTTTGAAAACCAGACGGACATAACTTCCCAAGTTCTTACAATCAGGAGACCTAACATCTGGAACCTTAAAAATCAGCAGGCTCAGCTCAGAGCTAGGAGAGCAAGAGGAAACAGAGTCCCCACCTGAAAGACACAACACAACAAACATCCTCTCAAGATACAGCATAGAAGCAGCAGTTTGAAAAAGGCCTGGGGTATATAAGGAGATTTATTTACTAATCTCAGAGCCTATGCTGGAGGGGAAGGGATATTTAGGGGACTTCTCCAGGAACAAAGGAGCTGGTGAGCATCATCCCCCCGCCAACCCTAGATACACAGACACCTGCAGGAACAACACAGTGCCAACATTCCACCTAACTTGTTAATAGGCGCCTCACCTCTGTGTTCCCCTGTAAAAATGCCCCCCTCCAGCCAGGCCTAGTCATCAGGTCTCCTCCCACAGTGGGCCTGTGCAAGCCTTGCTAACACTAGGCAACCCACACCCTCCAACATGCCCTTGGCCTGAACTACCCATAGCAGTGCCATGAACCCAGCAGTGTGTAAGTGGCCCCAACAGGGGGCAGCAACACTCCAAAATGACTCCTGCCCTGGAGAGAGAAGAAGATACCTACACACGCTGGTCTGACTGCAGCTCCAGCAGGGCGCTATGGCAGACATCTGGTCTGACTACAAGCCCTTCCCACCAACAAAAACTCAGGGGACAACACAGAGAAAACACTCTATAGTTTGGTGTTAAGACATCTCAGACAAACACCTGATCTGACTCAACTCAAGCCCAAGGTGGCCCCAGACTGGCCCACTAGCAACACAGGGACGAAACACTGCCCACAACAGGCAAAGAGAGCCATCGCAGATGACTGGACTGAAAAAAAGTCAGCTCAGCCACAATAGCAGGGAGCATGCAACACACATAGGAGACACCCCTGAAGCACTAGGTTCTGACTGACAGGGGACACTGCACTACAGGGCACTACAGGACCTCTTCTTCATAAGGCCACTACTGTCAAGAGCAGGAGACATAGCTGACTTCCCTAACACACAGAAACAAATACAGAGAGTTAGACAAAATGAGGAGACAGAGCAATAGGTCCTAAATGAAAAAAAAAAAAAAGGACAAAATCACAGCAAATGAAATGAGATAAGTCATATGCCTAATAAAGAATTTAAAGTAATCATCATAAAGATTTTCACTGGACTTGATAAAAGAATGGAGGATCTAAGTAAGATCCTCAAAAGGGAGAGAGAAAACATAGAAAAGAACCAATCAGAGGTGAAGAACTCAGTAACTGAAATTAAAAATACACTAAAAAGAATAAATAGTAGACTCAAGGAAGCAGAAGAATGGATCAGCAATGGAGAGAAAAATGGAAAGTAAGCCACCTGAATAGGAGAGAGAAAAAAATAACAAAAAATCAAAGTAGAATTAGGGAATCAGCGACACCATCAAGCATAGCAACATTTGCATTATAGAGAATCCAGAATGAAAAGAGAAGAGAGAGAAAAGGGAGCAGAAAATTTATTTGAAAAATAACGGTGGAAAAACTTCCTGACTCTGAGGATGGAAACAGAAATCCAGATCCAGGAGGCACAGAGAGCCACCAACAAAATCAACCCAAAGAGGTCCACACCAAAACACATAGTAATCAAAATGGCAAAAGTAGTAATAAAAAAAGAATTGTAAAAGCAGCAAGAGAAAAGAAAATAGTTACATACAAGGGAAGCCCCATATAGGCCATCAGTTGATTTTTCAGCAGAAACTTTGCAGGCCAAAAAGAAGTGGCATGATATATTCAAAGTGCTGAAAGAAACAAAACAAAACAAACCTGGAACCAAGAATATCCAACAAAGTTATCATTCACAGTAGATGGAGAGATAAAGAGTTTCCCACACAAACTAAAGAAATTCATGACCACTAAACCAGCCCTACAAGAAATGTTCAAGGGGACTCTGAGTGGAAAGGAAAGACCACAGGAGTAAGAAAAGTAGGAAGTACAAAAGCAGTAAAATTAAGTATATCTATAAAAATTGGTCAAAGGATTCACAAAATAAAAGGATGTAAAGTATTACACCATATACTAAAATGGGGGACAAGAAGAGAAGAGCAAAGAATGGGTTCACATTTAAGCAACCATCAACATAATATACACTACTATATGTATAAGATGTTGTATATAAACCTAATGGTAACCACAAATCAAAAACCAGTAATAGATATGCAAAAAACAAAGAGAAAGGAATCTAAGTATATCACTAAAGAAAGCCAGCAAACAGTGAGAGAAGAGAGCAAGAGAAGAAAGGAACACAGAGGAGCTATAAACACAACCACAAAACAAATAACAAAATGGCAATAAGTACATACCTGTCAATTACTTTAAATGTAAATGGACTATATGCTACAATCAAAAGATAAAGAGTGACAGAATGGATAAAAAGCAAGACTTATCTATGAACTGCCTACAAGACACTCATTTCAGACCTAAAGACACATGCAGATCAAAAGTGCAGGGATGGAAAAGCATTTGTCATGCAACTGGGAGTGAAAAGAAAGCCAGGGTAGCAACACCTACATTGGACAAAATAGACTTTAAAACAAAGACTGTGACAAGAGATAAAGAAGGACCCTACATAATCATTAAGGGGACTATCCAACAAAAAAGATATAACAATTGTAAATATTTATGCATCCAACATGGCAACAACCAAATACATAAAGCAACTAATAACAAACATAAAGGAAGTCATCAGCAGTAATACAGTAATAGTAAGGGACTTCAACACCCCCTTACATCAATGGATAGAGCATCCATACAGAAAAGCAACAGGGAAACAGTGGCTTTCAATAACACTTTGGATCAGATGAGTCTAACAGACATATTCAGAACATTTTATCCTAAAGCAGCAGAATACACATTCTTTTCAAGTGCACATGGAACATTCTCCAGAATAGATCACATGTTAGTCACAAAACAAGTCTCAACAAATTCAAAAAGACTGAAGTCATACCATGCATATTTTCTGACTACAATGCTATGAAACTAGAAGTCAACTAAAAGAAAACATCTGGAAAGAACACAAATACATGAAGGTTAAATCACATGCTACTAAACAATTAATGGGTCAATTGAGAAATCAAATAGGAAATCAAAAAAACACATGGAGACAAATGAACATGAAAATACAATGGCCTGAAATCTTTGGGATGCAGCAAAGCTGTTCTAAGAGGGAAGTTTATAGCAATACAGGCCTATCTCAAGAAGCAAGAAAAATCTCCAACAATGTAACCTTTCACCCAAAAGGGCTAGAAAAAGTAGAAATATTAAAAACCCAAAACTAGTAGAAGAAAGGAAATAATAAATATTGGGGCAGAAATAAATGAAATAGAAACTAAAAGAGCAATAGAACAGATCAATGAAGCCAAGAGCTGTTTTGTTTTGTTTTGTTTTTTCAGATCAGCACAATTGATACATCTTTAGCCAGACTCATCAAGAAAAAGAGAGAGGACTCAAAATCAGAAAAAAAAAAAAAAACAACAAAACGAGGAGAAATAACAATTGACACCCCAGAAATACAATTATAAGAGAATATTATGAAAAAGTATATGCCCACATTAGCTAACCTAGGAAAAAATGGATAAATTCCTAGAAACGTGTAACTTCCAAAACTGAATCAGGAAGAAATAGAAAACTTGACCATATCAATTACAAGTAATTAAATTGAATCAATAATCAAAAAACTCACAACAAAGATCCAAGACCAGATGGCTTCACAGGTGAATTCTACCAAACAGTTAAAGAAGAGTTCATACCTTTCTCCTCAAACTATTCAAACAAACGAAGAGGAAGGAAAGCTTCCAAATTCATTCTACAAGGCCAGCATTACCTGGATACCAAAACCAGATAAAGACACTACAAAGGAGAACTGCAGGCCAATATCTCTGATGAACACAGATGCAAAAATCCTCAACAAAATATTAGCAAACTGAATCCAACAATACATTAAAAAAATCATTCACCACAATCAAGTGGGATTTATTTCTGGAATGCAAGGGTGGTTCTATATTTGAAAATCAATCAATCTGATACATTGCATCAATAGGAGAAAGGATTAAAACCACATGATCATTTCAATAGTTACAGAAAAAGCATCCGACAAAGCACAACATCTATTCATGATAACCTTCAACAAAATAGTTTTAGAGAGAACACACTTCAACGTAATAAAGGCCATCCATGAAAAGCCCACAGTAAACATCATCCTCAGTGGCAAAAAACAGAGCTTTTCCCCTAAAATCAGGAATGTCCACTCATACCACTTGTATTGAACATAGTACCGGAAGTCCTAGCCACAGCAATCAGATAAGGAAATGAAATAAAAGGCATCCAAATTGGTAAGGAAGAAGTAAAACTGTCACTCTTTGCACATGACATGATACTCTATATTTAAAAGCCCCAAGAATCCACCCAAAAACTAATAGAACTGATAAATGAATTCAGTAAGGTTGCAGGATACAAAATCAATATACAGAAGTCCATTGCAGGAATGCCTGGATGGCTCAGTCGGTTAAGCACCTGCCTTCAGCTTAGGTCATGATCCCAGCGTCCTGGGATTGAGTCCTTCATCGGACTCCTTGCTCAGTGGGGAGCCTGCTTCTCCCTCTGCCTGCAGCTCCCCTTGCTTATGCTCTCTCTCTCTCTGACAAATAAATAAATAAAATCTTAAAAAAAAAAAAGTCCATTGCATTTCTTTTTGCTAATAATGAGGTAGCACAAAGAGAAATTAAGAAAAAAATCCCATCTATAATTTCATCAAAACGAATAAAATACCTGGGGTCCCTGGGGGGCTCAGTAGTTTAAGCATCCAACTTTGGTTTCAGCTCAGGTCATGATCTCAGGGTCATGAGATCTAGTTCTACATTGGGCTCCACACTCAGTGTGCAGTCTTCTTGGGATTCTTTCCCTTTCTCTTCCCTTCTGCCCTTCCCCCTTCTCAAATAAATAAATAAATAAATAAAATCTTTTAAAAAATGAATAACATACCTAGGAATAAACTTAACCAAGGAGGTGAAAGAACTGTACTATGAAAACTGTGAAACACGGGTGAAAGAAATTGAAGATGACACAAACAAATGGAAAGATACTCCACTTTCATGGATTAGGAGAACAAATACTGTTAAAATGGCCATACTACCCAAAGCAATCTACAGATATAATGTAACCCCTATCAAAATACCAACAGCATTTTTCACAGAACTAGAACAAATAATCCTAAAATTTTTATGGAACCACAAAAGACTTCAAATAGCCAAAGCAATCTTGAAAAAGAAAACCAAAATGGGAGGTATTACAATCCCAGATTTTGAGATATACTACAAATCTGTAGTTATCAAGACAGTATGGTACTGGCACAAAATAGACACAGATTAATGGAACAGAATACAGTGCCCAGAAATAAACCCACAATTATATGGTCAATTAATCTTCAAAAAGGAAGCAAAAATATGCAATAGGAAAAAGACAGCCTCTTCAACAAATGACACTAGGAAAACTAGACAGCTACATACAAAAGAATGAACTGGATGACTTTCTTACACCATACACAAAAATAAACTCAAAATGGATTACGGACCTAAATGTGAGACCCCAAGTTATAAAAATCCTAGAAGAAAGCAGAGGCAGTAATTTTTCTGACATCGGTCATAGTAACATTTTTCTAGATATGTCTCCTGAGGCAAGGGAAACAAAAGCATAAATAAACTATTAGGCCTACAACTAAAAGATAACCTAATGCATGGGAAGAGATTTTTGCAAATGACATATCCAGTAAAGGTTGATATCCAAAATATATAAAGAACTTATACAACTCAACACCAAAACCCACAAATAATCCAACTACAAAATGGGCAGAAGAAATAAACAAACATTTATCCAAAGAAGGCATACAGATGGCCAACAGATACATGAAAAGATGATCAACATCACTCATCATCAGGGAAATGAAAATCAAAACCACAATGAGGTATCACCTCACACCTGTCAAAATGGCTAAAATTAAAAATATAAGAAACAACAAGTGTTGATGAGGATGTGGAGAAAAGGAACACTTGTGGTAATGCAAACTGGTTCAGCCACCATGGAAAACAGTATGGCAGATCCTCAAAAAATTAAAAATAGAATTACCATATGATCCAGTAATTCCACTACTGGGTGTTTAGACAAAGAATATGAAAACACAGTGGGAGGAGCAAGATGGCGGAGGAGTAGGAGACCTAAATTTCATCTAGTCCCAGGAATTCAGCTAGATAGTTATCAAACCATTTAGAACACCTACAAACTCAACAGGAGATAGAAGAAAAGCATAGCAGCAACTCTCTGAACAGAAAAGCGACCACTTTCTGGAAGGTAGGATGTGTGCAGAAGTGAATCCGAGAGGATATTCGGGAGGATAGATGGCGGGGGAGGGGGCCTCCGTCAGCCGCTACTGGCAAGTGATAGAGAGTGGAGCACAAAATCGGAACCTTTAGAAGTCAGTTCCGCTGAGGGACGTCGCTCCAGTGGCTAAGCTGGGGGTGGAACCCTCGCTGGAACAGTGTGGTCTCAGGACCCTTGGGGTCACAGAAAGACCAGGGGTGCCTGAGTGTGGCAGAGCTCCCAGGTATCGGAGCAGAGAAGCCAGCTGCAGAGACGGAGCCAAGGAGTGGGCTCTCAGCTCGGGGTTGCCATAAACCGTGATCCACAGCACAGTCGGGCCACTGATCCTCCAGCAGGGACCCAACAAGCGGCAGATCTGGGGAGACTCCCCTTCCTCCCCCGGGAGGAGCGGTGCGGGAGCACACCACAGGAATCTGCTGGGTATGGAGACTCCAAACAGGGTCATGTGCCAGAGACAGAAACGCTCGGTCACAGGCTGGGTGAGCACGGAGTGCAGCTGGAGACTGGGGAGACAGGAGTGATTGACAGCTTTTCTCTGGGGGCTCACTGAGGAGTGGGGGCCCCGAGTTCTCGGCTCCTCCAAGGCGGAGATTAGGAGGCCACCATTTTCACTCTCCTCCTCCAAAGCTGTATGGAAAGCTTGCAGGGAACAAAAGCTCCCGAGAGCAAACCCGAGCAGATTACTTAGCCCAGACCCGGCAAAGGCGGGGCAATTCCACCTCTGACAAAGACATTGGGAACCATGGCAACAGGCCCCTCCCCCAGAAGATCTGCAAGAACAGCCAGCCAAGACCAAGTTTATCCATCAACGAGAAAGGCCGAACGCGAGCAATAGGGCAATACAGCACTTGAATTCATGGTTTTTCCCATGATTCTTTAGTCTTTCTAAGTCAATTTTTAAAATTTTCTGGTTTTTTTAGTTAAATTTTTCTTCTTCCCTTTTTCAACCAACATCTTATCAATTCCTTTTTTAAAATCTTTTTAAATTTTCATTTTTACAGTCATATTTTATCCCTTCATTGTATTTAACCTTATTTTTTGTATATATATAAGTTTTTCTTTCTTTAAAATGTTGGGATACAGTTTCTTCTAACAGACCAAAATATACCCTAAATCTAGTGTATGATGTTGTCCTAGTCTCCTGATCACATTCTTTTTTTTTAAAATTCTTTTCATTCTTTTTTCAACCAACTTATCTTATCAATTCCTTTTTTAAAACTTAATTTTCATCTTTACAGTCATATTCCATCCCTTCATTGTATTTGCCCTTATTTTTGTATATATGTAAGTTTTTCATTCTTTAAAATTTTGGGAGGCAATTTCTTCTAACAGATCAAAATACACCCAAAATCTAGTGTGTGGCTCTGTTCTATTCACCAGCCTGATCATACTCTCCCCCCCCCCCCCTTTCTTTTCCTTTCAGTTTCGGGTCTCTTCTGATTTGTTTAGAGTATAATTTCCTGGGGTTGTTGTTACCCTCTTAGCAGTTTGTTCTCTCATTCATCTATTCTCCTTTGGACAAAATGACAAGATGGAAAAACTCACCTCAAAAAAAAAAAGAACAAGAGGCAGTACCAACTGCCAGGGACCTAATCAATACAGACATTAGTAAAATGTCGGAACTAGAGTTCAGAATGACGATTATAAAGATACTAGCTGGGCTTGAAAAAAGCATAGAACATACTAGAGAATCCCTTTCTGGAGAAATAAAAGAACTAAAATCTAACTAAGTCAAAATCAAAAAAGCTATTAATGAGGTGCAATAAAAAATTTATCCTCTAACTGCTAGGATAAATGAGGCAGAAGAGAGAATTAGTGATATAGAAGACCAAATGATGGAGAATAAAGAAGCTGAGAAAAAGAGAGATAAACAACTACTGGATCACGAGGGGAGAATTCAAGAGACAAGTGATAACATAAAGTGAAACAATATTAGAATAATTGGGATCCCAGAAGAAGAAGAAAGAGAGGGGGACAGAAGGTATATTGGGGCAAATTATAATGGAGAACTTCCCTAATTTGGGGAATGAAACAGGCATCAAAATCCAGGAGGCACAGAGAACCCCCCTCAAAATCAATAAAAATAGGTCAACACTCCGACATCTAATAGTAAAACTCACAACTCTCAGAGACAAAGAGAAAACCCTGAAAGCAGCTTGGGAGAAGAGATATGTAACCTACAACTGTAGAAACATTAGATTAGAAGCAGACCTATCCACAGAGACCTGGCAGGCCAGAAAGGACTGGCATGATATATTCAGAGCACTAAATGAGAAAAATATGCAGCCAAGAATACTATATCCTGCTAAGTTGTCATTGAAAATAGTAGGAGAAATAAAAAGCTTCCAGGACAAACAAAAACTAAAAGAATTTGCAAACACCAAACCAGACCTACAAGAAATATTGAAAGGGGTCCTCTAAGCAAAGAAGAGCCTAAAAGTAACATAGACCAGAAAGGAACAAAGACAATATACAGTAACAGTCACCTTACAGGCAATACAATGGCACTAAATTCATATCTTTCAATAGTTATGCTGAATGTAAATGGGCTAAATGCCCCAATCAAAAGACACAGGGTATCAGATTGGATAAAAAAACAAGACCCATCAATATGCTGTCTGCAAGAGACTCATTTTAGATGCAAAGACACCTCCAGATTTAAAGTGAGGGGGTGGAAAACGATTTACCATGCTAATGGACATCAAAAGAAAGCTGGGATGGCAATCCTTATATCAGACAAATTAGATTTTAAAGGAAAAACTATAATAAGAGATGAGGAAGGACACTAGATCATACTTAAAGGACCTATCCACAAGAAGGTCTAACAATTGTAAATATCTATGCCCCTAACATGGGAGCAGCCAATTATGTAAGCCAATTAATAATAAAACCAAAGAAACACATCGACAACAATACAATAATAGTAGTGGACTTTAACACCCCCCTCACTGAAATGGACAGATCATCTAAGCAAAAGATCAACAAGGAAGTAAAGGCTTTAAATGACACACTGGACCAAATGGACTTCACAGATATATTCAGAACATTCCATCCCAAAGGAACAGAATACACATTCTTCTCTAGTGCACATGGAACATTCTCCAGAATAGATCACATCCTGGGTCACAAACAGGTCTTAACCGGTACCAAAAGATTGGGATTATTCCCTGCATATTTTTGGACCACAATGCTTTGAAACTTGAACTCAATCATAAGAGGAAAGTCAGAAAGAACTCAAATACATGGAGGCTAAAGAGCATCCTACTAAAGAATGAATGGGTCAACCAGGAAATTAAAGAAGAATTTTAAAAATTCATGGAAACAAATGAAAATGAAAACACAACTGTTCAAAATCTTTGGGATACAGCAATGGCGGTCCTAAGAGGAAACTATATAGCAATATAAGCCTTTCTCAAGAAACAAGAATGGTCTCAAATACACAACCTAACCCTACACCTAAAGAAGCTGGAGAAAGAACAGCAAATAAAACCTAAACCCAGCAGGAGAAGAGAGATAATAAAGATCAGAGCAGAAATCAATGAAATAGAAACCAAAAGAACAGTAGAACAGATCAAAGAAACTAGGAGCTGGTTCTTTGAAAGAATTAATAAGATGGATAAACCCCTGGCCAGACTTATCAAAAAGAAAAGAGAAATGACCCAAATAAATAAAATCATGAATGAAAAAGGAGAGATCACAACCAACACCAAAGAAATAGAAACAAATATAAGAACATATTATGAGCAACTATATGCCAGCAAATTAGATAATCTGGAAGAAATGGATGCATTCCTAGAGTATAAACTACCAAAACTGAACCAGGAAGAACCACTAAGGAAATTGAAGGAGTAATCAAAAATCTCCCAACAAACGGGGCGCCTGGATGGCTCAGTTGTTAAGCATCTGCCTTCGGCTCAGGTCATGATCCCAGGGTCCTGGGATCAAGCCCCACGTCGTGCTCCCTGTTCAGCCAGAAGCCTGCTTCTCCCTAAGTCCCACTCCCCCTGCTTGTGTTCCCTTTCTCACTGTCTCTCTCTCTCTTTCTGTCAACTAAATAAATAAAATCTTTAAAAAAAAAATTCTCCCGACAAACAAGAGCCCAGGGCCAGATGGCTTCCCAGGGGATTTCTACCAAACATTTATTTTTTGTTGTTTTTGTTTTTTGTTTTGTTTTGTTTTGTTTTTACAGTTTGATTTTTATTTTTTTAATTCACATATAATTAACTTACAGTGCTATATTAGTTTCAAGTGCACAATATAATGAGTCAACAGTCTGAATAGTTTGACATGTGTGTACATCCCCGTCCACTGAGTTATTACCCTCTTTGCTGTTCCCTTGAAAGCCAAGTTTCTCGAAAGCTTCACTACCATTCACTCTTTGTCTTTTCTCCTTCCACAGCCTCTTAATCTACCACAGTCTTGCCCTCCAAGTCTGTAATTTTTGTCCCTTCAGGCCTGCAAAACTTCCCCCAAATGTATTGGCTTCTCTGCTCTACCAAACATTTAAAGAAAAATTAATACCTACTCTTCTGAAACTGTTCCAAAAAAATAGAAATGGAAGGAAAACTTCCAAACTCATTACCTTGATCCCCAAACCAGACAAAGACCCTCAAAAAGGAGAACTACAGACCAATATCCCTGATGAACATGGATGCAAAAATTCTCACCAAAATACTAGCCAATAGGATCCAATAGTACATTAAAAGGATTATTCACCATGACCAAGTGGGATTTATTCCTGGGCTGCAAGGTTGGTTCAACATCTGCAAATCAATCAATGTGATACAATACATTAATAAAAGAAAGAACAAGAACCACATGATCCTCTCAATAGATGTAGAAAAAGTATCTGAGAAAGTACAGCATCCTTCCTTTATTAAAACTCTTCACAGTGTAAGGATAGAGGGTACAGCCATATATGAAAAACCCACAGTGAATATCATACTCAATAGGGAAAAGCTGAGCACTTTTCCCCTAAGGTCAGGAACACGGCAGGGATGTCCACTATCACCACTGCTATTCAACATAGTATTAGAAGTCCTAGCCACAGCAATCAGACAACAAAAAGAAATAAAAGGCATCCGAATTGGCAAAGAAGAAGTCAAACTCTCACCCTTGCAGATGATATGATACTCTATGTGGAAAACCTAAACGACTCCACCCCAAAACTGCTAGAACTCATACAGGAATTCAGTAAAGTGGCAGGATATAAAATCAATGCACAGAAATCAGTTGCATTTCTATACACCAACAACGAGACAGAAGAAAGAGAAATTTAAGGAGTCGATCCCATTTACAATTGCACCCAAAACCATAAGCTACCTAGGAATAAATCTAACCAAAGAGGCAAAGAATCTGTACTCAGAAAACTATAAAATATTCATGAAAGAAATTGAGGAAGACACAAAGAAATGGAAAAACGTTCCATGCTCATGGATTGGAAGAACAAATATTGTGAAAATGTCTATACTACCTAAAGCAATCTACATATTTAATGCAATCCCTATCAAAATACCATCAACTTTTCTCACAGAACTGGAACAAATAATCCTAAAATTTGTATGGAACCAGAAAAGATCCCGAATAGCCAGAGGAATGTTCAAAAAGAAAACCAAAGCTGGTGGCAACACAATTCTGGACTTCAAGCTCTATTACAAAGCTGTCATCATCAAGACAGTATGGTACTGGCACAAAAACAGACACGTAGATCAATGGAACAGAACGGAGAGCCCAGAAATGGACCCTCAACTCTATGGTCAACTAATCTTCGACAAAGCATGAAAGAATATCCAATGGAAAAAGTCTCTTCAACAAATGGTATTGGGAAAATTGGACAGCCACGTGCAGAAGACTGAAACTGGACCATTTCCTTACACCACACACAAAAATAGACTCAAAATGGATGAAAGACCTAAATGTGAGGAAGGAATCCATCAAAATCCTTGAGGAGAACACAGTCAGCAACCTCTTTCACCTCAGCTGCAGCAACTTTTTCCTAGAAACATTGCCAAAGGCAAGGGACGCAAGGGTAAAAATGAACTATTGGGACTTCATCAAGATAAAAAGCTTTTGCACGGCAAAGGAAATAGTCAACAGAACCAAAAGACAACCGACAGAATGGGAGAAGATATTTGCAAATGACATATCAGATAAAAGGCTAGTATCCAAAATCTATAAAGAACTTATCAAACTCAACACCCAAGAACAAATAATCCAATCAAGAAAGGGGCAGAAGACACGAACAGACATTTCTACAAAGAAGACATCCAAATGGCCAACAGACACATGAAAAAGTGCTCAACATCGCTTGGCATCAGAGAAATCCAAATCAAAACCTCAATGAGATACCACCTCACACGCATCAGAATGGCTAAAATTAACAAGTCAGGAAACGACAGATGTTGGCGAGGATGCGGAGAAAGGGGAACCCTCCTACACTGTTGGTGGGAATGCAAGCTGGTGCAGCCACTCTGGAAAACATGATGGAGGTTCCTCAAAAAGTTGAAAATAGAACTACCATACAACCCAGCAACTGCACTACTGGGTATTTACCCCAAAGATACAGATGTAGTGATCCGAAGGGGCACCTGGACCCCAATGTTTATAGCAGCAATGTCCACAATAGCCAAACTATGGAAAGGGCCCAGATGTCCATCGACAGATGAATGGATAAAGAAGATGTGGTGTATATATACAATGGAATATTATGCAGCCATCAAAAAATGAAATCTTGCCATTTGCAATGACGTGGATGGAACTGGAGGGTATTATGCTAAGCGAAATAAGTCATTCAAAGAAAGACAAGTATTGTATGATCTCACAGATATGAGGAATTTGAGAAACAAGACAGAGGATCATAGGGGAAGGGAGGGGAAAAATGAAACAAGATGAAACCAGAGAGGGAGACAATCCATAAGAGATTCTTAATCTCAGGAAACAAACTGAGGGTTGCTGGAGTGGAGGGCGGTGGGAGGGATGGGGTGGCTGGGTGATGGACATTGGGGAGGGTATGTGCTATGGTAAGCACTGCAAATTGTGTAAGACTGATGAATCACAGACCTGTACCCCTGAAACAAATAATACATTATATGTTAATAAAAACATTTAAAAGGTAAAAAAAAAAAAGGATATGAAAACACTAGTTCAAAAAGATATATGCACCCCTATGTTTATTGCAGCATTATTTACAATAGCCAAATTATGGAAATAGTCCATGGAACTACTTATAGATGAATAGATAAAGAAGATTGCATTTATATACAGCGGTATATTACTCAGCCATAAAAAAGCATGAAATCTTGCCATTTGCAACAATATGGATGGATCTAGATGGTACAATGCTAAGTGAAATAAGTTAGTCAGAGAAAGACAAATATCATATAATTTCATTCATATGTCGAATTTTAGAAACAAGATGAACAAAGAAAAAAAGAGACAAACTAAAAAACAGATTTGTAAGTATAGAGAACAAACTGATGTCTACCAGAAAGGAGGGGGGGGGGGAGGGATGAAATAGGTGAAGGGGTTTAAGAATACACTTATGATGATCAACATGGAGTAATGTATAGAATCCAGTCCTACATTGGGCTCCACACCAATTAATATTGTACACCTGAAACTAATATAACACTCGATGCTAGGTATACTGCAATTAAAATTAAAAAAAAAAAATCAAACCCCTCAAAGAATGCATTAGCCTTACTCCCCATTACCTGCTAACGTGGAAGGACACTGGGTTTTGCAATCATCACATGGGTCAAGATCCTGATTTAACATCAGTATTAGCTATTTCTGTGTAATAAGCCACTTTTTTAAAGTGGGGGGGTAGGGGCAAAGAGAGAAGGAGAGAGAATCCTAAGCAGACTTCACTCCAAGTGTGGACCCCAATGTAGGCCTCAGTCTCATGACTCCAGGATCCAACCTGAACTGAAATCAAGAGGCTGATGCTTAACCGACTGAGCCACCCAGGTGCCCTGTAACAAGCCACTTTCAAACTCAGTGGCTTAATGGAATCAAAAGGCCCCAGGAGTTCTTTGCAAGAACAGTTTCCAGAAAGATGGGGCAGAAGACAGATTACAGAGAGTGAAGAATGATTGGTGATGAGGCTGATTCACAGGCAGTGAGGTCCAGGATGAAGGAGAGGACAGTATAGTAGCTGGACAGGGAAGCAAGACAGAAGAAAGGGTGTGGTTGGTTGGTTGATTTTGATTTAGTAAACTAGGAAAGGCTTCAGGGTGTAATACATCAGGAGAAGGTGCTAATCTAGAGATTGCAATGGAAGATACAGAAGATACCATCAGTGTAGTGATGTTCCATAAAGGTGGAAAGAATAAGAACTGAGTACATGACTGAAGAACTTAGCCTTTGGAACCAGAAGAGACGTGTCTTCATTCTGAGACAAAAGGTGGGAAGACAATGATGGGTGCAGGCATTGCTGAGTGTGGAAATGGAGGAGAAGGTTTGTGGGGGGGGTTCTGTTCTTTCAATGAGAGCAGGCATGAACCTTCTTCAGGGAGTGAAAGACCTGGGGGCCTGGTTTGGAGTTTGGTAAGAGAAGACAGGGGTTAGAAGTGCTGAACAGCCTTTGTGGATATGCACTATTGGAAAAAAAGCAATTTTCTCTAGCAAAGGTGGGACCCAAGGAGCAGTGTCAGGAAAGTGACTGAAAGGACTTAATGAGGATTTGACATCACAGGAAGTCAGACCCCAAGAAGAACAAAGTCTCCTCCAGAATATGTAAGAAGGGGTTAGAGGCACTCAGACAGTGAAGATAATTACAAAGAGATGGGACACGATTTTTGGATTTTGTATCTGAGGCCTATAAAGTGGGAGCTAGGGTAAGGGCCACAAGGTCCAGGCTTCTCTGTCAATAGCAAACATTGACTAAGCACAAACTGGGTTCTCAGCACAGGGCTAAGCCTCTTATAATTTCATTTAGTTATCACAACAGTCCTTTACAGGATATTGTTATTTTCATTTTATAGACAAGGAAACTGAGCTTTAGAGAGGTTATTTTCTCAAGGCCGCTGTGGCAGATTTTATTTTAGAAAAGTGGCTGCAGCCCTGTCTCCCATCCTCCACAGTGTGACCTTCTCACTCCCCCATCAAAGGGCAGAGTTTGATTCTCTACCCTTGGGGTCGTGACTACTTATACCAGCGAAATGACTCTGTGTGACTTCCAAGGCTTTCCTATAAAATGCCCTGTGTCCTACTGGGTATTTACCCCAAAGATACAAATGTAGGGATCCGAAGGGGTACGTGCACCTGATGTTTATAGCAGCAATGTCCACTGTAGCCAAACTGTGGAAAGAGCCAAGATGTCCATCAACAGATGAATGGATAAAGAAGATGTGGTATATATATACAATGGAATATTATGCAGCCATCAAAAGGAATGAGATCTTGCCATTTGCAACGACGTGGATGGAACTGGAGGGTGTTATGCTGGGCAAAATAAGCCAATCAGAGAAAGACATGTATCATATGACCTCACTGATATGAGGAATTCTTAATCTCAGGAAACAAACTGAGGGTTGCTGGAGTGGGCGGGGCGGGTGGGACGGATGGGTTGGCTGGGTGATAGACATTGGGGAGGGTATGAGCTATGGTGAGTGCTGTGAATTGTGCAAGACTGTTGAATCACAGATCTGTACCTCTGAAACAAATAATGCAATATATGTTAAGAAAAAAAAAAAAAGAAGATAGCAGGAGGGGAAGAATGAAGGGGGGGAAATCGGAGGGGGAGACGAACCATGAGAGACGATGGACTCTGAAAAACAAACTGAGGGTTCTAGAGGGGAGGGGGGTGGGAGGATGGGTTAGCCTGGTGATGGGTATTAAAGAGGGCATGTTCTGCATGGAGCACTGGGTGTTATGCACAAACAGTGAATCATGGAACACTACATCAAAAACTAATGATGTAATGTATGGTGATTAACATAACAATAAAAAATTTTTTTTAAATGCCCTGCGTCTACCACCTGCTTCCATTGGAACACTTCTCTGGCAAAAGAGAACCGCCATGTAAGAATGTTGCCATCCTAAAGGCTGTTATGTGGGAGCATCACCTGAACGTGACTGAGCTCCCAGCCGACAGTCAACATCACCGCCATCCACGTAAGTGAGCCATCTTGCTCTCATATCTGGCTCAGTCTAGTTGATCTTTCATCTGAAAGATGAAAGGGCTACTTTTCAACTGTAGCCCTAGCCGGTATCTGACTGCAAATTCATGAGAGACCCCAAGCAAGAACTGCCCACCCAGTTCAGCCATTCCTGAAGTTCTGACCCACAAAATCGATAGCAAAATGAAATGGCTGTTGCTTTACAACAAACTGTAGGGTACTTTGTTACGCAGCAACTATAATCAGAATAGCCTGACAACATCACAGTCTTGTATCCTAGCTCTTAACTCATTCTCCTTGATACTCCCCTATACCTAGCACAGTTTCTACCTCAGAGCTGAACAAATATTTTACCTATTTCTTAGGTACATGTCTTCTTTTCACCCCTGTTTTCTCTCTTCCACTTCCTAGCAGATTCACATCTACAATATGTCATAGTCTAACATGGCCAAAACACAGCGATGGTCAGCAAAACTTTATCACATTATTGCCACGTAAATCTTCAATACAATCAACCAATCACATCCTATTATTTTAATGCTTTAGTAAGTCGAAAAGCCTTCAATTTCTAGACTTTGAGAAAAAGACCGTGTCTTCTTACACATATTAAGCAGAAATTACCTGAGTCTTCATATTTCTCTTCTGGATTTTGCCAGGCATATTAAACTTGAGGAGGCCAAAAGCACAAGATAGACCCTGGCCACATAAATGGCCTATTAGGATTGAGACAGTTATGAATTCAGTAGAGTTGAAAGTTTAAACTTGTACAGAATATGGATCTACTCTTTAGTGCTTTCTTTTCAGTATTACCACCTCTCTCAACAATATGATATCTTCTTGAATGCTCTATCCATCCCGAAAACACCTGTATCAACACTCAGCAGAACATGCTAGGAATCATGAAGCAAATTAAATGTCAAACAGAGCTGAGTCAGTGTGCCCTGGGTTTCATTAGCACCATGCAGTGAAGTCACAAACCCTGCCTGAATTGAAATCTAAGCCACACCAAGATCCTGGGTCCTGTGTTTGGATCTGTTTTCCTCTTGAATTCTAAACAGCCGAGTTGTTACTACTGAACTAAGGCAACAAGGCTGCCCCTGAGTCAACAATGCCCATTTTAAATATCATTTGGTCAGAATCTGTCTCTGTGCTCTTATTCCCTTGTCACTAGGGTCTAAACTGGGCACATCATCTTCATATCAAAAGGGAGCTGTCCATCCCCTTCATTACTATTTCATTACTAGATTTCTTCTCTAATATTCCTGAGTGCTATCCCCACTCTTGACATAAGTGATTGGCACAATCTTCACAGAAGACCACTTTCACATCTCACAGTGGTAGTCCTCTCAGGGAGCCTTGCCTGGGGAAGGATGCTGTGTTTTCTCTCATGCATTAATTACTCCAGAGGAGTCAAGAGTTTGGAGCCCACTTGGGCCACCTGAGACCAGAGCGATGGCTTTACAGTGTCTATAGCAACATCCAGCTCTTCCTCACCATATTCCTAAATCCTGCTGTTTCTTTTTCTCTTTTCCAATCTGTCCCCTGCTTTCCTGTGCCTTCTAATAGCAGATTCACAAACAGGCTGGAGAGTAGGGAGATATTATTGTGAAATAGCAAACATACATCACTGGATAATCATAAGCAGAATAGGTCTCCAGGAACAGTCACAAGCTATCACAAGTCTCATGTTTCATTATTTGATGTTTATTACTTCCCCAGCTGAAGATCTGGGGACAGAATATCACAAATACTGTGAATTCTGGTGGTTATTTCTGGCTTATCTATTTTATTGCTGATAAAGTCAGTCTTATTTTGTTTCCAATTCTACAAAGATGTTCTTGGGTCCTGGATACCAGGTTTCCTATTTCAGGAATTTTAGGCTTTTGGTAGAATAAGATGGTGGCTAAGAGCAAGGATCTGGAATCAGACTGCTGAGGTTTGAATTCTGCTCTGTTGTCACTGACTGTTACTTAGGCAGATTCCTTAAGGCAGATAAATGTTTATCTATCCTGATTCTTCTTCAATAAAATGGAAGTCCCACAAGAGCATAAACTTTTCTTTTCACCACTTTTTCTTTTCACCATCCCTAGCACCTAGAACATTGCCTGGAACATAGTGCCTGGGCACTTAGTAGTTACTGAATGAGTAAGTTTATATGTAAACATGCAAACAATGCCTGCTATATTGTTTTCGTTCATCTAATTATCCACTATGCAGTGAACTGTTTTTGTTTCCCACAGCACCTAACCCAGGGTTTTGTGGTATCCATCAACATTTATGAATACGAATGCATTTGAACTGGAAACCATCACTGCATAATCGAAGCATCTTTCAATTCCTTCCTGGTGGACAGCAAAGGGGTTACAGGACTCAAGAGAAAGGATGCCTCCAGCTCTTTTCTCCTTGTATTGTGTCCCTGTAGGGTAGCCCCTGGACATTTTTCCCCCCTGAATATCTTGCTTAGCCTTCAAAAAAAAAAAATCAATAAAACTAATCCCTAGATGATGAGCATCTTTCATAACAATCAGGCACTAATCCGAGATTCTAATCCTGATTCCTGTGTAGTCAACCTTCATAACCTCAGCAAGTCATATCACCTTATGGAACTGTGCTGGGCTCTGCTCACTGTAAGGAGGAATCCTACTTTACAGGGACAGTGTGGGACAGATGAGAGGAGTGTGAAAGCACTGTGAGAAGAATGACGTAAGTAGCAGTACTGGATTTTTTTTTTTTAATTAAGAAACCAGAGACTCATTTTTATAGGAGATTTAGGGTAAATAGTCATAACAAGACATCACAAGGCAGTTTTTTTTTAAGATTGTGCCCCATAGACCTCAACAGAGATACTTCTACTACTATTACACAATTTTAAAATCATAGTTTGTTTAGTAGGTGTTCCTGCAGTCATTCCACAAATACATATGGAGCCCTTTCATTGTGTCAAGTACTGTTTTAAGTACAGAGAAAATGTTAGGGAGGAAAACCCCTGACTGGTTGAGTTGACATTCTGGTGGTAGAGCCAGACATGTAAATAGATAGTTACCTCATTGGTAAATACAATGAGAGAAAAATGATCAGGATATTTCTACTATAGAAGCCTAGAGAAAGGACCCCTCCCTGGAGTTGGGGAGGTGGTGTTGGTGATGGAGATTAGGAAGTAATACCTGAGCTGTGCCTTAAAGAATAAGTCAACACTCAGTAAACACTGAATGAATGAATGATGCTTATCCTGTTCCACTTGATATTCAAATTCCTGGAAGGCAGAGTCCAGCAAGGGAATGAGGAAGGGAGGAAGAGATTTCATAGAGACATTATCAGCATTCACTTTTGAGAATGACAAATGGGAGGTTGAAGTGGGGAAATGTAGCAGAAGAATTGATTCAGGCAACATCAGGTCATGGGAGACTTCATTTACTTCATAGAGAAACTCAGGAATTATCCTGCTGGAGATGGACAGTCATCTTTAGTTTAGATGGATCACTTTGGTTGGTACTGCTTTGCAGTTATTTCAGGGATTACAAACAAACTTAACACTCACATGTTCTCTGTACCCCATTCTCAGTCCCACTTCCCATGGTTTTCTGGAAATAATGACCCAAAGTCAGTCCACACAAGGGAGTTTTATTTTGATCTTGGCATGTTTTCTGTATGGAACCTGAACTGGGCTTCTAGTTCTAACCAGCCTTTCTCCCAGGGTTACTTTCATGCTGGGCAAGTAAACCTGCTATTTGTCACAGCCATTACTATTCAATTCCAAGATACATTCAACAGATTGAGGGTTGGTGGGGGCAGGGGTAGGGGTGAAGGTGGTCAAAAGGTACAAACTTGTAGTTATAAAATAAAGAAGTCCTGGGGATGTAATGTACAAAAGAAAAAAATGTGCAAAACATCTTGCTCGATGCTGACAAGACCAGAAAACTACAATCAATCTCATACTAGTCAGTACTCTAAAGAGATTCATAATGGAGAATGCTAAATACATCATCACCTTTAGCAATAAGTGAGCTTTAATGAATACGTTTTGCTCAGAGAAACCCATGCACTCCTCACCAGTGCCTGCACCCCAGATACTCACTACCCTGGTCATATTTTACAACTCCTCTATGTTGTATTACCAACTTATAACTTACAATGTGCTTTTATTCATCATGTCTTTCGATCCTATGGATCCAGTGAAATAGTAAATCTGCTATTATTAACCCCAGCTGACAAATGAGAAAAGTGAAACATTTAGTGAAAGAACCAGTATTAACACCCAGTGCTTTTTACAAAATACACAGAGCCAAGACTAGCTCTCCTTGGCCTACCAAAGAGAGCTCAAGAATTTCCTCTAGGATTGCTTACTTTCCTCTTAAAGTGCATAAGAAATGCGAAGTGCTCCTACAGCAATGAATTCAATTTTAGAAACCGGGAAGGGAAACTTCAGCCTGTCTTTACCGAGGTTTTTGACCTTTAGAATCAAATACACCCTCAACAATAAAGATGCAAGGTGTAATCTCATGGGCACAAGGATTTCAGTGCAGCCATGCCTTCCACAAAATAGAGCCAGGAAAATCTTCAGAACCAGGGCATCTCCCTTCCCTCCCCCTCCTTCCTTTTCTTATCTTTCTCCTCCTCTTCCTTTCTCTCTCTCTCTTTTTCTGCTTAGTCATAACTTCCAAACCCTCATAACTTGGCTTGTACACAACTTAGTTTGCCTTAACTTTAGCTCTAACTCCATAGGATTTCAAAGTCCAGTGCTCAGTACCAACTCATCTTGGTTTCTGAGTATATTCGTTGAAAATCTCAAGAGAATATAATTGGCCCAAATCACCTGCTTATGAATGAGCTACTCTTGAATCAAATGATTATTCCTGGTTCAATCACTTGTGGCCAGAAAGAACAGATTCCCGTAGTATAAAAATGTCTACCAAGACAAGTTTTTTGAGAAGGGCCTTCGGTGGGGGTGATCTCCCTCCGCTTAGGACACAGAGGATGTACTAAAACAGGCCTTCAAAACAGACTTAATTCTATTTTTTTGTATGTTGAGGTTTTGAAATTATATCCTAGAAAAAGCATTAAGTATTGGTAAGCATTTTTTCCTTGAGGTTAAATTCACGAACCAAAATTATTTTAAAGTGTACAATTCGATAGCAATTATTATACTCACAATGTTGTGTGGTAAGCCTTTTGAAACCATGTAGCATGCAGATCTTCCAATTTTCTTTCTTCCTTAAAAGATTAAGTAATTGATACATTCTTAGAATATAAGTAACAATCAAAAATCAATCAGTCTGGGTGTATTACTGGCTTGTTATGCAGGAACTCATGCTGTGGAAATTGTTCCAAATACAGTAGCAAACAGTGGGAATAATTCCCCCCTCCCTTTTTTTTTTCTTTTCAGGAAAAATAGGGGGAAGAAAGGCATACTTTATTGTTTGAAAATGACTTTCCTAACAACAACAACAAAAATACATGGCCAAAAGCTTCTATTATACTCAGAATGACTGCTCACAATGATACGCCAGCCAGAATGGGAGCCCTTTTCTCCTGAAAGGGCTCCCTGAGCAAGGCACTGTGCTCACCTCTGCTCTGAACTGTCTCCCAGAGATGGTGGCCATTAGTAGGTTGCATGAGAGATGTCTTACCTCTGGTGCTTGGATGGAATGGGGCCATTTGAAAGATAGGAACTCATGGACAGAGGGATGGTTTCTGTCAATATAGGGATACATGATGCTGTCATGGCCTTTAGTCTCCTCCAGAAAGAACTAGAAAACACAGGAGACCAAGACTTTGTCTTTAGCACACATGAAAAAGAAATAAGAATGGCTTTGCTGAGCTCTGTTGGGCACCCACTCAGTTCCCCTCATGAAGGTAGCCTCAGAGCACAAAGGATCTTGTGAGCATTAGCTCTGGATTTGCACAAAGTATGTTCACAGGCTCCATTACTTACCAGCTGTTTGATTTGAGGTGAATTATGTAACGTCTCTGAGCCCCAGTTTTGTCCTTGATGTCTCTCTTGGTCTCACACTCTACCCCTAAGACTGATGCCAAGTTAGGCAAGAACTCGTACAGTGCTACATAAGAATATAAAATATTGCACTACTTTAGAAAGCAGTTTGACAGTTGCTTTAAAAGATAAACATACACCTACCATACAACCCAGACATTCCACTCCTAGACATTACCCATGAGAAATCAAACCACATGTCTGTATATAGACTTGTACATGAAAGTTCAAAGCTTTATTTAGAATAGCCCCAAATTGGAAACCACCTAAATGTCCATAAACAGATGGATGAGCATATTGCAATATATCCCATGCACTGGAACACTACACAGCAATAAAAAGACATGATCTATTGATACACATAACAAAATAGATGGATCTCAAAATAACTATGCTGATTGCAAGGAGACAGAACAAAGTAGATACTATAGGATTCCATTTATTGAAAAATATAAACTACAAATCCCATTTATAGACTATTCTACAAGGTCCCAACAATTCCATAGTACCAGAAAATAGATCAATAGTTGCTTGGGGCCAGAGGAAGGGGAAAACAGAAGACCATGATGAAACTTCTGGGAGTGATACTTAATGTTCATTATCTTGTGATGAAGCTTTCATGGGTGTATACATTTCAAACTTATCAAACTTGAAATATCTGTAGTTTATTGTGTATTTATCATTTCTCGATAAAGCTGTTTAAAACAAAGTACATCTAGGGAGTTCAGGTGAGAGACCTCAGCTACTGATGGTATTTGTAATCCATTTAAAACTTAGTGGCTCTTAACCCTGGCTACATATTACAGTCACTGGGGAATGTTAAAAATATTTATGCCTGACCTCTCTCTGTAGAAACTTATTTACTGGGTTAGTATGTGACCCTGGCATCAATATTTTTTTTACAACCTCCCCAAGTAATTCTAATGTGAACTGAGGGAGACCCATGGCTTTAGAAAAAAACATTGTTGTCAATGAGCGTATTTAGGGAGGACACATGGGGGCAACACACTGATCCAGGGATAGAAACCCAGAGAGTCAAATAGGAAGAAGCCAGGCTTGGAAGTAGAACTGGTAAAGCAGCCCAAGAAGCAATGGGAAGACAAAAAGAAAGTAGAGCTTGGTACCATACATGTGGAAGGCTGGCCTTGGCTCTGAGGATGGGAAGAGCAATAGAAACTAAAGGGAATTTTTCTCGGTGGAGTTTTGATGGTACAACAAACAATTGGCCCAGGGCAGGCAATGCAGATGTAGTTTGGGGTATCTTTCTAAAACCTTAGCCATCTAGGAACTTCCAGATTCTTGCTCTTCCAAAAGTGACCCATGGCCTGGTAGCATTGGCAACATCTAGGATCTTGTTAGAAATGCAGAATCTCTGACCTCACCCCAAACCTACTGAATGAGATGCTGCATTTTAACAAGATTCCCAGGTGATTCATATGCTCAGTAAAGCTTCATAAGCACTATATTGATCCTAATAGAAAGACAACAAAGTATTAACTGATGAAGATAAATGTTCTCTTTTTTAAAAGGAGATGTGTTTATGGCAGAAGAAATCTTGAGCCAAGAGTCAAGACTCTGCTGTCTGGTCTCTGCTCCTCCACAACCTTCTCTGGCATTTTTCCAGTTGGAAATGCCCTTCCATTCATGAACAAGTAGGAGTGTGGCTTCAACCCTCATTCCTTCAGGTTTGTGCTTTGAAGGAAAATAAAACAGGGGAAGAGAGATAGGTACTATACTACACAGCCTGCCCAAGGAGGATTTACTGATATTTGAGCAGATATGGCTGAGGCAAGTGAGGGTTCAAGTCATGTGAGTATCTGCTAAAGAATGAAAGAGCATTTCAGGCTGGAGAAGAAGAGAAGGAAGAAAAATAACATAAAGGCCATTAGAGAGGGTTAAGTAAATTATAATCAATTCATTTACTCAAATACTATGCAGACATTTAAAAAGGTGATGTCTATTAGTACTTGGTAGCATGGAAAGATTTCCTTAATAATTTATTGAATTATTTTAAGTGTAGAGTTTATCTTATTGATATAAATGTGTGTGGACACTTTTAGGGAAGATGATGGTGTAGGAGGATCCTAAGTCACAGTTGTTTTGAACTTTAAGGATGGGGAGTCAAGTCTTCCAGAGAAGACTGCTGATTTTTAAAGTTCTAGGTGTTAAGCCCCACTGACTGTAAGAATTTGTATAGTTAAGCCCCTCTGCTTTTCAAAGCCAAATGTTCTGGGGATTCATCCTCTCAGTGCTATTCCCACATGCCTGGGGTGCCTGGTGTCTGGTGTAGGGATGCTTCTCCCTGCCTGCAGTGTTCCTCCCTCTCAAGGACAGTCTCTCAGGTCCGTTTGGTTCTTATCCATGGCTTTGCCCTTCCTGCCTTTTTCACTGTGGCCTCTCTACATTTAGCTGTGGAGAGTCTGTTCTGCCAGTCTTCCAGTTGTTTTCTGGGTTATTTACACTGATGTGGGTGTTATCTAGATATATCTGTGAAACAAGGTGTGACTTGTTTCAGTGCAGTGTGAATAATCTCCACCTAACTTGCTAATAGCATGCCCCACCACCATGCTCTTCTGTGAACCCACCCTCTCCAACCCAACCTCAGCAGTTTTCCAAAGCAGCTATAGGCTCATTCCCACAGCAGACTGTTGTGGATGTTGCTGGCACCATACCCCTACATCTGTGTTCTGCAGACCTGCCACCTCCAATCCAGCCTTGGCTGGAGTCCATACAAATGTGTGCAAGCAACACCAACAGGGACCAACACCATCCAAAGTGACTCCAGCCCAAGGGAAAGAGGAAAATAACCACACACACCGAACCAACTTTGGTCCCAGTAGTGGGCTGGGGGCAGACATCTGATCTGACTGCAAGCCCTGCCTTCCAACAAAAGCTTCTCAGGGGACAACACAGGAAAAGTGCCCTGTAGTTTGGTGCTACTGCTGCTCTAACAAACACCTGGTCTGACCCAACTCAAGCCCAAGGGGGGTGCATGCAACACACATAGGAGACAACCCTGAAGTTCCAGGTTCTGGTTGACAGGGGACACTGCACTGCAGGGCACTACAGGACCTCTTCTTCATAAGGCCACTACTTTCAAGAGCAGGAAACATAGCTTACTTTCCTAACACATAGAAACAGATAAAGAGTTACACAAAATGAAAAGACAGAAAGATATGTCCCAAATGAAAGAACAGGACAAAAATCACAGGTAGAGAGCTAAACAAAACAGGGATAAGTAATATGCCTGGTAGCAAATTTAAAGTAATTGTCATAAAGATAGTCACTGGACTTAAGAGTGGAGGACATCAGTGAGACCCTCAACAGAGAGATAAAAAATATAAAAAAGTACCAATCAGAGATGAAGAACTCAATAATGGAAATTAAAAATACACTAAATGGAATCAATAGTAGACTTGAGGAAGCAAAAAATAAAACAAAACAAAACAAAACAAAAAACAGATTAGTCTTCTGGAGGACAGAGAAATGGAGAGCATTCAAGCTGAACAGGAGACAGAAAAATACTACTACTACTACTACTACTACTACTACTACTACTACTACTAATACAGGAAAATAGACTAAGAGAACTCAGCACCACCATCAAGCCTAATAACTTGTGCATTGTAAGGATCCTCAAAGAGAGAAAAGCAGGCAGAAGATCTGAGGAAATAATAGCTGAAAACTTCCTGACTCTGAAGAAGGAAACAGAAATCCAGATCCAAGAGGCAGAGAGAGCTCCCCACAAAAGTAACCCAAGAAGATCCAGACCAGACACATAGTAATTAAAATGGCAAAAATAGTAATAAAGAATTGTAAGAGCAGCAAGAGAAAAGAAAACAGTTATATAGAAGGTAAGCCCCATAAGGCTATCAGCTGATTTTTCAGCAGAAACTCTGCAGGTCAGAAGAAAGTGGAATGATATATTCAACGTGCTGAAAGGAAAAACAAACAAACCAACCTGGAGCCAAGAATACACTATCCAGCAAAGTTATCATTCACAGTAGAAGGAGAGATAGTTTCCCAAAAAACAAAAGCTTAAAGGAATTCATGACCACTAAACCAGCCCTACAAGAAATGTTCAAGGGGACTCTGAATGGAAAGGAAAGATCACAGGAATAAGAAAAGTAGGAAGCACAAAAGCAGTAAAATTAGGTATATCTATAAAAATCAGTCAAGGGAGTCACAAAATAAAAAGATGTAAAGTAACACACCATATACTAAAATAAGAGGGGTTGGAGGAGAGAAGTAAAGAATGGGTTTAAACTTAAGCAACCATCAACTTAATATATACTACTAAATGCATAAGATGTTATATATAAACCTAATGTTAACCACAAATCAAAAACCAGTAATAGATATGCAAAAAACAAAGAGAAAGGAATCTAAGTATATCACTAAAGAAAGCCAGCAAACAGCGAGAGAAGAGAGCAAGAAAAGGAACAGAGAAGAACTACAAAAACAACCATAAAACAAGTAACAAAATGGCAATAAGTACATACCTGTCAATTACTTTAAATGTAAATGGACTATATGCTACAATCAAAAGATAAAGAGTGACAGAATGGATAAAAAGCAAGACTTATCTATGAACTGCCTACAAGACACTCATTTCAGACCTAAAGACACATGCAGATCAAAAGTGCAGGGATGGAAAAGCATTTGTCATGCAACTGGGAGTGAAAAGAAAACCAGGGTAGCAATACCTACATTGGACAAAATAGACTTTAAAACAAAGACTGTGACAAGAGATAAAGAAGGACCCTACATAATCATTAAGGGGACTATCCAACAAAAAAGATATAACAATTGTAAATATTTATGCATCCAACATGGCAACAACCAAATACATAAAGCAACTAATAACAAACATAAAGGAAGTCATCAGCAGTAATACAGTAATAGTAAGGGACTTCAACACCCCCTTACATCAATGGATAGAGCATCCATACACAGAAATGCAACAGGGAAACAGTGGCTTTCAATAACACTTTGGATCAGATGAGTCTAACAGACATATTCAGAACATTTTATCCTAAAACAGCAAGTGCACATGGAACATTCTCCAGAATAGATCACATGTTAGTCACAAAACAAGTCTCAACAAATTCAAAAAGACTGAAGTCATACCATGCATATTTTCTGACCACCAAGCTATCAAAGTAGAAATCAACCACAAGAAAACATCTGGAAAGAACCCAAATGCATGTAGGTTAAGTAACATGCTACTAAGCAATTAATGGGTCAACAAAGATAGTAAAGAGGAAATAAAAAAAACACATGGAGACAAATGAACATGAAAATACAGTGGCCCAAAATCTTTGGGATACAGCAAAGCTATTCTAAGAGGGAAGTTTATAGCAATACAGGCCTATCTCAAGAAGCAAGAAAAATCTAAAAAAATGTAACCTTACACCTAAAGGAGCTAGAAAAAGTAGAAATATTAAAAACCCAAAACCTTGGGTGCCTGGCTGGCTCAGTCAAAGAGCATGTGACTTTTGATCTTGGGGTCATGAGTTTGAGCCCCACGTTGGGTGTAGAGATTACTTAAATGAATAAACTTTAAAAAAATACCCTCAAAACCAGAAGGAAGGAAATAATAAAGATTAAAGCAGTAACAAAATACAAACTAAAAAACAAACCAACCAACAAACAAAAAAACACCCAATAGAACAGATCAATAAAACCAAGAGCTGGTTCTTTGAAACAATCAACAAATTTGATAAACCTTTAGCCAGACTAATCGAGAGAGAGAGAGAGGATGCAAATAAACAAAATCAGAAACAAAAGAGGAGAAATAACAATGGTATCTCAGAAATAGAATGATTATAAGACAGTATGAAAAATTATAGGCCAACATATTGGCCAACAAGGAAAAATGTGGATAAATTCCAGGAAACATATAACCTCCCAAAACTGAACCAGGAAGAAATAGAAAAATTGAACAGACCAATTACCAGCAATGAAATTGAATCAATAAAAAAAACCTCCCAACAAACAGAAGTCCAGGACCAGATGGCTTCACAGGTGAATTCTACCATTTAATAAAGAGTTAATACCTATTCTTCTGAAACTATTCCAAAAAAATAAAAGAGGAAGAAAAGCTTCCAAATTCATTCTATGAGGCCAGCATTACCAGATACCAAAACCGGATAAAGACACTACCAAAAGATAAAAAAAAGGAAGTAAGGCCAATATCTCTGATGAACACAGATGCAAAATTCCTCAACTAAATATTAACAAACTGGATCCAACAATACATTAAAAAAATCATTCACCACAATCAAGTGGGATTTATTTCTGGGATGCAAGCATGATTCTATATTTGAAAATCAATTAATGCAATACATCATATCAATCAGAGAAAGAATAAAAACCATATTATCATTTCTATAAACGCAGAAAAAGCATCTGACAAAGTACAATATCCATTTATGATAAACCCTCAACAAAGTAGGTTGAGAGAGAACATACCTCAACATAATAAAAGCTGCCTATGAAAAACCTACAGCTAACATGACATGCAATGGTGGAAAAACCAAAAGCTTTTCCTCTAAGATCAGGAACCAAAAGATGTCCACTCTTACCACTTTTATTCAACATAGACTAGAAGTCCTAGCCACAGCAATCAGACAAGAAAATGAAATAAAAGTCATCCAAATTGGTAGGAAGAAAAACTGTCACTATTTGCACATGGCATGATACTCTACAGAGAAAATCCCAGAGACCCCACCCAAAAACTACTAGAACTGATAAATGAATTCAGTAAGGTTGCAGGATACAAAAATCAATATACAGAAGTCTATTGCATTTCTATATGCTAATAATGAAGTAGCAGAAATTAAGAAAACAGCTGAGATGCCCTTCAACAGATGAATGGATAAAGAAGATGTGGTCCATATTTACAATGGAATATTACTCAGCCATCAGAAAGGGTGAATACCCAGCTTTTATATCAACATGGATGGGACTGGAGGATATTATGCTAAGTGAAATAAGTCAAGCAGAGAAAGTCAATTATCATATGCTTTCACTTATTTGTGAAACATAAGGAATAGCATGGAGGACATTAGGAGAAGGAAGGGAAAAATGAAGGAGGGGAAATCGGAGGGAGAGATGAACCATGAGAGACTATGGACTCGGAGAAACAAACTGAGGGTTTTATAGGGGAGGGAGGTGGGGGGATGGGTTAGCCTGGTGATGGGTATTAAGGAGGGCACGTACTGCATGGAGCACTGGGTATTATACAAAAACAATGAATCGTGGATCACTGCATCAAAAACTAATGATGTATCAAAAACTAATGTAATGGTGACTAAAATAACATAATAAAATAAAATTTAAAAAAAAAGAAAAAAAAATAATCCCATTTATAATTGCACCAAAAAAAAAAAAAAAAAAATAGCTAGGAATAAACTTAACTAAGAAGGTAAAAGACCTGTACTCTGAAAACTATAAAAACACTGACGAAAGAAATTGAAGACGACACAAACAAATGGGAAGATATTCCGTGCTCATGGATTAGCAGAACAAATATTGTTAAAATGGCCATACTACCTAAAGCAATCTACAGATGTAATGCAATCCCCATCAAAATACCAAGAGCATTTTTCACAGAACTAGAACAATTATTCCTAAAATTTTTATGGAACCACAAAAGACCTCAAATAGCCAAAGTAATCTTGAAAGGTAAAGCAAAGCTAGAGGCATCACAATCCCAGATTTTGAGACATACTACAAATATGCAGTAATCAAAACAGTATGGCACTGGCACAAAAATAGACACATAGATTAATGGAACAGAAAACAAAGCCCAGAAATAAACCCACAAATATATGGTCAATTAATCTTCAACAAAGGAGGCAAAAATATGCAATGGGAAAATGACAGTCTCTTCAACAAATGGTGCTGGGAAAATTGGACAACTACATACAAAAGAAAGAAACTGGATCATTTTCTTACACCATACACAAAAATAAACTCAGAATGGAATAAGGACCTAAATGTGAGACCTAAAACCATAAAAATGCTAGAAGAGAGCAGAGGTAGTAATTTCTCTGACATCAGCCATAACAACATTTTTCTAGATATGTCTCCCGAAGCAAGGGAAATAAAAGTATAAACAAACTATTGGACCTACATCAAAATAAAATGCTTTTCACAGCAAAGGAAAGTCAACAAAACGAAAAGAAAACCTACTGAATAGGAGAAGATATTGCAGATGATATATCTGATAAAGGGTTAGTATCTAAAATATATAAAAAACTTATACAACTCAACACAAAAATACAAATAATCCAATTTTAAAAATTGGCAGAAGGGCACCTGGGTAGCTCAGTCAGTTAAGTGTCTGCCTTTGGCTCAGATCATGATCCCAGAGTCCCAGGATCATGTCCCCCATCCTGCTCCCCGCCTAGAGGGGTGTCTGCTTCTCCCTCTGAGCCTCCCCACTCTCATGCTTGTGCTCTCTTGCTCTCGCACACGCACTCTCTCTCTCTCAAGCAAATAAAATATTTTTTAAAAATGGGCAGAAGACATGAGCAGACACTTCTCCAAGGAAGACATACAGATGGCCAACAGACACATGAAAAGATGCTCAACATCATGCATCATCAGGGAAATGCAAATCAAAACTACAATGAGAGATCACCTCGTACCTGTCAGAATGGCTAAAATCCAAAACACAAGAAACAACAAATGTTGGCAAGGATGTGGACAAAAAGGAACTCTTGTGCACTGTTGGTAGGAATGCAAACTAATTCAGCCACTGTGGAAAACAGTATGGCAGTTCCTCAAAAAATTAAAAATAGTGGAGCACCTCGGTGGCTCAGTCAGTTAAGTGTCTGACTCTTGATTTCAGCTCAGGTCATGATCCCAGGGTCATGAGATTGGGCCCCTCATCGGGCTCCATG
This sequence comes from Phoca vitulina, assembly GCF_004348235.1. Lineage (NCBI taxonomy): Eukaryota > Metazoa > Chordata > Mammalia > Carnivora > Phocidae > Phoca > Phoca vitulina. Next base: position 69,227,287 of record NW_022589711.1, on the reverse strand, counting down.
CTGGGCATGGAGCCTGCTTAAGATTCTCTCTCCCTCTCTCTCTGTCTCTCCCCACCAGCTCATACACATGCTCACTCGCACTCTCTCTCTTAAAAAAAAAAAAAAAAAGGTAAAAATAGAACTACCATATGATCCAGTAATTCCACTACTGGTTATTTTCACAAGAATATGAAAACACTAGTTCAAAAAGATATATGCACTCCTATGTTTAATGCAGCCTTATTTATAATAGCCAAATTATGGGAGTAGCCCAAGAGTCCACTGATCGATGAATGGATAAAAAAGATGAAGATGGGGGGGGTGTTTGTGTGTGTGTGTGCATGTGTGTATATAAAGCATGAAATCTTGCCATTTGCAACAACGTAGATGGATCTAGAGGGTATAATGCTAAGTGAAATAAGAAAGACAAATACCATGTGATTTCACTCATATGTGAAATTTAAGAAAACAAATGAACAAAGAAAAAAAGAGGCAAACCAAAAAACAGACTCTTAAATATAGAGAACAAACTGATGTGTACCAGAAGGGACATGGGTGAGGGGAGGGATGAAATAGGTGAAGGACATTAAAAGTACACTTACGATGATGAGCGCAGAGTAATGTATAGAAAATTCTTGAATCACTATCTTGTACACCTGAAACTAATATAACACTGTACATTAATTATACTAGAATTTTAAAAGAAGTGTTTGTGTATGTGTATGTGTTTGTTTGAACCTGGGTGTGTTAGGGGGGAGGTGTAACTTATGTATGGAGAATTATCTAGAAAAATGATCACAAAATGTTCACATTGGTGGTTTCTCAAATGTTACAATTTACATTGAATTAAAAATTTTTAGACATATAAAAATGCAGATGATCAAATGTTATTTATTACCCATCTCTCTCACTGGAATGTCAACTCTATAAAGACAGGAACTTTGCTTTATTACTTTATTCCTATTATTTAGGTACATAGTGAGTGCTCAATAAATATTTGTTAAATGAAAAATAAAAAGAAGAAAATGCAGAGCCTATACAGAGACGAATACTAGTTGAGATTCCTGGAGTTCAGGGGCATGCATGGGAGCAATGAAGATACAGTAGACAACTGAGCAGATCTCACTGGTCAGGGCCTTTAATCCCCAACATAAAACTTTGGGTATCAATCTTCAAGAAACGTGTCGCGCTTGCTCTACTGAGATGAAGGGGTAAAGGATAGATATTGTATGATTGGGCATCAGTCCACAGCCTGAAGAATGCCCTTCTCTAGCTCTTGCTCAGAGAGAGAGAGAAGGAAGGGAAGGAAAGACGGGAAAGAAGGAAAAGAAAGAAAATAGAAGAAAAAATATTCTCTACAGATAAATAAGACATTTGGACATCTCCTTTTGGGCTCCTAATTTCACGCCAGTTAAGGCTCTAGGGCTTGACGTTCACTTCACTTGCTGGTTGATGGAGGCCCTGACAACAAAACGGAAATGCTGCCATTTCTCTGCTCCAATCTGTGCACCGCCATCTGCTGTGCTGATTCCCATGGTGGCTGCCACCATGGGGACGGAATATAGATGGCCCACAAAGCCAGAGATTCATCAATGCCAACACAAGGTAGACTCACAGTCCTGAGGCCAAGTGGAATCTTCTTTCGGACCGTTTGCCTTCAGCAATGCTAGGGCTTTGCCCTTTATACACTGAGGACCTGTGTGGGCAAGCATAGCCCCTGAACTGGTTCCACTGACCAACACTTTGATTTCAACGTGTGTGGAAAAAATACTGCCTATTGTCTCAAAGACTTTTCTCCCTTTGAAAAATGTTTAATTATTGAAGAGAAGTTTCCTGATATTTACTACATCCCCTTCGACCCCACTCCACCAGCAGAATGGTTTTCTTTAAGTGCAAATGCTACCCCATCACTCACCCACTCCAAACCCATCACTGGCTCCACACACAAATAAATAAATAAATGTGGACATGTAATAATTCTGCTGAATCATTTAAAGTGCACAAATAACCAAGCTTTGGTGAATTTCCACTTTAAGTTCTCTAGAGAAACAATCAGAGTAATCGTAATTCTGAAGGAGTAGCAGTGAGAACAATGGTCCATAGATGCTATAAACTGGTATCCAACAGTCATCCCCCCACCCCCACCCCCCTAAAAGAAATATGAACTGGCATAGTGGTCATGAGAATCAGTATATAAACATAAAAATCACTAATTCACTGAATCATAATGAACAGCAACAACAAAAAACACTTATGGATCACATTCTACAGGACTTTGGGAGCAGCCTTTAAATACACAAATTCAACAAACTCCCATTTAAAAAAAAAGTCAGCTCAAACTTCCCAAGTGTGCTTACACTAGCTAAGATAAATGATATTGTTTCATCAAGCAAATATTGCTAGGAACGAGGCACTCTGCCTGACAGGGGTTGCAAAGATTAATCACTGATTACACTCTCAGAAAATTGATCAAAATCCCTGGTGTGGCCTTTGAGAGCCTACCTATCTCTCAGGCAGTGTCCACCTCTTGCCTCCTAGCTCCAGCCCTGTGACCTCTTTCAGTTCCTTAAATATGTCATGTTCTTCATAACTCAGGCCTTTTCCACATTCTTCTTTATGTTTGGACTTGTTTGTCTCTTGCCAGCGATCTGATAAGCTCCCACCCATCCTCATATTATGGCGTAAAGTCATTACCCCAAGGATGCCCTCAGCAGTCTTGGGCCCCTGACTGGGCTCCGCAAATGAAAGGGCTCTCATAGCATCTACCTGACACATCACCACCATAGCACACAACTCAATTAGAGTTAAATAATTATCCGGCAGTTATTTGTTTGACATCTCTTTCCCCCATTGGGCAGACCAAATGAGTCCTAGCACAGTGCTAGCCTGTGTGGTCTTACTTAAACTTTCTTTTTCAGTACTATTATCATTCTGTGATGTCAGCGGGTTAATAAATGAGTGGAGTAGAGAAAGTGGAGACTGCATATTTCAACAGGCTTGACTATAAAGGGGAGGAGAGAGCTAGGGTGGCAACTGGAAGTCACTGTGGTGTTGACTTACTCTGCTCGGGCTGCCCTAACAAAATAGCATAGACTGGGCAGCTTAAACCGCAGAAATTTATTTCTCACAGTTCTGGAGGCTGGAAGTCCAAGATTAAGGGGCCAACATGGTTAGCTTCTGGTGAGAACTCTCTTCCTGGCTTGTAGATGACCACCTCCTTCCTGTGTCCTCACATGGTTGGTGGGGGTGTGGTGGGGAGAAGCTCTCTGGCATCTCTTCTTATAAGAGGACTAATGTCATCATAAGGGCATCGTCTCTGGACACCATCACATTGGGGGTTAGAAATTCAACATACAAATTGGGGTTGGGGGGTGCACAATTCAGTCCAGAGCAGGAGTTAAGTGAAGCCTTTTTATGGTTAAAAAGTCTTGAGCAGGCTTAAATGCTGATGACAGGGGCCAACAGAGAGGGAAGAAAGAAGCTTCAGGAGAGAGGGTTAGCCATAGGAGGTGGGAGGAGAAAGGAAGTAGAGCACTGCCAGAGACAAGGGCAGACATGGCTCCCGCAGTGACATGATAGGAGGGGCAAAGGGCATGTGCAGCTCCATGTGACCTTCTCCATATAGGGTCAATAGGCTAAGAGAGCTCTCAACTAAGGACTTCTTGTTTCCTTTTGAAGTTACATGCGAAGGTATCTGCTGAGGGGCTGGCATGGTTTAAGGACAATGGAGAAGATTCTAAATAGAGTATGTAAAGAAGAAGAAAGAGAGCTGAGTCAGGACATAGTGGCAGAGTGCAGATGATCAGGAGAGCATTCCACCAAGTACTTGGGGCTGGGAGAGGTTTCTCCAGCATCCATCCGTATGTGGAGTGTGGAACAAGGAAGGAAGACAGCTGCCTTGGTCCAGAGCCAGTGACATGGTGGAAAGGAGGCCAGTGAACCGAGAACATTCACTGCAAAGTGGCTGATGCGAGGGGCACAGATTGAATTAGGATCATGGAGATGGGAGCAGACTGATAGGGAGAAAGTAAAGAGGCTAAAGACCTTCTACGTGAAGGGAGTAATAATGGCTGAGAGACCTGGAATGGGAGAAGTCTGTGGTCACCAATGGGATGTTTCAATGCAAGATTTTGACAACGTCCAACACGTCAGCTTAGGAGTGAGTGGCTGAAGTGGAGTCATGGTAAAGGTCCCAGAAATGGAGAAGACCAACACTGGAGATCAGTCCATCAGAGTCAAGAGTCTAGAGCTTTGTGCAACCACATCCAGTAAACAGCCTCCTTACAAAATTCCATTTTCACAAGGCTAATTTCCCTCTGGGAGGGCTGCTCAGGCCACAGCACCGACTCCCCAGATGGTGATCAGAGCTGCCAGTCTCTCCCTCTCTTTTCACTTATCGGTGCTTCACATCTTGAAGTTCTTGGGACAGATAGAGAGATAGAAAAAGGCAGAAGAAGCAAGAAACTGATACAGAGGGGTCACACAAGCCACTGAAGTCACAGAACACAGGTGACATTGACACTTACCTGATATGTAACTCTTGTTCCTGGCTCCCAAGACTAGATGGGAATCTCTGCCCTATAACAACTGTGTTACGGGAGTCCTTTGGGGAAATCCTCCTTTGGGGCTTCCTTTAGGGCCAGAACTGCCATCTAAGCATTTTTCCTTCACACAGGACAAGTAGGGATTAATAGTTCCTACAACTATTGGTTTCCAGCAAGAATTGACAAAATTAGAAAATTGCCCAAGACCATCTCACTCACAGCAGACACCACTAACAGATCACAACACTTTTTACTGCAGACGTAAGATGGAGCTTTACAATTAAGATGACAGTAAAATTTATGGCCCATACTAGGACACTTTGGAGAGTGAAAGCCAATGTAACTGTGTTCCAAGCAGCCGAAAGTCTACATATCTCTAACTCTTCGCCTGTGCCTCGCTTGACTTACAGCTTAGAGCTTGAGTAATTACAGCTTCTTTGAGATTTCAACAGAACACTGACCCTGGGGAAGCAAGGAGCCAGGTGTTTCCAGAAGATCAAGCTTGGCCATGCTAGAAAATAGCCTTCCCGGATGCCAGCAAGTCAGCTTGAGACCGAGAATGCTTTCCCTGCATGGTGACCCTCCTCGCTTCCCTATGCTCCCTTTTTAAAAATCCCCTGCTGGGTCCAGGACTTTGGAGATGATCTTTGGACAGTAGTCCACCATCTTCCCAGGTTGCCAGCCTCCTGACTTTTTCTTTCCAACCAACACGTATCTCTCCAGTATTGGTTTTTGAGTGGTGAGCAGCTAAACTCGGGTTTCAGTAACAGATTTTGGTGAGCCAGCCAGGAGGCTGTGCCCCGGAACATCGACACCCCCCCCCCCCCCCCCCGAGGTGTCCCCAGGAAGGAGCAATTGGCTGTGACAGCAACGCTAAGACTTACCTGGTCTGGAGCTGGAGGGACAGTTGTCCGAGGCAGCACACCAGGACCCGCCGCTGGTTTCCTGAGCCTGGGGCGTTGCTCTCTGGGAGTCAACTGCTCTCGGTTATCCCCGGAGGCAGTGATTTTAAGGACAGTCCCAAACAGCTGCAGACCCTTCGTTTTGTTTGGGGGAATCTCCTTTCTTCCCTCTGCTCCAGCCTCAGCTGCCTACATCCCCTTTTTGTTGGCGGAAAGGAACCTGCCCTGGGATGAGCTGCCGGGCTCTGAAGCTGGGTATGTCCACTGGCATGCATGCTGGGAGTCCAATTTTTCTGCCATTTGGCTAATTAAGCTGTTTGGACCCTTCTGAGTCACTGTGTGGTATCACTCACTGGTCAGGAGAATGACTCTGAAGTGACTTTGTATACCAGTGTCTCTTCTTAGGAGGGGAGTCAGCCTATTTGAGAGATACCTGGTTGATTTTAGTGTTTGTGTAAAAATGGGGGGGATCTAGTTCAATCCCCTCTCAGAGTCTATTGGGATGGGTATTTTCTGTTTGGTACACCTGCGGCTGTAATCCCAGGACTAAAAAGAAGATGATATTTTATTGTAACACCACCTGGCCTGTGTATATGTGGAGCTCAGAGGAAAGATGGCCACTGAATGGCTCTCCTGGATTTCTTCCCCACGTTTGGTTGTCTCCAAATAGGGGATTTTGATTTGGTTCTCTTCGCTTGTCTAGGAAGTTGTTTTGTTCAGTCAGTGAAGGCCCCAACATTTAAGGAAGAACGAACGCTAACAGAGGAACTCTGAGCTTCATTTAGTCATAGTTTTGTTTCTTCTGCGCTCTCTCTGAGCTTTTGTCCAGGAAGATGGGGGATACTCCTTCTGTTCCCAAAGTAAGTCTAGTAGGACATATTCTGAGTAAATGGTACAGAGGGCTGAAAAGCAACCAGAAAAAAAGCCTGTTTTGCAGGAGGGAGAGACAGAGGACAGAGATAAAGGAAAGTGAGTCCAAACTTTGAATCCACCTGCAGTCTTGCTGGCGGCACCCCCGCTACCTCTGCCTCGGCCTCCTCCCCCACCCCCCGCCACCCCGCACTACCACCTGGGCTGCTCGCACAGCCGGCTCCTTTTCTTTTTTCCTTTTTTTTTTTTTTTGAAGATTTTATTTATTTATTTATATTAGAGAGAGAGAGAGAGAGAGAATGAGTGGGATGAAAGGGCTGAGGGAGAGAGAGAAGCTGACTCCCTGCTCAGCAGGGAGCCCGATGCGGGGCTCCATCCCAGGACGCTGGGACCGTGACCTGAGCTGCAGGCAGGTGCTTACCTGACTGAGTCACGCAGGCGCCCCGCACAGCTCCCCCCTACACCGTCATGTGTGCCTGCGGTGCCATGGGCTCCTGCTCCTCCTACCTTCACTACTAAGGAGGAAAATGCACCCCAAGCTGTCAGGCTAACTCCTCATGAGGTTCAAACTGAAGAACCTCCCAAATCAGCGTTCAGGGGCCCAGGAGTTCCCCTGGACTTAAACTGCCCACTTCAGATTTCCCCCCAGCAGCCCCCGGTAAAATTGACAGTGGGGAACAAACTGATCGCCTTTTTAGTGGACACAGGTGCAACACATTTGATAGTAAAACGAATCCAAGGGGGTTGTTTTCATTAAAATAGACATGTCTTTAGAGTTATCAGTATTAAATATAAAACTTATTCTACCAAGGTTTACTAAAGGTCAAATAAGCTCATGTTATATCTGTTGCAATTTGTCAGCAAAAATGACTTAAATGATGGTTAATTTTGTCACATGAAGTTTTCATGCGTAATTGTTAAGAGCAAATATGTTAAATAAATAAAAAGGTTTATAGGTAAACTTTTAAATAGCTTTCAAAATCTTTGGTAACCTGAAACTTTGAAGTTTTGCTATTCAATGATAAATTGGGTTGAATTCATTGGATTTCTAAGCCTTCTCCAAAGATGATAATACTGAAACATTAGTTACTAGCCATAGGTTTATCTGCTTTTGTCTTCTTATTACAGAGAAATTAAAGATACTTGGGTCTGCTAGAAAACATGTTTTATGCTTTATTGAAAGTTGTACTATGAAAAAACATGTCTAAAAATTATGACATATTTATAAATTTGCCAATCTAAAGAATTATGGCTTAACAGTTCACAATTAGTTACTACTTAGTTTTCACTAGCAACTAAGGTTTCTAAGAACTAAAATTCTACCAGATGGAATTAGGCTGCTAGAAATGGTAAGGAAAGCATCTCTGTATGTAGGGACAGTTAGGATGTGTTTTTGATAAGGATTGAGGAATGGGAATACATTTTTGTTGAGGGAAAATAAAGTCATTTTGTCCTAAAATGAGACTGGTTAGAGAGAGAAGGCTTAGGAAAAAAATCTGAATGTTTAAAAAAAATTGTAGAAAGTTTGTGAAGAGGAATCTTTGGAAAAGAATTTTATGTGTGGTCAAGACTAAGATTGGAATGAATGAGTTTTAAAAGTACACCTGTATAAGATTGAAACTTGGCTTTTCTCTGTTAAAAAGACAAAGTTTTCTTGGATTATTGGTCTGCTCTTTTTGTTAGAGAGAGAGCGCACACTCAACCAGGGGTGGGAGGGGGGGAGTCCTAAGCAGGCTCCGTGCTCAGCAAGAGCCTCATATGGGGCATTCTTGATCCCACGACTCCGAGATCATGACCTGACCTGAAATCAAGAGTCCTATGCTCAACCGACTGAGCCACCCAGGTGCCCTTGTCTGCTCTTGATAAGAAATATAAACAATTTTTTTTTAATCTGCTCAGAAAACCAAGGTTTCTGTGTTTTGTCTTTATCTGGTTTTTGATTACTTAAGAAAGTTAAAACTTCTCAATATTAAAGGAGCTAAGTTTTGTTAACAACTATATAACCTTCTGTAGAATCTCTTACTGCCACTTGGTTAAATAGATAATTATTAAGTTTTGTAATGATCTGTAATCCTATTTAGGCAAGAACTTTAAAAACTTCTGAGGTTTTTAACAAAACTTCCCCCAAATTCAAATTCTAAATGAAGTCTTTTTTGACTAATTAGGCTTATTTATTTGGTATGTTAAATTACATGGGAGGCCTTGCCAAACAAATGATGGTAAACCTTCTTAGATTATATTGTATGGTTTTGTGCTATAACTGTTCTAGAAATTATATGAAATTCCTAAAGTTATATGGGAAACCTGGGTGGCTCAGTCAGTTAAGCATCTGACTTCGGCTCAGGTAGTGATCCCTGGGTCCAGGGATTGAGCCCCATGTCGGGCTCCCTGCTCAGTGGGGAGCCTGCTTATCTTTCTCCCTCTCCTTCTGCCCCTCCCCCCTTCGTGCTCTCTCTGTCTCTCTCTCAAATAAGTAAATAAAATCTTAAAAAAAAAAAAAAGAAATTCCTGAAGCTATAATATGTCCTGGTATAAAGTCATCATTTGACATTCTAATTATTGAAATGTGGGTCACAAAAATAACTGGATTTTCATGTCAACTGCATTATAATAAACTCTCTTCAGATCTTTGACTATGTCCATTTTTGAGTCTTTTGCCAATTACAGTAATTCTGATGCTCTTACAAAATGTGTTTCATCTTCAAGGAAATTCATAAAAAGGGCTTATGACAAATACAGGTTTCTGATATCTTCAAGATCATTAAACTGGGTAAGAATTTTTGTAACTAGTGCAAAAGCTGCATTCAAACAGAACAAGATTAGAACTATGGGACTGAATGAATTGAGGAAGATGATTACAGTTTTTATGACTTGTTTGAAACATTGCTGGTTCTCTAATGTTTGTGCTTCCAGGTTTAAGGAAACTTTTTCTCTTAAGATACCTGTGACTTATAGAAATATGATACAATATTCCTTTGTGAACAAACTGAAACATTATCTTTTCTCTCTACCTGAACCCTCCAGAATTCATAAACTCTCCATGAGTATACTTTCTTTCATGGCAATTACAATTATTTGTATAAGTTTAATAAGAATCTGTTCTCTTTGTAACAGGACGCCATTGAAAACATTGGTTAGATTACCAAGGCTTTGACTGAAATGTCATATTTGAGAGAAATGTGCATAGACTCAGATATGACCTGACAGCTTTAAGGAACTCAGGTTGACTTTACGGAGTCAATAGAGCCCCTTGGAAATGTTGGCCTGGTACCTTGCTTACGCAGTTCCCAACAGCCTTACCTGGTGAGTAAAGAATGTCACTTCCTGGCAGGTGCAGGAATGTCAGGATATTTAGGGGACCTAGAGAAGAGGAATTCACCCAAATATATAGGTATTACAGGCAAATCTGATGGCAAGTATTTGACTTGGTTTCTGGTCTCGAGAGACTGTTAGAAGTTCTATCTGAATCCTTACAAAAAGTTCCAACAAAGCAGATTTAAAAGAATTTATATGGGCAATCACTATTCTTACTGTGCTTATATAAATAATTAAGCCAAGTTTGTTAAAACTGGACTTGTTTTACAAACAAATTAGTCTTAATTTGCTATCTTTGATGGGAAGGAGGGTGATTTTAGAGAGAAAAATTATATTTCAGTAACACACCTTTGTGGAAGTTAGATTCTAGTTCTGATTATCTTTAAATGTTTGTTATTTGCCTAAGCTAGACAACTTGAGGTAAACTTCAGAGAAATTGCCAATAGCTCATGTACAGAAAACTTTCATGCCTGTTACTTTGTGTGGATAATCAAAAGATCCTGTGGGCATCTGATTGTTTGAACAGTTGGACAATGGGAGGCACTTGCTTGTTAGAAGTTCTTACTACCCCCTTCTCAGTCCACAGTAAGTCTAAAGTGGTACACTAGACTAGCTGTCTCAAATTATTCACCTGTGTCAGGCAGGACCTCCCTGGGGAAATACCAGATGGAGATGAATATTTCTTGTGTATTCTTTGCTCCCCGGTGGGAAGGTGCTGCTCATCAACATGTGGCATGAAATTTGTCTAAAACCTTAATTCTCATTGTTAATGAAACTTCTAACTCCCTCACCAACCTGCAAAAAATTTTGGACTCCTTGGCTAAAGTGGTAAGTAGACAACAGAGTAGCCTTAGACTATGTTTTAGCTGAAGAAGGAGGTATATGTGTAGTGGTCAATTCCTCTTGCTCTACTTACATTAATACTACCATGCAGATTGTAACTAGTGTAGACAAAATCCAACAGCAGGCCTCTTGGTTGCAGCAAACCCTAGAACAGCACATCCTTCTATATCAAGGGGGTTGGAATAGGTTTACTGGTCTGTTTTCTTGGATACCCTCTAGCATCAGATCTATTCTAGGGGGGATAACAAAAATGGGCCTTGCAATATTACTGATACTGGAATATACTTAGGGGCAAAACTAATAATGTTATATACCACCACATGATGCAAGAAGGTGTCCAAAGTTTTAAGTACAGAACTACCTCTGATACTACTCCCCCCATGCCCATTTAGAAAAAGGGACCAACAGTTACATCGTGCACCATGTCGGGGCCTTCCATTCCAGAGCCCCTCCTGTGCCTTGATTCAGCTTGAAGCAGCTACAGAAGATGGACTTTTGCCCATATTCCAGAGATGGAATGAAGGAGTGACCATGGGGATATGTAACTCTGTCCCAAGCAGCCTACAGGCTACATATCTCTAACTCTTGACCTGTGTCTAGCTTGACTTATAGCTTATAGTTTGATTAATTACAGCTTCTTTGAGATTTCAACAGAACACTGACCCTGGGGAAACAAGGAGTTAGGTGTTCCCAGAAGATTTTATTTATTTATTTGACAGAGAGAGAGAGCACGCACAAGCAGGGGGAGCGACAGGCAGAGGGAGAAGCAGACTCCCCGCTGAGCAGGGAGCCCGATGCGGGACTCGATCCCAGGACACTGGGATCATGACCTGAGCCGAAGGCAGACGCTTAACGACTGAGCCACCCAGGCGCCCAACAAATATTTTTATAAGACAAAATTTGTCAATAAGTTGACTCTGATTCTTTTGAATGTTTTATGATATTTTGATCTTGGAAAATAGCAGACCTTCTCAATTTCGTTCCATCAAAAGATTCAACTCAAACTTTGAGATATTCCAAAGATCAATTATAGAATGTCAAAATCAAATCTACACAATTTTGAGTCCTCATTACATAATTTGTTCAGTTTCCTCCTGTTTTCAGAGGGATATATCGTAATGTTTCCTGTTGCAAGCTGTGTTTTCAGTAACTTTACACATTTCTCAGAGCGTCAAATGCTGATTTTTTTTTGTTTTGTTTTTAAGGGTTTTTTTTTTTTTGGTATTCCATTTGTTGACTACTCTGATTAGATATTTCAACTGATTTTAAACAAAAGACAAATGTAGAAGACTCATTTAATTCTATTTGAGAACACTAATGTTGATTTACAAAGTAGTTCTTCAAAAGCATAAGCATTTCTGAAATTTAGTTGATGATGGGTAGCAAAGAGAATGAATACTACTGTTCTGGTACATTTTGTGTCTCTGTTACTCTGTGTGTGTGTTTTGTAAATTTTGGCAATACATCTTCTATTTTAATTGGCAGAATATCACAACTTCTTTGAATGAATTGTGTAGGTACCACAGTTCCAAGTTCTGTTGTCTGTTCCATAAGATTCATCATTTAGTAAGAACACTATTTTTATCATGGCACTTTGCCTCACCAAAATTATATTTGTATTATCACCCCCAAATGAGTACATTTAACTTTATGGAGAAATGTTTAACCAAAATTACGATTATTCTCAGTAACATAAGATGCTTCACTTTGGCAAAATGACTCCCAAAAGCTTTATTTCATCAATTGGGTGAAAAAACCCATTAGTGAGACTAAATAATAATCTTTTATTTAACATGTCTGATGGCATTGATATAAAACTGGCCTCATTCAACCGTGTGCCAAGATCATCTTCTGACAATAGAACTGACACAATAATGGTTGTTATGAACTTTTGGTGCATGTGTGAGAAGCTATACAATCAACAATGAGTAAGATTAATTTAGAAGAATAATTATTTAAAGGAAATTATTTACATTTCACATACCGAAATGTAAATGTATCTTCTGCAGTGCTATGTGTTAGATTATCAGGCACAGTTTTCTTAAAACAATTACTGGCTTGAGTAGATTTATAGCAAAACAAAAAGCCTGTTAGCATTGTAACAAGAGTGTTTGGAGAGTGCTCGACAGGAGGACTGCTTGGCCTCTATTTCCTGCACTTAATGCACATACTTCTAGAATTTTCCCCATTTCCCACTGACCCTGCTGACTGGCAGCCTGGTCACTATGCAGCTTGAAAATTGTGCTGAGAGCCATGGCACAACTGAAGGAAAAAAAAAAAAAACCAACAAACAGTGGCCACATATTTCCCCACCACCGCTCCTGAAATGGGAAGAAGTTGACTTTCCTTACAACATGTATCAAAAAAACCATTTCGGTTTTTTTCAGCAAGTGTTTTGCATGCTCTACTGGGAATAGAGACGGGTTATAGTTGGTCGTCCCTCAGTTCACCATGTGCTAGGGAAAGAACTCTGTTCACGGAACATGCACTGCACATGTTACAAGACAAGACCATGGCAGAAGCTGGAAATATCAACTGGAGGTCTGACAGCTGCACCCCAACTTCCTTTAATGCAATTACTAATGACAAGTCCTTAAAAAAGAAAAAAAAGAAAAATCCAGCATAAAGGCAAAACCAGATGAGATGCCTGGGCAGTAGGAGTAACTGGTACTGTCACAGGCAAAGGGGACACTTGTCCCCCTAATGTTCCTTCTCAGCCAATGTTTCTGGGAACCACTACTAATGGACGGGGGGCTGGCCTAAAGCATGGAACGTAGAAGGTTCCGTGCTAAAGTCCCCTAGGACTCTAGACAATCTCTAACATGTTCTCTACTAGGATTTATTCTGTTTGAATGGAGCCAAAAAAGTTTCTATATTCGAAGTGCTTTTACATGGGAATTAGAAGCATTCTTAATTGGATTGCTGGGATCCAGCGTTCTCCCTTCCCTGTGTCCAAGGTCCTGAATGCACCACATGCCGGGAGGCCACGCTCTAGCACGCCCTCCCACTTCTGTTCCACCAACTGAGTAATTTGTCCTCAAATCTCTCTCTGCCAAAGTGCCCTTGTTATTCTAACTACTTAATTAAAATTACGTTAAGTTGATGAAATGTGATTGCAAAAGGAGAATCACTATTTCTTTGAAAACTATGCTGATTTCTTTGGAAAGTCTCAATAAAGGCAGCTCACTAAAAAGCTCTTCATTAGCTGTGGGTAAAAACTACTGTCAAAACTGGGGTTGGGGAAACATGAAAACTACAGAAGGATTCTGTATTCAGGTTTCTTCACACACGGTTTGGGTTCTTGCTCTGCTCTAAAGAAACTCGAATTGGAAATTGTAGATTGTAAACAACCTAATAAATTGGGGTAATAAAAAGTTAACATGTATTGGGCTCCTCTATGTGCCAGATGCTGCCCCTTTATATATATTACGTCACTGGATCTGTCAAGAACCACAACCAGCAGATACTTTTATGATTTCTATTGTACCATTAAATCAACTGGGACCCAGAGAGGTTAATGTTAAGTTATTGCCCTGTGTCACATGGCTGGTTAATTTTCTCCCAGGAGAAAATTCTGTAAATGTTTGGCTTCAAAGCCTATGCATACTCCACTTTTCATGCTTTGTTCCTGGAGGATAAATTCTGAAAGAAAGAAGTTTTTAAATAAAGGTTCTGAAGCAATTAACTAGGCCGAGATAGTGAACATGTGGCCATGAAGAGAGGTATGCATTCAGGAAACAATTTTGCCAAGCTCTTGTCCCCTCTCTTCCACCCCCTGCTGACTGAGCCTCATTCCATAAATAGAGGTGCAAATGTCTCCTGGGAAGGGTCCAAGCGTTCACTCCAAAATATATCTGCTGCATTTTGAAAACCTGGCAGAGGCTTGTCAACACCCTGGCCAGAGCAATTACCCAGCATTGTTAAATTTGCAGCTACTTTTACCAGCCATTCTGAATATTTGTACCTAGTCAATAAGGTTGTGGGGACACCTCTGCCTGACTGGGGTCAGGAGCAGACAGATAAATGAAGAGAAGGATTCTAGCTAGGCTGCAGACCACCTAGGAGGGTAGACACACAATGGGGTTGTTTCGTGCTGTACTGAGTGACCAAATGATAATGGCGGCCACTTACTGAGCATTTGCTAGGTTTGGGTACTTAACATGGGGGGAAGGTTAAGGAACTTGCCCGAAGCAATGTGGTTCCAGAACTGGAATGCAAGCCTGATTGATGAACCCTGGCTTTCCTCTCCCACCACCTCTCTGAAACTTTCTCCCGTGGAAGAGGAGGTGTCCCAGCGAGGAGCTGCGGGAGTTAGTGTTGGGTGTGGAAGATATCACCCTGAAAGCCAGGCAAAGCCAAGGTGCTAGAGGGAGAAAGCAGAGAATAAGATCTGGAGCAAGGCTGGGAGGGAAGCCAATCTCTGAACTGTAGTCGTGCAGTTTGCCATTTACCACTATTACAAGGATAAGATACGTTCTTTGTAGAAATGTTAGAAACCGTGGAAAAACAGAGAAAAATATTTTCATGGACCAGAGAAATACTGTTAATACTTTCTATGCTGGATCTTTTCAGTCTTCGGCTCTGTGAACATCTTTTTTTTTTTCTTTACGGGTTGGGACAATTTTTTTTCACTTACTAATATCAGGTAAACATTTTCCCACATTAAAATTCTCCTACAATATCATTTTTAATGCCTCCATTGTACTCTAGATAGGGAAAGTGAAAGCTCTAGAACCTAGCTGGTCTGGGGTCAAATTCCAGCTCTGCCATTTCCTGGCCATGTGACAAAACTCTCAGTTGCCCCTTCACCCTCCCCCACGGGGATATAATAAAACCTCCTCTGATGTGTGTTGGGATGATTCCATGAGAAAAAGAATTGGAAGGCCTTATCACAGTGCTGCATAAATGTTAACTGTTATCATTTCTGGAATTTATTTAACCAACTCCCCATTCTCCAAAATGGGTTTTTTCAGGTTTTCAAAATTATGAATAAGATGCAAGGAACACCATTACAGAAAAATCTTTGTGTTCCTCTGTAATTATGTCTTGATGTGAAATGACTGGATCAAGAAGTATTTAAAATTTGTATGTATTCGATGCATACTGGCAAACTATTCTTCAGGAGATGCGTATTGATTTATAATGATTTTCACGACCCCTTGAAGGAAGCTGGCTGTGAGACTGGGAGTCGATGATGAGCTATGAGTCAGGAAACAAGGAACAAGTCGCATTTGAACACTGGCCTCAGAATGTGAGACCTGCCAAGTCCCAGATAGGCCTGCTGACCTCTCCTCTTTTGATCTCAGGACACCTGCCACAGGGATGGACCTGAGAGAATGTGGGGGCACTGGTGGACACTGAATTGAAGGAGAGATGGACAGAAGGGGGTCAGAAGATACTGCAAAGGGCCTTAGCAGATCAATAAAAGTAAATCCCATGTTGGATTACTTTAGTGTATTAGTAATTACTGCCAAGTGTTATTTATACATTTTAATTTAGATAATACCATAAAGTTGTAATGAACTCATGTTAACAGCATATGTGTATGACTTCGTGGTATGTAGAATACATTGAACTTTCACACTATGATTATCCTTTATTCACTTCTAATGTTCTTCTTAAGTAGAAATGATGGTGGCAATAGGTAGTGGGGTATTTTAAAGTCCTTTAATCAGCAAATTGAAGTTGGCTACCTTTATTGGTTCTCCAGTTTTAGTTTTTTAATTTTATTGGCCCCTGGAATCCATACGTCTAGAAGCTAATGCCCAGGTGACACATAATCCAGTCTTTAAACCTTCATTTATCCAACCAACATTCAGTGAGTGGCTGACTACAACATATAAGATGTATAGGAATTCTTCCTTTGACTCAAAGAGCTCGTGGTCTTTGGGTCCCACATTGCAGGCTGCAACACCATTGACTCTGGGGGTGACAGGTTGTAAGGGAAGAGAGGTGGAGAGGGCATGGGGGTCACAGTCCATTGCAGGGTCCTCGACTTTTTTCAGTATGGAAGCCACTTCTTCTAAAAATTGTTTAACTCATTATTCAATATTGGCGCCCTTGGGGAAATAAAATTCACTATAACAAACACCTCCTCACAGTGGCAAAATACATATTTCAGAAATTAAAAGGACAAAATAGAACTGAATCTGGGAGAGGAGTGAAGCTGAGATATCCCAGACACCGAAATTTGTAACTGTACATGGAAGAAATTTGCTATAGGCTTTAAAAATATATTTATTAAGCAATTGTTTGGTTTAGGACACCCAAAGGAAGGAAAACCAGTGTCTAATTTCATAAGACATGACATCTATAAGCTCTTTAACATTCACAAAAACCTTAAATAAAAAGAATCACAAATAAAATATCATTAGTGACATTTATGACACATTGTAAAACACAGATCAACAAAGCTGTAAGTTCTCTAATACCTAGAATACAGCAGGTGTCAGTGAAATAGGAGACGATGCTGTTTGGATGTATTTTTTTTTAAGATTTTATTTATTTATTTGAGAGAGAGAGAATGAGAGAGAGAGCACATGAGCGGGGGGAGGGTCAGAGGGAGAAGCAGACTCCCTGCCAAGCAGGGAGCCCGATGAGGGACTCGATCCAGGGACTCCAGGATCATGGCCTGCGCCGAAGGCAGTTGCTTAACCAACTGAGCCACCCAGGCACCCTGTTTGGATGTATTTATATGAGCAAGTGCTCTCTAATATGCTAAACCTGCAGTGCTCTAAGTGTTAACCATGAATGTTTTTGTGGTTTGAGCCAGAGAAATGTTTGGATTTGAGATGTTAAAAATCACAGAAAATCTTTCAAACTGTTCTCTCCATATACTTTCTGTGGGGCTAGGGGGAGAAGATGGGCTTCGGGAGACTTCTTTTGGGAGGAACATCTGTAAACATTTCTGCAGAACCTTCTGAGCAGTTATGTGAAGCATGTTTTCTGGGGGCTTCACTGAATTTGCCAGTTTTGGGGGTAATCAGTAGCCCCTTGTGCAATGAGTATACTATATCATAGCATAAAATAGTAATTGGAATTCCAGCAAATATCCAGGCAACTGGGATGGACATAAGCATGGCAGCTTTTTTTTTTTTTTTTTGTAAGGCTGATAATTCTCCCAACCAATATGGCTAGCTTCTAACACCCAGCAAGAGTTTTCATTCAGAAGGAAAAACACAAAATAAGCCTTATGCAAACTTTCTCCCTCAGCTGTTTCAAATTTAAATTACTGCCAAAAATTAACATAACTGAATTCATTTAATATGAATAAATAAGTGACGTGAGCTGAAAGTGGCCCTCATTTACCCACCAGCACATCGCTTTCTGTTGATTTGACTTGCAGCTCATTCTCTAGATAAAAATTGTGTTATCAATTCATTGAATTAACATTGGTTACTAATCATCTAGTTAAGTTGTAACTGGAGAGATCCTGGCCAGTGTTGCAATTTAAATTGCAAAGAAATCATAAGAGGATCATTAGATACACATCTTTATCTTTAACGACATTATTTACATTAGATACAGTGTTTCTGAAAGCAGAAAGCTCTATTCTACTCCATTAGACAATGTGAGAAGAAACTTTGATGTATGTACATATGTATGTCACATTTTAAAGACGTACACAATGTTTTTTAAAAGACAAGTGAGTCTTTTCAGGCGCTGGTCTTATAAAAAGTCTCATAGATCATTTTTTTAAACTAAATTCAAGTATATCAATAAATGAAAAACACCAAAAAATTACAGCTAAAATTGCCAGTGTCAACTAATAATTGTAAATTGTAATGGTTTCAGCCTCTCAAGAAAAGCATTAGAGTGAAAAAGCTGGAGTTTCAAGTCTAATCCCATCGCTATGACTTTCACTGCAATAAAAAGTTGACTATAAAGAAATGGTTCCCAAGGTCTGACCAGTCGCTAGAAGTGTTTCTAAATGTCAGTGCCACAAAACTATGATTTTAAATGATTCATAGCAAGAATGTTTTCTTTAAAGAAATTATTAAAAAGTTCTTACTCATATAACAGTCACTTTGTATAACGAAAAAGACCCAACCCTTGATTCTGTGACCTGATGTCAGGTGTGGTGACAGATACCTCATTGCTGATCTTACCAGGAAAATGGAAACATGAATTACAAATGAAACCAATTCCTTTACTTTCCTCACATTAACAAAGCAAGCTGTGAGTGTCTACCGCAAGCAGACACACTAATCACATCTAGAGATTTGACTGGTTTGTGTAGGAACAGCCCATTTTGAGTTTATTTTGAGGCAAATACACAACAATACAGGGAGATGAATAGCCCCTTAAAATGCTGGACCATCATTTAATCCAGTGTCAACTGGAGATGTTTATTTCATAACTTAAAGTATTTATTAATTACCTACTGCAACATAACACAGAAGTGATCATGAGCTCATTAAGGATAAAATCCTTGGCTTATTAGTCTCTAGAGCTTAGAACGTACCAAGCACATAGTAAATGTTTGTGAAATGATGGACTTTTAGAAAAATTTTCCTCTAAGTTCCTCTTTTCCCTGAGTCTTAAACATTTATGATGATACAAAGATGTTATAAATAATAAAAAGGCAACGATAGGGCAAATTCAAGATCCATATCTCTAAATATTATCTCTGAGTTCTCTCATCAACACCAGTAAAGGACATTGGTAGTCCTTGCTACGTAAACTATGCCCTGTAAGTGAATTAGGCTGAGACTATAGACCTGAACTCAGAAGAAAGGGGAGACCATTGAATAGGTAGGCAACTAATTAAAAGTTAGGTTTGGTTTTCTCCACAGCAATAAACTGTGTGATGGAAATCAAGCCCTCTTTGCTTGTTTTCTCTCAAGTAGGATATACCGTAGACAAAAACTCTAAGATTTCAGGAAAGTGAATTATCTCTTTGGGATTTGCTGGACCCTATTTAGGACAATGATGCCAAATGACCTAATTAGTATTTCACAAGCTTAAATGAATGAGAGTATTTTTTAAAATGTTGATGCACTCCCAAGAATTAACTGAATAATCAATTTGCTAAAGTTCTGAATTCAGCTTAACTGGATAGTGCAGTCTTAGTATCAGGAAGGATTTCAAAAATATTTTTCTCCAGAAATCTTTCTAATTATGACTATGTTTTTCATTTTTCTAAGATAAATAGTCAATTATTTCAGCATAATAATCTTTATTTTGGTAGGGGAGAAAATCAATCATGGCAATAATTTACCTAACTGGTCCATTCAGTTCTGCTGTTGAACCAATAACTTCATGTAGGAATTCCTTATATGACTTAATGTTGTACAGGATTGTGAAGAAATCATTTTTGGAATAATATATTTAATAATGCAAAGAGTTGACTATGGGGGGGGAGCAATGTCAATACAAATGAAAATTTTAGTTTTATGACCAAAATGTTCAACATTTAGTTGAAGGTGTCTAATCATTCATAAGTATGATTCAGAGCGAGACTGGGTATCCAAGTAAACATATCTATCAGATAAGCAGTGGGATGTAAATAGCAAAATTAATTTGGAGACAGGACATGGCATAGGCATTTTGAAATAAATGGCTATAAGATTTTTAAAAGTTTTGCATATCAATAAGCAGTAGCCTTTTTAAAGAATTCTGAATTTTTCACCATTTGAAAAATGTCTATATTCACTAAGTTCCTGTAAGCTTTCCAGAGTAAGTTATAAATTATTCCTTTATTCACAAAGCAAAACCTTATGATTGGCTTAAGTATTTTTACTAAGCCAAATAAGGCAGTTTGTGATTGTCTATAATTTTTATAAAGTCTCATTTCCTGAATATTAACACATGTAATTCAACCTAATTTAAAAACTCATCTTATATTTCATATCCATTTTCTTCCAAGCATGAAGAATAGAACATTTAGGTGTAACTTTGAGGATTTATTGCACTAACATTCTACTAAGTTCACTATAAAGAGCATTTCAGGGAATGAATTTTATTTGTAAATATTTTTATAAGATTAACAATAATTTTACATATACTCTAGAGCTGCACTGTCCATTATGGTAACCATTAGCCACATTTGGCTGTTGAACACTTGAAAGGTGACTTGCGCAACTTGAAGAACTGAATTTTTTAATTTTAATTCATTTAAAAATTTAAAAGTTATAGTAGTTTTAGTTATTGGAAAACTTTTAGGTGTGTTTGGACAACTTAGACTTACGAATCTACTTTTTCATCTGCAAATTTTACGAAACCTAAATACCTCAAGTATTACTGGTGAAAACTTCATGTCCAAATTAAGGTGCGCTGCAAATGTAAAGAACATTTCAGAGACTCTGTACAAAAAAAAGAATGTAAAATTCTCATTAATAAGTTTTATATTGACTACTTAAGTACCTTGCGTTATATTTCTCTTGGACAGCACTGATCTGGAGCTATATGAAAATTTCTAGTACTTAAAAGTTATGTTTTAGAATGTTTTACTTCAATGTCATTCTCTTAATCAAAAATTTTTATCATTATGAAAAAGTAAATCAGATTTAGCATTTGCTTAGTAAGAAGTGCCCTAATTGCTCTCTCTGCACATCCTCCTTCCTCCAAATTGCAAAATCCTTGCTAGCACCAACAGCAGAATGCAAAATCATAGACAATGAGTATGCAGAAATAGTGTATGAGGGCACTGATGAGTGTGCAATCAAATCAAACTGCTCACACACTACAAGTTCTATCTTTTCTTTCCTCCCAATTGTTTCCAGAGCTGTGTGTTCTTAATTCCAAAATTAACCTTCAACTTCTTCCCAAGTTCTGCTGTGCTATGGCTTCTGGTTTAGAATAAGCGATGACTTTGCTCAGCAATGTGGTTGGTCATGTATTAATACTAGATTCTGTCCAGGCCCGAGAACTTTCATCCTTCAGGGTGGAGAGCTTCCTCTGGGAGAAGGGTTCAAATCCCAGAAGTTTGAACACTGCCACCCGGTACTTCTTGGACATGATGTTGTACAGAATGGGATTGATGGCAGCGCTGAGGTAGAAGAGGACAAAGGATACCAGGTTGCAGTATTGGCTGATCTGAGCAATCTCCAAGGAGCCAGGCTCGAAGGACTTGGAAAATAAATATCGCCCTACGTGGAAGGGCAGCCAGCAGAGGATGAAAGCAAACACCACAACAGCTAAAAGGACAACAGGAGAGAGAGTGTGAGCTCAAGAAATGTCATAGCAAGTCACGTTCTATTTTGAAGACACAGTTTTGTTTTGATTATGTGTAGTATCACCATTGACTTCAGAGAAACATTATGTTCTGCTTTTCCCTATTCCTACTTTTAACCAAGGTTGGGTCTGTCTGGACTAACAGTTCAACCATTTTTGTTGAGCTTCCCAATCATTTCTATTTAATGACTATTTGAGTGATTTTGTGACCAAACTGACATTTTGACTCAACAATTTATTCACAATAGTCCACCATTTCACATGTGTTAGATACAAACAAGCACAGATGAAGTACAGTGGTTATACTCCACCACAGCCATGTGACAGAGTTTCCTGGGGGCACAGATTCCTTGTGTGTAATACAGACTCACAAAATTAGTATCTTTAGGAAGGAGACCAGGACACCACACCTGCTTTTCTCTTTTCTTTTTTCTTTCTGAAGTTTCACGAAAGACTGAATATGCAGTCAGGATTGAGAACCACTGAGATGGATGATACTTTGCCACCTACTGATAGACATAAATAAGTTATAAAAGACCATAAAACCCACTAACATTAATTACCATCCATCTGAGTCTTCATTTTACCCAGGTAAGATAATTTTTGTCCAAGACCTCTGAATTTCTAGATTAAATTTTCAAAATTCAGAAATCAAAGGTAAAAATAACAGAAAATAATACTTCGGTCCTTGTACCACTTTAGTGATTCCCTTCATAAGGTCAAGGCAAAAGAAAATTAACATCGGTGTTGAGACACCAGTGAGGATAATTAACAGCTTAAAAATAAAATTGGAGAAAATTATTAAACTTCTTCTCAAAACGAAGTTGCATAGTAGCAACTGACTGCCACGGTAGCAACATGAATATTAGAATCCCCTGGAGGGCACTAGCAGGTTTACAATCTGTTAGTCATATTCTGAGAATCACTGGTCTAGAAAATAAAAATTTTTTACATTCTTTGAAAAAACAGTATCGTTTTAATATACAGGATTCCAGGAACTGTAAAATGACAAATACAAAATCCACCTGGAACGACTTCTAAGAAGCACTAAATATGCAAATAAATACAAAATGTTGGACTATAATGAGGAATAATAAAATGTACAGATTCTGGTTTTGAAAAAGCAAATTGAATTAATATTTTTGCTTGGATGTGAACACATTTTGTATTACTTTACTTGTACCAAACACATATACTTAAATTTATGTATTAAATATGCAGTACACTCCAGTCATAAAACTGCACCAAGATGTTCTTTGAAGGACCACTTAGAGAGGGATAGTAAGTCCTGTCAGCTTACACAAAGTCTTTTTTTCTCATGTTGGGAGAAGCTTACCTATCTTAGCTTATCCTAGTTTATCCTAGACTATCCTACAGGCAGAAATAGGTGGTCTTGAAAGGAAATGGAGACTCCAGCACTGATTTATCATTGCCTTCTTTTCAAAGCTATATAAACAGCAGCAGGGTAAACAGAATGGATGCAATTATCTGAAAAAATGCAGGTCAGAAAGCATACCACAATACTGAGAGAAAAATGAATCATCTCTGACAGAATTATCCATGTTGATCATATCTTTGGTTAAATTCACCACGGAATACTTTCTAGATCCAATGCCTACTCTTCCCCCAACCCCATGAATGCTTTTTAAATGCAACTTAGATATCCACAAATTGAGGCAGGAAGGTAAACCTCACCTTTAACACTTAAAGACCACAGTAGACTTTTATGAAATATCCCAGTTTTGAAGCAATGTCTCTGGGCTGATAAAATTCATTTAAGGGAAATACAAAGGAGGGGCATCGTTCCCTGAAAAAGGAGACATTAGAAGAAAGAGACACAAAGAGGTAGAGAGCAAAATAGAGAGTGAAGACAGTGATAAGGTGGGGCGGGGGGTGGGGGGAGACAGATAAAGAAAGAAAGAGCACAAAACAAAATACACGCACACACACACAGAGAGAGACGCCTACACCATGGAGAAACTAAGAAACCAAAGAGTGAGCTCAAGACAGAAACAGGAGAGAATCATTGATTGACATGCAGATAGAGACCGAGAAAAACAGGGGAAGGAGGTAGAGGCTCAGGGAGAAGGGGAAAGGAGGGAAGGCAAGGGGAGAGGAGAGAACCCGGGAGAGAGAGCTCGAGGGCGCACTGAGACCCACCCAGCATTTTCACGGTTTGCTTGTGGTTCTGGTCCCTTAGCGAGGCGCCCACCGCCCCCTCGCCCCGCTTTCTTCGCCACAGCTTCCTGCCGATGAGGCTGTAGAGCACAGTGAGGCAGAAGACCGGCAAGAAGAAGAAGACGCTGGATACCCACACCATGACGGTGAGCAGTCCGGAGCGCACGGCGAACTCGGTGGCGCGACACTCGTTAGTGTCCCGAGGGTCGGTGCCGTTCTCGTGCTCGACCCCGACCAGCACGAAGATGGGCCCGGCGCTGCAGAAGGCCACGGCCCAGATGACCAGGATGACCAGCTTCACCCGGCCCTTGGTGACTACCACCTTGGCCCGCAGCGGGAAGCAGATGGCGAAGTAGCGCTCGACGCTCAGCGCGGTGATGGTGAGCACCGTGGCGTAGGTACAGCTCTCGCTGACGAACTGGAAGAGTTTGCAGAGCAGGTCGCCGAAGTTCCAGGGTCGGTACTGCCACAGGCGGACTAGGTCGAGGGGCATGCAGAGGAAGATGAGTAGGTCGGAGAAGGCCATGCTGGACAGGTAGAGGTTGGTGGTGGTGCGCAGCTCGCGGAAGCGCGACACCACCAGCATGGTGAGCAGGTTGCCCGCGATGCCCACCACAAAGAGTGCCACGCAGGTGGCGGTGACACCGGCCAGTAGTGGCGCGGGGAAGAGCGGCAGGAGCTCGTCGGTCAGCGAGTCGTTGTCGCGGGGAGCGTCCCAGCCCAGGTCCGGCAGCGTGAGGTTGTACCCCGGCTCCTCGCTCGGCGTCGCGTTCCACATGCTGCCGGCTCAGCTTAACTGGCTCTGGGATGCGACCGCGCTGAGAAGCTGGCCGCGGCTGGCCCCAGAAGGTCCCCTCAGGCGCGGGAGAGTGCGAACGAGGAGCCGGCGCTGGCTCGCAGGGAGGATGCTTGGAGATGAAAGAGAGGGAAGTGAGAGGCAGAAGCTCAGGGAGAAAGTGAGATTGAGAGCTTGGGGCGAAAAGCGGGGGAAGGGAGGGACACACACACGCACACGCACGCACGCACTGGTGGTGAGGACAGAGTGACCCACCGGTCTTTCTGGCACCTCTGTTTTTCCCCACGATCTCCCCCAAACCTAGCCCCTAGCTGGCCCGTAGTCGCGTACCTGTCACCGGGACAGCCCCGCCAGTCCTGCCTCGCTTGCGCCTTCTTGCTCCAGCCGCATCTCGCAGTTCCTAAAGCGTCCTGGCGCGCGGCGGCCTCGGAGACCCCGCACTGCGAAATGAGAGCGAAAGGAGCTCTCTTTCCAGCCTTGGGCGCTGTCTGGTTAGTGCGGTCCAGAAGGGCAGGTCACGCCCGGGGGTGGGGGCAGGGATGGTGGGAGTGGCGGGGAGAACGCTTTAGTGGCCAGGACCCGAGTTCTTCCTCAAAAAGGACTAAGAGGTGGTAACGAACCTGGTGGGGAGAAGAACCGAGCGTGCCCTACTGGACTTGCAAAGGGGAGATAGGACGAGGCGGGGGGGTCGGGGGGGGAGGACCTAGTGTTTGTGTTCCGACCTGAGAAGAGACCGGTGCGCACCTGGGAAGAACCTCAGGCAGTTCTAGAACCTATGGTCGTGTTAACCAAGAGAAACAGGCTCAAAGTCGTGTGACCACTTGTCCAAGGTCACACAACGAGTTGGGGGCGCAGGGACTAAACTTGGGGCTCCCTCCGGATTTGGACTTCTGAGCATGAAGGGGAAGATGTGTGAATAAACTCTGTTCTGAATCCCAGCCCTTTGTACGTCCTTCACGTCGGCGGTGGTAAGGGATATGTTGTGTAAGAGATTACTTTGCCTTCTGCAAACCTGGGGTGGGGGGCGGGGAAGGAGGAGCAAAAGGAACCGGACCTGGTGGGAACGTGTAGCAGGCAAAGAAGGAGGAGCACAGGCTGTGAGGCTGGCACGTGGAGGGTGCGCAGTAAACATTTTTTTGAGGCATCATTGAGTTTTGTGTAGCTGTGTTCACATGGGCAAGGTCATCAACCTTTTCATTTTAAACTGCGACGATGTTTTGAGGACCACTGGGAGTGGGTGTCAAGTGTCGGGGACACAGTTGGATCTCAATAAAAAAAAATATGGGCTGCATTACTGTTATTGTGTGGCTGTTGAGGGGCAGGAACTGTGCTCCGTGGAAATGCGTCCGAGGCCACTTGCGAGGCGACGCCCCTGAACACGACCCATACGTCCTCCTGTCCGGAGCCAGGAAATCGACAACCTAAGATCTGAGACTGGCGGCTGCCAGCTATCTCACCAACCGGCGGGGCCTCTTCCGGCCGGGCATCTTAGGAACAACCTGAGAGCGTGTTCAGCACCGCGGCCAGCGACCGGTCCCTCCTTGCATCTCTCCACAGCTCTGGTAGCTGCGCTTTCCACTTGCGCC
This sequence comes from Phoca vitulina, assembly GCF_004348235.1. NCBI lineage: Eukaryota > Metazoa > Chordata > Mammalia > Carnivora > Phocidae > Phoca > Phoca vitulina. The sequence continues at coordinate 69,201,099 of NW_022589711.1, read as the reverse complement.
TCAGCACCACCGTCCTGCTCCACGCGGAGGCCGGGGAGATTCCTCCCAAGCACAAACGGCATGAAGCGGCCGCGCTGACCTGCCCCTGGCTTAAATGAGAATCCTTTCACTGTGTGTTAAGAGGGGGCTTTCCTGAAGCATTTTAGTGTGTTTGCACATGACTTTGACAAATGTTTTACATCATATCTAGCATCTCAATTGTTAATGCTTTAAAGTCCACAAAGACCTAAGGCTGGATGTATCCACACATACATAAAAGATTCCACACATAGTGAGCGACTGCATGAGGGAGGTTTGACACAGGCGACCTAGTGGAGATCACACTACGTAGGTCACCACTGGTGTGATACAGACGTTGTACCAAACTGACATTTAAAAAAAATTATTTCAAACTACCAACTACTATCTTCAAAAAGATTACAAATAGGTCAGGCCACCAGTTACAGTTGACTTTAACACTTCCCACCCTACATTATCAGTAGATCTATGTGTGCAGACAAATCTTTAGTGGGAGAAAATAAACTGGGGTAAATAAAAATAGTGTAGGAAGTTATTGTCTGAGGATAAAAATCAGAAAAAGACTGTGGGGCATATTTCTAGTCTATGTAGGGCTAAAGCAACGGATGATAGATGGAGAAATCTTTAAAAATCTAAACTGGGCATGTGTACTAAATAGCCAGCTATTTAACTGCATTTGATCATTTTCTAAAATATAGACAAATCTGTATTGTGTGATGAAGAAGAAACAAGGGATAATCTTGAAATTGGTCCTTTCATTCACAACACATAAGGTTATATAATATATAAAATTGTCTATAAATGTGTGGTAGGCAGTGGGAATAACAAAATAAATAAAACCCAGACAGGTCATGTATTTATTTACTTATAGTCTAGAGAGAAAAATACAGTTAAACAAGCAATTCCAGTACAGTATGTACATGTATTTGAAGAAGCAGATACAATGAGCTCTGTTGAAATATGGAGAAACAATGAACAACACAGAGGTTTTAGGAAAGGCTTCTCAGAGAAAGTGGAATCTGAGCTGGATCTTGAAAGTTGAGTTCTGGGGCGCCTGGGTGGCTCAGTTGGTTAAGCGTCTGCCTTTGGCTCAGCTCATGATCCCAGAGGCCCCAGATCGAGCCCCACATCAGGCTCCCTGCTCAGAGGAGACCTTGCCTCTCCCTCTGCCCCTCACCCTGCTTGTGTTCTCTCTCTCTCTCTCAAATAAATAAATAAAATCTTTAAAAAAAAAAAAAAGAAAGAAAGTTGAATTCTGTCAGATTAAGCAAAATATGCTCAACTGTTCAGACAGGGACACAAAGGCACATTGGAGCAAATGAGCCCACCGTCCTTGTCCTTTGAATGGTGTATTATCATGGATTTATGGATTTTTGTATAGTCAATGCATACCAATCAATTATTATTTCTTTTTTTCTTTCTGGTGCTCTGATTGTTCTGTCTTTGGCCTGTAAGATCCCTTTCAAGCTGGTTCCAAAGTCTTTTGACATGTCTCACTTAGATTTTGAGAACTTCCTTGCTTTGTGGTACAATAAGATACCCCAACTCACCTTGTAAATTCCCTACTCTAGACCTGGGGGTAGCCATTTCTCCAAGAATTTCTGTTACCTTCTATTGGGGAATGGCATTTAGAGACCTAAATTTGGGCTGTAGGGGTGGTTATTGCCCCTGGGGCATTAGGGACCAGACCCTGTCTGTGGACAGAGCTAAAACATGTGTTTTTTAAAAAATCATGAGATGATAATGATGATGATACAGTAGATGAATCAAAAGTACCCTTATCAAGTGATTAAAATTAATACCACCCATGTGATACTCTGGGAAGGACAGAAAGTCACTTATATAGTATGCTAGCTAGAAATGTACAACCTCAATCTAATCATAAGGAACATCAGACAAATTCAAAATGAGGAATATTCTATTCTAAAAATTCTCCCCAAAAGTCAATTTTTTATAAAAGAAAGAAAGAATGAGAAAATATTCCAGACTGGGGAGGCTGGGTAGCTCAGTTGGTTAAGCATCTGCCTTCCGCTCAGGTCATGATCCCAGAGTTCTGGGATTCAGCACTGTGGGGTGGATGGGCTCCCTGCTCAGTGGGGAGTCTGCTTCTCCCTCTCCCTCTGCCCTCCCCCTGCTCGTGCTCTCTCTCTGTCAAATAAATAAATGAAATCTTTAAAGAAAGAAAGAAAATGTTTCAGACTAAAGGAGACCAAAGAGGTGTAACCTCTGACTGTAATTCCTGATTCTAGACCGGATCCTAAGCTGGAGGGAAAAAACTGCAATGAAGGACAATATTGGGTCAATTGACCAACTTAAGAGTATGGCACATAGATTAAATAGAAGTATTGAAACTGTGTTAAGTTTACTGAAGTTGGTAATTGTGTGAAAGCAAATATCCTTATTCTTAAAAATATACACTCAACCATGATTTATGTACATGCTTCTGAAAAATAATTATATGTGTGTGTAGATAAATAGAGCAAATGATAAAGCAAATGGAGTGAAATATTAATAATAAATGAATTGAGGAAATGGGTTAAAAGATTTTCTTTGTACTATTCTTACAACTTTAATTTTGAAATTATTTCCATATAAAAATTAAGAAGTCATGTTTATATAGATACTTCAATTTCCAATTATTTACTCAATCTGTTCGATTTTATATTTACACTGACCATTGTGGTTTCTAACAACATAAGCATAATTATTTATTATAATATTCATTAAATGATTTCAAGCTGATAACATCAGCATTACCACTAACAGTTAACTTGACAAAGTTTGAGATTTTCTTGCAGTTCTCTTTTGTCCTTGGAATATATCCCACTAAGTGTATATAGCTACTATGTTCTAAAACTACTTGAAATAGTGCTTTTCTATGTGTGGTTATGTTATTAATTTGACATATGGTTAGATTTATTTGTTTCATTTACTCTCAAATTTAGTATTATTATATTGTTTGAAGATTTTATTCATTTATTAGAGAGGGAGAGAGATAATGAGCAGGGGGAGGGACAGAGGGAGAGGGAGAAGTAGACTCCTGTGCTGAGCAGGGAGCCCGATGCAGGGCTGGATCCCAGGACCCCGGGATATGACCTGAGCTGAAGGCAGACACTTAACCATCTGAGCCACCCAGGCATCCAATTTTAATATTATTTTAAAATTAAAATTTATTTTTTAAAAATAAACCCTACACCCAACGTGGGGCTCGGAACTCAGAGCCAGCCAGGTGCCCTAAATTTTATTTTTCAATATGTAAAACATTTATATGATTTGACAGTTAAAACGTTAAAACAAAGCATGGTCTTAAATTTAAAACTTCAAACCAAAGAATATTCAGGAAAATGTTACTTATTTTTCATACTCCCCAGTAGACACCATTTCAAAAATGTCTTGTGTGTATTTCTGTAAGAGAGAGAGTGTGTGTGTGTGTGTGTGTGTAGCTTGCATAAAAGTTATTATACTATGTATACTGTTTACTATCTTGATTTTTAAAAATATTTTATTTATTCACTTGAGAGAGAGAGAGACAGGGACAGCACAAGCGGGGGGAGAGGCAGAGGGAGAAGCAGACTCCCCACTGAGCTGGGAGCCCAACATGGGGCTCGATCCCAGGACCTGGAGATCATGACCTAAGCTGAAGGCAGACGCTTAACCATCTGAGGCACCCAGGTGCCCCATACTATCTTGATTTTTTATCATAACATTACATCTTAGAGTTCTCTCATATCAATACTTTTTAAAATGGTTTTATAGTACTCCATCTTGAGAAAGTTACATAGTTTTTATTATGGAGATGTACTTTACTTTCATTCTTCCAGTGTTTTACTGTTTTTATTTGTTTGTATGTTTTAGTAATCTTTTTACTGTTATAAAATAATGTTGCCTATGTCATTTTTATGTCTACAGGTATATTACAGAATAATATAAAATAAAATTACATTTTAATAAAAGAAGAAATGGCACATGTAACTCATTGAGTAGCACAAATAAAGAAAGCATGGAAAGGCAGTATATAGTGCCTGAGTGTTGATTCTGAGCTCTGAAAACACATACGGAAATTTAGTATAAAATAACAAGTATAACATGACATTTTTAGAAGTGGGATTGTTGAATCAAAGAATAAAAGCATCTGTAGTTTTGTTATACAGTAGTCCTCCAGTATACATTCCAAGACCCCCAGTGGATACCTGAAACTAGGGATAGTACTGAGCTCTCTATATATTATGTTTTATCTTATACATACATACCTATGATAAAGTTGAGTTCATAAATTAGGCACAGTAAGAGATTAACAATTACTACTAATAAAATGAGACAATTATTACAATATACTATAATAAAAATTACATGAATGTGGTCTCTTTCAAAATATCTTATTACACTTCTCACTCTTCTTGCGATGATGTCAGATGATAAAATGCCTATGTGATAAGAAGAAGCAAGGTGAATGAGGTGGGCATTGTGACACAGCATTGTAACCTTCTGCCAACATCCAAAAGAAGAAGGATCACCTGCTATGGACTGCAGTTCATTGTGAACTGAAGCCACAGGAAGTGACACTGTGGATAATGGGGGAATACTGTATATTGCCACATTTTTCTCCATGAGGTTGTACTAAATTGTATCTCCATTAACAATGAATAAGAGTCCTTGGTTTCTCCCAGCCTCTACAGCAGTTTTAGCAACTCCTCAGATTTTTGCCAATTTGTTAGATAAGAAATGGTTTCTCAGCGTGTTTTTAATTTATATTCTTTTATTAGGAGCGAGGTAAAACATCTTTTAATATGTTTAAGGGCTATTTGCCTTTCTTTTTGTATGTGCTTCTAGGCTATGACTTTTGCTCACTTTTCTATTGGGTTGCTGTTTTATTTGGGGCCTCTGGGTGGCTCAGTCTGTTGAGTGTGGGACTCTTTGATTTCCGCTCAGGTCATGGTCTCAAGGTTGTGAGACTGAGCCTCCAGTAGGGCTCCTCACTGGGTGTGGAGCCACTTAAGATTCTCTCTCTCTCTCTCCCTCCCACTCTGCCCCTGCCCTGCCCCCTCCCTCTCTAAAAAAATTAAATTAAATTAAATTAAATTAAATTAAATTAAATTAAATTGATTTTTAGGGGTTCTTTTTGTGTTAGGGAGACATCTCTTTGAAATAACAAAAATTGAAAATATTTTCTCCAGTCATTCATTTGTCTTTTAATATTGCTTATGGGGTTTTTATTTTGACATTCAAAAGTTTAAAATTTTGGTGTCATCAAGTATGTCAGTCTTTTTTGTTATTGCTTCTGGATTTTGAATTATATTTATAAAAGCTTTATTCGTTGCCAAGTTGTGAAGGAATTCATCCATGTTTTGTTCTATTATTTTGTGCTTTTGTCTTTTAACACTTGTATTTCTGATCCACTTGCACTTTATCCTGGTGCACAAAGCAATATACAGATCCAATTTTATCTTTTCCAAATGATTATCCAGTTGTTTCAACATCGTTTATTAAAAATTCTTCTTTTCTCTAATAATTCGAGTGGCTCCTTTATCTCATATAAAATCTCTCTATGTATTTTCAGGGTCCAGATTCAACACTTGGATACTATATACTGCCTCTCCATGCTTTATTTGTGCTTTTCAATAAATTGTGTATGGCCATGTGTCATTTCTTCTTTTAGTAAACTGTAATTGTATATTATTCTTGAACATTTTGCTTGATTATATCTTATTTCCTGTACTAATTAGAACTAGAACTGGTTACGTCAGGAAATTAAAAAGAGAGAGACCGAACCATGATTCAAGTTCATGGATTTATTTTTTTCCTAAAAGAAATCAGAATACAGAATGTGCAGGGCTGGTATGACGTGATCAGGAATAGTGTTCCTTCTGTCTTTCTGCTCTATCATACTTTGTGAGTGGCTTTCAATATCAAAATTGCTTCATGGTCCAAGATTGCTGCTGGAACTATAGTCATTCAAATGATTTCTAGGCAATAAGAAGTGGAAGAGGAGAGGAAAAGGGCTTTCTTAGGAGCCCAACTCAAAAACTCCCACTTATATCACATTGGCCAAATCCTCTTCAGGGAAGCCTGGGAAATATACATTTATAATAGGACACGTTATCACTCCCAAGATTCTAGATTTGGGTAAACAATCTGCATGTAATGTCTGCCATATTTCCCAGCCAGATTGTAATTTGAGAACAAAAATAGTTCTTTCCTTAAATGACCCATAAAACTTAGTATAGAGAATCTATAGGTAGAAGATCATTTAAAATAAACATTTACTGATTTGATTAAATTTATATTTCATTTGAAATCATATATATAAACACAAGACACATAAGAAGGCTCATATGGAAATTTAAGTGTTATATTGTATCTTTAATAAAATACAGAATTTTTTCACATTTCATTCAAGCTTTGTATATAATGTTCTTATATATTTGGCTTCATCACTTTACTTTTTCTATCACATCATGTAGCCTCATTTAAAGAATATCATGCACATATTTCAAACTAAGAAATGCACTCTTTTCAGATGGGCAAACTGTAAGAATCGAGATGTAATATCAAGTACATCAATAGAGGAGAAAAATTGTATTTTTACAAAAAATTTAATCTTGGAATTCAGGCACATAAAAAGCATTTTCTAGCTAGTAAATGAGATATGTTATCATGAATGATCACTATGAATAATTAAATAATTGTGCATTTTAGAAATTCATTTAAAAATATTTATGCTTTTCTGATTATAGAAGTAACATATATTGCTTAATAAAGTTAGAGAAGCTTACTAGAATTTAAAAAGACAACTTAGGAAAGGAGTTGGATATACTAGCATGGAGTTCAGGGCTAGAGTTGAAATCTGGGAATAGTCAGCAATAGGTAGCATTTAAAGTCAGGATGCCAGCTGAGATAAGCTAGGGAATGATTGGCTAGAAAAGAGAAGAGGTTTAAGGACCTTGAGATTTGGACCCTTCAACTTTTAGAGATAGGAGATCATGAGAAAAACATACTCATAAATAGTCAGTAGAATAGAATTACAAATTTGGAGGATGTGATGTTGTAGAAGACAAGTGAAGAAAGCGTATCCAGGAAGAAGGAGTGATCAATTGTATCTGATACTTCCATGGGTCAAGTAAGATGATAACTGATCATTGTATTTAGCAATATGGAGGTAATTGTTAATTGATAATCCTGGTGCCATGTTGAGGATGAACCTATTTGGTTCAAGTAAGCATAGGAGAAAATACTTTGGAGACAGTGAATATAGTTTCCAAAGAGTTTTATTATAAAGGGAAGGAAACCAGTGAAGTGGTAGGTAAAGGAGGGTGTGGGTCCAGGGAATTTCTTTTTAAAGCAGTGATAAATACCAGCAGTTTGTGTGCTGTTGTGAATAATATGCTCCAAAGGGGAAACTTGAAAGTGTGATAAAAAATGAAGGAAAAAAAAGAAGAATGGCTGGAGTGGTATTTCTAAGAGGGGTTGGACCTAGTAAGGACCAAGCAAAAGGGATGGCTTTAGTGGGAGTGTGGCTAGTTCATTCCCAGGGACAGGAGAGAATGCAGAATATGTGAGCACAGATGTAGGAGGGTAGGTAGTATGCAAGGTGAGGCTCGTGGGAATTCTTTGACAACTTCCATTTCCTCAGCAATATAGAAAGCAAGGGAAACAGTGGACAGTGGGTGGGGAAGGAGGTAGTGGAGGATGGAGGAAAGAGACACAAATATGAAATAGTGGTCTAGAGAAGTGGGAAAGTGAACACATGAGGGTAATATCATCTGATTGCTGGGCAGAAGGAAGGGCCCACTTGAGGTTAATGATGATGAATTTAAAATGACACCCATCATCATGACTGTTTGTTTTCCCATCTTTACGTTCAGTTGTGCTGGTGCAAAAATGGAGTGGATGGAAATTTTCTTTTAACCAGGGTTATGATTTTGTTCAGGACAGATGAGAAAGCATAAGAAGGACAAAGATGTGGAGGTTCTATCCAAGGAATTGATTATAATTATTGACCATTGAGCTTAAGCTAAAAGAAGAAAGTACAGGAGGAGAGTAAGAAACTGAGAAAAGATAATTAGATCAGTGAATTATCTCTTTGTTTCCAAGCTATCAAAATTTCCCAAGATGTGTCTTAGTGTAGGTCTTTCTCCATTCATTATGCTTCATGATCTTTTGGCTTTTCAGTTTATGTCCTTCAGTTCCGGAAAATGTTATTGAATTATTTTTTGTTATTTACCTCCCCCTCCACTTTCTTTAGCCTCCTTTTTAAGACTCCTGTTATTCATATATTGGACCTCCGAAAGAATCTGTTGTTCTTTTTATTTCTCATTCTTTTTACATGAATGCAATATAATCTCATAGTGCCCTGGAAATACTAATTCTAATTTTTGAAAGTTTTCTTTTGCTCCTGTGCTTTGTTTTTTCAAAGTTCTTATATTCCAATATAATGAAATCCTGTGCACCCATCCTCCACCTTCAAATTTTGCCAAATTTGCTTCATTTCTTCCATCTACTTTTGCATATATATATCTTTTAATACAAAATGAAACAAAAGTCCCAAATCAAATAACAATATGGGAAGTATTAAATAAACTGTGGTTCAACCATACAAAGAAATATTAAGAGAGAGAGAGAACCAGTAGAGGAAGGGAGCCCTGGGAGAAGTGGATTATATGAGACCACTTCTGAGAGGTGTGAATAGAGATCTCTTGGACACTAAGTATATCTGTGAGTTTTTAGAAGTAATATTTTATTCTTTTAGATAATTGACTGTAATGCCCATTATTGTAGACAGTAGGGAATAATGACAAATCTACATTTAACATTATTTATGTATATATGTATGTATATATATCTATGTAAATATACATATATGTATACATATAACACTATGTATATATATGTGTGTGTATATATATATATATATATATATATATATCATGATGATATGAAAGAGTGAGATCCTAATATTTTAAATTTGCTTCATGTTAATGATATGACATAGTACTCTACAATTATAATTCATTTAATGTTTGAGCTTCAAAATCCCCAACAATGTATCAAAAGCATGAAGGAAAACCCCCAACACCCCACAGTAACCTCTGTGTGGTAGGATTACAGGTTATTTTTCCTTTGTTCTACTCCTCTGAATTTTCAAATTTCTACAGTGGAAAACTATTACATTGATAATAACAGCATACGTAACACGTACTTAAATTCCTTTGTCTATTTTCTTAAAGAGGAAAAAGTTTAACCACGAAATGTGTGTTCTAAGGATAAAATTGGGTTGATGGAGTTTCCCTCGGTGCAGTCGCCATTTTGAAGGCTCCCTTAGCTACTTTTTCAGATGACTTTTTTGGCCCTGTCTGGGAGAAAAATGAGGGATCATTCTTGGGAAGACATTCCTATAGCCCTGTTCCTCAAGGCTCCCCTGGATGATTCCCCCCTTCTTCCATGCTTCCAGCCTTTTGCACCATGAGGGCCATCAGTACTGATGCTGCGGTGTGATAAACACTGGAGGCCCAGTCTCTGATGAAGCGGATGTGCAGAATGATGCATAATTCAACTGATTGACTCAACTTTAAGCCATTTATTAGGTTAGTTCAGTCATTAGAATTCTCCTCTGGGTCCCTTTGTCTCTTATTGTGCTAAAATATACTATACGTGTGTGTGTGTATTTTTCTAACCGTTTTTGAGTGTCCAGTTCAGTGGCATTAAGTATATTGTCATTGTCGTGCAACTATCACCACCATCCATCTCTGGAACTTTTTTCATCTTCCTAAACTGAAACTCTATACCCATTAAATAACTCCCCATTCCCCCCTCTCCCCAGCACCTGACAGCCTCCATTTACATTCTATCTCGATGAATTTGACTACCCTAGTAACTCATATCATTGTAATCAAACAGTATTTGTTCTTTTATGATTAAGTTATTTCATCTAGCATAATGTCCTTGAATTCATTTATGTTGTAGCATGTGCCAGAATTTCCTTCCTTTTCAAGGCTGAGTAATACTCTATTGTATGTATATACCACATTTTGTTTATTTGATCATCTGTCAATGGACATTTGAGTTGCTTCCACCTTTAGACTATTGTAAATAATGCTGCTATGAGTACTGGTGTACAAATACCTGTTTGAGTCCTTGCTTTTAATTCTTTTAGGTATATATCCAGAAGTGGAATTCCTGGATCATATGACTGTTTTTATTTGTTTGAGGAAATGCCATATGGTTTTCCGTAGCAGCCGCACCATTTTACTTTCCCACCAGCAGTGAATTTGGTTCCAACATCTTCATGGCCCTGCCAGCACTTAGTCTCTGTTTTTTGGTTTGTTTGTTTGTTTTCCCATTTTGTAATAGCCACCCTAATGGGTGTGAAGTGGTATTTCATTGTGGTTTTGATTTGCATTCCCCTAATGATTAGTGATGCTGAGCATCTTTTCATGTGCTTATTGGCCATTTATATGTCTTTGGAAAAATTTCTATTCAAGTCCTTTGTCCATTTTTTAATCAGGTTGTTTGTTCTTTTATTGTTGAGTTGCCCCTTTGACTCTTGAAATTGTGTTTTTTCTTACTAATTTATCTTCTAATGATTCTAATAGCATTGGAAAATAAAGGGAAAGATGAAAAGTTAGTAAAAAGCAGTATTCTGTTTTAACGGCTATGATTGTTAGATCCGGTTCTACAGAAGCAAGGCAATTTCCAAATGGCAACAGACGGTGCACAGCAATTTTACTTTACTGATGGAGTTATAACAAATTCCATTAAATTAAAAATCCCACTTAGCAGATGTCTTCAACAGTTGTTATGCACTCTGAAGCTAATTTCTGTAGTAAAGACATTGTTCTTTTGGAGTTTCTAATTTGTAGTGTTTCGATCTTTGAAATTTGAGACTTTCCACAAAAGATTCTATTAGTATTTTGGTGCTAGTTCATTTCAGGATAGTTGAGGGGCAGGAGGACAGAGGGATAAAGATTACTTTCATCTCTGAGAAAAAGGCACAATGGAGGTGGGGTATTAATAAAGTAGAGAAGATTAGTAAATAAGATATGATTGTATGAGTTTCTCAATAAAAATCAACAATACATCCTGAAGCTGTTTTGCTATACATTGTAATATACATTAATTTTAATGGAAGTCAAATACTATAAGTTATTTTTTATCTCCCCAAGCTCACTAAAATAGGATTCTATTTATAGTTCAAATTTTCTAAAACTCAGTAATTACTTATTAAAACTGGTAAAGAATACAAACAAGTCTATGACTATTTGGGTAATTCAATTTTATTATGTCAAAATATTATTTAATATGAAATTAAAATGATATATTAAAATATTTTATTCTGTAAAGCCTTTCCAAGTGCTTTAGAAGGCAGAAATTTGAGCAAATTATGGAACATTCCTTTTGGGAACACTAACGAGGAAAGACAACATAGGAGGTAAACAGTGCAGAAGAATACAAAGAAAATCGCCCAGTCTATATTGCCTACTGGACATTTATTACTGGACCACTCATCATCTTTTTTTTTTTTAAGATTTTATTTATTTATTTGAGAGAGAGAGAGCCCGAGCAAGGAGGGAGGGGCAGAGGGGGAGGGGTAGAGGGAGAGGGATAAGCAGACTCCCTGCTGAGGGGGGATTCCCCATGAGGGGGATTGATCCCAGGACCCTAGGATCATGAACTGAGCCGAAGGCAACCGCTTAACTGACTGGGCCACCCAGGTGCCCCCACTCATCATCATTTCAAGCTCATTGTGTGTCTAAAGCAAATTCATCATCTCCAAACTGTTGGATGTCTCCAATATCCATCCCTCATCTCCATACCTAATTGCCACCTCCTAAGTCCAGTCCACCATTCAACAACCATACAGGCAGCAAGTTTTTCTCCATCTAATTAACCACAAGAGTTTGGTTAAACTACACTTTTTTAAATATTGGTTTCATCTTGTACTCTTCCTATGTAAACCATTTGTAATAGCTCATTCTTTAATCTCACATTAAGTCTTTCAAACTCTGGCCTCTTCAAGTTCTCATAATTTGGCCTTTCCCTGCATATCCAACAAGATTTGTTCTTCTCCACAATGGGCCATAGGCCTCTCCCCTCCCTGTCCTACCTCTTGCTGCATTTTGCCTCTGGGTTCTCTCTCTAAATCCTAACCATTGGAGTGCTGACCCATTTTTCACTCTCAGTTCCTATGTCCCTCAAAGCTTGAACTTCTCAGTTTACTTCCTAATTATACATTGTTTCTGTGATTTCATACCTGTGAGTCACCTCTTCAGTTACATTATAAGCTCCTTGAAGTGTTTCATGGGAACCCCAGTTAGTTCAGATAATTCTCACTATTTCCTCTGCTAATGCCCTGGTTTGAGCTTCCATAATCCCCCACCAGAATGGCTGCAACAGCCAAGGGACTTACCTCCTTCTGTTCATCCTCCCCATTGCACATTTCATTGTCATCTGCAGCCAGTGGTCTTTTGAAAATGCAAATCTAATCCTGATACTCCCTTGTTTAAAACCCTTCACATGGGTCCCTATTATTCTTAGGCTGGCATGTTTTTCCAGGATCTCTTGGAAAACAGATTTCCCTAAAATACAGAGTTCAGATTGGAAGTCTCTCCCTCTTACTCTCTGCAATCCAGATACAGTGATTATCTCTCAGTTCCTCTCAGGGTCAGCTGGTTTTCCCATACTTGTAAAGATCTCTATTTCTTTCCTTCTGTTCCACTGTTAATTTTGTACTCATTTATGTGATTATTTGTTTAACTTCTATCTCCTCCACTAGAATATAAGTCTCAGGTGAGCAGGGCTCAGGTCTTTTGGAGTCATTATTGCCTGGGACTTAATAGATGCTTAATAAATATTTGTTTAAATGAATGAGTGCACTTTTTATATTAAGACTAGCCTCTCCAAACCCAGGGCTTTTCTTTGGATCTCAGTAAACACTATTGTCACCCCAGAACAAAGTGAGAGGTCAGAATTATTCAGACTCATTTATTTGACCAATTATTTCAGATTACATTCATTTTAAATTGATAATATATTGGCAATGTCCTGATTACACACAGATACGCTCTTTTATGCAGTTTTATAACAGAAATAGGTATGTAAAATGTAGTAGTAATTGCTGGACCCATGGTGTGCTGGTAAATGTTTAACAACCAGATCTTCAGGGGAAAAAAAAATCCAACAAACTCTATTTGTAATGTTTGCCAATTTCTGTGGTGTAACTATTCCCACCATGCTCAATTTTATACTACCAAGGTCAATGAACAAAGTTTGAAAGTAATGCTAGCAATCAACCCTTATAAATCAGTAAAAAATGCATCTAGCACACCACTATATACACAGCATGACTGATTTGATTTTATGTGGGCATGTTATGTAGATGAGGTTTCTTCAATTTGGAAAAATCACATGGTAAATTGGTAAAATATATCTAATCATGTAACTATAGATGACATAAACTTAGGTTTCACTCTGTAGTAATCAGGGTTCTCCAGAGAAACAGAACCTATGTGTGTGTGCATATATATATATATATATACATATATGCACACACATACATATATACCTATGTACATATGAAAAAAATATATATATATATATCTACAGAGAGAGAGAGACAGATACTATGAGAAATTGGCTCATGTAATTACGGAGGCTAAATCCCACAGTCTGCCATCTGCAATCTGCAAGCTGGAAACCTAGGAAAGTCAGTGGTAAAATTCAATCAGAATCTGAAGACCCAAGAACCAAGGGAGCTGACAGTATAAACCCCAGTCCAAGGGAAGGAGCTGATGAGATGGGTTGTTCTAGCTCAAAAGAAAGGCAAGGAGAAAAGTGTGAATTCTTCCTTCTCTGCCTTTTGTTCTATTCAGATCCTCATTGAATTGGAGGATGCCCACCAACAATGGGGAGGGCAATCTACGTTACTTAAAACTTGCCATTTTCAGAAGATAGTTTAAAGCAAATAAAAGGAAGTACTGCAATTAACTCTAGATTAGATTTGGCAAACTTCTTTTATAAAAAGTCAAATAGAAAATATTTTAGGCTTTGCAGGCCATACGGTCTCTGTTACAAGTACTCTATCACTGTAGCATGAAAGCAGAGATCAACAATACATAAAGAAATCAGCAGGGCTGTGTTCAATAAAACTTTCTCTACAAAAACATGTGGTGGGCCAGATTAGTTTGCTGACCACTGATCTAGATTAACTAGAGTTGCAGAGATAAGGAGATAGTGATGATCCCAATCACAATGAAAACAAACTCGCACTCAGAATTCTCACACCCTAGATGTTCACCAAGCCCATCCTCCAGCCAGTGATGGAGTCAGGAGCTGACATACGACCTCTCTGGCTGGTGAAACAGGAGAGGAAGTATGCTGAGGGGCATCTGGGAAAAGTCGTGCCATTCCTAATACGCAGCTGCTGTTCTGCCCCTTTTGAAACCTTGCCTCGACTCGCTGTCTCACCTGGAATCACTAGAGCCACCAGCCTGAGGTTGAAGCCAGCACCAAAGAACGCAGAACCAAGAGACGGAAAGAGCCAAATCAATCAACACTGGAGCTGGCCCTACCTCTGGATTTCCGGTGATGAAAGATGAATTTCCTATTCGGTAAGCCTGTCTTTCAAATGGGGTTTCAATACATTGAACTGAAAGTATTCTAGTTGATTCGATTATGCTTCCTCCCGAATTCCTTTTAGTTGCAGATTGAATACTGAACCACTGACTCCTCCATGTAGGGAATTTCTTGTCTCTTTTAAGAGACATAATCACACAGTGTTTTCTCTTTCCCTAAAAAATCATCAGGGGTTGAGAGTGCCATATCAAATCAGAAAAAAAGGAATAGTATTTCCCAGTTATTCTTTAACTCTTATTCTCCTCCCACAAGGCAAATAGCCGGAAAGCACCAGCCCTGCTTTTGAAGCAGATTGCTTTTAGGCTCTTCCTCTGACCCAGCATGGTAGACACTGTGGACCACCCACTTTGCAGCCCTATTCCTTCCACTAATCTTCCCTTTGATCAGAACCTTGATTTTGTTCAGCTATCAGGAGCCCACATAGTTTAGCCTCAGCTCTATGGAGGATGATAATTAATCTAATCCAATCATGGAAATTCCATTTTCCTTGCTAGTGAGTGATTTGGGAATTGGCACGTCTATAATTCTGAATAGTGAGTGTGGAAGAGTTTTTCTCAGTCTTAAAAAGAAGTACAAGGGAGCCTTTTGAAGTTGTAAAGTACAGTTGCATTGTGAGGTACAGTTGACTCTTGAACAACGGGGCCGGGGGGAGAGGAGCTAGAGGCTCCAACACTCTACGTGTCACTTTTGACTCCCCCCAAACTTGACTACTAATAGCCTACTGTTGACCAGAAGCCTTATAGAGAACATAAACAGTCAATTAACACATTTTTTGTATGTTATATATATTCTACGCTGTATTCTTACAATAGGAAAGCTAGAGAAAAGAAAATGTTATTAAGAAAATCATAAAAGAAAATACATTTACAGTAATGTATTTATGTATTTTAAAAAATCCATGTGTAAGTGGACCTGTGCAGTTCAAACCTGTGTTTTCCAAGGGTCAACTGACTTGAATCTACTGCAGTCCTGCAAGCCTGTGGTCAAAAGCCAAACTGATGAGCAAAGTGCAGCAGAAAAATGAGAACCTGGATCCTTGGGGATGGCAATGAGCCACCAACTTAACCAAGACCGGAATCACCCTACCTCGGGCTTTATATATTATTGGTGCCAATTGAATTGATCTTCTGTTAAATGCTGCTGAACCACACCAACTGGAGCACTCACTAATAAGTTGCCTTAGGCAGATTGCACCTGGATTCCTGCACTTGTCTAGACAGGTTGCGAAGAAACAGCATGATACTGGTACTGTACTGATCTCTTTCTGAGATGATATATACACTATACATTGGTAAATGATTTTATGGAAACTATGAAGACAGTGTGGCTACAGAATAAGTCAGGATGGTTTACCCTTCTAGGACAAATTCAAATTTGTATATAATTTAGATGATAAACTATTAAGTCAATCACTTTAAAATGTGCATCAGGAATTATATTAAAATAGTCAGGTCTCCTAATATATTTAGAAAAGTTACTGTGAGGGGCAACTGGGTGGCTCAGTCGGTTAAGTGTTCCACTCTTGATTTCTGCTTGGGCCATGATCTCAGGGTCATCAGATTGAGCCCCAGTTGGGCTCTGTGCTCAGCGGGGAGTCTGCTGGAAATCCTCTTTCTCCCTTGGCCTCTGCACCCCCACCCCCGCTTGCACTCTCTCTCTCTCTCTCAAAATAAATAAATAAATAAAATCTTTTTAAAAAAGTTACTATGAGATAATTTGAGCTTTCGTCATTGTTTCACTCAGATTTTTCAGATAACTTGTTATGTTATTTAACTGTCAAAGCAAAATATGAGAACCAGCTTTAGGTAAAGCCGTTTTGCTTTTATTGCCCCATCTTTACCAGCAGAAAATATTTTATTTGTTTAAAAACCTCTTCTCTAATGCTGTATCTGTGAAATTCTTGTTTTATTCTTTTTGTTTGAACACATTTTAGAGTTCCCAAAATGTGGTGATTATGACTTTATATTGCATGTCACAAAGAATAATAAAAATAATTATTATCTCATTGATATAAAGAATATAGAAAATCATCATTCTCTATAATACCCCAGGGAATGACAAATGGTCTACATTTCCCTTAGTGGTAGTTCATGGAAAATTAAAGAGAATGTGGTATGTTCTTATTATTTTGTTTAATTCTTTGGTGAAACATTCTGGAGAATGAAACAAAAGTAGTCATATACTTTTAATGCTAAATAGAATAATTCATTATGACCAAGATGATATAAATGTACCATCTCTCTTGCTCCATATTCTTAGCTTTAAGGAAAACTTTTTCTAGAAGGGATTAGCATAATAATGAGCATAATAATGAAGATCAAGACCTGGAGCTTTCACTTACTGAGTTCTGTCCCGGGCTTCTTCATATGTAAATGGATGATTATCCCCATCCTTCCATTTTAAGGCTTTTGCCGGGATTAAGTGAATGTGCAAACAAAAGTACCCACAGTAGAGAAAGTGTTCAATAAACGCTTTCTCCGCTTCTTCCACATTATTATCCCGCCAGAGCGAAGGATACCACCAACGAGAAGGCTGCCCAAGTGCAAAAGCACCACATTCAGGTCACTTTTCACTTCCTAGTCCTGTGATGAGCTTCCTGGGGGTGGGGTGGAAGGGAGGGGGGCCGTACCCCTCCTGGAGGGGATTGGACGACAAAGGAGGGCGGACTGCACGCAGATAGCGTGGGGAGCATTATAGGGAAGGGGGAAATTTATAAAAAGAAGGAAGCAAAGGATGCAGAAGCCAAATTATCTGCTTCACAATTGATCCTGAGGAACCCTTCACCTCCCTTCACATAGCAATTAGGAGCAAACTGAGTTTATATAAGTTGAATCAGGGGCGCCTGGGTGGCTCAGTCAGTTAAGCAACCATCTCTTGGTTTGGGCTCAGGTCATGATCTCAGGGTAGTGAGATTGAGCCTCACTTTGAGCTCAAAGCTCAGTGTAGAGTCCTCCCCCTCTGCCCCTCCCCCTCTGTCCATGGCTCTGCTCCCTCGAAATTTCCTGCATGCACATGCACGTGCTCTCTCTCTCTCTCTCTCAAATAAATAAAATCTTAGAAAAAAAGTAAGTTGAATCAAATTCTTAAGGCAGAAAGGCAACTTTTTAAGGAAGTCCATGATGAATCTCTTTTTAAAATAAAGACTTAATCTCTTGAATGCATCTGCTTTATAAACTTGGGGGTTTTGTACTTTGATTTTTCTCAAAACAGTATTTGGACTTGAACTGTTTTCTGCTATTTTAAACTAGGTCATTTTCTTTTTTTCCTTTTTTTTCTTTTTTTTTTTGAGAGAGAGAGAGTGCCTGTGTGCTGTATGGGGCGGAGCAGAGGGAGAGGAGAGAGAATCTCAAGCAGACTCCACGCCCAGCACTGAGCCTAAAGCGAAGCTCCATCTCACAGCATTGAGAACATGACCTGAGCCAAAATCAAGAGTCAGATGCTTAACCAACTGAGCCACCCATCCCATTTTCAATTTTGACAGAGATATGATTTTGTAGGGGATTTTGAGGACAAATAGGAATCTATACAACAAACTGATGTTTGCCAGAGGGGAGCGAGGGGATGGGCCAAATAGGGAAGAAGAGTGGGAGGTCCAGGCTTCCAGTTATGGAATGAACAAGCCACGGGGATAAAAGGTACAACATACAGAATATAGTCAATATATAGCATTGTAGGGTGACAGATGGGAGCTACACTTGTGAGCACTGCATAATGTGCAGATTTGTCGAATCACTCTGTTGTACACTTCAGTTTAAAACAAAAGAATAAGCAGAAATCTGAAATGGAACTCAACATGAAAGCAATCAAAATGAGGCTGTCATACCAGAGGCTTTCTTAATTTTAACTTTTCACTTTTCAAAAAGAAGCTTATTGAGTGCTTAGACCTCGCCAAGCAGGGTCTCAGCACTTCACACATATTAAGCATTTATTGTCTGAGACACCGGGAGGCTACGACATAACTCCTGAAGCCATGCATCCTTGTCCCCTTCACTTTTGTTTTATCCAAATAGAGAAATTGAAGTCATTTATTCTCTCCCACTTTGAAAGCACTTTGGGCTTTGAGGAAAATAAGGGAACCTCGCCATCTGGTGGCTGCTTATGGTATGTGACAATAAGGTGACCCCCTTTCTGCTCTCAAGTAGGTAGAAGGTGAGTGAGGCCTCCCCCTTGCTACTCAAACCTGTCAAGGCACCTCTCAGACAGCTGAGCTGGCCTCTCCTCAAAGGCCCTTGTCTTTAAAAAATCCCATCCTCTGCCCAGATCCATCCTAAGGGAAACTGAAATAGCAGTTTTTTTCTGTCTTCTTCATGGAAGGAGGTTTCATGGGCCAGAACACCTCCCCCACCCCCGATCTTATTTCATTTTCAAAAAGATCAAATATTCAGTGTTCATGCCTTCTAGGAAGGGATTCACAGTTGGCCAGAAAATTCTTATGCTAAAATATCGACTTTGTAGTTGCCTCCTGTATCTTGGGCTTTGTATCCACAGAAGAGAAAGGAACACACAGGCATCCTTTGTTTTAAACAAGTTCAGGGAATTAAAATGTCACATGGAAGTTGAATATTTGAATTTCTAACCATAATGATTCTCTGGGTACATTGTTTTCTTAAATACTTGATTCATAAAGCACAGCTTTTGAAATTTGGGTTTCTCAACCCTAGATAGGTTCTGTTCATGATTTTCAATTGCCTGTCAGATGTGTGCCCAGCTAGCTATATCAGAATAACTTGGGAAAATTAAAACACAAATACAAAAAGATCCCTGGGCTTTTCTCCAAAGATTCTGATTCACGGGGTCTGTGGTGAAGCCCAGGCACCTGTGTTTTTAGATGCTCCCCAGGAGTTACTGAAGAACTGGGAGCTCAGGGAACTCCAGTTCCTACACCACTTTTGCTGACCATAATAAAGAATATTAGTGGAAAATACACAAATTAGATACTGTTTTCACTCATCAGGTTGGCAAACAAGCAAAGTTGTTAAACTATCCCCTTCTAAGGATGCTATGGTGAGTAGGGTATTCTCATTCCCTGCTACTGAGAATGTGAGCTGTGGCCAGTTTAAGAAAGTAATCAGACATTATTTTTAACATCTAAAATGTTAAATTGGACTAGCAATCCCAATTTAGGACCCAGATCATAAGGATCAAGGCCAAAAAAATTTCTTGTAGCATTATTTGTAGCGGCAAACTGGGAACAAGCTAATGGTGGAATAAAGGAATTAGGATTTAATCATTCAGTGAGGTATTACTCAGTAATTTTTAAAAAATCAATTAGACCTGACTGTTGGAAAGGGGTCTAATTACTACTAAATCAAAGAGTTGCTGAGTTTTTTGTCATTGTTGTTGTTGTTTTTAAAGATTTTATTTATTTATTTGACAGAGAGAGACACAGTGAGAGAGGGAACGCAAGCAGGGAGAGTGGGAGAGGGAGAAGCAGGCTCCCTGCTGAGCAGGGAGCCCGATGCGGGGCTCAATCCCAGGACCCTGGGATCATGACCTGAGCCGAAGGCAGACGCTTAACTGACTGAGCCACCCCAGGCGCCCCAATCTGCTGAGTTTTATACACACACACACACACACACATATCTCTGTGTGTATATATATATTCCCGATTATAAAAGAAAAATATTAATAAAGCTGGAATATTAGTTATATATGCTTGTGTGAGCAGGAAGAAAGATGTGAAAGGACACATCATTTTTTAAAAGATTGATTTATTTATTTCAGAGAGCACGTGTGTGGATGCGAATTTGAACGGGGGAGGGGCAGAGGGAAAGAATCTCAGGGAGATTCCCCCACTCAGTGCAGATTCCAATGCGGGGCTCAATCCCAAGACTCTGAGATCATGACCTGAGCCGAATCCAAGAGTCGGACGCTTAACTGACTGAGCCACCCAGGTCCCCCGTAAAGGTCACATCATTTTAACATTAGATTCTTCATGGTGGGAGAAGAGTGGGAGGATCATTGATTTTTAATTTTTTCTTCATACATTTCTACATTTCACTCATCATAAACAGCATGAATTTCTTTTGCAATTTAAAAGACCAAATAAAGTTTTCTTTTAAAACATGTTGGTGGACCAAAGAATACTGTATTGTTTTCCAAAATCTCTGCTTTGGAATGATGATCAATACCATTCAGATAAAATTTAATTTATAAAATATTAGTAATATATGTTCAAGATGTAAAAAATGAAACCAAAGAGAACCACGACTGTGAACCTAGATTCAGAAACAGAGCATTATCATCCCCTTTGATGCTTCCTTGAGACCCTCAACACTTCTATCCCTTCCCTTTGCCCTGCTATTTTGCCTTTTTCATACTGGTGATTTTCATTACAGATTCATAGACAGGTATCCTAAACAATACATACCTGGCTGAGTAATAGTCCATTGTGTGTATATACCACATTTTGTTTATTCATTCATCTGGATAAAAATAGATATTTGGAAAGGGGAACCCTCCTACACTGTTGGTGGGAATGCAAGCTGGTGCAGCCACTCTGGAAAACAGAATGGAGGTTCCTCAAAAAGTTGAAAATAGAGCTACCATATGATCCAGCAATTGCACTACTGGGTATTTACCCCAAAGATACAGAAGTAGGGATCCGAAAGGGTACGTGCACCCCGATGTTTATAGCAGCAATGTCCACAATAGCCAAACTGTGGAAAGAGCCAAGATGTCCATCAACAGATGAATGGATAAAGAAGATGTGGTATATATATACAATGGAATATTATGCAGCCATCAAAAGGAACGAGATCTTGCCATTTGCAACGACGTGGATGGAACTGGAGGGTATTATGCTGAGCGAAATAAGTCAAACAGAGAAAGACATGTATCATATGACCTCACTGATATGAGGAATTCTTAATCTCAGGAAACAAACTGAGGGTTGCTGGAGTGGGGGTGGGGTGGGAGGGATGGGGTGACTGGGTGATGGACACTGGGGAGGGTGTGTGCTCTGGTAAGCGCTGTGAATTGTGCAAGACTGTTGAATCTCAGATCTGTACCTCTGAAACAAATAATGCAATATATGTTAAGAAAGAAAAAAAGAAAAGAATGTAGCAGGAGGGGAAGAATGAAGGGGGGAAATCAGAGGGGTAGACGAACCATGAGAGACGATGGACTCTGAAAAACAAACTGAGGGTTCTAGAGGGGAGGGGGGTGGGAGGGTGGGTTAGCCTGGTGATGGGTATTGAGGAGGGCACGTTCTGCATGGAGCACTGGGTGTTATGCACAAACAATGAATCATGGAACACTATATCTAAAACTAATGATGTAATGTATGGGGATTAACATAACAATAAAAAAATAGATATTTGGGTTCTTTCTTCCTTGGTGAATAGCGCTGCTATCAACATGTATGTACAAGTATTTGCTTGAGTATCTGTTTTCATTTCTCCTAGAGTTACACTTAGGAAGGGGAAGTGCTGGGTCATATGGTAATTCTATGTTTAACTTTCTGAGGAACCACCACATTGGTTTCCATAGCAGCTGCACCATTTTACATTCCTACCAGCAGCAAAGTACGATGGTGCCAATTTCTCCACATTCTCACCAGAGCTGTTACTGTCTGTTATGGTGGTGGTTTTTATATAGTAGCCATCTTAATGAGTAGAACGTGACATCTCATTGTGGTTTTGGCCTTTGTCCAGTTTTTGATTGTGTTGTTTTGTCTTTTTGTTGTTAAGTTGTAAGAGTTCTTTACATATTCTGGCTGTAAGTCGCTTATCAGATACATGATTTGCAAATATCTTCTCACATTCTGTACGCTGGCTTTTCACTTTCCTGATTTCTTGCCACTTTCTTGACAATATTCTTTGATGTACAAGAGTTTTTAATTTTAAGTCCACTGTCTCTGTTTTCTTCTGTTGCTCATACTGTTGGTGTCACAACTAAAATCTATTGCCAAATATAAGGTCATGAAGTCCACTCCTATGTTTTTTTCTAAGAGTTATATACTTTTTGCTTTTATGTATAGGCCTATGATCCATTTTGAGTTAATTTTGTACGTGTTATGAGGAACAAGTCCAACTTCATCCTTTTACATGTGGATATCCAGTTCTAGCACCATTTACTGAGAGACTATTCTTTCTTCTGTTGAAGGGCATTGGCGCCCTTGTCAAAAATCAATTGGACAAAGACGTATGCGCGTATCACTAGACTCTCAGTTTTATTCCACTGTTCTATCAGTCTATCCATATGCCAGTGCTGTGCTGTTTTTGATTACTGTAGCTTTATAATATATTTTTGCAATTAGGAAGGGTGATGCCTCCAGCTTTGTTCTTCTCACTCAAACTTACTTCAGCTATCCAGGGTCTTCTATGCTTCCATATGAAATTTTAGATTTTTTTTTATATTTCTGTAACGAATGCCATCAAGATTTTGACAGAGATTACATTGAATCTGTAGATCACTTAGCATAATAGAAACCTTTTAACAAAGCATAATAGAAACATTAAAACAATATTAATTTTTCCAATCTATGAACAGAGAATGTCTTTCTATTTATCTGTGTCTTCTTTGATTTCCTTCATCTTCGTGCTTTATAATTTTCAGTACAGAAATCTTTCATCTTTTTGGTTAAGTTTATTCCCAAGTATTTTATTCTTTTTGTTACTATTGTAAATGTAAATGTTTCCTTAATTTCCTCTTTGGATAGTTTGTTGATTGTGTATAGAAATGTGATTTAATTTTGTATGCTCATTTTGTATCCTGCAACTTTACTGAACTCATTTTATTGGTTCCATCAATTTTTTTGTTGCGTATTTAGGGTTTCTACATGTATGATCATATCACCTACAGGGATAATTTTACTTCCTTCTTTCCAATTTGGACAACTTTTATTTATTTTTCTTCTCTAATTGCTGTGGCCAAGACTTTCTGTATTCTGTTGAATAGAAGTGGTGAGAATGGGCCTCCTTGCCTGGTACTCGATCTTAGAGGGAAAGCTTTCAGTTTGTGCCTATTGATTATGATGTTACCAGTGTGTTTTCACATATGGCCTTTCTGCTGTTGAGATAAGTTTCTTTTATTCCTATTTTGTTGAAAGTTTTAATCATGAATGGATATTGAACTTTGTCAAAGACTTTTCTGTGTCTATTGAGATGACCATGTTTTGTTTTTTTCCCATTTTGTTAATATGGTGTATCACACTGATTGGTTTATGGATGTTAAACCATTCTTGCAATTTTTAAATTGTTGTTGAATTCAGTTTGCTAATATTTTGATGAGGATTTTTGCATCTATATTCATCAGGGATGTTGTCTTGTAGTTTTCTCTCCTTATTGTATCTTTATTTGGTTTTGTCATTAGGGTGGTACTGGCCTCATAAGAGGAATTTGGAAGTGGTTCCTCTTTTCTGTTGTTGGAAGAGTTTAGGAAGGATTGGAATTAATTCTTCTTGAACATTTGGTAAAATTTACCTGTGAAGTCATCTGGTCCTAGGCTTTTCTTTGCTTTTGATTACTGATTTGCTCTCCTTATTTGTTACTGGTCTGTTTAGGCTTTTTATTTTTTCTTGATGCAGTTTCAGTAGGTTGAATGTTTTTAGAAATTTATTTATTCAAAGTTATCCAGTTCATTGGCATATAATTATTCACGATCGTTTCTAATGACCCTTTTTATTTCAGAGACATTATTGTAGTGTCTTCTCTTTATTTTCTGAGTTTATTTGTTTAAGTCTTGTCTGTTTTCAGTGAGTCTAGGTAGGGGTTTGTTGATTTTGCTTATCTTAGGGGTTTTTTTCCATTATTTCTCTATACTGTATTTGATTTATTTCTGCTCTAATATTTATGATTTCCTCTCTTTTGCTAACTTTGGGCTTAGTTTGTTCTTTGTTCTATTTCCTTGAGGTATAAAGTTAGTTGTTTATTTGAGATCTTTTTTCTTTCTTGGTGTTTATTGACAAAAATTTCCCTCTTTGTACTGCTTTTGCCAGAACCCATAAGTATTGGTATATTGTGTTTTCATTTTCACTTGTCTCAAGGTACTTTTTAAGTTTCCTTTTGATTTCCTCTTTGACTCAGTAGTTGTTCAAGAGTGTGTTGTTTAGTTTCTACATATTTGTAAATTTTCCCATTTTCTTAACATTTTCAACTGTTATTGATTTCTAGTTTCATTCCATTGTGATTGGAAAAGGTACTTGGAATGATTTAAATTTCAAAAAATTTGTTAAGACTTGTTTTGTAATCAAACATGTGATCTATCCTGGAAAATGTTAATGTGTATTCTTCTGTTGGCTGGAAAGTTCTGTATATGTCAAGTAGGTCAATTTGGCATATCATGTTTTTCAAATCAATTGATTCCTTATTGATATTCTAAGTGTTCTACCCATTATTATAAATGGTAGAAGTGCCTACTATTATTTTATCCCTGTCAATTTCTCCCTTCAGATCAGCCAGTGTTTATATATAGGGGTTCTGATGTTGAATGTGTAAGATTTATAATTGTTATAACTTCTTGTTGAATGGAACTTTTATCATTATATAGTGACCTTCTTTGTCTCTAGAGACAGTTTTTGACTTAAAGTCTATTTTGCCTTATATAAGTATAGCCACTCCTACTTTTTTTGGGTTACTGTTTTCATGGAATATCTTCTTCCATCCCTCCATTTTCAGTCTATGTGTGTCTTTCAATCTAAAGTTAGTCTCTTGTAGACAGCATATCACTGGATCTTATTTTTTGAATCTATCCATCCACTCTATGCCTTTTGATCGGAGAATGTCTTAGTTCATCTGGGCTGCTCTAACAAAATGCCACAGACTAGGTGACTTATAAACAACAGAAATTTATTTATCACAGTTCTGGAGGCTCTAAGTCAAGATGATGGTCTTGCCAGTGTGATCAGGTGAGGGCCCTCTTCTGGGTCTAAGGCTTCTTGTTGTGTCCTCACATGACAGAGGGGCAAGGAACCTCTCTCAGGCCTTTTTTTTTTTTTTTTTTATGAGGACATTAATCTCATCCACGAAGGTGGAGCTCTTATGACCTAGCCCCCCAAATTCATGTCCTTCTTGCATGCAAAATTCATTCACTCCATCTCAATAGTCCTAAACGCCTAACTTGTTCTAGCATCAACTCAAAATTCTAAAGTTCAAAGTCTCATACAAATATCATCTAAATCAGATATGGATTAGACTTAAGGTACAATTCATTATGAGGCAAATTGCTCTCCAGCTGTGAATCTGTGAAATAAAGCAAGTCATGTTCTTCCAAAATAAAATGGTAGGACAGACATAGGGTAAACTCCCCATTCTAAAAAGGAGAAATAGGAAAGAAAGAGGCAGCCTAACAAGTCCAAACCCAACAGAGCAAACATCAAATTTTAAGGCTTAAATAATCTTTAATTAGATGCTCTGCCTGCCAGGCCCAGTGGGGTGAAGATAGTATCTTCTGGGCATATTGGGTTATCCTTGACCCCAAGGCTTTTCTGGGGAAGCTCATACGGCAGCTTTTATGGGTTGGATTTGCCTACCTGCTGCTTTCCCTGTCTGAAATTATACACTAATGGCTCTGTTGGTCTGGGGTTCTGGGGGCATGATTCTATCAGGCATTTTGCTGGCAGGGGGCTCTCTGCATTGACTTCCTCCTCTCTGTGATCTTCTGATTGATTTGCATGCCCATAGTTCTGGGTGGGTCCATTCTTTGAAATGGTGGAAGAAGCCACATCCCATCACTCTGCTGGGCAAGGGTCTGCCCTCTGTGGCTTTGGGTGGTCCTGACCCCACAGCTTTGGGTGGTACCACTCTTATAGTTATGAGCATGGGTTGTCTGATCTGCTGAAATTCAAGAAATAGATTTCCACATTTTAATACCAAGGAGGCAGACTTAATGATCTCTGAATCATTTCAGGGGGTCTTCTTCTCTTGACTTGGAGAACATTGTGTATTCACAGCTCAATAGCTCTACGGTCCCATCCTATAAAATCTAAGAAATCTCACAACTTTTCTTCATTCCTTCTTATGTCTTTCCCCTTCCGTCAAATTGGCTGTTTTCCTTCTGAGGTGACTGTTGTTTCTATTCACATGTTCACTCTTTGCCTTTTGATTGGGTAGTTTAATCTAGTATATTTAAAAGATGCCATTTGTTTGTTTTCTGTATGTCTTACAGCGTTTGGTTCCTCACTTCCTCCATTACTGCCTTCCTTTGTATTTAGTTAAATTTTTACAGAGGCACGTTTTGATTCCCTTCTCATTTTGTTTTGTGTACATTCTATAGATAGTTTCTTTGTGGTTACCATGGGGATTACACTTAATATCCTAAAATTATAACAATCTTATTTGATTTGATACCAACTTAACTTCAGCTGCAGACAAAAATTATTCCTTTACAGCTTCATGCTATTGATGTCACAAATTATATCTTTATATATTTTGTACCCATTAACATAGATTTATGATTATCTTATGCATTTGACTTTAAATACTGTAGAAAATAAAAATGAATTTTACAAACTAAAATTACAACAGTAATGATTTTGATATTTTATCATGTATTTTCCTTTACTAGAGATATTTATATATTCATACAGCTTCAAATTATTGTATAGTGTCCTTTTATTTCAACCTGAAGCATTCCCTTTAGCACTTCTGGGAGGGCAGATATAGTGCTAATGAGTTTGCTCAGCTTTTGTTTATCTAGGAATATCTTAATTTCTCCCTCATTTTTTGAAGAATAGTTTTACTGGATATAGAATTCTCAGTTGACATTGTTTTGCTTTCAGCATTTTAATACAACATCCCACCATCTTCTGGCCCCTGTTGTTTCTGTTGGGAAATTGACTTGTTATCTTATTGACAATCTTCTGTGTGATAAGTCATTTTTCTTTTACTGCTTTCAAGATTCTCTCTTTGTCTCTGACAGTTCGATTATAATGTGTCTTGGTATGGACCTCTTTACTTTATCTGATTGGAGTTCATTGAGCTTCTCAGATTTGTAGATTCACATCTTTCCTCAAATTTGGGAAGTTTATGGCCATTATTTCTTCATGTAATCTCTTTACCCCTTGTCTTAGTCTGTTTGGGCTGCCATTACAAGATACCATAGCTTATAAACAACAGAAATTCATTTCTCACAGTTCTGGGGCCTGGGAAGTCCAAGACTAAGGTGCCAGTAGATTTCATGTCTGGTGAGAGCCCCCTGCCTGGTTCATAGACAGAACCTTGTTAAACCAACCCTTACCTTTCTGGTCACTTCTCCACCCAAAATAATAATAATAATAATGAAATCTTGTATATTTTTCTCTTGTTAATCTATCTTATGTCAGTTTAATGCTTAAGCTGAACACCCTAAGAGGGTCAAAGAGAAAATTTTCCTCCCCTACACTATCAAAATATCTAAAAGATTGTGTGTATGTGTGCATGTATGTGTGTGTCTACACATACAACTTCCAAGCAGTTTCTAAATTCACAGGGAAAAGTAAGGGCTAAGACTAGACTGTTATTTTGAAATAGAGGGCTAAAGAAGGTGAATATACATACTGGATATCTAGATTTGCAGTAAAACAAATTTGTAGTAAAGCAAAGTAACCATTAAAGCCAGATGATACGATTGACAGGTGAATGAATAAACAAATATATACAATGGAATATTATTCAGCTTTAAAAAGGAATAAAATTCTGACACATACTTCAACATGGATGAATCTTGAAGACATTATGCTAAGTGAAATAAGCCAGACACAAAGGACGAGTATTGTATAATTCTATTCACATGAGGTACCTAAAATAGTCAAAATCATAGAGAAAGAAAGCAGTACGGTGGTTACTAGGGGCTGAGGGGAGGGAGAATGTTTAATGGGTACAAAGTTTTAGTTTGGGATGATGAAAATATTCTGGAGATGTGTAGTGTTGATGGTTGTGCAACAATGTGAATGTACTTAATATCACTGAATTGTACAGTCAAGAATGGTTAAAATGATAAATTTTATGTATATTTTACCACAATTTAAAAAACCCAAATGCCATAAAGATGGACAACTAGAACAATAGGGGGAAAAAAAGTGAGCACAGAAAGAGACCCATGAGAGCTTGGTATATGATAGAAGAAACATTAAAATCAGTAGGGAAGAAAACGGACTCTCCAATGAACAGTGTTGGACAACTGGCTACTACTGTGGTAAAAGTTAAAATTACATCCCTATCTCACATCACACATAAGTTAGAGTTGAGTGTTGCTATCAAACTATGAAAGGCCAAACTTTAAAGCTTTTAGAAAAAATATATATGGCAATGTCTGCCTAGTATCAGTAGAAATTTCTTGGACATGGTATGAAAATCTGTATTAGTTTTCTAGGGCTGTTGGACCAAGGTGCCACGAACTGAGTGGCTTTCAACAATAGAAATTTATTCTCTCACAGCTCTGGGGGCCAGGAGTTCAAAATTAAGGTGTCTGCAGAGTTCTGAGACTCTGGGTCTCAGATCCTTCCTCTGAGACTGGGTAGAATCTTTCTTTGTCTCTCCCTAGCTTCTGGTGACAGCCATCATTCTAATCTCTGCCTCTGTTGTAACATGGAGTTCTCTCTGTGTGCCTGTTTCTAAATAATTTCCTTCTTTTAATAAGAATACCAGTCTTGGGGTACATGGGTTGCTCAGTCAGTTGAACGTCCACTCTTGATTTCGGCTCAGGTCATGATCTCAGGGTCATGAGATGGAGCCCTGCATCAGGCTCTGCACTTAGTGCAGAGTCTGCTTGTCTCTCTCCCTCTGCTCTTCCTCCCACTCTCTCTCTAAAATAAATAAATAAAATCTTAAAAAAAAAGAATACCAGTCTTATTGTTATAAAAACCCACACTACTCCACTATGACCTCATCTTAACTAATTATATCTGCAACAACCCTGTTTCCAAATAAGCTCACATTCTGAGGTAGTGGGGAGTGGGACTTCAACATACCCTTTTCGGGGGACACAATTCAACCCATAACAAAAGCATTAACTATAAAGGAAAAGACTGATATATTTTAACACATTAAATAAAAAGTGAGCAATTATTTCCTTTCTTCTGTAAGATATGTCAGATAAAAGATATCATGAAAAAGAGATTAGAAGATTTGAATAATCTTGGTACCATGAAACAAATGCAAGTATTAAACAAAAACTACACATTTTAACATGTCATTTTTATTGAAAAAGTAACATATCTTACATATTTAGTATAAAAATATAGAGTAAAAATTAATTTTCTCTTTCATTTCAAGGTTTTATTTAACACACATTGTAGTCTTTTTCTTTGAGTTTTAAATCCTTGTTTAAAAGGTCTTTGGAGCTCCTGGCTGACTCAGTCAGTAGGGTGTACGGCTCTTGATCTTGGGGTTGTAAGTTGGTGCCCCACGTTGGATGTAGAGATTACTTAAAAATTAAATCTTTAAAAAAATAAGAAAATAAAAGGTTTTCTTCACTTTGAGATTACTTTTGAAATTCCTCAACGTTTTTTTCAGTATAAGGGATAAGGCAGTGGCTGGTTTTAAATTTTTTCCCCCATAGGATTAGGTATTCATTCACTCCATCATTCGTTTATTCACAAATATATTTTGTGTGGGTAGTATGTTAAGGTACTGTCCCAGGTCCTGAGGTTACAGATGTGAGCAGGACTACATGTTCCCTGCGATCACAGTGCTTACATTCTGGTGAGAGGAGGCAGGCTTTAAAAAACAGAATAACAAATGAAGTCAATTTGTCAGTATGTAAAAACTTAACTAGTGTTATAGAAAATAGAGTAAGAAGGGCCAGAAGTGCCAAGTATCTGAAGCATGTTGTAAATTTAAATTTAAATGAGCCTCTTTTGAAAAAACTTATTTGATCAGATACGTTTAAATGAACGTTTGAGCATACAAGCCCAAAGTATGAATTATGCTGTGTTTAGGACAATAGTTAGAAGAGATTGGACAAATACTCCAACTAATTTTTTTTCTCCAACTGGTTAGATTAAATGGTGAAATAAATCGTTTTGTGTCACAATTTTGGCAGATAAAAGCAATTGCTCTTCTTCTGACAGAGGCAAGTAACTGAAACAACCTTAAGCATTTGTATACTAGACAATGACATTTGGCAGTGGAGGATGGGGTAGAAGGGTAGGGGGTGGGGATCAGATCTTTCCTAGGTTCTTTTCCGCTAATTTACCTGTGTTTGGCATTTCCACTTTCCTATTTGTCCTCCTGCTCCCATGAGACCAAATTGCCTTGTTCTGATTAGCTGTTCACTCATTATGGAGTCCCCATCAAAAATATTATCAGTGCTTTTGACCAGCCTGACTTTTGGGAGTGAAAATCACAAGTCATTCAGAAATAATTCTTTGTTCACTGAGCATAAATTTAGTTAGTTTTTTTTTAACAAAATGATATTATTTTGGGTAGAATGTTCTTATTTCCATCAAATCCAGGTGTATGAGATAACTCCTGTGAGGTCATGCACAACACAAACACCCTTTGCACATCGCATATATTGACAGAGGCTACCCCCCAAGATCATGACCTTTTTGTGGTTCCCCTTTCAACTTTGGCAGTGTTGTCCCTTATGGTAACCTGGAAGTGACCAAGGTGATATAATACTTATGAGATGGATCATTGGGTGCCGGGGTGGTTCAGTCAGTTAAGTGTCCGTCTCTTGATCTCAGCTCAGGTCTTGATCTCAGGGTTGTGAGTTCAAGCCCGCTGTTGGGCTACACATTGGCTGTGGAGCCTACATAAAAAATAGATGGATCATTAATCTTTCTTCTGGAATCTTCACAAGAGTAGATAATAAAGACAGCTGTTTATTGCTACACAAGTGTTTGGAAACAGAATCTTTTAGATTTCTGCTAGCAAACTGATATCTGCTAGATCCCTGAAAGTTCTTTCCGCTATTTCACTTTCTTAGAATGACTTGGTCATTTTCAGAGATATTAGAGAAGCACGTGTTGCTTTTTTGGTCTTTTGGTTGAAGTGGCTTTGCTCAGACTTCCTTGCTTTGCTGTGAATGGTCACTTTGAGAATAATGTTTTTCTTTGCAGATTATTTAGCCAATTAAAAAGGCTCCAAAAAAACTGGCTTCTTGGTCCATGTCAATCAATTGCTCATTATTTACAGAGACAAAAATTCTATCATTTTCCTTAAGTTCAAATATCCCACCTTGATAGATGGAATAGAGTCCATATTCAGAATCTTTAGACCAACAACTATTTCTAGCACTTTTCATCAGCAGTATAGGGTCAGGATAACTTGTGTATTTGTAAATATATTGTACCATTTGTTTGTTTTTCTTTCTGTTCTGTTCTGTTGAAATTGTTCCCGAAGTTTCCTCAGGTTCCTGAAATCGAAAGTATGTTTGGGAATAGATGTAATAAAACCCCCTGTGAAGGATAATAAGCTCTCCATTCCTCAAGTGCAAATTATTCAAGAATGAATGTCCTTTTCTTGATGACTCCCAGGAGTTTATTTTCTGGCCCAAAGCTTTTTCATTCTTGGAGCCTGGATGAAGTTTAGGGAGAAAGAAAATTAAAAGAAAGAAGTTTGTAACAAAGGTAAGAATTATCTCAGTAGCTGTGGCTAGCCAGTTTTTTGGTGGGGATTTTAAAGAATTTCAATCTAGTATAAAACTTCTTGCTCCTTCAATCTTACAAGGATTCTAAATTTCAGTCCTATAGGAATCTGGAGGCTACTGTATCATTGTGATCTGCTGGAAGTCCCTTACTTTTCTGTACCTCATCCACCACTTAGGCCACAGATCTAAACTGTAGCATGAGGGATGATTAACTCAGATGGCAATCTTTACTCCTGGACAGAACTTCTGTCCCAAACCCCTGCCTCCCTTCCTATGCTGGTGAGTGCAAATGAGTAACAGATAAGGAAACTAAAAGAAACATTATCAATTTTTCAAGCCTGGAGCTCAGAACTTATTGCTATTTCTTTGGGTCTCTTTGGGTTCCTTCTTGGTCTTTCTCAGCAATCCAGAGTCAAAGGCACCATTCAAGCAGAAAACATCTCTAGTCCACAATAAGATAGGGCACATGGTTTGGCAAAGAGAGCTCAGATTTAAAGATGTTCAGACCCCTGGGTCTTTAGCTCCCAAAGACTTTGAGTGAAAAGGGGCCCTACCAAAACATGATATTCCTTTAACTTTGGGCTCATCTCCAAGATTGGTGCAAAATTTAGTTTTTCAACAGTGTAAAACAACTATTGTGTTTCTTGATGAATAGTAAACAGTAACATTATAATAATGATCTCACTCATAGGCAGAACATGTCAATCATTCATAAAGCATGAGTGGAGGAATACCAGGAAGGCAACTGCCCTGAAAAAAAAAATCCCACAATCTTTTCATATTTTAACTGATACCTGAAATTTCTTTAACTTGGGATAAAACCTCTCATCATAATAAAAGCAACTATTTATTGAGTACTTACAATACACAGGAATTTTGCCTGTGCTAATCTTCAGTATTTTATGACTTAAAGATTATCTTTACTTTGTATCTGAAGAAACTAAAGCTTGATTTGATTAGGTAATTTGCTCAAGACATATATCTAGGTAAAGAGGAGCTGGTATTCCAACATGGATATTTAGACTGTAAGACTCTTGCACTGTTACAGCACTGCGTGGACACCGGTTCTTTAGGTAAGAAATAGGCTTACCTTAATTGGTTAAACTATATGAAACTGACATATCTGTGAGCAAAAAATGGTCAAATATTGGCAACTTCCCATAATTCAACCAAATACAATTGCCACAAGGAATACCTAGTGATTCATGGTGAAAGTAAATAATTGATTTAGAACCTTTAGAGAGGAAGAAGATTTGATGGGAGTGAGAAAGAGAAATTACTTTGAAGAAGAGGAAGAAAAGCACAAATAGGGGCATGGGAAACTCAAAGACAAAGTTCTCCCACCACATAACTTTCCTGAGAGCAGATATTGAACTATTTGTCTTGTAATCTTGCTTCTGAAAAGAGTCAATCTGAGCCCAGATTCCTATGAACATTTTGTAGACAGCCATATCAACATTTCATGTACAAGTTAAAAGAATAAATTATTTGGGAAAAATTTTTCCATTGCCTTCCTTTAAGCCATTTATTTGTTGTTTCTCTTACTTGGAACTGGAAATATGCTTCTTCTCCGACTGCTTCCAGTTATGTGAGCTGCTACTCTCTGAAGACGTCTTTCACTTACTACGTAAGGAATATTTAGCTGCTTTTCTAAAAGAAAAATGACAAAAAATCTTCAGCACTTGTCAAACCACTTTTCAAATACATTGCTATTCAGAGCTGCTATCGGTCAGACATTGTTAAGTACACTGGGCTTCCAAAGTGGATTGTAAAACAGCCTACATTTTAATATGATGATCCATCTATTCCAGCTTATGTTTAATTTCGAAAGTATTTTTTTTTTAAAGATTTTATTTATTTATTTGACAGAGACAGACACAGTGAGAGAGGGAACACAAGCAGTGGGAGTGAGAGAGGGAGAAGCAGGCTTCCTGCGGAGCATGGAGCCCGATGTGGGGCTCGATCCCAGGACCCTGGGATCATGACCTGAGCCGAAGGCAGACGCTTAACGACTGAGCCACCCAGGCGCCCCTAATTTCGAAAGTATTTTAAATGAGAAGAATAAGCAGTAACTTGGGTCAGAATTTATTGGCATTTCAAAGGTAAGGTCCAACCAGAATATAACAAAATGAAGATTCTGGCCCTTTTCCAAAGCAAACAAACAAATAAGTAAATAACTGTGGACATGTAATAATTCTACTGAGTCATTTAAAGTGCACAAATAACCAAGCACTGGTGAATTTCCACGAGTTATATATAGAAACAATCAGAGCGAACCTAATTCTAAAGGAGTAGCAGTGATAACGAGGGTCTATAGATGCTACAAACTGGTTCCCAATAGTTCATCCCCCGCCCCCGCCCCCCTAAAAGAAATATGAATTGGCATACTGGTCATGATAATCAGTATATAAACATAAGAATCATGAATTCATAGATCATAATAAACAAATAACACTTATTGATCACATTCTGAAGTACTTTGGAGCAGCCTTTTAATATACAAATTCAACAAACTACCCTTTAAAAAAAATCAGCTCAAATTTCCCCAGTGTGCTTACACTGGTTGTTAAGATAAATGATATTCTTTCGTCAAGCAAATATTGCCAGGAATGAGGCACGGCACTATGTCAGACAGGGGTTGCAAAGAATAATCACTGATTACACTGACTGAGCCCTCAAAGGACTTACAGTCTTTTAGGAAAGATATGAACTAGACAGTGAAAATTTATCTGTGAGAAATATAAATAAAGGGGGATGTGTGTTCAGAAGAGGGAAAGATTCCTATTTATTGGAGGACTGAGGTCATGGGAGGGTTTGTGCTAAGGCTTACTCCAACACACCGAAGTGCCCATCACGTCTATGCCAGGCACTCTTTTAGGAGCAAGGAGAAAGAATTAGAGACAGATGAATGCAAGCAAATATTTGAGGTGCAAGGATAATGATCTGAACAGGATGAGGAGGGGCAGACTTGGGAAGGAAGGAACGGAAGAAGGGCATTCTAAGAGATCCAGGACAGGGGCCGGAGGCAGGATGCACAAAGCATTCCTGGGCCACAGCATAGGAGGAGTTCAGTTTCAGGCTTGAACGAGGAGCCAAATGACAGAGGATTTGAATGTGAAGCTAAGAGATGTGGATTGTAAGGACACGGAAAGACTCTGAAAGATTTTGGTAGGAGAAGTGAAGAGATAATGTGTTGTGCTTTAGGCTATCCTATCTCAAAGTAAGGTTTGATGGGTAGAAGGTGGGAGGGCTGGAGACTGGCAAGTTACCAGACTATAACTGATCAGGACTGAGAACAGGAGGCCTTCATCGAGGCTAGTAGGAGGTGGAAATGAAAGGAAGTGGTACAATTTCACAGGAAAGGAATGAATAGGAAATGAGAATCTCTTCCATCTATCTGGTACAAGTTGTTACGTATTCAGGATGGGTGGGCGTCTGCACAGTCCTGAAGACCAAACATATCATGGGGATGCATGACCAATTACATAATACTCTCAGAATGCTCAGCTTTCAAGGTTGATGTGTCCTTTCACCTTCAACTTTCACTGTTAAATAATTCATAATGCCTTGCCTGCCTTTAGACCTTAACACTTTGTTTTAAAATATTCAATAACCGAATTCAATTATAAATATCTTACATTTGAGGTCATTGTAATCTGGGAAAGCCTAAATATAAAAGCAAATTCTAAAGAGGAGATTTCAATAAATAAGTAAACAAACAAACAAAGAGGAGATTTCCTACTGGCTACAGCAAACACTTCGTGGAAAAAGAACCCATGAACATGTCTATTTGGGTGTCATGAATAAATCTTGGTATACTGATTAGCACATGATTTCTACGTCTTATTGTGATGAATAGAGAAGAGTAGTCTTCTTACAACACTGAAAATAGTACATGCATCTACTGTAGACCATGGATCTGTTGTGCCTCATCAGAAGAAGGGGAGTGTTCACCGTTCTGACTACCACTTTCACCTTGGGAAAAATAATCAGAAAGAATGTGTAGACCTTGAGAACAGGTCTTATCCTTCATGTTTAATAAAGCCTATTTAATAAAGAAAAATGGGAGTTGTTAAGCAATGAGGAAGCTTGTTGTTTTGAAAAAAGAGAGTTGGAAAAGTAAAAAGACATCATTACAACACTTACATTAAAGAACTGTTTCTTCTCTGCCAGGCTGCTGTGCCCTAGGCTGGCGGTCTCTGGTATATGTATTCAGGCCTCTGTGGCCAGTAATATGGGGAAATGGGGCTATGGTGAGCCAAATGTGAAAAAGTAGCAAATTTTATTCAATAGTTTTATTGACTTATGTATTCATTAAAAAATATGTATTAAGAACCTTCTATGTGGAGAGATGGTGGTGGCACAATATTATGAATGCACGATCTGCCACTAAATCAGACACTTCAAAATGGTTCATTGTAACATTTTTGAAGGTGGTGGCGTGGGAGGATCCTGAGCTCACATTCTCCCACGGACACACCAAGGCTACAACTGCATATAGAACAATTCTCTCTGAGAAGGACCTGAAGACTAGCAGAACAGATCTTCCACAGCTAAAGTTATAAAGAAAAACCACAAGGAGAAGCGTTGAAAGGGAGCAGAGACAGGTCTGGTCAGGACCCACCCGCAAGGTGATGTGATCTACAAGAGGAGGGGGGATACATAGGTGTGGAGCTCCCCCTGGGGAGCAAGGGAGTCAAGACCCACATGGGGCACTGTCCCCCTGCCTGGGGACCTGCACTGGGATGACAAGCTCTCACAATGTCCGGCTTTGAAAATCAGGGCGGCTCACCTCCAGGAAAGCCAGAGGGCTATAGGAAACCAAGACTCTGCTTTTAAATGGCTTACACACAAACTCACTCACTCCAAGACCCAGCACAGAGGCAGCGGGTTCACAAGTGCCTGGGCCATATGTGAAGGAGATTGATTGACTAATTTCAGGGCATGTGATAGAAAGGCAGGGATCTATAGGCACTTGCTTTGGGAACAGAGAGCTGGAGGCCTTTCCTCTTACCCTCCTTCTGCCTAGCTGGCCTGATGCACTGACCCGTGCCAGTTCTCACTCTCTCCATCTACCTTGCTCGCACCGCTCGCCTCGCCCTGGCATTGCCCTGTGGACCTGCCCCACCCAATCTGCCCATCCTGGTAGAAGGTCCTCTACAACAGCCCGGCTGAGATCAGTGTCCCCTCAAAGCTGCTCCTGCCCTGCCATGGATAGATGCTCAGCATCCCTGATCATCAGGGAAATGCAAACCACAACCACGGTGAGACATCACCTCACACCTGTCAGAATGGCTAATAACAAGAAGACAAGCAACAACAAGTGCTGGTAAGGGTGTGGAGAAAAGGGAACCCTACTGCACTGCTGGTAGGAATATAATTTGGTGCACCCGCTCTGGAAAATAGTATGGAAATTCCTCAAAAAATTAAAAATAGGAAAACCATACAATCCAGCAATTCCACTGCTGGATATCTATCCCAAGAAAACGCAAATGAAATCACTATCTTGAAAAGATGTGTGCATCCTTATGTTCATTGCAGCATTATTTACAATAGCCAAGATATGGGAGCAGCCCAAGTGTCCACTGATAGATGAATGGATAAAGAAGCTGTGGTATATATACACAATGGAATATTATTCAGCTATAAAAGACAATGAATTCTAGCCATTTGAGACACCATGGATGGGCCTGGAGGGTATTATGCTAAGTGAAATAAGTCAGACAGATAAAAACAAATAATGTAAGGTTTCACTTATATGTGGAACCTAAAAACAAACAAAACAAGACAAACAGACACATAAAAACAGAGAACAAACTGATGGTTGCCCAAAAGGGAGTGGGTTGGGGAGATGGGTGAAATAGGTATAGGGGATTAAGAGGTACAAACTTCCAGTTATAAAACAAGTAAGTCACGGTGATATAAAATACATTACAAGGAAGATAGTCAATAATATTGGAATAACTCTGTATGGTGACAGATAGTAACTATACTTATTGTAGTGAGTATTTTGTAATGTATGTAAATGTCAAATCACTATGATGTACCCCTAAAACTAATATATTGTTGTATGTCAACTCTACTTCAATGAAAAAATAAAATGAAATGAGAATGATACCTCAAAAAAAAGTTACTTGTATGTTATGTGAATTTCATCTCAATCAAAATACACACACACACACACACACACACACATGCACATGAAAGGTGTTACACCTCAGGGCCAGGGGGATAAAAGAATCTACTAGGTTTGGAGCATCAAGTTAGGGGCTAGGTATAGACAGATGAGAGAAACAGACGTGTTCTGTCTTTGTGGATCTAATTTAATTAGTGGGGAATCAGATAGCACACAAATAAAAAATATATATACAAATAAAAGGAAATGCACAAGATAAGTGCTATAGAAATAGCAGGGTGTGGGAGGAACTTACTTAGAAAGGTAGGCAGGGAATTTTTCTCTGAAGAGGTAACAATGAGGTGATAGGATCAGAATGAGAAGGAGTCAGTTATATGAGAAGCCAGGAACGGCAGAAGCCAGCCTGGGCAACAGCCCTCAAAGGGAATGTGGGTTGAAACAGGCCGCTGACCATGAACAGGAAGGTGGTCATGGCTGAGGGACCACAAGATGAGAAGTGTGGTGGGTAAAGGATTGCTGGGAAAGATGACGAAGCGAAGGGCTCTTGCGTAAAGAAAGGCATAGAGCCTCGTGGTGGTCAGAAGCAAAGAAGATGGGTTACGTTGGGGCCCTCATTTATCTTACCTCCAACCATGTTCCAGAAAGGATTCAGATGACTTATGTACAACACATTTGAAAGTAAAAAGTAAATAACTGAAGAAATCAAGGTGAAAGGGAAATCCATGGTGGAAAAACAAGATTCAGATGAAATAAAGTTTTGACCACAGGTCGGGCCCCAGAATTGGCTCTAAGCTTTCTAACTGCCAAACACAAATAGGAAAATAGAATCAAGTGGCTTGAGAAACTGACTCGCAGTCCGAGGGGGGACGTGTGGATGGGAGCAGAGAAAAAGGGCTGGAGAGCTATTCCCCCTGTCATGAAGTCGACAGTAGAAAATTAAAATAACAAACAAACAAAAAATACTACCTGGAACTGCAGGAATGGTTTCCTCATAGGTTTTCAAAATCATCTGCAAACAGTATTGAATAAATCTTGTTAATTTCCCTAAAAATTTCAACTGACTACAGAATGTCTACGACCCTTCTTGCTGATGTCTAAGATGTCATTTCTACGTCAGATAGGAACCTCTGAAGCTTTAGCTGTTCAAGCACAGGGTTTGCGCGGGGCTGGGTGGGAGCTGGGGGAATACTGAGGCAGAGGCTGCTGTGGAAAGTTCTGTTCCAAAGGCCACACGTGGAGCAGCCCAGGAGGAAGGTGCCATCTGGCAAGTTAGATGAAGCTAATGTTCCCCAAACCTCCTTGTGGCTGCTGGATGTGGTGCCCAGGCCTCCTCAGTTTCTCCGTGTGGGGTGTGGGTCTGCAGGCAAGTGTGTGTGTAAATGCACTGTGTAAGAGTGTTTTCAGGGGCTTTGAATGGCTGGGCAGACCCAAGCCTCAAGGGGTAAGGCACGCTTCGCTCTCTCTCATGAGACCCACAGACGTATAGAGCCCATCAAGGCAGGACCTGGCCACACTGTGTCATTCTCTCACTTCTGACACGTGGCCAGGGCATCCTTCACATAAACGTGTTTTACCAAGTGCCAATACCTTTACTAAACAACTAGTATCACCTTCTTTGTACTAACCTGTTGGGAAAACCAGTAAGAAAGAGGGAAACCTTAGTCTTTCTATTAGATGAGCTAGTCGTGCTGAGCGCATCCGTGCCTTCTAAAGTCCCCTCCACTTAGTTCTATCACCTGGGCTTTTGTCCATCACTGCCCTCCTTTTCCGCCACTGTTGTTCCTTTTGAAACTTCCAGAAACTCCCCTCCTCTGTACTCCCACCCCAAACCAGAAGCTCTCTGCTTTCCCCTTGGTCTCAAACGCTGATCCGATAAGGGCAGGTCGGACCTTAGC
The DNA here is from genome assembly GCF_004348235.1 of Phoca vitulina. Taxonomy (NCBI): domain Eukaryota; kingdom Metazoa; phylum Chordata; class Mammalia; order Carnivora; family Phocidae; genus Phoca; species Phoca vitulina. Next base: position 69,160,908 of record NW_022589711.1, on the reverse strand, counting down.
CCAGTGGGCATGCGGTGGTGGCCTCAGCATAGTCTCTCTGTCTCTCTCATTCTGGGATAGAAGTTAGGAAGGAAGGAAGGAAGGAGCAGGAAAGAGAGAGGGGTAATTCCTATAGTGTGGGAGGCAGAATGAAAAATGATGACAGTCTGGTCAGATGGACCAGATTCAAATGTGTCAATCACTAGCTCTTGGAGACTTTGCTCAAGTTACTTAACCAATGTGAACTTTAATTTCTTCATCTATTTAAAAAAAAAAAAAAGAGGAAGAAGGGGCCTAGTTGGTTGAGCATCCAACTCTTGATTTCAGGGTCAGGGTCAGGGTCATGGGATCCAGCCCCAAGTCGGGCTCCACACTCAGTGGGGAGTCTGCTGGAGATTCTACCCTCGTCCCCCTTAGGTTCTCTCTCTCTAAAATAAATAAATAAATCTTAAAAAAAAAAGAAAGAGGAAGATAATAATTTTGATTCCTTCCTCACAGAGCTATTCTGAGGATTAAATGAGATACCATATGGAATAGGGATAAGATGTTTACTGGAAAATAATCTGTTCCATTAATGGTGTCTGAAAAAAATGGGAAATCCTTCCCCCCTACCCTGCCACCACCTGTCTGTGTCCTCTCCCAGCCTCTCCCTATTCTAGTGAGTGGCAATGTGTGCGAATGGGAGGGAGTGAGAGAACAACAAGAGAGAGGTATGCGGAGTCTATCCCCACTACTTCTCTAACCCCCCACTCCCAGCCCCAGCATCCAGCCCCCTTCTTAGGCTTCAGATTTATGCCCTAGTTCTGAGTTTCTCTCCCCTGCCACCTGTGGGTTGCCCCCACCAACCCAGGGACTGCCGAGTCCCATTCCTCAGTCTCCTCAGGAGGCCCCCCATCCCCCACCCCAGGCTTCCTGGTCCTCACCACCTGGGGCAATGGAGTCACTGCTGCTTTGGTATAGCTTGTGTACAGTGGGCACCCTGCCCTGGCCTCCAGGTGAGGTCGGATTTCATTTCTCATAGAAATGGCCTCCTCGGGGACATCTGGGCTCTACCATAAAGACTGCTTGGGTTATCAAGTGGAGCCCTAACCACAAGCATAACATTGTTTCTATGCAAACACAGACTGAACACCAAACAATGGACTTGTAATCATATCTTTAAAATGCACCTCCTTCCTGCACTGGGAATGTCCCCAGTGTTTTTTTTTTTTTAAATAATGATGTTCTTTCACAGTTTACAGAGTATTTTCATACCCATGTTCTCATCTGACCTTTCCGGACAGGCAGAAGGTAAAACTATGAAAGTAAAATTACGTAATTTAGTGAAACAGTTTGCTGACATAGTGTTTCTGCTAGAAATCCTGTTTAAGCAACTTCCATAAACAGATATTTTGTAATTGGTTATTTATTAACTATAAATTGAGATGTCATCACCTTCAATTTCTCAAAGTATCTCTTTCTTCCCTCTTCTTTTCCTCTTTCTTCATCTCTACATGCATACAAAAATAAATATATGTTTAATTCCAGAGATCAACAAGGCTGGAAGAGTATAAAACACCAGTATTTGGTTTCTTCTGTCTTCTGAGCAACAATACCAAAATCACACACATCTTTTATTGTTGTGTGACCTGGAACATATTGCCCTGTCTCTGCCTCAATTTCCACAATGGGAGATAAAAAAGGTTAGACTCAATGGGGAGGCTCTCTGGAGTAGAGGAGTGAACTCTAGACCAGGAGTCAGCCAGGACCCACTGTTTGGTGCTATTCCACTTTCTCCTAGTTCTATGAATTCAGGGAAAATCACTTAAACATTCTGGGCCTCAGTTTCCTCCTTTGCAAAATGAGGCATCTCCACTTGATGATCTTAAGTGTTCCCTCTCCTGCGACCTTCCACGCCTGCTGATGGCGTGACCCGGTGGTCCACCTACCTTTCTAACAACCTGACGGAGTTGCCACTTCACTTGCCAGCAAGGGTTGTTCATACTCTCCTCATCATCGGGGTCCCAAGGGATATCATCTTCCTTTAAGAAACAAGCGATGCCACTTTGGGAGTACTTGTCCTGCATCTGGGTTAAGATGGAATAGAACACAATATTACACACAAGAGCTTTTTATTTTTGTTCATTTACGAGTTAAAGCAAGAGGAACTGATGGATGACAGATTCAGAGACATCTTGGCACCTTAGATAAGCTCATGGCTTGAAATAAAAGCAAGCATGCTGTCCTTTGTCCAGTGAATACAAGGAAGCAGCTGGATATTGTGGAAAGGTTACAGGTGTGGGCCAGACGTCCTGGGTCACAATGACCTTCACTGCCCCGGTGTGTCTCTCAACAAATTGCTTTTTCTCTTCCGTGTCTGTTTTTTATTTGATTTTTGAGCTGGTTCAATGTGGTGATCTTTGAGGTCCTTTCCAGCTCTGGGATGGTGCGGATCCCATTCTAAAGATGGGAAACCACCTAGGTACAAAGTAGGCAATAGAAGGGCGCCTGGGTGGCTCAGTCTGTTAAGTGTCCGACTTTTGATTTCAGCTCAGCTCATGATCTCAGGGTCATGAGATCAAGTCCTGAATTGGGCTCTGGGCTCAGCGTGGAGCCTGCTTAAGATTCTCTCTCCCTCTCCCTCTGCCCCTCCCCGCTCAAGCATTCTCTCTCTCAAAAAAAAAAATAAATAAATAAATAAAAAGGTAGGCAATAGAGTCCATTTAAATTCCAGAATCCTAAATAAAAATTAAACAAGTCCTTTGTGGCCTTTGGGGTGCAGGTAATGTTCTGTTTCTTGATCTGAGCTTTTGGTGTTGGGTAAATTCTAGTTACTGTTGTGATTTCTACTCCTCTGGATGGCAGAATCTTAAACATATTGCCACTGGAAATTTTAACGTTGTTTTATTAAATGTCCACACTAGCCAGGGATTTACCTCCAGACACTTGAAACACCATTTGAAGGTTTGTCCCCTCCTTCTGATTGAGAGCAAACATTTATAATGACCAGGTAATTGTCAACAAAGTCCTAGCTTCATATTAAACACACACACACACACGTATACACACACACACACACACACGCACTCACAAACCCAAATGCATGCACGCATACATCCCAAATCATCCAGCACATTCCAGGCTGATAACTGGTTAATTTTACAAAGAAAAACGGGAAGTCCACTCAAGGTCGGACATTAGGTTTTTTCTTTTTTCCTGTTTTTGTTTTTAACAACTGGGATTGAGGAGATATTATTTCCCTGTACAAATCCGAATTGCCTTTCTCTGGAGAAATAAATGGGGAAATGGCCATTTTTATCTGTCGTTTGAACTCAGGGGACTCCAAAGCTTGAAGGAAAGATCAAACTTAATGATGCTCCTTCCTATAAAAAGACAACCTCATTCCAAATCAAAATAACTTGTTTATGAGAGGTCCCAGCCAGAGTCACATTGTTCTGTGCCCAGCCATGTACCCCTCGGACATTTGATCAATCTCCCTCAAGGGCAAAAGTACAAACCTGAGTTGATGAATTCCTTCCACGTACTCTGGCATAGAACATTCATTTACTTTTAAAAAAATGTTTACTTTCTTTCTTCCTGTTTTTAATTACAAGAGCCAAACATTCAACTTAGTAGATGTATTAGGGGTGACAGCTGGGGCCACCTGAGTGGAGATATGACCAGAGGTGGAGTTAGACAACATTGCTTTGCCCCTTCACTCCCCATGCTCTTCTCCTGTAGACATCTATTTGCATCTCCAATATCTGTGGGAGCTAAAAAGCATTTCCCGGGAAGGAACTCAATTGGGTGTGCTTTAGAAATACAAGAACATATCCAGCAACTGGGGGTGGGGAGGCTCAGAGAGGAGGAGCTGGATTCAGTACAAGGCCAGAGGGTGGTTCCAGGAAGAGCAAGTTAGCTACATTGGACAACGTCCCAGCGCAACCAGTATGGGTGTTTTCTGGCCAGACATTGGTTTGATGAAACTGAATAAACAGGCTCACAGACTTCTCTAACTTGTTGAGATGAAAAGATGTGCATGACACAGAGAGGAAGGCAATTTATTTTCTTCCTTCACAGCAGCTGGAAAGTCTCTCAGCCTGAAAGGATGAAGAACAGGAGAAGCTAGGGCCAGGGGCAGGAGAAGGCAGAGCTGAGAGCTGCCTGGGGACCATGAAGTAAGGGAGCTGGCAGCTTCCTGAGAACTGAAGAGGAGTGTGAGAGGGTGGGAATGCAGCAGGGCCCAGCCCAGGCCAGAACCAGCTGCGGCCTAGTGGTTCTGAACACCGGCTGGGGATTTTCCGGAAACACCTCTGGGAGGTGGGAGGGAGAACCCTGAAAATTGAGTAAGATCCTAGGTCTACATGGGAGGGAGGTTGACAAGCTAATGTGACTCCATTGTTACCCCAAATTTAATGAAGCCTAGAAACATTGATGGTATACAGGCAACCTGCAAAATATAGAAAAGTAACAAATGCTTTTCTAAGTGAAAAATAAACAAACAAAAAACCCACTAAAATCACCCTAATCCTACTTCTTAATTAACCTCTAGACGATCCCTCTTGTTTGCTGGGTTGTATGTGGGCAATTGTGTGTATGGTTGTTTTCTCTTAAGACTATATAAAAATGTCATGTTCTTTAAGCCTACAAAAAATCATATATAGATAGCATAGATATTTTTTAGGGCATTCTCTGTAGAAAATTTATAAAATATAGAAAAATAAAGAGGAAAAAAGACATTCATAACCATACCATCTAGAGATCACAATGATCAACATTGTGGTATTTCACCTTCTAGACATTCTATGAATAAAGACTGATTTCCAAACAATCGAAACCCAGAAGGAAAGCCCCAACCCTCCTCCCCATCCCTACATGTTTCTTGCATATTTGGTGATTTCTCCTACAGACTTTGACCAGTGCTGGTGACTAGTTGCCTAAGCAAGGGGGTGCCCTGGTTGTTTCCAGAATGATTCATGATGATTAATGTGATGAATCCCTCTCTGTCCTTTTTTTTCCACATCCTTCTCACTTCAAAGCATGAATTTCTTGAAGCATATTTCAGACTGAGCTATTCTCTCTTTAACCACATCTGGGTGTTGGGGGCCGGGGGACGTGCGTGCTATTTTCATTTGCACGCCACTCAGACAGCTTTTGCACCAAGTGCCTGCTCTTCTGCTCCAGAAGCCCCAACAGGTGGATTTCCACCGTGACTGCTGTGGGTGCCATCACAAACATGGTGGTTGTCTACGCCAAGGCCAACCAGTCCTTGGCAGGGCTTGTGGTCTCCAGGGTGGACTCCTTTGCCAGCTGGCTCGGACGCTTCCAGGCGGTGGCACTGACTTTCTCTGCTGCCCTGACATGCATTTCTGAGAATCATTTTCTGCAAACCACAAGTAGCATAAAGAACCATTTACGGAGATTGGTGGCTAAGGGTCCCCTTCTCCTTTGTCCTTCCCATCTATGATGCCGCAGTGATAGGCAGTCCCCTTGTCATAAAATGTTCCTAGAGAGACATAAAACTTTAGAGGCTAAGCCCATATTTAGTGTTCGGGCTTGCTAGTTTCTACAGGCTTCTTTGTGCTTATTTGTGAAGGTCCGATCAGATGTTACGCAGCCCTCCTTAGGCCACACTCCCTATAATCCTTGCTCAGTCTATCTTCTGGAAATTTTCATCAGCCAAAGTGGAATCTGTGATCTGTTTTAGGAAATTAATTTTCTTAAACTTTATTTTAAAGATTTTATTTATTGATTTATTTGAGAGAGCGAGAGTGCATGAGCTGAGGGAGAGGCAGAAGCATATTCCCCACCGAGTGGGGAGCCTGATGTGGGGCTCAATCCCAGGACCCTGGGATCATGACCTGAGCCAGAGGCAGACACTTAAGCAACTGAGCCACCCAGGTGCCCCTAGGAAATTAATTCTTATGTTAAATATGCTTTTCCAAGTTCTACACAGGCAACCAAAGAGACTCAGATTCATTTTTCCTTGCAAGCATTCCTGATGAAGTGGGTGATGACTTCAAGAGACTTCTCAATACTAATTACAATGGCTATAGTTTACTGAGCACCCATCTAATGCCATGGCTCAAAACTGGGCTTTCCCTTTAACCTGTTTTATAATTTTGGGCAAATCACCTAACTTCCTGAGCCTTATTTATCTGTAAAATGGGGTAATTCTATTTATAAGATTGTGATGAGGATCAAATAGAGCAATATTTTGCCAAGTTTCTGGAACACAGTATTTGCTCAACATTGGTTAATTTTCCTCCCTTTCAGGCACTCTCAATGAAGTCTTCCGTATGTCTATACATATATGTATCCATATGTAACTATGCAATCAAGAAAAATGTATGCATGTGCAGAGACGTTAAGCTTTATTCAAGATTTCCATTTTTATAGTTGACTTTATTTTTTATTATTATTATTTTTTTAAGATTTTATTTATTTATTTGACAGAGAGAGACACAGCAAGAGAGGGAACACAAGCAGGGGGAGTGGGAGAGGGAGAAGCAGGCTCCCGCTGAGGGGGCAGCCCGATGCGGGGCTCGATCCCAGGACCCTGGGATCATGACCTGAGCCGAAGGCAGACGCTTAACGACTGAGCCACCCAGGCACCCCTTTATAGTCGACTTTAAAAAAACACTTGATCATATACTCAGAGAAGTGCATGAGTCTGCTCAGTCAAGAACTAGTTAATTCAGTCTTAAAATTAGGCCAACTTGTAATGTCAGCAAACTGAGGGAATGACTTGCGTAATAAAGAGACAGACTCGTTCTGTGTATCCTGCAAAGTTAACAAAGGTTAGGACAGGCTAGCTCCGATTTCACAAACACAGCAGTATTCCAGCTTCTAAGGTAGACTTAGAACTAGAGGCATGTTTATAGTTACACTGATGTTTTAGTTACAAATATCCAGACTCTTCTGTGTCTGCCCTAGAGCAAAGCTGACCTTCCGGGTCATCTAAGGGTAGCCCCTAATTTTCATAATTACTTGCAAATCAAACAAGAGTCTACGTCATCCAAATCCAAAGGAAAAATTTGCAACCATTTGAGATAAGCAAATGTATACTCCACAGGGTATACAAACTGCATTTCCTTAACAGATACTCGCTCTATGGCATTTGGATAATTTATATTTTTCTGAGACCCTTCTACTTGCATTTCCTAGCCAGCTGGTAGATGCAATGTTGCTTTATCATAATGTAGCAGGATGCAGTGTGCATCCAAGGGTGCAAATATGTCAACCCTGTGGACACCCTGTTGTGGAGGAAGGAGTGTTATTTAGGTGCCCAAAGAACTGACTTCAGCTCCGCTTCCAAAGCCCTGTCTGAGCTATGTCATTTTGTCTGGGGGTCTCTAGGCTCCTCATCTATAAAATGGAGGGAGGGGGGTATCCAAAGTTCCTTCCAGCTCACAATTCTCTACTATATAATACACAATTAGTCAAAACATACATTAGAAGCCCAAAGCTAACTTGGTTTATTTTCAGCCATTTTGCATTCATAGTTCCAAAAGTTTTATATAGTTGAGAAATGCAGGAACTAAAATGGCACAAAGGTTTTTTTTCCCCTCTGTCAAATGTACCTGCATTCATACTTGGACCACCCACAGATATAGAACCAACGTTTTATTTTCCATTATTTTATCACGAACATAAAATGTGGAGTCCATCTGGTAACGGACTTTATTACAGACTTTATGCATGACACGTCTGCGGCTAGGGAATAGACGAATGCCAGTCCTTCATATCCTCCCTATGGTCAACACAGAAATGCCACAGATCTCAAACCAAAACATGTTTCAAAGATCGGACTTACCCCCCACCCCATATCCTGGAGGAAAAAGATAAATCTGATGACATTCTAAGACTTAGTGCCTGCTTTAGTTCAATTGCTAGTATTATAAAATGCTCATGCTGTTGAAGAGAAAAAACAAACCAGGTTAGGAGTTTTGTTCCTGCGTCTGCTAGTAGCTGGTCGAGCCAGCTCTGTAACTGCACGCTGATCACACAATCCTTTCAACTCACACGTCTGCAAGGTCCTCAGTATTCACATGCGTTAGCAGTTAGGGTCCACAGGCAGAGAGAGGGAACTTTTTTTTTTTTTCCCTACTGTAAATTCTTCACAGAAGAGGACACGGAGGCAGTTAACCCCGGGGTGGCTGAGAGCCTCTGTCAGGGACCGTGTGCATGGTACTGACCTGTTTCAGCTCCCTGGTGAAGTACATGTAAGTCACTGCCACGCAGAGGGACTGCAGGAGCACTGTAAAGATCAGGATCAGCACGCACGTCTGCCCGGGACTGGGGCCCCCCAGGGCCTGCATTTCGCCGTGGTCCTGTCCAAGTCTCACTGCTGCAAAGGCAGCCGGGCAGCAGGTTATTGCTGTCAAACCAACGACGAGGGGTGGAGCTCTTCTTAGGTTTCACTTATTTAAAAATAGAATCAAAACAAAACTGAAAACAACAGGCTAGGAAGAGGAGAATTCCGGGAAGCTCTCTCCATTTTATAGGAATGTCAGGGACCAAGGAGGGAAACAGACATTAAAAATTTTTTAAACTGAAAGGGCTGTGTGTTGGGTCAAAGAGCTGCTTCCCCAGTGCTGGGGGCCTTTTGGGTCCCGTGGCTGTGCCTTTGCCCAGCGACTGTGCTAATTCCTAGGCTCCCATGCTGCATCTCATGCCAGCAACCTATCCCTGGGAGCAAGACCACAGATCTGACCATCAGCTGGGGCCACTCTAGTCTGGAGATGCAGGCTGCATCGGGAGAAGCTTCCTTTGTCATCTCGCCAACGTCACTCCGTGGCCCCATGCAGCAGTTCAGCGACCTGGCTGGTGTCTTTGGTTGGGAGGCTGTGTGGTGTGGGGGTTAGCAAACAACCTCGGGGGCTCAGACTGCCTGGAGGCAGATGTTGGCCCTGCTGCTTCCTGGTGTGAAACCCTACCTGGGTTTTTAAGGGCTTTGTCCTTAAGCTTCAGCATCCTTGAAGTGGGGATGATAGTAACACCTACCCCAAAGTGTAGCTGGTGGATGAAATGAATTACTCATGCCTGGCTTCCTGGGGGTGCTTGGCAAATATAGCCTATAACCTTTCTAGCTACAGACATGGAGACTGGAGTGGACAAGAGGATGGAGCAGGGCCTGCTCACCAACTTAAAAATTAAGTCCCTATTTAGTCCTAAGTGAGATTTTATTGACAGTGCGATATGGAATTCCAGAAAATGTCAGAAAGACCAAGGAAATGTACCTGAGTGGTTTAGACAAGATATATTCATGCCCAAGGATTAATGAGGTAAGAAATGTAAAGCATTCATCGTGGTCCCTGGTTCCGCAACCCCAACTGTGTATATACATTTGCTTTTCCATCTTTATCTAGGTTATTATTTACGTACGTTAAAATTCATCAATTTCAAAGGTATGGTATACCTTGATAATTGTATACAAGGTGTAACCACCACCACGATCAAGTTATAGAATGCTTACTTTGCTTTAAAAACTTTCTTCAGGGGCACCTGTGTGGCTCAGTTGGTTAAGCGTCTGCTTTCAGATCAAGTCATGATCCCAGGTGTCTGGGATCAAGCCCAGCGTCAGGCTCCCTGCTCAGCCAGGAGTCTGCTTCTCCCTCTCCCTCTGCTACTCCCCCCGCTTATGTGCTCTCTCTCTCTCAAATAAATAAATAAATAAAAACTGTTTTCATCCCCCTTTGCCTGAGTTCAGTTTTGAGACACTTCATTGAGTCCTGTGGCTATCTCTAATATTGACTTTCTAGGTTATTTTAAGAAGGTAGGTTATCTCTCTGGATGTGCTTCTGCTCTTATAAAATGAAGAATGTTGAAACAGACTTGTTCCTAGGGGCTCTCCCAGTATATTCAGAAAACAAGGAGGTGGGGACCATACGGGCAGGATCTCAACTTTGCCTCTCAGTCCTTGAGAGCCAACGGATGTGGCAGATACTAGTGGGTAGAATCCTGTGGTCCCTTGAGACAGACTAGGTTTCCATTCCCTCTCTTGGTACTGTGTAAACTTTTCTAAGCCCACCTGCTTCTTCATCTACCATATCAGACTCTTTTTTTTTAAGATTTTAGTTATTTATTTCAGAGAGAGAGAGAGAGCACGAGAGGGGGGAGGATCAGAGGGAGAAGCAGACTCCCTGCTGAATAGGGAGCCTGACGTGGGGCTCGATCCCAGGACCTTGGGATCATGACCTGAGCCCAAGGCAGTTGATTAACTGACTGAGCCACCCAGGGGCCCTCAGACTCTTTTTTTTAATTGAGATATAACTGACATGTAACTTTGTATTAGTTTCAGGTTTACAGCATAATTTGATATATTTGCATATATTCATATTATTTGTGTATTTTATAAAATAATCACCATAAGAAGTCTAGTTACAGTTCATCACCACACATAGGTACAGAATTTTTTTGTGTGTGATGAGAACTTTTATGAGTGACTCTTTTAGCAACTTTCAGATATATAGTACAGCATGACTAACTATAGTCACCATGCTGTACATTGCATCCCCACGACTTATTTATCTTATAACTGAAAGTTTATATCTTTTGACCACCTTCACCCATTTTACCCACCCCTCCCTCTGGCAACCACAACCACCAATCTGTAACCTTTGTCCGTGAGTTCAGATTTTTCTTGTTTTTTGTTTGTTTTGCCTTGTTTTTTAAGATTGCACATATGAGTGAGATCATATAGTATTTGTCTTCCTCTGACTTATTTCTCTTAGCATAATACCTTCCAGGTCCATCTGTGTTGTCACAAATGGCAGGTTTTCCTTCTTTTTTATAGGTGAATAATATTCCATTGTGTATATATACCATCTTTTCTTTATCCATTTATCCATTAATGGACACTTAGGTTGTTTCAGTATCTTGGCTATTATAAATAATGCTGCAGTGAACATGGGGGTGAACTTCAAGTGAACATCAAGATAGTGATTTTATTTCCTTTAGATAAATGCCGAGAAGTGAGATTGATGGGTCATATAGTAGTTCTATTTTTAATTTTTTGAGGAACCTCCACACTGTTTCCACAGTGGCTCTACCAATTTACATTCCCACCAACAGTGCACAGATGTTCCCTTTTCTCCTCAGCCTTGGTGACACTTGCTGTCTCTTGTCTTTTTGATACCAGCCATTCAGACAGATGTGAGGTGATATCTCATTGTACTTTTGATTTGCATTTCCCTGATGATGAGTGATTAGCACATTTTCAGGTACCTGTTGATCATCTGTATGTCTTCTTTGGAAAAATGTCCACTCAGGTCCTCTGCTCAGTTTTTGATTGGACTGGTTTTTTTCTATTGAGTTGTATGAGTTCTTTATATATCTGGGATATTAACCCCTTATCAGGTCTATGATTTGCAAATATTTTCTCTCATTCCATATGTTGCCTTTTCATTTTGTTGATGGTTTCCTATGCTGTACATGAGTTGCGTGCAGGTCAGCTACTCTCCCAGAAACCTCACATCACATTATAATGAAAGTAAGGCTCAGACTAATTTCTCCCACACATGGAGCTATCACTAAACAAACACTTACTAGCAAACTGAAACAACCAGATCACCTGCCCTGCAACTCTTTATGAAGTCCCAGTTGTTTATTGTCTTGAGATGAGCAGTTCTCAGCCTTTTCTGGCCATTGAAATCACCTGAGGAGATTTAGAAAATACTGATTCCTGGGCCCCACCCCAGAGATTCTGAAGTAAGTGGTCTGGGGTGTACCCTGGGCATGAGAGGGTTTTTAATCTCCCCAGATGATTCCAATATGCAGCCAGAGCTGAGAACAACTGACCTCTAAAAAATTTTAGATGCTCAGACTATCACCTTACACAAAAGGTTCATTGAAGCCAGGAGTGACTGTATTTCATTGACTCTTCTCTTAGCACCAGGCAATTGGAATCCTCTTAATTCACAGCTGGACATCGAACAGGTTAGGAAACCTTAAATATCAATAATTTCAACAGACACCATGTCTAATATTCATTATTAACAAATCACTACTTCTACCAATGAAAACCAATTTCTGACTTTCATTGTGCCAATTAGCAGAGTTTATGGTGTGGGTGTGGCATGAACAATAAGAAGTATGGTAGCTCGGAGGGCCAGCTCTGTAATGAGAATGACAGCGACCACCTGTGGGTGTCAATTCATAGAACTCAGGACCTAGGGGATAATTTAAAGTAGTACGTTTTATTTTTTGTTTTTTTCTAAAAGTTGTATTTATTTATTTTAGAAAGAGAGAGAGGGCATACATGCGAGTAGGGGGAGGGGCAGAGGGAGAGACTCTCAAGCAGACTCCCTGCCTAGCGCAGAGCCGGGCGTGGGGTGGGGGTGCAGGGCTCCATCCCTCCACCCATGAGATCACGACCTGAGCTGAAATCATGAGTCTGACGCTCAAGTTACTGAGCCACCCAGGCGCCCCTTAACTAGCACATTAAAAAATCACATTGTGTTCATGGTTCTCAATGCTGGCTGCATATTGGAATCATCTGGAAGCTTTTAAAAACATCAAAGACTGAGTCCCACCCCATAACTTTTAAATCAGAAGTTCTGGTGGTAGGACCCAGATATTGGTATGTTTTTAAAGTTTCCTCAGGTGACTCTTATGTGCAAGCATTCATTTGTGATGAAGCCCTTTGAAGTAAATTGTTGGCATCATAAAAGGTGGCTAAGCTAATACATTAGACATGACAACAAAGACTAATAAAATCAAGCAGACAGTATCATCAATATTTACCTTTTATAGAATTTTTTATTAAAATTTCAGTGCCAGCTCGTAACTACTCACTCTAAGAATGTGTAAGTTTATAAAAAGAACAAGAGCAAGATTTGAAGAAACACAACACTGGAAACACAAGTACTGGAAACACATGTTCCTGATTGAACCCCACCCTTTATCAAGCCCTGAATTACTTAATCTAATGAAGGGTGTGTTCCAAGGCTAAGATGACACCCCAAAGTACCTGAACTCTTACTCTGGAACAAAGGCTGGTAAATATTTTCTGGAAAGGACTGGGTAGTAAATACTCTAATCTTTGCGATCTCGGTTACAACGACTCGACGTCGCCAATGCAGGGCAAAAGCAACTGCAGATGCTACATACATAGGGGGACTGTGCTCTAATGAAACTGCCTTCACCAAGACAAGAAGTGGGCCAGATTTGTGCTGACGGCCTAGGTGGCTGGCCTCCACCCTGGGGCAGTTCTGGAAGCCTGGTCACCAGCAGGATCAGCACCCCCTGGGAGCTTGTTAGAAGTGCACATTCCCAGGCCCCCACCCTGGACCTCCGGACTTGCAAACTCTGGGGCTAGGCCCCTGCAAGCCCTCCAGGTGATGCTGATATGCATTAAAATATGAGAATTGGTACTCTGGAATAATCCTTCCATGTGCACAGGGACATCCTGTGTAGCTGTTTAAAGTCTACCTCTGGGCATTCTTATTCAGTAGGGCTACCAGAGGACCTAGTCTCTCTTAAGAATTTCAACAGAGGGGCGCCTGGGTGGCTCAGTCAGTTAAGCATCCACCTTCTGCTCAGGTCATGATCCCGGGGTCCTGGAATTGAGCCCCCCATCAGGCTCCCTACTCTGCGGGGAGCCTGCTTCTCCCTCTCCCCCACCTGTGCTCTCTCTCTCTCTCAAATAAATAAAATCTTAAAAAAATTTCAACAGAATTCTTAGATAAAGGGACTCATAACAGCTCTCCAGAAGTAGAAGCATGTACTTTGGATTGTCTTCCCTCACACCACCCTATGGCAGGAGACCATACAATCAGGCCCATTTTACTCATGAGAACACAGGCTGCGAGGAATTTTGCAAATTTTCCAAAGTCACACAGTTAGTAGGGGCAGATCCAGCGTTCCTACCTCACTCATTCTGACTCCGGAGCCCTGGCCGCAACCACGACCATTCCACCTGCCCCCTCCAACTCTAGGAGCAAAGCCCTCCGGAATTTGCAACTAGTGATCGACTACTTAAGAAAGTACTTTTGTTTGGGTCATCTCACTTTGATTTAGGGAAAAGAAATTACTTAATTTGATTCGAGGAAGAACATTCACCTGTGCTGTGGGCATTTAGCTAAAACCTGAATCTATTTTCATTTCCCAGGTTCCTGGAGTCCTAACCAGAGAACTCCTTTTCTACTCTGGGCTGCAACTTGGCTACAGGAATGCAAATTTCCAGAGGAGAGCTCTTTACAATTTATAGAGTACTTTCACTCACATGTTATGTGTGACAAATGAACCCACACGCCCCAAATGTTCTGAGCAATATTAACTTCTTTATTTTGTCCATAATTAACCTCTTTATTCTCATGAGGGCTTCAAGCTGAGAAGCAGGGTGGGGGAATCTGCATGTTCATCTCACTTTGATCTCAGTGGTTTTCAAGCCAATACATATTAAAATCACCAGGAAGCCTGTTGAAAGCGTGGCCTCCTGGGTCCCCACTCAGATTAACTAATTCTGCAGCTTTCTGCCTGCACCCCTGCCCCACGGCCCAAACAGAGCCTGAAATAAGGCTGCGTGAAGGAAAGCAAGGGGACATGATGCACAACCTTCTTCTGCCTCTGGGGTCTGTGCACCCCTCTTCGATCCTCACCTCTGCCCCACTTGCTCTCTTTCTTGTTCTCCTTCTTTCTACAATCCTCTCAAGCTAAAGGGGGGCGAGATTTTCTTTAATTCGTCCTAACGTATCCTCATTGTCCCATAGACCTCCAAGCCTGCCATAGGCAGAAGAGCTGTTTTCTAAACTGTAAGAGAATTTATGTGACTCGAAATTTTCATAGTTGATTTTTCTATCATCTATCTATCATCTATCTATCTATCTATCTATCTAGATATCTATCTGACAGAGCAAGTGAGAGAGCACAGGCAGGGGGAGCGGCAGAGGGAGAAGGAGAAGCAGACTCCCCACTGAGCAGGGAGCCCGTTGTGGGGCTCGATCCCAGAACCCTGAGATCACCACCCGAGTCGAAGACAGACGCTTAACAGACTGAGCCACCCAGGAGCCCCTTTACTTGATTTTTTTTATGCTACTGTGAAGGGCCAGAAAGGAGTGAGGTTGGAGCAGATAAAGGAAAGTAGAAGTACTCTCTCTCTCATAGCTATTGTCTTGCTACGTCATCTATTTTGAATGTCAGAATCCGAATATAAATTCTTTTGTTCTCTTTGCAAACCTTCTGAAACGAATTATACTCTCCCTCCTCATCTTCACCCCCACCCCACCCTTACTCCCACCCCTATCCCTCTTCACAATTACCTTGTGTATACACATACACACACACACACACACACACACACACACACTTGGGTCAGTCCAGGGAAGTAGGGAGCATTAACATACTCAGGCAAAGAAGAAAAGCACGTTGATGTTTCTCCAAAATGTTAACCCCATCACGTTCAGTGTGCGTTCCAGTCATTCTCTTGCCATTTTCTAGCTGTACACCATGACCAAGTCACTCACATTTTGGTGCTTTAGTTTCCTTATCAATCAAGCAATGAGATTTACTAAGGGGTCTTTAAGATCTTTAACAACCCCATCGTTTATGATTCATCATCATCACGATCATACAAAGATGACAGAGGTTCATTTCTTCCTCTGAAGGTAGTGTGTCCAAGACCTTTCTGACAAGTCTTCAACACTTACCCAACAGAAACTATGACACCATTGCCAGGTGTCACCTAACACTTTGGTTTTCGGCGGGGATAGGAATGGGCTGTAGGTTGATATAGTAGATTTCATTATTGTTCAAATTCTTTACCCCTTGCTCTATACATGCTCTTGGCCATGTGCTGTGCAGCTCATGTCACTAGAGGATATTATTTCCTACGTCACTGATGTTGGACTTAGCCATGGGACTTGGCCATTGGAATACTAGTATACCTCACATGAGAGGGCTTGAGTTATAATTGCCCAGTTGGTCTTGCCCTCTTGACTACTGTCATTTCCATAAGAAGACAAGCCTTGGGAGGTCCAAGGAGAATGAGAGACGCAAGGTGCTGGCTAGACCCTGTCCACATTTTGGAGCCAAAGTCATATAAACTCAGCCTACAGGCAACCCACAGACAAGTGAACAAGAATAAATAATTGTTGTTTTTGTTTTTGTTTTTTAATTTTATTATGTTATGTTAGTCACCATACAATACATCATTAGTTTTTGATGTGGTGATCCACGATCCATTGTTTTCGTATAACACCCAGTGCCCCATGCGGTATGTGCCCTCCTTAATACCCATCACCGGGCTAACCCATCCCCCCTCCCCCCTCCCCTCTAAAACCCTGTTTGTTTCTCAGAGTCCATAGTCTCTCATGGTTCATCTCTCCCTCCGGTTTCCCTCCCTTCATTTTTCCCTTCCTTCTCCTAATGTCCTCCATGCTATTCCTTATGTTCCACAAATAAGTGAAACCATATGATAATTGACTTTCTCTGCTTGACTTATTTCACTTAGCATAATCTCCTCCAGTCCCATCCATGTTGATGTAAAAGTTGGGTATTCATCCTTTCTGATGGCTGAGTAATATTCCATTGTATATATGGACCACATCTTCTTTATCCATTCATCTGTTGAAGGGCATCTCGGCTCTTTCCACAGTTTGGCTATTGCAGACATTGCTGCTATGAACATTGGGGTGCATATGGCCCTTCTTTTCACTACATCTGTGTCTTTGGGGTAAATACCCAGGAGTGCAATTGCTGGGTCATAGGGTAGCTCTATTTTTAAATTTTTGAGGAACCTCCACACTGTTTTCCAAAGTGGCTGTACCAAGTTGCATTCCCACCAACAGTGTAAGAGGGTTCCCCTTTCTCCACAACCTCTCCAACATTTGTTGTTTCTTTCTCTGTCCATTTTTGCCATTCTAACTGGTGTAAGGTGGTATCTCAATGTGGTTTTGATTTGAATTTCTCTGATGGCTATGATGTGAACACTTTTTCATGTGTCTGTTAGCCACTTGTATGACTTCTTCAGAGAAGTGTCTTTTCATATCTTCTGCCCATTTTTTGACTTGATTATTTGCTTTTTGGGTGTTGAGTTTGATAAGTTCTTTATAGATCTTGGATACCAGCCCTTTATCTGTAGTGTCATTTGCAAATATCTTCTCCCATTCTTTGGGTTGCCTCTTTGTTTTGTTGATTGTTTCCTTTGCTGTGCAGAAACTTTTTATCTTGATGAAGTCCTAAAAGTTCATTTTTACTCATGAAAGAAATTGAAGAAGACACAAAAAGACGGAAAAATATTCCATGCTCATGGATCAGAAGAATAAACATTGTTAAAATGTCTATGCTACCCAGAGCAATCTATACCTTCAATGCCATCCCGATCAAAATTCCAATGACATTTTTCAAAGCGCTGGAACAAACAATCCTAAAATTTGTATGGAATCAGAAAAGACCCCGAATCGCCAAGGAAATGTTGAAAAAGAAAAACAAAGCTGGGGGCATCACGTTGCCCAATTTCAAGCTATATTACAAAGCTGTGATCACCAAACAGCTTAGAAAAACAGACATATAGACCAATGGAACAGAATGGAGAACCCAGATATGGACCCTCAACTCTATGGTCAAATAATCTTTGACAAAGCAGGAAAAAACATGCAATGGAAAAAAGACAGTCTCTTCAATAAATGGTGCTGGGAAAATTGGACAGCCACATGCAGAAGAATGAAACTCGACCATTCTCTAACACCATTCACAAAGATAAACTCAAAATGGGATGAAAGACCTCAATGTGAGACAGGAATTCATCAAAATCCTAGAGGAGAACATAGGCAGTAACCTCTTTGACATTGGCCACAGCAACTTCTTTCAAGATACATCTCCAAAAGCTAGTGAAACAAGATAATTGTTGTTTTAATCTACTGTGTCATTTACTGCAGAATGTTATGTGGTAATAGATAACTGACAGAGCCCAGGACTAGGATTACTTAGGATACTTTCAGCTGTAATTAACAGAGAATGCTACTTATGAGAACTTCAAGAAAATTTCAATTGGGTTTTTAGTGTCAAGCAACTGAAGCAAATTCAGACTAATTGAATAAGAAAAAAGCAATTTATTAAAAGGATTTTGGGTAGTTAGAATTGTGATGGAGGCCTGGAAACCTAGACTTGGAGCTTTCAAATTCAGGAACTTCAAAATCTAACTGCACATTCTGGTGGCAATATAACACTGCCACCACAGGTGTCCCCTACCCTAGAAATCCGATCCTACTACTAGAACCAGGGACACTGCTCTTTCTGAAAATCACACAGAAATGTTCAGCCTCTGCTTCTGCCTCATGAAACTTCATGAATTACCATTAGATTCTGAATCAAGTGTGGGTTTACACATCTGTTTGGTGGAACCTTACTCATATTACACCCTAACCTCAAGGATGAAGTGAGTATGTGACATTTTTAGCTTCTGTGGTGAGAAGTGGGCTGTTTATCAAGTGGGGAACTCCTAATATGTAGAAGAAGTTGCATGCTGGCCAGCCAAAGTGAGAGATAAATGTCCATTTCTAACAATCGGGGAAGTGATCAGCTCACATTATCGGTATGTTTAGACAGGGCAGGCTTCCTTTGTGCTTGCCTCTGGCACATGTATATGGCATATATGTCTCTGCCCTTGGTTCCTGGAACGGAGCTCCTAAAACTCTTTTAATTATCTGAATGATAAAAGCACCAGGAGTACTTTTTGTTCTATTGAGATAATTCTAGGTAGACTCCTGGATGGTTCCTGAATGGGGCTGGCCTCCAAACGACCAAACCATGATTAGAAGCTTAGGATTTTCAGCCCCACACCCCATCCTCTAGAGAGGGGAGAGGGCTGGAAATGGAATTAATATTTGATCATGTCTACATTCTATTTTGATCCCAATAAAACAGGGTTCAGTGAATCTTCAGGCTGGTAAACACATCCACACTGGTGCACCCCAACTCTACGGGGGACAGAAGCTCCTAAGCTCGGGACCCTCCCACACTTTGCCCTATGTGTATCTTCATCTAGCTGTTCATATGTATCCTTTATCACATCCCTTATAAACTGGTAAATGTAAGTAATTGTTTCTCAGAGTTCTGTGAGCTGCTCTAGCAAATTAATCAAAGCTGAGGCGGTCTTAGGAACCTCTGATCAACAGAAGTTGTGGGTAACTTGGGAACCTACTACTTGTGATTGGCATCTAAAGTGGTGTGGGAGCAATCTTAAACTGTGGGATCTGATGCTATCCCTGGGTAGGTAGTGTCAGAATTGACTTGACTTGCAGGGCACTCAGCTGACATCATGGAGAACTGGTTGGGATGGTTCCCCCCACATTTGGTGACTAGAAGTGTCAGAAGTGAAGTGTTGTGAGTGTTCTGTGTAAAAGAAAGCAAGACACCCACTAGGGAAGAACTGGGTTTTTATCCACAAAGAAGGGAGAATCATGGGTTTTTCAAATTTGGTAATGTCCTCTGACTTTCTCTTGTAATTTCTTCTTTGAGAATCATTTAGAGGATGTAGTGAATTTCTAAATATTTATGGAATTTTCTAGACATGTCATGATATTGGCTTTCTAATTACATTCCATTGTGGGCAGAGAATGTACTCTATATGATTTTAATCCTTTTAAATGAATTAATATTTGTTTTATGAATCAACGTATAATCTGTCTTGGAAATTCCATGTGCACTTGCAAAGAATTCAGTAATTGGTGTTGTGTTCTATAATATCAACTAGAGCAAGTTGGTTGTTGGTGTAGCTCAAAATTTCTATAACTACTTGAATTAATTCCTGAGAGAAGCACATTAAAATCTCAATTATAATTGTGGATTTGCCTCTTTTTTCCTTTGATTTCTGTTACTTTTTTTCCTTGTATTCTGAATCTCTTTTATTAGATGTTATGTATTCTTTATGAATTATTGAATTAAAATTATACTATTTCATACATAAGAATTTGTAGCAGTATACTATTTTTCCTTTTTCCTGGTTTTTTTGTGCTATTGTCGACATGTTTTCTTTCTACTTGTTATATACCCCATAATACATTATTATTATTATTTGGCTTTAACAAGCCTATTGTCTTTATAAAAATCTAAGGGAAAATATTGTTTACATTTACCCACATATTTACTATTTCTGGCCCTCTACATTATTTCCTATGGGTCTGAATTCCATCAGGTCCCTTTCCTTTACAGCCGGCAGAATTTCCTTTAGTAATTCTTTTTTTTTTTTTAAGACTTTATTTATTTGACAGAGAGAGACAGTGAGAGAGGGAACACAAGCAGGGGGAGTGGGAGAGGGAGAAGCAGGCTTCCCATGAGCAGGGAGCCCGATGTGGGGCTCGATTCCAGGACCCCAGGATCATGACCTGAGCCGAAGGCAGATGATTAATGACTGAGCCACCCAGGCACCCCTCCTTTAGTAATTCTTATAGTGGGATTCTGCTGGTAATGAGTTCTCTAGACTTTAGTTTTTCTGTAAGTTTCTTAATTTTGCATTCATCTTTGAAGGATAGCTTTGCAGTATATGGAATCCTAAGTTGGACATTGTCTTTCATTCATCACTTGAACTACATCTTTTCATTATTCTGAGACCTCTATTATTTCTGGTAAGAAGTTGGCAGTCATTCTTATCATCACTCCTCTATGTAATGTCTTTGTCTCTTTAAAAATGGTCTCTTCCATTTTCAGAAGTTTTATTATGATGTGCCTTGGTATAGTTTTCTTTGCATCCGTCCTTTTTGGAGTTTTTTGAGTTTCTTAGATCTCTGGAATGTTGTTTTAAAGCAAAGTAAAATTTCAACCAATCTATCTTCCTTTTTTAAAGGATTTTATTTATTTATTTATTTATTTATTTATTTATTTATTTATTTATTTTGGGGGGGGAGAGAGAGCGAGCGAGCACACACACCCTAGCAGGGGGTAGGAGAGAGGGGCAGAGGGAGAGGGAAAAGGAGAGAGAGAATTTCAAGCAGACTCCCAGCAGAGTGCAGGGCCCGACATGGGGCTCAATCTCATGACCCTGAGATCATGACCTGAGGCAAAACCAAGAGTCAGACACTCAACTGACTGAGCCACCCAGGCAACCCCAATCTATCTTTAAATATATTTTCTCCTCCATTGTGTCTCTTCTTATTCTGGGACTTTAAATATAACTATTTCAAATCATTTGATACTGTCCCACAACCCTTGAGGCTCTGTTCTCCCCTCCTCCTTCTGCGGTTTTCCTTCCTTCTGTGGTTCAGTTTGCATAATTTTTTCATTGATTTGTCATCAACTTTGTCATCAAACTTTATCAAGTTTCTTCTGCCATATTTTTCTATATATCCCACTTGATAAATGTTTGATTTCAACATTTTTTTTACATTTATTTATTTATTTGACACAGAGAGAGCACAAGCAGGTGGAGCAGCAGGCAAAGAGAGAGGGAGAAGCAGGCTCCCTGCTGAGCAGAGAACCCAACGTGGAGCTCAATCCCAAGACCCTGGGATCATGACCTGAGCCAAAGGCAGCCACTTAACTGACTGAGCCACCCAGGTGCCCCTGATTTCAACATTTTTATTTAACTTCTAGGATTTACATCTGTTTTTTTTTCAGAATTTCATGTCTCTCTTGAAATTTCCTACCCCTTCACCTATTGTATCAATGTTTTCTATTGATTTTTTAAAATATATTTTTAATAGTTTTAAACTTCTTGTCTACTAACTCGAACATCTGGGTGATCCAGGGCTCTTTATCAATTTTTTTTTTAATTTAATATGATCACATGTTCCTGTTTCTTCACACTTCTAGTAATTTTTGATTATGTACCAGACATTGTTGATGATACATTGTAAAAACTGTGGATTCTTTAATCTTACTCTAAGGTGTGATGAGTTTTTTTTTTGTAGCAGACAGTTAAATTACAGATGGAATACTTTGATCCTACAGAGGCTTGGCTTTAGGCTTTTTACAGCAGTCTATTTTATGTTTTCTGTTAGTTTTAGGGTATAGCTGTTAGTCCTGGATTTTGGTTCTTATTCTCAAGACCCGACCCTTGGGATTTCAGTGGAAAGACCAAGGTATTTACTAAACCTTCCAATTTAGCAGGATTTGAGCTCCAAACTCAGGTTTTATAACACTACATAACTGCTAAAATCCTTGCTCATCTCTTTCAGGTTTCCAGAGTTGCTTTCTAGGTGGGCTTCCTGGAGTCTTGGCATATACATGCATTGTTTAGGAATCAACCAAGCATGTGAGGGAAGTTTGTATTCAGATTTTGGGACTCACTTCTCTGTGGCCCCCTCCCTTCTGGAATTTTCTCCTCAATTTCTCTTCAATAACCCTAAAAACTATCCTCTGACTCCTCAACCCAGTGAGACTGCTGTTTTCTGCCTGAGCTCTGCTACTTTACGTTGTGCAGATGAGGAAGTTCTCTCAAGGGAAGTGCCAGTTAGGTGTGATATCTTACCCAGCGTGCTTCCCTTTTTTCAAAACTATGTCCGTTTCAGTTCTTGCCTGCTTTTGGTTGCTTTCCAGTGCCTTGAAACAACTGTTATTTTTTCTTATATTTTGTTCAAAACTTATGACTGTTACCAGCAGAAAAGTAGTCCAATACGAGCTACTCTGCTATGAAGTTAGAAGTCCAATACTGACTTACTCTTAAGAATGAGGAAGAATTTTTCCAGATATCTCTGGCAAGTTCTCCTAATGATGGTCCATTGGCTCGAATTGGGTCCCCTACTTTTTCCTAAAGCTTTTGAGACTGCTCTTGAGCAATGAGCATTAATTAATAATGAAAACTTATACCTGCAGCCAAAAGTGGAGTTGGCTTCCTCAGAGGCAAGGAACTGCATGGAGCATGAAGGATAAATACAGATACGTGAACAAAACCAGAATTTGCTTAGGAAGAAAAAGAAGATATTTCATAGAGAGGAGAGAGAATAGAAGAAAGGAGGGCCAAACCACTGGTTCTCAACCCAAGCTGCACATTAAACCACCCTTTTAAAACACTAATTAAAATCCAGTATCTTCTGGATGCATTGGGGCAGAGGTTTGGTCTCCAAGGCTCTTGGTGGCCCTGCCCGTTTGGCTTTGGGTGGTCCTATCCCTGCAGACGCTCAGTGCCTGTGTTGTGTGCCTGAAGCCCATTGCAGTACTGGCAGCTCAGCCTGTTTGGGGCTGCAGGGATGGCCCCACCCCAGTGACTCTACTGGGCATTGCCCTAATAGGGAGCTCTCTGCAGTGGCCCCCCACTTGGGGAAAGCCCTCTTGAGCCCTTTTATAAGAACACTAATCCCATTCATGAGGGCTCCGCCTTCATGACCTAATCACCTCCCAGAGGCCCCACCTCCTAACACTATCACATTGAATATTAGGCTTCAACATACGAATCTGGGAGAGACAAAGGGATTCAGACCATAGCACCATGGAACTTGTTTAAAGTAAAAACTCCTGGACTCAATCCTAGTCATTTAGATTCAGTAGGTCTAGAATGAAGCCTAGGAATCTGCTTTTTACACAACTCTACCAAGTGGCTCTGAGGTAGAATCTCGTTAAATAAGAGGAGCTTCTTTCAAACATTCATGAAATTTGCTCTGCACACATTTGCACCCAGGGAGCCTGCATTATTGAAGGGGTACAGAGGTCCACATGCAACACTAGGAGGATGCACAGGAATGTCCACATGGGAAAATGGATGGGTACAAAGTAACAACCACAGGAGACAAAGGGAAAGCACTGATCCATTAGACACTGAAGAGGCACATGAAAGTGTTCATAGGGGATATTAAATGGAGCACCTAAGGATAGCCACATGGGTAAAGGAGGGGCACACAGGTCTGGACCTGGAAAGGCCGCATAGAAATGTCCCCATGAGACACTGACAGGTAACATGTATCCACAAGGGGCTCTGAAGGGGCACATGGGTTCTTATGCGACACTGAGGGAAAAGGCTTGGCAGCCAAAGTTTGAGTGTCAGTTCTGCAGGGAGCCCTTTCTATCTGTGCTGGCAGGCTAGGACTTCCGTCTCCTGGGCGAAGAGTGAGGTTAAGATGAGCTCAGGAAGGAGGGGGGCTAAGGAACAGGAAGCGCTATGACTTCCTGAGGACAGCTTCCAGAAGTGGCACCTTGGTACTGTTTTAAAGAAACATGAAGTTCGTCAAACAGTAATATATCATTAAAAATACACAAGCAGAAGCCTTCGGAGGAGGGCGCTCTGTGCTTGACCTTCCCCACCCCAGCAGTGGGCTAGACCCCATGCTGTCACTCCTGTCAGAAGGCTACTGGCCATGCCCCATCGCCACGGGGCCGTAGCCCTTGTGCCGCCTGTAAGAGCTGGTCTTCTGTGGTAGAGCGGAAGAGCCCTAGACTCCGGGAGCAGGAAGAGATCAAGTGGCCCTGTGAGACTGTTTGAGTGTGTGGTGACGCACCTCAGAAGGAGATCTTATGAGCTGTGTGCTCTTGGGCAGGCCAATTAACTTCGATCAGAATTTCTCTTCTGTAAAGTTGGGATTCTAAGAGCTGCATGGCAGTCAGAGTAGGCAGAGGATGGAAGTGAGATCAGAGCCCTTTCCTCCCCCTCCTCCAGGCCTTCTGCCATTAGCCCTGCAGCCCAGAAAACTGCTCGGCTCAGTGGGTTTAACCCCGGGTGGATGATAAACAAGGACCAGGAAGTTTGCTTGGATGGGAGGAGGGAGAGAACAATTCAAGTATAACCTCCTAGGGAAATACTTTTCTATTATTCTTCCCACACCTGTAGAATGTATACTGCCCTGCTTTCCACCCCTTTTGTACCTTGCCCCTTTGTTTTCAAGGAACCTGTGATTTTTTATTGCATTTAAATTTTATTATACATTGGGCTCCCCCACAGGACTGGCCCTGAATAGGCAGAGGCCCATACTATAAGTCCTTGATTTTCAGTGCTGTGAGTTCCTGGCACCTCATAAGGGAGCAGTAAGTGTTTGGGAAGGAAGGGATGGAGAGAGAGAGAGAGAGAGAGAGAGAAGGGGGCTGGTAGAAGCACCATGCGGTGGTAGTAGTACAGGAAGGGAGGGGGCATGAGTGTGTGCTCAGGGGAGGAGTGGGAAGGGTGGCCTCATTGCCAGACCCCACTACTGGAGGGCAGGCCTGAAATGTTTCATTTAGGAAATGAGAGTGGTGCTGGAGAAGGTGAGGAGTTTCCACAACTCATCCCGTGTGGCAATTCAGCCTACACCAGGTCCAGCCAACACAGCAACTGGCCAGTGTTCTTGGCAAATCTGGGTATAGGTGTATGGCCAAGAAGTTTGTTTTAATCTGGTGATATGCATACCAGTGTGGGACAGGAGGTCTGGGGGCTAGTCTGGCTTCTCAATAAGTTAGTCGCTGTCCCTGTCCTGGGCTGTCCTGAGAAGGGCAGAGCCAAGCCTTGAGTACCTGCCAGGCAGGGTGTGAGATGCTGAGGGCAGACACCCTGTGCATTTGTCTCAGTAACTCAGCGTCTCAGTATTAAACTGGTGCTTTGTCAATGTTGTAAGATTTGTCAAATTCACATATACTCCTCCTGTTTCTGTGGGTTTGCAGTTTTTCCTCTGTCTTCAAGAAAGAACGTTCTGGGCTTCCTGTGGGGAACTGCCCTGCCACAGTTCCCTCTTGTCTTCGTGGGACAGTCATAGGTAGAATTTTAGCTAAAAAAAAAAAAAATTTTAACTCAACAAGTAGTCAAATTACAAGTTTGGTTTGACTTTCAAACTCACAAAACTGTGGAAACTTAATTACAGAATCCATTGTAAACAGAGTCCCACCCACAATGAGGTCAGCCTCCTTTTCAGACAAAGGACCAAATTAATTGTTTGAAAGAGGAAATCCAGCTTCAAATGTCCAACAGGCAGATCTGCCTTTCTTTTCTATTCCAGAGCGCAGCTAAACAGTCTCTGCCGGTCTACAAAACAACACCCTTTGGCTGCAGGATGTTTTCCCCCACAAAGAAATGTGAGAACAAAATAATTTTTGAAGGGTTGTTGTATCTAGATCGGTGCCTCAGAAGCTTTTAGGTCACTTCGATTGAGCACAGAGGAAGACAGGGCTGTGTGATTGGCCAGGAGATAAAGGCACATGATCTGTTTGCACCTCCATTATCTAACTAATGGGGGTCACTATGACTGACTGTGACCAAGGTTAGTCATTCTGACAGATGCACCTGTGGAGACTTGGGCTAAGAGGTTTTGCTTGTCCCTTGACTGAATTCGATGGCATCCTTTTTGGGGGTGGGGGGTGGGGGGTTTGAGTAACCAATTTATTACTTCCCAGTAGGTTTCTTGCTTTTCAATTCCTGTTAAACAAGCAATGGGAACACACATTTGTCTTCTTTGGAAAGTGCATTTACAACCAAGCTAATTACCTTGTTTCTCCACTGGCCAAAGACAAGGGTTATTGGCGGTGTTAGGATCCTTTCTAAACATACCGAATGTAATCTTATAGGCTGACTAACTGAAAAAAGGAATAAGATAAAGAAAAGAAATGAAAACCACACCACAGCTTTAACCTTGGTGATTAGGGAGGGACAGCAGTGTTGTGTTAAGATGTTAGGGAAGAGAGGAATTTGATACTAATACTGTTTGTCGCTTGCATTTCTCCCCCAAATACCTTTAGGCAATGATTCCACTTAATGTAACATTTTAACTACAAATGGTTTCTATTAAAAAAGTGTTTGTCAGTCTGGCTTTGATCAGCAGTTTTAAACAACTGGATGGATTCCCAGCCTTAGCTGTTTTCCCAGAAAAGCTGCCTTCTCCCACATAGCACAGCTCGTTTGTAGACAGATGTAGATTATTCTCCACATGAGGACGTCTTCTGGGTATTAAGTATTTTTCTATAAAGTCAAATGAAATAGCAAGATTGGACGAGACATATGAGGAGAGTATAAGGAGTCAGAATGGCAGAGTTTCTTGCTGGGACTCTCTTGGCAATTTTTCCTAATGTTTGTGCTGAGGGTTCTCTGGTAGAATTTATTAGCTCCTTTAGTAACAGTCAGATTTTCATTAGAAGCATAATTGTATGTTACTGACTACAAATAACTAATATTTTCAAATGTTTTCTAAGTGCCAGCCACTGTTTGAAACCCTGCACGAATATTATAACTTTAAATATCACAACAAACCTGATGAGCGCAGTCTTACTACTCTCGTTTTACAGATGAGAAAAAGGAATGTAACTGTTCCCTGACAAAAAAACTACAAAATGGTAGCATCAGAGTTCCAGGCAGTGTGGCTCCAGAACCCATGATATTCAGAGTGGGGTCTGTGGGCCAGTTATAAATGCAGATTCTTAGGTCCCCAGACCTCCGGAGTCAGAATCTGCATTTTAATAAGATCTCAGGAGATTCATTTGCACAGTAAAGTTTAAGAAGCTCTGGTGTACTATCTCCTTTTTGACTGGATTAATTTGGGCAAGACATTTAACTTCTCTGACCTTCAGATTTCTTATCTGTAAAACAGATATAATAGGACAGTCTTTGTAGATGCGTTGTGATAACACAAAACAATGTTGTGAAGAGTCTGGTGCTTGGAGAGTGCTTGATGCCTAGGCAGGGGGATGGGGCTTGAGCATTCCCAGACTTCAAAAACAGTCAATGATGTTATCCAAAGAACTTAAAAAGCCTATCCACTACTCTACTTCCCCTTGCTCCAAATATTCTTTCCACTACTGAACAGTTGAGTGACTAAAATTTACAGAAACTTTTTTTTTAAACATTTGAATTTATGGTAGTACCTCCTGGCTCCAAGTCTAGTACCCTTTTTTCTAGGTTGATTTGATTGTCTTTTTTTCCTTTTAAAATTATTTCTGTGATGCAAAGTATATCATACACGGGGCACCTGACTGGCTCAGTCGGAAGGGCATGTGACTCTTGGTCTTGGGGTTTTGAGTTCAAACCCCACACTGGGTGTAGAGATTGCTTGAGAAATAAATAAATAAACTAAAAAAAAAAACATACATGTAGAAGATACTATAAAACATGTATGTATAATATAAGACATATGTGTATAATATAAACAATAATCATAAAGTCATAAAACAATATTGCCTATTATAAGACCTTGATCTAGAACAAGATCGATTACCTTGTCGAGGAACTTGGATGCTCCCTGTGTGCTCCGTTTGCTCCCAGAGAAAACAGCTATCTTGACTTTTGCTTTAGTTTCTTGCCTTTTAAAAAATAGTTTTACCACTTGAATTCTATGTACAAGGAATTATACGGTAAATATTCTTTTGTGACTTGCTTCTTTCACTCAATCTTATTATTTTTACACTTCTTTCATGTTGATGTATGAAGCTGTAATTTATTAAAATTTTCATTGCTTTTAAGTATTTAATCATATAAATATTCCAAAGTTATCCACTAAGAAGACTTTTGGGTGGTTTCTCATTTTTTGGATAGTTAGGTCTGCCACGAGCACGTTCATCTATGTCCCCTGAAGCATATGCCCATTTACATGGGTTGTAGGTTATGCTCATGTCACTTGACTAGGGAAACATTCCCAGCACCAGCACCAATTTATAATCCCACCTACAGTAAAAGAATTCTTAGTGCAATGCACACTCATCAACACTTAGTATTGTAGGAGTTTTGGGCTAGTCTAGTTGGGGTATAATGGGAAGTCATGTGGCTTTAATTTGTATTTTCTAATAGTGAGATTGAGTATCTCTTGGTATGTTATCGTTCATTTAGGGTTCCACTTTCTGTGCAGGAACTGTTCACATCTTTTTTAACCTTCTTTTTCTATTAGATTGTTTTATTCTTATGAATTCATGGAAAATCTCCACATATCCTGGATACATGTCCTTTGTTGCTTACATGCATTGCCAATATCTGCTGGTATTTTTGTGGATTTTCTTTGCATTCTCTTAATGGTGTGCCTTGATAAGCAGATATTCTTAACTTTTTTGTAGTTGCCTTAATTAATCTATTCCTTTATGGTTTGTGCTTTTTATGTCTTAAGAAATCCTTTCTTACTCCAAGTCATAAACATGGTATGAAACTCCATTTATTTAGGTCTTAACATTTTTTTTTGGTATGGAGTGAGGTAGGATGTCCCATGTTATTTTTCTTCCATTTGGATAACCAACTGTCCCAGAACCTCTTATTGATAAATCCACTCTTTTTCTGTCCATCTGTAGTACTAACTTGGTCAAATATCCAGTATCCATATATGCATAGGTCTTTTCTGTGAGTTCCCGATTTTGTCCTTTGATCTATTTGCCTGTTCTTTTGTCAATACTACACTGTCTTCTATAAATAAGCCATCTTACCTTCTCCTTCAAGAGAGGAGGAATCGGGCACCTGGGTGGCTCAGTCGTTAAGCGACTGCCTTCGGCTCAGGTCATGATCCCAGGGTCCTGGGATCGAGCCCCACATCGGGCTCCCTGCTCAGCGGGAAGCCTGCTTCTCCCTCTCCCACTCCCCCTACTTGTGTTCCTGCTCTCGCTATCTCTCTCTCTGTGTCAAGTAGATAAATAAAATCTTTTAAAAAAAAGAGAGAGAGAGAAGGAATCTTGGTTATTCTTGTCATTTCTTTGGTTTTCTTGGCTTCAATATTAGAAGCTGGTGCTAGATAATTTCTGTGGCTCCTTCTAACTCTAAAAGATTTATTTGATTCTATATCACAGCATGTTGTGTAATCACATGGTGGTTTTCTTTGACGATACCATCGGATTTAGCAATTATTTTACCAAACTATATTAATCTTTTAAAATATTTTTACATGGTTCTCCTATTAAATTAATACCTGTCCTTTTGTTTGTTTGTTGTTGAGAATTTTAATGCTCTTACACTCTACCATCACTTTATGACAATGGCGTTGTTGATATATAAGTATTTATAGAGTATTAACATGTGCCTGGCAGTTGCCTGGGTTTACAGGAAATGTAACAAAGCGTAAGTCACTGTCTCTGGTGCAGAAGAATACATATTTTAGCTGGGGAGACATAGCAATGACCCAGTGCTATCTCTGACTACATCTGGATTTGGTTTGTTAGTTTTCAGAAACTCAAGTTTTTGTGGGTTATTTTCTCCATATGAAAAATGAAGTGCTTATACTGTATTATTGTAATGCCATTTTCTTAGCTCTAACATTTGATGAATTTCCATATGACAGCTCTTTTTATTCCCTGCCCATGTGAAGGTCTTCAAAACACAGATAATCTGCAAATGACTCATCCAAGAAAACAACTTGGAAGAGACACTTTTTCTACTTTAAAGAAACTTTTTTTTTTTTTAATTAGGAAGAGGGGAGAAAAACCCCTATCTGTGCCAATAAAAAAATAAATCTTGGTGGGTTTTTTTTTTTCCTCTGTTGAAATCAGAGTCTGTATCATAAAGTTCTGTGTTTCTATTAACTTGATATCTTGTTTAGCTGGCAAGCCTGGACTCATACCATGGTAATGTGCTAGCTACTTTGTATGCTATCCCAGTGCTAGCTATGGTAACAAAGAAGCTGAATGAAAACAGTGAGCTCCAACGATCTTTGACACACTTGAATCAAAGTGAAAAAAGCTGAAAGGGAACCTGTTTCCCACATGAATGCTGCAGGGTGAATTTGCTTTGCCCTAAGGAGGCAAAAGGAACTTTCCAACTACGTAGTGGTAAAACCATGACTAGAATTCTGATTTCCAACTCCACCTGGCTCTTTCTCCACATAGAAATGTATGAATCTGACACAGACAGCCTCTTGGGGAAGGCTCTGTGAGAGAGGAGATCCACTCTCTTCTAAACGTTGGAATGATTTTAAAATGATTACTCTAAATGCAAATAGCATTTTCTTAAGAGTCCAGAGAGGGAAGTCATGCCTTGCAGTGCACTACAGAGGTAAATATTCATAGATATAACTCTTTCACTGAGTTCAAGGCTGATAAATATTTCTTCAGGAGATAGAATGTATGGCAGTCAAAAAACATGTCTGATCTATATTAATACCTTTTATGGACTGAATTACGTTCCTCCCCAAATCATATGTTGTAACCCAACCTTAGAATGTGACCAGTATTAAAGATGGGACCTTTAAGGAAGGAAGGAAGGTTAGGAGGTCTTAACTATGGTGTCCTAATCCAACAGGACTGGTGTCCTCATGGGAAAGGCCATAAAAAGACATAATGAGAGGGTAGCCATCAGCAAGCCCAGGAGAGAGGCCTCCGGAGAAGCCAGCCCTTCCAGTACCTGGCTCTTGGACTTCTAGCCTCCAGACCATGACGAAATAAATACCTGTTGTTTAAGCCACCCAGTCTGTGATGGCTCGCTATATGGCAGCCCTAACAAACGAATATAGTATCTACTGAATCTCCTTTTCTGAAATTTTCTCATGATTATTTTGGGAACAAGAAGAATTGTTTTATTGACTTAATTTATAAAAATACTCTGGCTGAAGCCTCCTGCCCCTACCAAACAAAGCACACACCCCTTGGCTCTAGCTACTGCTCTGGTACTGCAGAGCCTCTTTTTTTTTTTTTCTTTAATTTATTATTTGATTTTTTCTTTTTAAACATTTTATTTATTTGTTTGAGAGAGAGACCACAAGTTGGGCGGGGGGTGGGGGGCGGCATGGAGAGAGAAGGAGAAGCAGACTCCCCGCTGAGCAGGGATCCGGACTCCAGACTCAGGCTCGATCCCAGGACCCCGAGATCATGACCTGAGCCGAAGGTAGATGCTTAACGACTGAGCCACCCAGGCACCCCATGCAGAGCCTCCTACTCTCCAACACCATCATGCCCTCTGGAATCTTGCTCAGGGCTGGGTGAGGGGGATGCTGTAAATTAGGGTCACCCAGACTCAAGATGCAGGGGGATTGCGATTTTCAAGTCAACATATAATATATAATTAGGTAAACAAATATCAAGAATATTTGGGTGAAAATATGTAGCCATGGTGGAAAATTAATGTTGATTTGGAAAATACAAGCAAGGCAGATGCTAATTTTCTTAGAATTAAGATAATGACTCTTTATTTTTTCAGCTTGTTTTGTTTTATTTTTAATGCAGAGATCTCTGAATTGTCATTAGGGGTATTTGCCTGAAGTTATCTTGCTGTTTCTCTTGTTCATATTCTTTAGATAATGCTCTCTAATTTGTGCTGAGTGTGATTCAATTTCACCAAATTTGAATTTTGTAAAATGCATCTCACGTTTTTTCTCTGACCTTTATTTTTTTTTTTTTAAGGATTTTGTGGTCAAAAAAATTTAACAGTCCTCTTCTCCCCTGCAGCTCAAGGTACTTATTTTTATTTACTTGTTAGAATTTATTGCCGACTACTATGTGTCTGGCACTGTGTTAAATGCTTTTTATGCATTCTAGCATTTAATTCTTGCACTGTAATTGTGAGGCATGTGCCCATCAACTTGATGTGTAAGAACCTGGGATCAGAAAAGTTCACTTAAGGGATGATCCTAAGCATGAGTAGTGGCTGAGCTAGGATTTGGAAACAGATCTGTTGGGTCATTTAACCACTGGGTACTGCTGCCTCACAGCCTTCCATGGCTCACATGCACGATGAGTCTCCCAGACTAGCATACATACTGCAGGGTGTCTCAAACCACTTAACACAAAATCTTTTACGGGTGTGTGTGTGTGTGTGTGTGTGTGTGTCTAAGTGGTGGACTCTCTTGAGAAACTTGTTTCCCACAAAGCACATCCTGGAAAAACATAAAAACTGGAGAAAAGTGACCCAAATATATCAGTTTTAATTGATGAAAAGGATATTTTTTTACAGAGTACAACTAAAATACCATCTAAGACATCAAATTCTTTGTAATTAATAAGAAAGCCTCTTTAAAACCTATTTAATGGTGACTGTTTGGGTTCACCCTAGAAGCAGAGCCTGAGATGGGCATGCTTGTGCGGGAGGGGGAACCATGAACTGGGAAAGGGCAAGGGGAGAAGGCTAGGCAAGGATGAGGCCTCACTGGGAGCCTCCCTTCAAGATGATCCCATAGGGAGCTCTGGAGCATGAATTGCACCACATTGTTTATCCCATATTGAGACAAGGGGACTGGTTTTTTGTAGTCCTGTGTCATTCAGTCATTGGCTTCACACTGATCCTGTGTGTGATGAGGTGGGAGGGCAAAACTTTTTTTTTAAGGTTTTATTTATTCATTTGAGAGATAATGACAGAGATAGTGAGAGAGAGCACAAGCAGGGAGGAGAGGGAGAAGCAGGCCTCCCGCTGAGCAGGGAGCCCAATGCGGGGCTCGATCCCAGGACCCCAGGATCATGATCTGAGCCAAAGGCAGATGCTTAACTGACTGAGCCACCCGGGTGCCCCAAAACTTCTTGAGGCAGCACCTCTTGGCCGGGGACAATTCTCTGGAGGTACACAGCAGCTGGGTGGGGACTGAGGCCCTAGCTGGGCAAAGCAGATCTGGGTGACACATCAACAGCACCCACCATATCCTCCTCATGTATTTGTCAGATCCATTTGCTTCTTATATTAAGTTCACTCCATCAATGTATAGATTTTTCAGGATCCTTTTCGATCACAGTTTCTAAGGAAAACTTGCAAAGGCAGATCTGTTGGGATGCACTGTAGTCCCCGCTGCTGCAGTTGGTCCTGGGGTGGCAACTGACACTCCATCATTTTCCTCCTCCTCTTGTCTTAGATTCCCATCCCTTTCTGTCAGTACTTATGCTAGTCCGCATGGCTGGCCTGGTTAAGTGACCCAGACCTTCCTCCCTGGGGTGGTCTGAGCCACTGATGACCATGGCTTAAACAGGCTGTGGTTGTTGCTCTGGTCCGTGTGCAGCCAAAACTGGGCATGGAAGTGCTAATATAAGCCCCAGCCAAATCTATTCCTCCCTAGCCCATTATGGAGTCCAAGATCCACCTTCTCGTAATCATCAGAGTCAGTTACTCCTGCCAGTATGCCAACTTTTGGTGTGTCCCCTGCTCTATTGGCACTAGCGGCCTAAAATGACGAGGGGGCAGCCGTAGCTTTAGATTTAGTGATACTCTTACTCTGTGCTTGGTGTAATTGACCTCCTGGTGGGAACCAGGACATTCAGACCCAGGCAGATGACAGTTGCAGGAATAGGAAGTATAAATTTCCCAAGTGTGTCTGAAAGTGATGGTAAGTACTTCTACCTCTTGTTTTCTAGACTTGTGTATTCTACTTATTGGATTTAGCATCACCTCCTGGCAATTGGTTTAAGGTATATATTGCACCTTGAAGTTTAGTACCCCCATCATTGTGGGTTGTTACCTCCAAGCTGTTGGCTCAGCTGCACCTTCAATAAGCCATTTACCGCTCTGTTAGTGGTCAGCATTTCTGGAAGGTAGAGTATGTGGTAGGGTCAGTGGATCCCTTTGTCATTTTCCTACAAAGTCACCCCCTCCATGAACTCAGCTGTAAAGGGGGTCCTTTGGTCTGAGGTGATATTACATGGGATCCCATGTTGGTAGATTAGCCTTTACGGGGCGGTCCTGACTGAAATATTATAGGCAAGAAAGGCAAATCCTTACTCAGTTAGGAAGAAACATCCTAGGGAGGGAGGGATATGATGTAATCAGCTTGCCACCAAGTGGTTGGTGAGCCCTTTCATGGCACGGTGCCATGTCAGGGGCTCAACATTTGTCTTTGTGCTGATAGGGTAGATACTGAGCAACGGTCAGTTTGATGAGAGAAAGTCCATGCAGTTGCGTGTATGCATACCTCCCTCTCTGCCATCATGGTTACTCTATTCATCAGCCATTGATTGCACAGTCACTTGGGTGGCTGAGACAGTTGCTGGCTGAGTCATCCTGTCCCTTGTTTGTTAAGTGCCTCTTCTGTGATGCTGTTCTCTGGTGGGCATATGGTGCAAAAAATCCCCATCCTCCCATAGATCCATTCGTGTGTTTCTTTTCTGGACCTCTTTACTCTCAACTTTACAATCTTGCTTCTTCCAGTTTCCTAAGCCATTTGCTTTCCCAGTTAGTCTGCGTATATCCTTAATTCACGTCACCTTTCTCTTCACTCCAAGTTCACAACCAGGTGCAATAGTACCGGACCAGGTACTGAAGCTCTCCCACCAAGAGGATGTTCTCTCTGCACTGTCTTTCTGATACTCTGATCATCCAGCCACACAACCTTGTGTGTCTTTTCAATACTGTGTTAAATCAGACAATATTATTTTACAAAAGCAAAAGCTATAGTCTGTGTTTCATCATCAACACTCTTCATAATGGATAGTTGACATTTTGGCTGCCCGCCATCCAAACGTGCTTCTTATTTGAGGAGACTCTCAACAATAGTGAGGGGTCAAGCCTCAACTCCTGCTACAGAAGCCAGAGGAGATGGACATTACACTCCCTGTGCCCATGGCAGATCAAGGGGCCAGGCAGATGCCTCTACCAGTGGTTGACTCTCAAGTGGGATCAGACGGCCAACAGTCACCCCAACTGCAAGCATGTCTCCACAGCAACAACAGCAGAGGCAAAGTCCTAAGAGCTAGTTTCTGTGAAAAGTTCTTGGCTCTGCTTTCCTCCCTTGTTTTGGCAGGGATCTGGATCTCTGGCCTTTTCTCCATTCTGCTGCAACCCAAGACTGTTTCAGTGATTTCCTTTTCTTACTAAATTATTCGGAATCAGTTTCTGCTTCTGCCACCAAGAACCAGGACTAATATACACTCCTTTGTTAGCAACAATCAAGCGTCTGACAAGGTAGGTAGTGCTAGGTAACAGACACAGAAAGACATCAACTGTGGCCCCAACTGTGGCATAAAAGAGAAATGCCAGGCCAAGATAAAGTAAGTAGATGAATCTGTGTGGCAAACATTCAAGGTGGGGAAGGGTCTCGTTAAAGGGGAGAGACTTGAATTAATGTCCAAGGTAGCTGATACCTAGTTTTTTGTTTTTGTTTTCTTTTGTTTTTTAAAAGATTTTATTTATTTATTTGACAGAGAAAGACAGCGAGAGAGGGAACACAAGCAGGGGGAGTGGGGGAGGGAGAAGCAGGCTCTCCATGGAGCAGGGAGCCTGATGCGGGGCTCGATCCCAGGACCCTGGGACCATGACCTGAGCCGAAGGCAGACGCTTAACGATTGAGCCACCCGGGCGCCCCTGATACCTAGTTTTTGAAGTTACCAAAATACGCTGGCACCATATTTAGCCCGATTATCTTGTTTGTAAACTCCAGGGGTCAAAGTCTACCTAATGTGAACTATCAGCTCTCATTATCTTTCAGTTCATGTGCCTTTCTTCCCCAGACCATGAAACAGTTTGAAAAGGAGAAATAATCATATCCGTACTACCACATTCAGCAGGCCAACAAAAATTTTCTTGTTTTCTTTTTCAGAATAATATTTTCCTTAAATTCACTTCCAAACCACTCTGAAATCAATATTTCCTCCCTCCCTCCCTCCCTCTTTCCCTCCCTCCCTCCCTCCTTCCTTCCCTTCCTTCCATTGTTTTTTCTTCTTTCAAAATTTTCATTTTATGAACATTATTATTCAAAATATTATTTCACTTTAATATATATCATTTTAGAGGAATTAGAAGAGGAAGAAAAATGTAAAACAGAAAGCAGTAATCATCAGTAGTCATTCTTGCCATAGGCTTTTTGTTTTTGGTTCTTTGATATATTTCCTTCAGGATTTTTTTCTTGTTCACTCAAATCTATATTAACAAAATTGTGACAAAGAATTAGTAATGCGAAAAGATTTATGCATGTATAATTTATGTATATATAATAAATGTATTATATATTCTGCTTTACCCATTTAATATTTTCATTTTCCATTTTATAAAACCACTTGAAGGTGTCATTTTTATTACATAATATTCTAGCATATGATATAACATTTTATCTGTTCCTCTAACATCATTTGGATTGTTTCTAAATACTACAATCAAAATAATATTATGGGGGCACCTGGCTGGCTCAGTCGGAGAAGCATGCGACTCTTGATCTTGTGAGTTTGAGATCCACGTTAGGTATTGAGATTACTTAAATAAATAAACGAACTTTTAAAAAAAAGCTAAAAAGCAGAGGCATCTGGGTGGCTCAGTCAGTTAAGCGTTTGACTCTTGGTTTCTGCTCAGGTCGTGATCTCAAGGGTTGTGAGATGGAGCCCCATGGCTGGCTCTGAGTTCAGTGGGGAGTCTGCTTGAGATTCTCTCCCTCTGCCCCTCCCCCCACTTGTGCACACTCTCTCTCTTTCTCTAAAATAAATAAATAAATCTTTTTAAAAAACCCAAAAATTAAAAAAAAATAGTACTATAAATGTTTCATTTGTTCATGAATTTTCCCCCACGTATCAAATTGCCCTTTTACTTTAGCAGAACTACAAGGTGAAGGGATATAAAAATGTTGGGGCAGCTGGGTTGTACAGTCAGTTGAGTGTCTGACTCTTGGTTCAGCTCAGGTCATGATCTCAGGGTCATGGGATTCAGCCCCACATCGGGCTCTACGCTTGGCATGGAGTCTGCTTGGGATTCTCTCCCTCCCTCTCCCTCTGCCCCTCCCTGCCACACTCCACCCCCACAAATAAATATTTTTTTTAAAAAAAGATATAAAATGTTAAGTTTATTAAAGCCTAGTGTCACATCGTTTTCAGAAAGCTTGCACTATTTTACACTTTCAGTAGCACTTACATGAGTACCAATCTCAGTACTGTAGTTTTTAAAAATTATTACTATAATCATTATAATTTCAGTGTTGTTTTAACAACCTTTAAGTTATGACTTCTGTTCCTGCTTTGATCATCAGAGTTGTCACTCATCTGTCATTCCAGATTTACAAATGTACAGCTTGTTAGGGGAGAGGTGTAGATGATTTTTAAAATATATTTTTTATCAGAAAAATGTCTAGTTTGAGTTAACGTTTTCTAGGAAAGGAGAAAGACTACATTGACTGTATTTTCTTTATATGACTCAATAACCCCATGTGTATATTGTCTGTTTTCTGTATAAGCAAATTATGTGGATATATTTTCTATATCAGGTTGTAAATTGTCTATTGCCGGATCCTCTTTCAAACTTAGGTAGTTTAATCTGAATCTAAAGATCATAAAAGTATTTTCTTGTCTCCAAAAAGCAATTTTCCCCAAAGCAGTTTGAAAGCTATAAAACTTGCAATTACTAGATAAGTTCACTGGCGAAATAAGACTTTTGGGGCTGATAAGTTATATGATTTGTATAGAAAAGGATTTCAGAAGACTACGAAGTAGCACTTGAAATACCACTAACCCAGACAACATGTGGAAGAGAAATTGCTTTGGTTTCCTTTCTCTACAAAGATGTTGATTCTAAATTGCCTGGATGTCCACACAGTAAGAATATTCTGGATAACATTTTTCAAGTTAAGTGCAACCATGTCCTTAAAGTCTCTTACTATAATATCTAAAATGTGACAAGATTTTAAAGCAAGAACTTTCAGATACAGATATTGTCACCTAAGCTTTTGACCCATTATGGCTGGTTCACATTTAAAAAAAATATTTTCTTTTAGAACCTACTGACTAACATCTTTCCTTTACGCTGAAATCAACTGTTATCTGTAGAAGGGTGAACTCCAGGATTCCCGAATATGCACTCATACACACAAATATGTGCACCCATGGAACTGCACCACATCCTCCCTCAGCTTTCCTTCACTGTATCACCACACTCCAACTAGAACAACCAAGAAACAGGGGCGCCTGGGAGGCTCAGTGAATTAAGCGACTGACTCTTGGTTTCGGCTCAGGTCCTGATCTCAGGGTCCTGGGATGGAACCCCCAGCCAGCCTTGTGCTCAGTGAGGTCTGCTTCTCTCCCTCTCCCTCTGCCCCTCCCTGTGCACTCTCTCTCTCTCTCTCTCTCAGATAAATAAATAAATCTTTTTAAAAAAAAAGAAAAAAAAAACAACAACCAAGAAACAAACAAAATAGTGGCTTCTGCATCTTCTAGTGCAGTTCAACTTGATAACCATAAATGAAGCACCGACCATTGCTTAGCATTATAACCTGGTACTTCAGCGTCAGGGAATTGACTTGAGTGGAGGGTAGGGCAGTCCTTCTAGTCCTTTACACTTTCGTGAACTAAACAGCTAGGTGCTGGATTCAAGCAAGCTTTATCTTAACATCTACATTAACTATGGATTTATAAAGGTTCCAGGCACTTGAAAGTATCTTTTGATGACATTTAAACTAGAAGACGACGCTGGGAAGGTAACCAACAGTCGCATGATTTCATGATAGTAGTATGAACAGAATAATTCAGTTGTTTTTTTTTTTAAAGCAGTAAAACTGCCAAAGAGATTATAAATCAGCATTATTTGGAGGGAAAGTTGGCAACATGTATCAAAGGCCATAAAAATGTCTATCCTTCTTGACTCAGCAATTTCACTACTAGGAATTTATCCTAAGAAAATAATCATAGTCTTGCAAAAAGATTTATGTGCAAAATGTTCATCACATCATTATTTATAAAATAAAAAATTGGAAATAACCTAAGAATCCAGCAATAGGAAAATATTTGGCTGAAACATATAAAATTGATGATATTCAACTATTTTGACCTACAAAAATGGCAATTTTATGTAGTTCAAACTAAGTATATATCCAATATATATTTTTAGATCCAATTTATAGACCAGATACATTGATAAAGAATCATGTAGTAGAAGATATACTTAATGATGTGAAAAACATCACAACATATTGATTAGAGGGGAAAAAATATCATATAACAAAAGAGTGAATAAGACATGTTCTTCTTTTAATGATAGATACATGCCTATGAATTAACATGATTAACATATATTATCTCTGGCTGTGGCACTATGGATTATTTTATATTTATCTTTGTGTCTTTGTTTTACAAATAGCCATGGTAATTATGTATTATTTTTTCAATCACAAAAATACACTAAATCTTACACACATACACTCAGTAAAAAGAAATGGCAGAATATTTCCATGCCATTTTAGTTTGATAGACAAAGCACTTTGCTCCCCTTCACAGCTTTTCACAATTCTTGTCATGGATCCGT
Source organism: Phoca vitulina (assembly GCF_004348235.1). Lineage (NCBI taxonomy): Eukaryota > Metazoa > Chordata > Mammalia > Carnivora > Phocidae > Phoca > Phoca vitulina. The sequence continues at coordinate 69,121,040 of NW_022589711.1, read as the reverse complement.
TTCCATTTTCAACTGGGCAGATCATCAGGGATGTAAAACAATTTAGTGTCCACCCTTAAATCAAGGTTGGCTTTAGGTTTAGACAGTTAATTTGGAGAGGGGAGATGTGCCCTCAGAAAAAAAGCATTCCCTGTGTTTTCCAGATGGCTGAAGAATCTTTAACAGAGGAAAAGCTCTCAAAAAGATGTTCTTCTTCTCTATAATTAAAAAAAAAAAAAGATGTCTTTCTTCTCTGAGAGGTAAAATTCTCCTTAGTTTGGGGGAAGGACATGGAGCTCATGCACAAAGGCTGAGCATCCAAGGCCCATGTGGGAGCAGTACATGGGGCAGGGCAGTAAAGCCTGAAGTAAGAAGAGCTTGGTACCCCTGCGGACCTACTCTAGTTTACAGTAGGGGACTAGAAACATAAGATAAAAAGAACAAAAGCAATGGGTTTCTAATACCTTTGCACCTTGGAACATGAGTGGTGAATTAAGGGAGTTCTTGGTATTCCCTCTAGTACTTAGGTTCACATTCAGTTGAGAAATCTATTTGAACTGGATTCCAAAATCCACTGGAGAGAGGAAAAACATGTTGAAATATTAAGGTAAATGATTACAAATATAACTTGTTTCAAAACATGTAACATCTTAAAGTATGAATTTGCATACTCTGCAGGACTCTGTCTTCTACTTGAAAATTTTGCAGTCATAATTTAGCAAGTTACTTCATTTGGGAAGTTTGAAACAAGATACTTCTTCCCTTCTCTCCCTCTCCCTCTGCCCCTCCCCACCTCTAAAAATAAATAAATAAATCTTTAAAAAAACCGGGGGTGGGGGGTGCACCTGGGTGGCTCAGTCGTTAAGCATCCGACTCTTGATTTTGGCTTAGGTCGTGATCTCAGGATCATGATACCAGCCCTGCTTGGGGCTCCTCACTCAGTGGAGAGTCTGCTTGAGATTCTCTCCCTGTCCCTCAGCCCCTCCCTCCTGTCAAAATAAATAAATAAATCTTAAAAAAAGAAAAAGAAAAAGAAGATAGTTCTTTGCTAAGGCCCTCCAGATGAACTTCTTGGATCCACTCAGGAATTCAGAATTCCTATTTCAGTGATAATGAAGGGAGTTCTTTCCTAGGGTTTTATAAAACAAAGAATTGAGAAAAACACAAGTGACATTATTGGTAAAATCTATAGACTTCTAAATAGTTCATGTGGACAGGTATTATGACATATATAAGTGTCATGTTAACTACTGATTCCTGTACTCAGTGACTAGTAATAGCACCAGCTGCAGAGCTAAGCTGCCTGGGCTTGAACACCAGCACAGCCACTTCTGGGCTGTGTGACCTTAGTCAAGCTACCTAACCTCTCTGTGTCTGTTTCTCTATAAAATGAGTATAGTAATAGTGTAGTATAGTATACGATAGTATACTATAATATAGTGTAGTATAGTAATAATAACCCCCTTGATGGATTATTGTGAAGACTTGAAATGAGTTAAAATATGTAAAGTACTATAATAACTGGACCTAGGAAATGAGAGGGAAGTGTTAGCTCCCAGTATCTTAGTACTTCTCTGTCTTCTACATCAGTAGTTATTAGGTTTTTGATTTTTTTTTTTTCTGATCCATCACAGTGAGAAACACTGTTACCTTTTCATCAGTAATGGCAGCTTAGTATGGCAGTGATTTTTAAAGGGAGGGTAAGGAAACTTCCCTTTTGTGTGTGTGTGTGTGGCGGGGGGGATATTAGACTGTTTAGTGGGGTCCCTCACTTTGTAAAAGCTCTATGGATTATTTTCATGTCTACCTCATTTCAGCGAGATGATAGGGTAGCAGAGCTCATTTGGAGACACTGTCCTGCATCATACCCTTCTCATCTGTACCAACCTAACTATCTCCTCGGTGACTTGCTGGTCTTGACAAAACAGTTCCCAGACACACACACACACACCCCAATTTCAAATTATCATTGTCATAATTTTGCTTCTTTTTGCTACAGTTTGCTGATGTTACTAATGCCACACCTACCTTGGGGGTTCTTTCTGCATCTGCGTGCTCCAAGCACTAGCCAATCCACTGTGAGCCCTCAGGGAGTCTCGCTACCTCCCTGAGCAGGAAACAGCTACTCATAGTCTATACTATGGACATATTATGTTATGGAACAGTCCTGTGATTTGGGGTAGGAAGAATCAATAAATGGGGATGTTTTTAAGGCACTGTCTCTTCCCTTGTCATGGGAAAACCCAAAGAGGCCATTTCTCTGCAGTACTCTGTCTTCTACTTGAAAATTTAGCAGTCGGAAGAGAGAACTGCCTTTCCCTCGGGCCGCGAGCAGGACTACACAAGGACTCTCATGGGCTCCGGGCACGTTTGTTTTGAGGGCCCCTTTCTCCATAAAAAAAATATTAAGTCACATTTTATGATTGTGTTGGTATAAAGATGAATATATCAATACTATATATTAAAACATTTTATTCAGCCTAAACATTTAGGGTTTTTTTTTTCTTCTGATTTTAAAAGAAACTAAAATATTTTCATGGGCCCCTAAAAACACTGTGGTCCCAAGCTGTTGTACCCACCATGCCTAATGACAAGTCGGCCCTCGCCACACTTGCCTGGGGCTCAGCGCAGAAGAGACTTGTCCTTTTCCCCAGCCCCCTAGTAGTGCTCACATAAACTCCAAGGCAAAACCTAGAAGGAGCAATTCAATGAGTGGAGAATTGGGTATGTTAGCATCCTACAACTTAGCAGATATTGCTGCATTTTGTCTTGAAGGCTTAATAGTTATCAATGTCTACAACGCCTAACTACAAATGCCAGTACCTTATACCTAGTAAGTGTGGATTGTTAGTTGAATTGCATGGAATTAAATTTTAAAGGGCAGAACTACTCACGTAAGGTGACAAGGTCCTACCCAGTGTCTGGATACTATCATAGGGATACATATGAGGACTCAGGCTTTTTGTCTTACACATACACTTGTCCCTGTCCTTTTATATTTAGAAGCACGCTCCATTATATACTAACTGGGGCAGCACGGATTTGTTATACTGCTATTTATCTCAGAAATCAGTTTAAAAAAATGCTTGTACCTCCATGGTGATGTATTGTGTTTATTTATATATTAACATTTATCTATTTCTGCATTTAGAGTGCTATGGTACATTTTTAGGAAATAAAAGCAAGAGTTACAGATGTATTTTTACACTTCCACACTCCCGGCCAAGGAGCTTTAGCTCTAAACACAAAGACTATGAGCTGATGAGTACTTTGGCATGCTATTCTGAACTCTGTGATTCCTGAAATGTGGTGTTTACTCCATTGTAACTTTCTTTTTCTGCAATTTATTTGGTATTTTGTAAAGTACTTTCAATCATTAATGGTTAACCAAAGTTGTGTAAGTAATAGCACTGAAAATCCTGCAACGTGTCAACAGAATAGTGCCACGCAAACGTGAAGGGACCGAGAAGCTCCTAAAAGAGGTTTTCAGAGTGACATAGGTAGAGATCAACCGCTAGATTTGGGATTGCTGTAGATGTTTAAGAGGTAATAAGAGGACACTGTGAAATATTTTAGACACTGTGAAAATTCAGATGAAATAGATGAACTTCAGAAAATGTATGATATATTAAACTGACTCAAAAAGACTGAAAATCACCCAGTCGAATTGGCAATTAGAGACAGTTAGTGACCTTGACAAGACTGGTTTTAATGCAATACTGGATGCGAGAAGAATAAACAGAGACAGTAAAAATAGACAATTCTATTGAGGAGTTTTGTTGTAAAGGGGAGAGGACCTAAATCTGTTGCACACCCTATCCTACACACACACACACACGCACACACACACGCACACACACGCACGGATTGCTTCGCCACTTGATTGAATTCACCTATTCTGTTAATACTGGATTCTATACTGAATTCTTTTGATGTGATTCCTGCCTAGATAGAGCATGCTTACAGATATTAAGGTGACATCCCATTGGATTATGTGTATCTCTGAAGGCTTTGCCTGTCTCTACAGTCAAGGTACTAATGTTATACTAATGTTCCAAGTTATTCCATTTCTCTCTTTTAAATGTCTAATTGGATTTTTTCAAGATTTCTTGCTTTCCCACCCTTAGTTAGGATCTTATTATCTCATATCTATTACAGCACCATTCCCAGTCTTCCAGCCTTCAGGTTTTTCCCTTGAAATCTGCGTAATTCAGCTAGACCAGTATTTGCCAAGATGGTTTCTAAGGACCGCTAGTCCCATGAGCTACACTACCAAAAAAGGCTTCCATGGCCACCTGAGGTTAGGAAGTGCAGGACCCTGGAGCCACCACCAGCCTCCCCAACACCTCTTTGGAAACTGATGTGCACACAGTGTATTAATGCTTTAAAGGAACCCAAAACCCATTGAGTTTTATTTAACACTACCTTTTACAATGGAAGTCCTTGTGATTAAGTCTGAAAATATGTTGAGAAAGCTGCAACTTATTCTACAATAACTTCAGCATGGACTCGGTCTGTGGCCCTAAAAGAAAGATGCACATTTCAGGGGGTCACCCAGCATTCTAAACTTCAGAACTCGTTATTTAAAATGCTTCTGTTATATGTACCTCAAAAAAAAAATCCTAGTTTGTTAATTGGCATAGTAAATATTAAGAATTTTTTTTATTGGTAAAAATAATGGCTGATTAGCCTGACAAATGATAGGAATGAGTTCTCACTGGGGAAATTAAAGGTATAGAAGATGTGTGGATTGGCTAAAATCTGAGACTCACTTGCATCACAACCTGGTAGCAAGGTCTTGTGTACCCTCACCTACCTCAAACTTCTGCAGTGACTATCATCAGCTACTAAAAAAAAAAAAATCACGAGTCAGGCATTCCCAAGGATTGGTTAAAACAGAGTGTTATTTTTTAAAAATAGGCCCTGTGGATTGGAGAGCACAAGATATGTAAGTGAAGGATAATAGTTGAGGCAAGAACTCTAAATAAAGTCAAGATAAAAGCGTGACTTCCTCTGAGTACACAGATGATTTTGCTTTTCTGATTGTATTACCTCAAGCAAGGGAGAATGGCTAGAGGAAATGAACCTAATGAAAACTTGTCCAGTATACCGGCCTGGAAATTAGTCATGGATCTCTGTAACCCCTACATATCCTCTCAGTCTTATCTAGAACAAAATTATAAAAAAGGAAAATAGTGCCGCTGCCATGTCGATGCATCTAGAATTCACAGAGCCCAGGGAATCCAAGCAAAAGGTGAAAACTTCCAACTGTTCAATGCTCTAATGGGTATTGTGAACTGACTTAAACCTACTTGATGGTTTTTAGGAATCAGATTCTTTTTGGTCACCTCCAACATTTAGAAGGACTTAAGAGCTAGAATTCTCCTCCTCCCACAGCCTAGCCTTCAGATAACAATGAAGTCAAGGGCCACATAGCATTCTGCTACACAAACACACACTTGTCAGCATGGTCATTACCACCCGTCCTTGTTTGCTCTATGAAATCCAAATTCTGTTCTGCCACATGCCCAACCTGTTACCTTTCATGGAAGGCTCACTTCAGGTAAAAGCAATAAATTCTGGCAGTAGAATTCAGCTAACTTCCTAGTTAGAGTCAATTAACAACAATCCTTGGGGAAATCTGCTGGACATGGGAGTATGTATGTTGCAATCCTCAGCCTCCAGGACCATTACAAAGGTGTGAATTACTAGGCTCAGCTTTACTAGATACTTAGATGTTGCTCAGGCTAGCACAGAAATGCTGACACAAAATTCCCAGAGAGTCTGAACATCTTGACCACCACTTGTTTCACCAAAGAATAAATCATTTCTAGAAGTTAATTAGACTAACTAACCAGGCCTCTTCTGTTGACCTAAAAAAGAGATAGTAGGAAAAAAAAAGAGAGATAGTAGAAACACTTGGAGTAGGCTTTTTTAAAGTCACTATAAAGCCTAAGAGTGTATTCTTAATTAAGGTGGATTGTAGACTTAAATTAACATAACTTACTATTCCAACCACTATGAGTCATCTGGTGCTGGACCAGTCTTCCCACCATTAACAACTGGATGTATGTATGCAATGACTGTTTTCAGATGTCGAGCAACAGGCAGTTATGGTGGTCCCTGAGATAAAAATCAAATAAGGTGAGCCCGGTGATCTCCCCCTTTCTGCCTGTAGGAGCTTTTCAGACTGTGGCGCTGAGAGGAGTTACTCAGGCATGGCATGGCCATCTCACCGAGCTGGGGACCAGGAGAAGGTTGCTGCCCAGAGAAATCGACACAGTGGTTCCTGGAGTATCTGCCTAATAATCTGCTTCTTCCTGGATGCAACTTCACGAGGCTAGACTAAAAACTGCTGAGGAAAGAAAAACCACCAGGAAACTATGAGCTGAACAGTTCTTGGCATTTCCTAAGGGCTGGAGTGATCACATTTCTGGGTTTGGTAGGATATTATCTGAGTTTATGTGTCATGGCAAATATCCAGCTAGAGATGTCTTGTTGGTCTTATTTGGGAACTTTGGTTCCTTTCATTTTGGAAAGAGGGTTATCTTGGGAAATATGGGCTGGGGGATGGCAGAGGCAGAGTGGAGTGCAGCAGCAACCTAGGATGCGTGTGGGATCATAACCTCAATTTGACAGCCATTGATCACATGCCTCTCGGGATATAACATGGGGCTAAGCACTGGCAGCCATAGAGACATATATAGGCGTTGAGATAGAAACCTAAAAACCTATAATTAAAATCTGAGTGAAAAAAAGTGCTTTAGTACAGGGGCAATGTTGTAGGAGTCCATCAATTAATTTCAGCTGGAGTGGTGGGGTGAGACTAAGAAGGAAGGCATATGAAGGAAGGAATAAAGTGTTCAGAATTTTTCCAACATGGCTGCTATAGAGTCTTGGGGCTTTTTTTTTTTTTTTAATGTATTTATTTAAGAAAGAGAGAGAGCACGTGCAAAAGGGAGGGGCAGAGGGAGAGAAAGTCTTAAGCAGACTCTGTGCTGAGCGTGGAGCCCAACAAGGGGCTCCATCTCATGACTGTGAGATCAGGACCTGAGCTGAAACCAAGACTCGGGTGCTTTACCACCTGTGCCACCCCAGCACCCTGAGTCTCAGGGCTTTTGCTCTGTGGTCCCCTCTGCTCTTTTTCTACTCCTGGTCTCATTCTGAGAACTCCTAGGATAGCTGCTGCAGGGATCTCTATGTCATTGTCCCCAGAAAGGACTAAAATGGAGTCTGAGCTAAGCAGTCAATGCCTGGGATCAAGAATGGAGTAGTGAGCTCTGAAAGAACTTAGTCCTTTCAAGAATTCTGGAAGCTCAAAAGGAAAGAAGGTTAAATGCATAGATTAAATGAGAGTGAAGAGTGTAAATAGTCCATTGGGAACCACCAAGAACAATAGAGGGACATATCCAGAGATTGCAGAAAGAACGAGCCTCCAGATTGAAGGCTCTGTACAGGAGGAGGAGCTGGAGGCTGAGCGTGCAGAGCTAAGGGTAAGGCCTGGCTGGGAATTTCTATGGGAAGCGTCTGCTAGTCATGGGTTAGAATACACAGCTAGAGAGAAAGGTCTGAATCAAGAAAGATGCTCCTGGGGCACCTGGGTGGCTCAGTCAGTGAAACGTCTGCTTTTGGCTTGGGTCATGATCCTGGGGTCCTGGGATGGAACCCCGCATCGGGCTCCCTGCTCCATGGGGAGCCTGCTTCTCCCTCTCCTTCTGCCCCGCCTGTGCTCTCTCTCTTTCTCTCTGTGTCAAATAAATAAATAAAATCCCTTAAGAAAGAAAGGAAGGGAGGAAGGAAGGAAGGAAGGAAGGAAGGAAGGAAGGAAGGAAGGAAGGAAGGAAGGAAGGAAGATGCTCCTGAGTCTTCGCCATTAAAAAACCCCAATCCCTAGAGATACAGGCAGCTGAGAGAAAACTCAGCTTTATCTAGAATGGGGAGAAAATGAGGAAGATGGAGGCTGATTACCAGGCAAAGCCAGTAAGGACAGGAAAGGAGTAGTCAGTGCTTTAAATTTATGACAAGTTTGTGAAGCACTATGAACTATGAAATCTTGTGGTTGTAACTCATCTCATTCCTACATACATGTACATAGTTTGTACAACTAAGATTTTCTCTATAGTATAAAATAGTTTTGCTTTTGAACTGATGATAAGTAGTCCCTCCATCTCTTATTAATTCTCACTGATACACTTCTACCAGAATTTACCATGTGTTGGTTCCTAAATTATTATCTTCATTTTTTCAAATAGTTTATCTAAGCCTACCTGTTCATGTACATGCTATTAACCACCACATTTCCTGATCCTTGTTCTATCTCATCTACTTATCTCACTTTATTCTGCTTATATATTGAGTTCCAAACCAAAAATTAGCTTTTCTATGGAACCTTCCCTGAGTTCAAATGACATTGATATTGGGTTGTAGTACAGCATTTTTCAAACCCTTTGTTACAACCCATTACTGGGACCTGAAATCAAGCTAGAGAGTTATGACCAATATTTTAAAAAGTGAAATTGAATACAACAGAATTGAAAATATCAGCATGCATCACATGTAGTAATGATAAGTATCATATATATTTACACACATATGGATATTCAAAGGTCTAATGTAAAATGTATTTCTCACCATAGCTTATGGTCAAAAACATCTTGAATGTCAATTGATGCTTCAGAAAGTGTTGGACGATGTGAGGAACTGAGAGATCTCTATCATCCCAATTTCATCACTATAATTTCAGTGTGACCTTGGACAGGTAAGTCCTCCTCATTCTCTGGGCTGTGATGATCTTCTCTGTAAAGTGAGAGGGTGAAGTTTGGTCCCTATAGTTTTTCCAGCTTTAAGCTTTTAGGAGTCTTTGATTCTTGGAACTGCAGGGAACCATGTGGGAAAGGGAAACAGCTGAAGTAGAAAGAGGCTGAATTTCAAGGACGCTGTTTTTGGAGAAGAGTTATCAAATACTATGCTCTGGAGGGCCTGATTTGTGCTCGGCAGTGAGCAAGGTCCTTAACATAGAGTGTTTCTCGCCCTCACGTAACCCAGAACTTTTGCTGAACCAATCCAAACATGATGGTTTGGATTGTGCAATTTGTGGGTGTAGGATTAAAGAACTGAATTCGTCAACAAAATGGAGGGGAGGAGAAACAATGGGGACGAGGATTTTAGGAGAAAGAGTGGCCCGTGAGCCTGGGCCATGAGTGGAAAAAGGCCACCAAAGAGTAGCCTTTGGTGGCTAAAACAGCCAAAGAAGGAACATTAGAGAATAGGAACACTTAAGAGACATTGTTCTTTTTCATTGAGATGGGGAGAAGGAAGAGTTGTGCAATTCAAACTGATCTTCATTTCCCCTCTAACATCTGCAGAAAGCCTGGAATAGTTTTTTGCATGTGAATTCTCTTCAGTCACTCAAAGAGCTGAGAGGCTTTACACTGTGAGTCCGACTTTGCTCAGCACAAAACAGATAGCACGCAACAGACACAGGGGCTGGGGGAAAGATCTCTGATGACTGCACACGTGAGCAACAACCCTGAAAGAGAGGTGGTGTTATCTCCAGCTCCTCAGGTCATACTGAAAAAAACCCAACCATTCCCTCACTGATGTTTTATACAATGCAAGCTCCCCTCCCTCCCAAGCAAATATGTTTTACGGTTCTCTTTGAAATGGGAACCCATCTGGGAAGTCATGGTCTAGGATAGGTTTTATCTTCCATTAAATTCTCCTTTTCAGAAAGAAAAAACATCCTTATGCTAATATTTAGAACCTAACAAACTGCACATGTTTCTGATACTTTATTCTTTCTCTAGGTAACTAAAAAAAAAAATTTTTTTTTCTTACCATGGCAACCTCTGTGCTGGCTCCAGAAAATACCATTTCTAATTGTGCTTTTGTATACTGAGCATCAGTGGGACATTTCTGTAGGGATCGATTTTTTTTTAAGTAATCATCTTTTTTATGTATGTTACTTAATTCTTATCCTTCAGTGAACCAACATCCTTAAATGACAAATGAGAATTTCCCAGTGGAGTGAATTAATTCTTAAACCAGGGCTTCCAAACAGTTGAGAGAATGGGAATTGGCTTTCTTGCCTGGACCTGGCTGATGTTTCTTCTATGTTTATGAAAGCAAGGACTCCGCCACCCAAGCTCCTAAGAGCATGAAAGCAGCCTGCTAGGAAGGAGAGGGTATAGCAAAATAAATGTTTTTACAGATTTTAGGGGTACTCCCTGGCTTATTGTCTTTTTTCTACTTCTGCTTATTGCTTTAGAGGCCATTTCAAATCTACTATCTCAGGATCTGAGGATCTTTTTGTTCACCGTCCCCTCTTAGATGAATGGCCAGAGGTGGCCTAGGGTTTTGACATTCTTGGCCTGGATGGGTTTAAAAATGGACACATCCATGGGCTGGAGACTATGGATCCAAGGGAGGCTAGAAGAATAAGTATCTGTACTGTTGTAGCCTCTATTGGAAAGTGAAGTTAGTTACCAAACAGATTCTCCAAATTGTCAACTCTGGAGCAGCCAGAGAGAGAAAACCAGGTACTAGGGAAAGAACAGCAGACAGGAAAATCCAGGATAAGCATGTGGGTGGGAGACAAACCATGACAGGAGACTGACCTGAGGGATTTTCTTTGGTAGGTGGGAGGTAAGCAGTTAAGGATGCTATTATTTATGGGTTGAGTTATGTCCCCTCAAATTTTTAGAATGGAGTCCTAACCCCCACTACCTCAGAAAGAGACCTTATTTGAAGACAAGTCTCTGCAGGAGTAATGAACTTAAAGTGAGGTCATTAGGGTGGGCCCTAATCCAATAGGACTAGTTGGGGGAATGTGGTCACAAATATGCACACAGAAGAATACCATAGGAAGATGAAGGCAGAGATCAGGGTGATGCTCCTATATACCAAGGATGCCAAAGATTGCCAGCAAACCACCAGAAACTAGGGGAGAGGCAGGAACATCTTCCCCTTCACAGCCCTCAGCAGCCAACCCTGCTGACATCTTCATTTCAGGCTTCCTGCCTCCAGAATTATGAGATAATAAATGTCTGGTGTTGAAGCCGCCAGTCTGTGGTGCTCTGTTATGGGCCCCCTAGCAAAGGAATACAGATGCACTGAGGGATTTTAGATGCCTGTACCTCATTATAACCCCCATGCTGCTGGCTTTTAGAGACTAGTTAGGTTAAAAAACAAAAGCCCATCTGTCCTAGCGATTATCCTCTCACAGTAAAATCTGCCACATAAAAATTAATGACAATTCTGGAACAGTTTACCACAAAAACAGATGGGAGCTTCATATACCATGTAGCCCAACCTGCCCTTTTCAGATGTGGAAACCAGAGCCCAGAGAGGAGAAGGGTCCTGCTAAGTCACATGCTGAGTCAGGGGTCAGGATAGACTCCTATAGTAGTTCACAAGGACTACCATAACAAAGTACCATGGATTGGGTGACTCAAGCAACAGAAACTTGTGTTCTCTCAGTTCTGGAGCCTAGAACTCAAAGATGAAGGTATTGGCAGGTTTGGTTTCTTCTGAGGTCTCTCTCCTTGGCTCACAGTTGCCCGCCTTCTCCCTGTGTCCTCACATGGTCTTTCCCCTGTGTGTACACCCTCCTGGTGTCTCAGTATCTTCAAATGTCCTGATCTTGCTGTTTAATATCTTTTCATTTCAACTTGAAGAACTCCCTTCAGCATTTTTTGTAAGGCAGATCTCATGGGTGATGAACTCCCTCAGCCTTTGTTTGCCTGGGAAACTCTTTATCTTTTCTTCATTTTTGAAGAATAGTTTTGCTGTGTATAGTATTCCTGGTTGGCAGGGTTTTTTTCTTTCAGCATGTTGAATATATTGTACCACTCCCTGCTGGTCTGTCATTTCTGCTGAAGAATCTGCTGATAGCCTTATGGGTTCCCTGGTACATAACAAGTTGTTTTTCTCTTGCTGCTTTTAAGATTCTCTTATCTTTAACTTTTGGCAATTTAATTATAATGTGTCTCAGTGTGGGTTTCTTAAGATTCATCTTATTCATCTTATTTGGAACTCTCTAGGCTTCCTGGTTCTGGGGTGAGTTTGTCAGAGTGCTTTACACCATTGACTAAAAAAAAATCTATACAACCTGAAAACCCAGAATCATCAGGGGCAAATCAAAAACATATTTGTGAGAGGGAGGAAATGAAGCAAAACTTTACCCATTTTACAGTTTGGCCACAGGCTTCCCTTGGTGATGAAAACCAAGTCAGTATGAGTTAATCCAGAATCCTGATGATAATGGTCCTGTGTTGCTAAATAAGAAGGAAAAATAACAACCACAATATAATCTGCATTTACATTTAAGAAGAAAGACAAAGAGGGTTTTTCTCAAAAGTTATTTTAAGATTTGTCAGCATTAACCTTTTACTTTTAAAATTCATGTTACATTGTTTCTGCAGAAAATGTAGGAGTCAGGAAACAGAAAGCAGAGAGAGAGCAAGAGAGGGAGGGTGGGAGGAAGGATGCAGTCCAGGGGTAGGAGTAAAGTAGTGATGTCTGGGTGGATTTGCTACCCTGATCCTGGATTCCCAGAGACAAGGAAAGTTCTGAGAACAGACACTGCCCTGGAAGCCTCCTATTGGCATTCTTTCCTACTAATTGGGCCTTTTTCAAGGTATTAAGCAATTTAAGTTGTTTATTTGTCAATGTTCTGATTCCTTTTGATTTCTGGATTATATAACACCAAACCAAAGAAAATGGCCAACTAAAGAAAGTAATAAATTGTTCTTCACATTTTAGCAAGTGTATTCATAAGTTAAAGATCTAGATCTGAGAAACTGTTTGATTAAAGTGAACTTGCAATTAGAAAATGGAATGCCACAGAGACAGACTTATTGGTCTCTCCAGGGGGGGGTTTCAAGATAATGTATTTTCAACAGAATGAATCATACTTTTTTTACGGTCATCGGTCAAGTGGAGGTTGTGCTGGGTAAAATAAATGTTGCTTTGCATTCTGCCAGCATGATTGGTGAGAACGCCCTTGAATTCAAATTAGAGAAATGTTTAGTGCTGGTGCCAATGACAGTGATAGATAACTTTGTTTTGCAGTCACACTCAGGTCACCTTTCATGCTCCTGGGAACTTTCTTTTAAACACAAGAGATAAGAGAACAAAATGACTTCAGTGATATTAAATAGAGGCTATTATTATCTTTTGCATGTCACATTTTGGTCTGAGCAGAATCTTTAAGAAATGCAAGCAAAACTGTACATGCATTTAAACATAAAATGAGTTCTCCAAGCAGCAAATGCAAGGTTACGGCCATATGTAGAAGAAAGAGCAATAAATAGTAACCCCAAAGCAGGTACAGCCCCACTTCTGGCTTGGTTTATGTGATCTTGGAGACAGTGACCACATCTAAAACGGAGATAATAACAAATATTTATCCCACCTGCCTCATGGGGGTACACAGGGAATACTGATGCAGACCACTTTCACAATAACTCGTCTTCGTGCTTACATTGACTTTGCCAAGCATTATGCATTATGCCAAGTGCATTGCATTTTATATCTGTTCTTCCCAACTATTCTCTGACTGGAGTGGTTTCTCTCCCTTCCCCTCTCCTTTCCTCTCTCTCTCTCTTTCTCTTCCTCCTTCCCCTCTCTCCCCCCTCCTTCTGTCTCTCTCTCTCTCATGGAAGGAAAAATTTAAAACTCAGAGACTCTAAGTAGTTTATCCAAGGGGTAGTCAAATGAGCTGAGATCATAAGACTTTGAGGAAAAACAGAAGTTGTTCTTCATTGGGACTTCGGATTGATGTTACTTTCAAGTGATTGTTTTCCCTGACAAGACTCAGATGAAAAAGCTGAGAGGCTTAGCTTTTTTGCATATTAAGTCACTTTTCCTGGGAAATGTTATAGTGGAATCATTGCTAAAAAATTATAACAAACCTTTATATTCATTTAAGTGCTTTTCCAGTTTATATAATACTTTCTCATATGTAATCTCTGCTGGAATGCTTTCTAATTTCTTACCTTTAGTTCCTAACAAATATGACTTAGTTGTCTTCCTCGTAAGCCCCAACAAAGTGAATTGAAAGTAATGAAAAAATATACAGAAATGAACCTCTACCACACTACTTTAACCAACTGGCCGAAGTTCACCTCATCCATAAGGGACAAATCAACATCACGTGCCTTCTGGTAAAATGCATTGAGAAGACACAGCAACACTTGAATGATTCCTGCCAAAGACAAACAAGTTGAACCAAGTTGAACCTTCAGAAGACAGAGCTTTATGAACTGAAAACAGTGCAGGATTAGAGCCCAGTTTAGGCAGCCCTTGAGGGTAAAAAGGAAGCAAAAAAATATAAGCAAGACTTTAGCTTACTGTTTCTCATCCTGCAATCACCTCTGCTGGATTTTGATAGGAATTGCTCCAAATCTCCCAAGACTAAGACATATTGCAAAGTACTGTGCAAATGGAGGTTTTTGACTCAAAATTTCAGGATAGGGAGTGGCTTAACTTCCCAGTCGACTTGGTATCTTCAAGTGATCATTGTTTTTTAAAAACATCCTTCAGCCTAGTCCCTTGAGCAAGCAGGGAAGGAACTCTTTATGAGAACTACCTTTCTTTGTGATGAGGCTTTCTTGCCCCTGCTCCCCTCCCGCCTGAGCTGCTTTTCCTTCCTCTCAGGACAGAGCAGCCTCTGCCTGTCAGCACCAAACCCTTGTGCAGATAGATTAGAAAAAGGAACTCTTTTCTCAAGACACTTCCATCTGTCAGAAAATTGATGTAAAAAATCTACAAATCTACAATATCTACTATATGAATGGCACCCCTCCTAGGGTTGCATCGTTCACAACCTGAACATATGATCGCTCTGAGAACTCTGGGCTGGAGATGTCTATCTGGGAGGATGCATAGCGTGACGCCCTTAGCAACAGCACTGGCGGTGAAGAGCAGGGCAGAAGGAAGAAGAGGAACACTTGGGAGAATGTTCCTCGAAAAAAACAGATATCTGAGAGTTGTAGCTGGATTTGAGGGTGGGGTAGGGATTGAAGCAATTCCTATACTTCTTGGTTACAGCTCCCAAGCCAGGGAATGGGGACGGGGGGGTTGGGAAGTGTTGGGAAAGGCAGTGTGGTGCATGCAGTCCTTTGGCCCGACTTGGACATTGAAGAATGGACCTCGGGCCTGGAATACTTTCTTACCAAGAGATTGGGAACCCCTGCACCTGCACTGGGCTTATTGCCCTGCGTGGGAGTAGCTTTCAGACTCAGTGTGTCCTCCTCTGTTCTGCCTACATGCCTGCGTCCGTGCATCAGGCACACCTCCCACTTTCTGCGTGCCAGACCTCACAGGGGTGGGGTTGGAGGCAGGTCTTTGGCAGCATGAAATAGCTGGGCCCTGGGGGACTGGCACATTGCAAGGGGCTGGATCCTCTGCACATGTTCTCTCCTCTTGCTATTCAACGCTCTCCCACTTGAACTTGGTGTGCATGTTGTCTGCTCTCAGTGACCTCAAATCATGCACTGGTTTCTTCCCTGGGTGACCCGACCTGCTTTTTCGCCTTGACTCCACTCATATTGTATTCTACCCTGAGGCAGAGCCTGATCATCCAGTGAAGGGTGAAACAGAAAGATGGTGTGATAGACTAAAAATGGCCCCTCAAAGATGTTCATGTTTTAATTCCCCAAAACTGTGACTATGTTACTCGGCAAAAGGGACTTTGCTGGTGGGATTAAATGAAGGATCTTGAGTTAAAGAGAATATCCTGGATTATTCAAGTGGGTCCGGTGCAATCATAGGGTTTAACAAGAGAGAGGCAGGAGTCCTGATGACCAGCTAAGCAGGGGGAGAATAAGGAGAGGTGATGTGGGGCCACAAGCCAAGGAATGCAGGCGGCTTCTAGAAGCTGGAGAAGGCAACAGATTCTCTCCTACAGCCTCAAGAAGGAACTGGTCTTGCCACCATCTTGATTTTAGGCCAGTGAGATATTTTGAACTCCAGAAATGTAAGATGATAACTTTGTGTTGTTTTAAACCATTACATTTGTAGCAGCAATAATATACTACTGTAGACAGCGGACAATCAGACCCAAGAGTAAAACAAGGCCAGAAGTTCTTTCCAACAGGCAAGTCACAGGCAGGAAGAAGAGAACTAAAATTTATCAAGTGCCCTATTAATAAAAGACTGCACATTTAACATGTGTGTTCTGTTTTGCATAGTTGTGTAAAGGGCAGGGACTTAGGAGTCAAATACCCAGGACCTGGCCGGGATCCAGCTCAGCTATAATTTTTGCTGGGTTGCTTTGCCTTTCTGAACTTCACTGAACCTAGCTCTGAAATGCTGATGCTAACCTTGCAAGTGTTGTTTCGAGAATATGAAATAATATATCAAAAACACCTATGATAAGTATTATTAACATGGCCGTTATTGATATTATCGTAATAGCAAAGCACGGTCGATCCATGTGTCTCCCTCTTGTGACTGACAATAAGGCCACACGTGGGTTTAAACAGTCCCTCTTTGTTTCCTGGTCCCTGGCTGCTCCTTGTTCCTATGGCCTCTCTGTTGCAGGCTTTGCTCCATTATATCATTTCAGCCGGTCGTTGCTCTTTACTTTAGACTTAAAAACAAAAGGCCTCAAATGTCCCCTTCCCTACCTGCAGTTTGTAACATTGAATTTCACAACTTGTTCCTTCGAGGGTGCTTGGGCAAGAAAAAATTATAAATGGATAATGATATTTGCTTGACCCTTCACAGTTTTATGAGCTGGTCCCCACTATCCTTTGCATTACACTTAAGGGTTCCCAGGATGTCTGCCTCTTGGGTTATTGAGCCAGACCTTTCACTCTTCCTGGTCTCAAGAAATAGGTTAACCAAATAATGGCTCTTCTGGCCTCCAATCCATTTTACTTGAGAAATCACCTTCTAACAAGGCAGAATCAATTAGAATGCATAGAATGTACAAAAGATATTCCAAAGACTCTTAAATAAGGTGAGCTAGTTTTGCCTGCGAGATTGTTCTTCCTGAGGCTGAATGGTAAAGGAACTCCTCTGGAGTCAAACAAAATACCACTTACAAGTCGGATGACCTTGAGAAAGTTATTTAACCTTGAAATTACTTCAAAAAGAAATATATCTAAGGATGCCTGGGTGGCTCAGATGGTTAAGCATCTGCCTTCGGCTCGGGTCATGATCCCAGGGTCCTGGGATAGAGTTCCGCATCGGGTTCCTGGCTCAGTGGGGAGTCTGCTTCTCCCTCTCCCTCTGCCTGCAGCTCCCCCTGCTTGTGCTCTCTCCCTCTGTATCTCTGTGTCTCAAATGAATAAATAAAATCTTAAGAAAAAAAAATGGCAACCACTTTTAAAAAAGTTTAAAAAATAAAAAGAAATCTATCTATCTATAGAAAGATATATATAGATATATAGATATATCTCCAGAGATAACATCCCCCATGTGATTACTGTGTAATTACTATATAACTACATGTGTGATAAACTACTCAGTAAATATCCATTCCCTTTCTTTCCTTAGTTCACATATGCTCATTTTTAATTTTCAGTTCTTTTCTGTTTCTGTTTTGACCATTGTTCAGATGTATCCTCAGTTTTACTTTGTCCCAATTGTGAGTCCAAATTCAATGAAGTCTTTCATGTCCAGCTTTCAACAAAAGTTAAGAAGAACCAATAAACATAAAAGTGTGACAAAAGAAACAATGGCCACAAGAAGGACACAGATCACAGGGTTTGGTATGTTGATCATCATGTAAGATAATCATATACAGAGAGTGATGAGACTTTATATTTTCATAGTGGATGAATCCTCATAAATTTTTATTATTGCAAATAAATGAAAATTACATTATAACTACATACTCTATTATCTGAAGAACTTCTAAAAAGAATTCACTCAAGAATAGAAACATGAATATAGGGCGTCTGGGTGGCTCAGTTGGTTAAGCATCTGTTTTTGACTCAATTCATGATCCCAGGGTCCTGGGATCGAGTCCCACATCGGGATCCTTGCTCAACGGGGAGCCTGCTTCTCCCTCTCCCTCTGCCGCTCCCCCTGCTTGTGCTCTTTCTCTCTCTGTCAAATAAATAAATAAAATCTTAAAAAAAAAAAAAAGAAAGAAACACAAATATAACCAGCCTTCTTCTACCTTGAGTTACTTCTCAGCAAAACTACAAAGCAGCATAAGTGATACTTTAAAAAAAAAAATGTGGAAGGAAATGGCTTCTGTTTGTTCCTGGAATAGAATTTGAATTAAACTTAAAAAGGAACTTAAAAAGGAAGCTTGCTTCCTCTTGGTAATCAAACTGTATTAAAACAAATCAGAAGGAACAAAATCAGTTAAATAATTTTAGTTGACAAGGAACTTAACTGTGGATGGCCGGTCATGTAATTAATTTGGTTTATGCTACAATGATGCTGTTTCTTCTCAAGGGGTCAAAGTGGGATAAAGATTTTAGTTACACTCAAGGGCTATATATCTCATTAATTCAAACTCCCCTAGATGCTACAAGATTGATACTGTGAATGGGTTTCACATTCCACAGGGGTAAATCTTTCATTTATCAACTATAATATGGAATGTGAAACCATCAAATACCATTTCGGGCATACTGACCTCATTTCAAAAGCTGCCTTATGAATAATCACATGCAATGGATTTTTCTAGACTCTTTGAAGTACTTCAATCACCCCAAAGTTTCCTCCTCATATAAAATAATGACTAGATTTTTCTGCCTATGTAACACTTTGCCTACATAGAAAAGGTGAAGTCTTGGTGAATGATTCAGATTGCCAAAGGTTTGAAACATTCACATGCCTGAACATCATAAGTGAAACTCATCCTAACCATGAAAAGTGAATTACTACCATTCTTTATCTTTCAGCCTCATCCAAAGCAAAACAGAAACTTTGATAAACTTGTGATTTTTTTGCTGAGAAAAGATCATTCTTTCTTCTAAGTGTTGCTTAACCAGTGTAATATGAGTCTAGAGATGCTGGTATCGATATAGCCCCCACATGGAGAGAGCCAGCCCTCATGAGATTGAGGTCAACGTAAGGTTGGAAGTGGAGAAAGACAGGGACAGAGAGAGGCCTGACTACAATTTTTAAGCACTTGGTTTTAGTTATGCCCAAATCCAGCCTGATTCCTACATTTTCCAGTTATATAGTCAATACAGTCTCAGTTTTGATTAAGCCAGTTTGAATTGGACTTCTGACTGACTTGAAAGGTCTTAACTACTCTAAAAATTAGTCTATGGAAATGAGGTTTTACATGAAACAGACCCTAAATTAGGGACTTGTGCAAGACAACCTGTATCACAGGGCAGTGAAAACTCTCCTATCCTGGCTGAGAAGGAATGATCCCTGATAGGTGATAGCAAAAACAACTAGCTAAGCTGTTGCCATCTTTTTTTAAGTAGACTTTATTTTTTTAAAGAAATTTTAGATTCACAGCAAAACTGAGCAGAAAGTAGAGACAGTTCTTATATATCTCCTGCCCACACACATGCACGAACTCCCCCACTATCAATATCCTACCCCAGGGTCATTCACTTATTAATGTTGATAAACCTATATTGGCACTTCCTTATTACCCAAAGTCCATGTTTTACCTTAGAGTTTATTCTGTCACATAGCAACAGATTCTATGGATTTTGGCAAATGGATAATGACTGTATCCACTATTCTAGTATCATGGAGAATAGTTTCACTGCCCTAAAAATCCTCTGTGCTCCACCTCTTCACCCCTCCCTCCTCCCAGCCCCTGGTAACCTCTTTTTACTGTCTCTACTGTTTTGCCTTTTCCAGAAAAATCATATAATTGGAATCATACAGTAAGTATGATTGGCTTTTCCAGCTGGCTTCCTTTACTTAGTACTATGCGTTTAAGTTTCCTATGTCTTTTCAGGGCTTGATAGCTCATTGCTTTTTAACACTTGAATAATAAATACTCCATTGTCTGGACGTACCATTTTATTATCCATCCATTCACCTACTGGAGGTCATCTTGATTACTTCAAAGTCTTCGCAATTATGGATAAAACTGCTACAAACATCAGTGTGCAGGATTTTGTGTGGACATAAGTTTTTAATTCATTTGGGTGGATACTAAGGAGTGTGACTGCTGGATTGTATGGTAAAGTGTGTTTAGTTTTGTAAGGAACTGCCAAGCTGTCTTCCAAAGTGGCCGTACCATTTTGTAGTTCTACCAGCAATGAATGAGAGTTCCTGTTCTTCACATCCTCACCAGCATTCGGCGTTCTCAGTGTTTTGGATTTTGGTAGTGGTATTGTTATTTTAATTGGTAATTCCCTAAAGACATGTGACGTTGACCATCTTCTCATACACTTATTGCTCTCTGAACATCTCCTTTGGTGAGGGGTCAGGTCAGGTCTTTGCCCACTTTCTAACAGGTTGTTTGTTTTCTTGTGTTGATTTAAGAGTTCTTTGTAAACTTTGGATAACAACTCCTTATCAGATATGCCTTTTGCAAATATTTTCCCTCTTTTTTTTTTAAATAAAATCAGAGTATATGCTTGTACCAAGCCTTGATTTTGGGAGGTTTGGTGGAAAGATATCAGGAAATTAGGGTGTGTTGACTACTTCCTAAAAAACTTCTGTAAAGTTATGCAGGTGACAAGTTTCTATCAAATGTGGCCTGCCTGAGAGACAGGGAGGAAAGAAAATACAGTTTTTCTAAGAAAGATACATTTTTCCTATAGCCATAAATCCAATATGGTTGAACGGCTGATGGACTTGAGTTTTGCAGAGTTAAAAAGCTGGAATTTCTGCACAAAGCTAAAGTTAGAGGAAGCAGTAAGAGGGAATGTGGTTAGATATAAGACTGAGAAGTGGACAGCTCCAAACACATGCTTTGGGGTTCTTTTTATTGGCAAGGATGACAATTTCCTCCATTGTAAAAACCACTCTATGACATGTAACTTGGGGCAAGGGGAAGGTGAATTGTTCTATAGTTCTTCTGGCTATAGTTTTTCACAGTCAAAAGGCCTGCTGTCAGGTTGAATGCTGAAAACTTACAGAATGGATGAAGCATTCGAACCTCTTGCTATGTGGGGCGCCCGGCTGGCTCAGTCGGTTAAGCGTCCGTCTCTTGGTTTTGGCTCAGGTCATGATCTCAGGGATGTGAGATTGAGCCCCTCGTCAGGAGCCACGCTCAGTGGGGAGTCTGCTTGAGATTCTCTCTCTCCCTCTCCCTCTGCCCCCCCTCTGCTCTAGCGTGTGCTTGTGTGCATGCTCTCTCTCTTAAACAACAACAAAAAAGAACCTGTTGCTATGTGACAGAATCCCTCAGATTTAGTTCTTGATTCAAGAACCATAACTAGCCAAGATCTGTGGAGTTGAATAAATATAAGTAGACAGAAGCTAATAGACTTTAAAGGATATAGGCTGTCAGAGAAACCCCAAATCTGTTACCCAAGAAGCCAAAACCCTGAAAAAATACAGCTCCTGGTGAACCCCCAGGCCTCAAAGCCCACACCAACTGGAAATAGACTAATGTAGGACATTCCCCAGACAGTGAATTCTCCCCAGTACTGATTCCAGCCAAGCTAGATGCTTACAGCTAGTCTACACATCAGTGAGCCAGGGCCTGCATTCTGCCAGTTATTAAATAATTTGAACAACACATCTAATTGAGAGGGAGACACTGATCTAAATTGTGCTTTGAATGTATTTTTTGTTCATGGACGATTGTCTTGCCTAATATACTTGAGATGGTTTCTAGTGTAGTTATCAGTCTAAACTTTAACCAACTAATAGAATAGTATGGATTTTTACCTAATGTATAAAACCAGAGTAAAGACATTTAAAAAAAGAGTACCATGTGGTGCTGGGAAAGGCTTAAGCAAGCCACTCATTCTAATTTTCTGTCCATGTAAAAGGAGAAGCTTAAGATCCTTTCAGCTCTAAATGCTTATAATTCTTCCACTTGGGGTAAAGCAAAAGTGAAAGAACTAAGTAAAAGGAAACTTAACACTACTCTTAAACACGGCTAATTCTAGGAAATCACATATCTACTAAAAATTTGGCAAGGAAGCTTGCAGTGAATAAACACATACACTGGTACTCACACAGTTAAGAAAGCATCTCATAAAAGCACCTTGTTTTATTGAAACCCAGGGATGGCATTAGTGAATCCAGCATGAGATGGTATCATCAGCATTTTGTTGTTGTTGTTTTTTGTGTTGTTTTGTTTTGTTTTCCCTTCTGGGATCTGAACCTTTAGTACAATAATCCCTCTCAGATTAAACTTAGAATATTCAAGGGAAATTTTGCCAGCTAATCTAGGCATGCTCAGACTTATATCCTTTTACATTCTTACCCCCATCTAAACACATTCTGGAAGTCTGAAAAGTGTCAGCACACACCTAGCCCTTTTCTTTCTTTTCTTTTCCCGAGTCTATCTTCAGAAACAGGAAAATTCAAGAGAGTGAGGATGAGAAGAGGAGAGTAGAGAAAGGAAGAAAGAGAAAAACAGAAAAAGGATATAGGTTTCAGCAAAAGAAAAATATCTCTTGAATGTGTTTACTGTAAGATAAAACAATTGCAAAGATATAGTTAGGTCATTTCCTAAAGTAAAAAACAGAAAGACATATTCTACATTTCTTCTTTACAAATTAAATATATATGCTTATTTTCCCCAGTGTACTTCTTTTTTTTAAAGATTTTATTTATTTATTTGAGAGAAAGAGGGAGAGAACATGAGCAGGGGGAGCAGCAGAGGGAGAAGGAGAAGCAGACTGCCCGCTGAACAGGGAACCCCACCCCCAGCAGGACTCCATCCCAGGGTCCTGGGAAAAAGACCTGAACTGAAGGCAGACTTAACCGACTGAGCCACCCAGGTGCCCCTCCCACCAGTGTACTTTTATTTCTTTGAAATAATAATCGTTCTCCAGAAAGAACCTCAGGGTTTAAGGACATCAGCTTTTATTTATTTTTTTATTATTTAATCCTCTTTATTTTTTTAAATTTTATTTTATTATGTTATGTTAGTCACCATACATTATATCATTAGTTTTTGATGTAGTGTTCCATGATTCATTGTTTGCGTATAACACCCAGTGCTCCATTCAATATGTGCCCTCTTTAATACCCATCACCAGGCTAACCCATCCCCTCACCCCCTCCCCTCTAGAACCCTCAGTTTGTTTCTCAGAGTCCATAGTCTCTCATGGTTTGTCTCCCCCTCTGATTCCTGCCCCCCTTTATTTTTCCCTTCCTACTATCTTCTTCTTCTTCTTTTTTTTTTTTTAACACATAATGTATTATTTGTTTCAGAGGTACAGGTCTGTGATTCAACAGTTTTACACAATTCACAGCACTCACCATAGCACATACCCTCCCCAATGTCTATCACCCAGCCACCCCATCCCTCCTACCCACCACCACTCCAGCAACTCTCAGTTTGTTTCCTGAGATTAAGAATTCCTCATATCAGTGAGGTCGTATGATACATGTCTTTCTCTGATTGACTTATTTCACTTAGCATAGTACCCGCTAGTTCCATCCACATTGTTGCAAATGGCAAGATTTCTTTTTTTGATGGCTGCATAATATTCCATTGTATATATATATACCACAACTTCTTTATCCATTCATCTGTTGATGGACATCTGTGCTCTTTCCATAGTTTGGTTGTTGTGGACATTGCTGCTATAAACATTGGGGTGCATGTACCCCTTTGGATCACTACATCTGTATCTTTGGGGTAAATACCCAGTAGTGCAATTGCTGGGTCATAGGGTAGCTCTATTTTCAACTTTTTGAGGAACCTCCATACTGTTTTCCAGAGTGGCTGCACCAGCTTGCATTCCCACCAACAGTGTAGGAGGGTTCCCCTTTCTCCACATCCTCGCCAACATCTGTCGTTTCCTGACTTGTTAATTTTAGCCATTCTGACGGGTGTGAGGTGGTATCTCATTGAGGTTTTGATTTGGATTTCCCTGATGCTGAGTGATGTTGAGCACTTTTTCATATGTCTGTTGGCCATTTGGATGTCTTCTTTGGAAAAATGTCTGTTCATGTCTTCTGCCCATTTCTTGATTGGATTATTTGTTCTTTGGGTGTTGAGTTTGATAAGTTCTTTATAGATTTTGGATACTAGCCCTTTATCTGATATGTCATTTGCAAATATCTTCTCCCATTCTGTCGGTTGTCTTTGGTTTTGTTGACTGTATCCTTTGCTGTGCAAAAGCTTTTTATCTTGATGAAGTCCCCAAAAAAGTTCATTTTTGCCCTTGCTTCCCTTGCCTTTGGCGATGTTTCTAGGAAGAAGTTGCTGCGGCTGAGGTCAACGAGGTTGCTGCCTGTTTTCTCCTCTAGGATTTTGATGGATTCCTGTATCACATTTAGGTCTTTCATCCATTTTGAGTCTATTTTTGTGTGTGGTGTAAGGAAATGGTCCAGTTTCATTCTTCTGCATGTGGCTGTCCAATTGTCCCAACACCATTTGTTGAAGAGACTGTCTTTTTCCATTGGACATTCTTTCATGCTTTGTTGAAGATTAGTTGACCATAGAGTTGAGGGTCCATTTCTGGGCTCTCTATTCTGTTCCATTGATCTATGTGTCTGTTTTTGTGCCAGTACCATACTGTCTTGATGATGACAGCTTTGTAATAGAGCTTAAAGTCCGGAATTGTGATGCCACCAGCTTTGCTTTTCTTTTTCAACATTCCTCTGGCTATTTGGGGTCTTTTCTGGTTCCATACAAATTTTAGGATTATTTGTTCCATTTCTTTGAAAAAAGTGGATGGTATTTTGATAAGGATTGCATTAAATGTGTAGATTGTTCTAGATAGCATTGACATTTTCACAATATTTGTTCTTCCAATCCATGAGCATTGAACATTTTTCCATTTCTTTGTGTCTTCCTCAATTTCTTTCATGAGTATTCTATAGTTTTCTGAGTACAGATTCTTTGCCTCTTTGGTTAGATTTATTCCTATGTATCTTATGGTTTGGGGTACAATTGTAAATGGGATCAATTCCTTAATTTCTCTTTCTTCTGTCTTGTTGTTGGTGTATGAAAATGCAACTGATTTCTGTGCATTGATTGTATATCCTGCCACTTTACTGAATTCCTGTATGAGTTCTAGCAGTTTTGGGGTGGAGTTGTTTGGGTTTTCCCCATAAAGTATCATATCATCTGCAAAGAGTGAGAGTTTGACTTCTTCTTTGCTGATTTGGATGCCTTTTATTTCCTTTTGTTGTCTGATTGCTGTGGCTAGGACTTCCAGTAGTATGTTGAATAGCAGTGGTGATAGTGGACATCCCTGCCGTGTTCCTGACCTTAGGGGAAAAGTTCTCAGTTTTTCCCCATTGAGAATGATATTCGGTGTGGGTTTTCCATAGATGGCTTTTATGATATTGAGGTATGTACCCTCTATCCCTACACTCTGAAGAGTTTTAATCAAGAAAAGATGCTGTACTTTTTCAAATGCTTTTTCTGCATCTATTGAGAGGATCATATGGTTCTTGTTCTTTCTTTTATTAATGTATTGTATCACATTGATTGATTTACAGATGTTGAACCAACCTTGCAGCCCAGGAATAAATCCCACTTGGTCGTGGTGAATAATCCTTTTAATGTACTGTTGGATCCTATTGGCTAGTATTTTGGTGAGAATTTTTGCATCCATGTTCATCAAGGATATTGGTCTGTAATTCTCCTTTTTGATGGGGTCTTTGTCTGGTATGGGGATCCAGGTAATGCTGGCCTCATAAAATGAGTTTGGAAATTTTCCTTCCATTTCTATTTTTTGGTACATTTTTAGAAGAATAGGTATTAGTTCTTCTTGAAATGTTTGGTAGAGAATTTGAGTTCTTTCCGACTTTCCTCTTGTGATTGAGTTCTAGTTTCAAAGCATTGTGGTCCAAAAATATGCAGGGAATGATCCCAATCTTTTGGTACCGGTTGAGACCTGATTTGTGACCTAGGATGTGCTCTATTCTGGAGAATGTTCCATGGCACTAGAGAAGAATGTGTATTCTGTTGCTTTGGGATGGAATGTTCTGAATATATCTGTGAAGTCCATTTGGTCCAGTGTGTCATTTAAAGCCTTTATTTCCTTGTTGATCTTTTGCTTAAATGATCTGTCCATTTCAGTGAGGAGGGTGTTAAAGTCCCCTACTATTATTGTATTGTTGTTGATGTGTTTCTTTGGTTTTATTATTAATTGGCTTATATAATTGGCTGCTCCCATGTTAGGGGCATTGGTATTTACAATTGTTAGATCTTCTTGTTGGATAGACCCTTTAAGTAGGATATAGTGTCCTTCTTCATCTCTTATTATAGTCTTTGGTTTAAAATCTAATTTGTCTGATATAAGGCTTGCCACCCCAGCTTCCTTTTGATGTCCATTAGCATGGTAAATCGTTTTCCACCCCCTTACTTTCAATCTGGGGGTGTCTTTGGGTCTAAAATGAGTCTCTTGCAGACAGCATATCAATGGGTCTTGTTTTTTAATCCAATCTGATAGCCTTTGTCTTTTGATTGGGGCATTTAGCCCATTTACATTCAGGGTAACTATTGAAAGATATGAATTTAGTGCCATTGTATTGCCTGTAAGGTGACTGTTACTGTATATTGTCTCTGTTCCTTTCTGGTCTATGTTACTTTTAGGCTCTTCTTTGCTTAGAGGACCCCTTTCAATATTTCTTGTAGGGCAGATTTGGTGTTTGCAAATTCTTTTAGTTTTTGTTTGTCCTGGAAGCTTTTTATCTCTCCTTCTATTTTTAATGACAGCCTAGCTGGATATAGTATTCTTGGCTGCATATTTTTCTCATTTAGTGCTCTGAATATATCATGCCAATCCTTTCTGGCCTGCCAGGTCTCTGTGGATAGGTCCGCTGCCAGTCTAAGGTTTCTACTATTGTAGGTTACAGATCTCTTCTCCCGAGCTGCTTTCAGGATTTTCTCTTTGTCTCTCAGACTTGTAAGTTTTACTATTAGATGTCAGGGTGTTGACCTATTTTTATTGATTTTGATGGGGGGGGGTTCTCTGTGCCTCCTGGATTTTGATGCCAGTTTCCTTCCCCAAATTAGGGAAGTTTTCTGCTATAATTTGCTCCAATATACCTTCTGCCAATATACCTTCTGCCCCCCTCTCTTTTTCTTCTTCTTCTGGGATCCCAATTATTCTAGTATTGTTTCATCTTATGGTATCACTTACCTCTCGAATTCTCCCTTTTTGATCCAGTAGTTGTTTATCTCTCTTTTTCTCAGCTTCTTTATTCTTCATCATTTGGTCTTCTATTCACTAATTCTCTCTTCTGACTCATTTATCCTAGCAGTTAGCGCCTCCATTTTTTATTGCACCTCATTAATAGCCTTTTTGATTTTGACTTGGTTAGATTTTAGTTCTTTTATTTCTCCAGAAAGGGTTTCTCTAATATCTTCCATGCTTTTTTCAAGCCCAGCTAGTATCTTTATAATTGTCATTCTGAACTCTAGTTCCGACATCTTACTAATGTCCATTCTGATTAGGTCCCTGGCAGTTGGTACTGCCTCTTGTTCTTTTTTTTTGAGGTGAGTTTTTCCATCTTGTCATGTTGAAGGACATCAGCTTTTAGATAGAGCCAAATCCTTGTTAGTGAGACTCCTTCCGCCCCTGACACACACACACAAAATAAGGTAAGGTGAATCCTAACAGGACAGGCAAAGGGTTGAATTAAAAGAAGACAACTTTCCCCCTGTTTGTTGGAGTAGGATGAGGGAAGAGTTAGTCAATGCTTTTCCTGGTTCCACCTGTCACTGTTCTTCCTCTCCTCCTAAGGGAGCAGAGCTTTCAGACTCACAGAGCTGATGCCATAAGAGATCTAACTAGCTAGCTTTACACTGAGCAGCAGCAGCTACCTGGGGCCTGACAGAAGTTCTGAGGATTGAATCCTGTAATACAAAAGGAAAAAAATAATGTCAGGTCTGTCCACTAAGTATCCCAATAGATTTTCTTTTTTTTTTTAATTTCTTTTTTTTTTTTTTAAATGATCTCTCCATCCAGCATGGAACCTGAACTCATGACCCCAAGGTCTAGAGTTGCATGCTCTACTGACTGAGCCAGCCAGGCACCACCACCCCCGCCCCCCCAGTCCAGTAGATTTTCTTAAACCTTGGGCCTCCACAGCCTCTCCTGGTGAACTTTCCTTAAAGTCTTTTGTCTTTCTTAGTTGGGGTGCCAAATAGATGGGCAGAGGTGTAGAGGCCAGAGAGATGTTGTTCTATTTTCTTTCCTTCCCAGCAACACTGGGCCTCCCAGGGACATGGTGCTGAGCCATAATGTGCGTGTGTGTTGGTGTGTGCTGTGATAGGAAGATTCTGGAGCTCAGAGAGAACTTTCTCCACATACCCCTGGGAATATCATTATCATGCTGGCTTTGTTCTAAACACAACAAAGACCAAGGAAGGATTTATTATTTCTCCTTAAAATTAAGAAGGCTCCAGAACTTTGTGCAAATATATTCTAAGTGATTTAAGGCAGTCAAGTCCTGTGTGTATGGAGGTTTTGCTACAAGTCAAAGTCTAACAAGCAGTCGTTCCTATTCACTGGGCCAAATTCACTGAGTGACCTCTGAGGGACCTCAGCTTCAGTTTCTCCCTCCTTCCAGCCCTTCCTCATTCCTGCCTTCTCCCCTCTCCAAGGTCAATGCAGACAGGAAAGTCACAGCTGTAATTACATTTTGGGTTCTCTGGAGGTAAGGAATGAACCTGAACAGCTAGCTTCGAAGATACACACACACATACACAATATATATTCATATATATAAAATTAATATATAGTAGGTTGCATGCCTGTATCCTTAAAGTCGCAAAAATGTCTTTTCCAACTTGCTGTTCTCTTCGATGAGAACAGGATCCTCCCTTCACACTTGATTCCTCAAGTAAAAAAGAAGGGTGTGCTAATCCAGGGGTACACAAATGCATTTAAACCCAACAGAGCTGGTTCAGTCAACTAGAAACTGCTCCCTTAAGTGACCAACTCAGTGCTTAACTAATCAACTAAAACTGGCAAGAAATTAATCTGGAATTTCCCAAGTACTGGGTGGGGTGTTTTAGATAAGTTTTGAATTGAATCCAAAGTAATATGAGTGCATGTTCATATTTAACTAAGAAACTGAACAAAAGCTTTATTAATCTAAAAAAAAGATTAGGAAATCCTAATAAACACAATAAGGAAAAGTAATAATAATAATAGGTTTTCAAAAACTGTCTTTGGATGTAGATAAGCTCAGAATGTGTATTTGAAGTAGCTTGTTTTTATTTCAAGTTGTGGCTTCCTTTCATTGGCTGTGTGAGATCAAAGGTTTGTTTTTTTTAAGATTTTATTTATTTATTTGGGGTGGGGGAGTGAGCACAGGGGAGGGGGAGTGGGGGGAGAGCGGGACGGGGTAGGGGGGTGGAGGAGCAGGGGGACAAGCAGACTCCCTGTAGAGCTTGGAGCTTAGCAGGACCCTGAGATCATGACCTGGGCTGAAATCAAAAGTCAGATGCTCAGCTGACTGATCTACCCAGGTGCCCCCAGACCAAAAGTTTTTTTGCTTTTTCCCCACCCTATTGTTGGGTCCAAAATTCGACCCTGTCACTATTTGTGTAATTACAAATTATGTGCATTGATAAGTCCAATCAATTTCAAGGCTTATTAGAATAAATCTTAAAAATTTAAAGAGGCTAGAGTTCTATGAGAAATGAGTATACAAGTCCTGGATGTGTTGCTCCTGTGGTCTCGACCTTCCCCTGGCATGGACAATGAGCAGTTAATTCAAGAACAGAAAGTAAAGCAATGTCATTTGAAAGAAAACAAAACTCAGGGACTGAGAATTTTCACAGGATCTGTGTTGGGTAACCGCCCCCTGTTGGTTCCCCTGAAGAGTGCACTAGATGGGACAGAGACACATGAGGGCTCTTTTTGCTGGTTTTCTCAGCAAAAACCCAGCCTTCTTCAACCTCCAAAGTGAGGAGAATTGTGATCTTAGAGCCTCCCTCTTGCTACTGTGGGCAGCCGTCTCAGGAAGGAGATGCCAAAGTTGTTCGCCTGGAAAATGTCACAATACCAGGGCCATGTATTCGGTGGAGATGTTACATAGATATTAACTTTGTCCATAAATGTCTCTTCTAACTTCCCTCACCCTCCTTTCATGCCAGGAGATGGAGTGAGAAAGAGAAGGGAGCATGAGCTGCAGTCTAAAGGAGTTAGTTCCAGTCAGAGCATTGCTGTTGTCAAGCTGTGGGTCCTTGGACAAGTCATTCAGCTTTCTGAGCCTGAGATTCCGGCTTGCCCACATCTCCATCACCTCCAAGTGGTAATAAAGACCAAATGAGGCGTGGGGGTGCTTTGTTTATGCAAACATGAAGTATTGGTGTTAGTACCTGCTTAAGAAGAGTAAGAATGCATGGAAACATCATTTTCTCATTCAAAGGACTGAGGATTGGAGAGTAAAAAGAATCACCCTAGGTTTCCGTCTGTTTCCACTTTTGAGGTCCCGGGAGGCATTCTGATCTAAAAAGAATGCAAATACTGTCACTGTGGTTTTTGCAGGTCACGCATCAGCTCTATGCTTCTATTACATTATCAGCAAAATGAGGAACGGTGTGGATGCAAGAAATGCATTACATCTCTGAAGTTCTTCACAGAGACTAGAGTTGCAAGAAGCACTCATTATTTAAGCATAAGTGGTATCAGCGAAGAGCTGAAGTGAATTAATCCTCTTATTATTATAATAAGGAGCAAATTTCAAGGTAAGTAATGAAAATAATTATCATAAAGTTAACAGAATTTTTATAATTTGTTGCAATTTCTAGTCCAAAGAATGTTGGGGAGCTGATTTGATGTGGAGAGGACATATATTTTCTTGGACACCATTGTAGGATGGCACAATGCAACATCCTTTAGCTCATGTTACCCTGGGCAACACCATCAAAGGAGGATCATTTTTCATGAATAAGTAAATAAGTAAGTTTTTAAAAAAATCAATCTTCTAGAGGGATTTGTAAAATTCTTTGATATTTAAGCCTGTACCTTGTGGAAACATTTATTGTGTTATCATCTTTACCCACTTCCTCTTCTTTAGTTGAATTTACCTGATTCTTTGTGTATTTTTACTTCTTTGGTTTTTACTTAGTCTCTTGACACACGATTATACATGATACTGGAGCAGTTCTCCAACATCGTTTTCATTAATCTCATGAAATTCTACATCTTTTTTTAAAGATTTTAATTATTTATTTGAGAGAGAGACAGAGAGTGAAAGAGAGCACAGGTGGTGAGGAGAAGGAGAAACAGGCTTCCTGCTGAGCAGGGAGCCTGATATGGGACTCGATCCCAGAACCTTGAGATCATGACCTGAGCCAAAGGTAGACACTCAGGCACCCCGAAATTCTACATCGTTTGCAAGAATTGCAACTTCACTTTGCCACCTAATTCCTTTGTGTTGTCAGATGTTTATAATACTCTACCATCAGTAAGAGACAGACCAAAAAAATTTTGACTGGTTGATCAGGAATATTCCAAGCTGGGAAAGTTGTGTGAAAGGGGAACAATTTTGTAAGTATTCAGTTCATCAAAGAATACTTTCATATAATGACAAACTTCCTTCCTGTAAAACTGTGTCTTAAAGGAATTTGGGTAATGAAAACCCAGATTGTGCCTGATAATGCTTCTTCCAATAGAGAATTCTTTTCTGTGTTTGTTGATTGAGCCATAACGGATTTAGGCTAACCCATATTTACTGTCATATAAAGGAATAGCATTTGTTTGTCAGTTCCCAGTCTGAGTTTAGGAATGCTAATTTTGGAAAATAATTTTACATTTTATTAAAAACTGTCGATAGCTTAATGTCAAACAAAACTAAAAAGTGATAACTTACTGTGTTTATTGTTTCTACCAGTAAAGACTATACTTTTTCTCATATAAAATGCTGGTAATTCAATCAAAAGCACAACTAACAGAATGAAAGATTGGGAGAAGATATTCATAATACATATATTCAACGAAGGACTTGTATCCAGGTTTAAAACTTAATTTTAAAAAATGAGCAAGTGTTTAAAAAAAAAAAAGAGCAAGTGTTTAATAGGCATTTCACTAAAGAGTGTATCCAAATAACTAAGAGACAGGACACCTGGGTGGCTCAGTCAGTTAAATGTCTGCCTTCGGCTCAGGTCATGATCCCAGGGTCCCTGGATCGAACCCTGCATCAGGCTCCCTGTTCCATGGGGAGTCTGCTTCTCCCTCTGCCTGCAGCTCCCCCTGCTTACAGGTGTTGGTGTAGATGTGGAGCAACTGGAACTCTCATAAATTGCTGATAAGAGTATAAATTGTATAGGGGCGCATGGGTGGCTCAATTGGCTGGGCATCTGCCTTTGGCTGGGGTCTTGATCCCAGGGTCCTGGGATCGAGCCCCGAATTGGGCTCCCTGCTCGGCGGGGAGCCTGCTTCTCCTTCTCCCTCTGCTGCTCCCCCTGCTTATGCTCACTCACTCTCTCTCTCAAATGAGCAAATAAAATCTTAAAAAAAAAAGAGTATAAATTGTATAACGTCTTTAGAATACAGCTTGACAGTATCTACTGAAGCTGAGCACATGTATACTCTATGACCCAGCAATTGTACTTTTGAGTATATGCCCAACAGAAATAAGTGCTCTGTTCACCAACAAGACAAGTACAAGAATGTTTATACCTTCTTTATTAATAGCCTCAAACTGGAAAGAACTCAGTACAGTAGAATGGATAAATAAATCATTGTCACTTCTATTCGAATACTACATAGAAATGAAAATGAACTACTGAGATATGTACCAATGTGGTAAGTCATAATGTATGACTTATACAAAGTTCAAAAACAGATGAAACCAATCAATGGTGATAGAGATGAAGACAATAGTCATCCTGGGTAGGGGTCAGTATTGAGAGGGAGATAACACAAGTGAAACTTCTGGGGTATTGGAAATGTTTTATATTTTTATATGGGTGGTGGTGTACATGGGTATATGTAAAAATTAAATGAGTTATACATTTATACATATATATTATACATATATAATTTATATATTACTATACCTGTAATATTTAACTATATATAATACAGGAAAAAGGCCAGCATTGAGTGAAAATTCTGTTGCTAAGGAACCTGTATCTTTAAATGCAAACATTTTCAAATCTTAACAATGTAGCATATTTCACTAGGGACAGAAAAACCTAAAAATATTATCTTTTTATAAAAAAAGACTGGATGGGGCACCTGGATGGCTCAGTTGGTTAAGCCTTTGACTCTTGGTTTTAGCTCAGGTCATGGTCTTAGGTTGGTGAGATAGAGCCCCAAGTCAGGTTCCACACTAAGCAGGGAGTCTGCTTGAGATTCTCTCTCCCTCTCCCTCTGCTTCTCCCCCCATCTCTCTCTCTCAAATAAATAAATAAATCTTAAAAAAAAATACTGGAAAGACATTTAATAAGAGGTTAATTTTTTATGGGATTGTTGGTTGTCTTTATTGTCTCCTTTATACTTTTCAATATTTTTTCAATTTTCTATGATGAGCCTGCCTTAATTTATAATCAGATAAAAATATGCAAATAATTTTTAAAGTATGTGCTAAAATGTCAACTAAAAGTAGTATCTCATTTAATTTCAATTCATTGAGTTATTAACATTAAATAGTTTTCCTCTGTGTATTTTTTTAATAAAAGAGAATTGAAAATTATGTATCTTTGGGCTAATACTCTTCTGGATAATAGACACTGAAGGTACATAATATTTTGGGGTTTTTTTCTTTTTTTTTAAGATTTTATTTATTTATTTGAGAGAGAACAGGAGTGGGGGGAGGAGCAGAGGGAGAAAGAAAAGCAGACTCCCCACTGAGTGGGGAGCCAGATGCAGGGCCCAATCCCAGGATTCCAGAATCATGACCTGAGCCAAAGACAGACGCTTAACTGGCTGAGTCACCCAGGTGCCCCTATTTTTTCTTTTATTAAAGCCATATGCAAGGTTATGTCTTGCTTGTTTTATCTGAAAGCAGTAGAGCCTGGTGTGAAGCATGTGGGTTCACGTCTGACCACCTGGTGCATAGATTCAGCTCTACTATCTTCTGATCCATGACTACAGGCAACTGACTTACCTACTCTAAGTTTGTTTCCTCTGATTTGGAGGTGATAATAGCAGCCATATCAAAAGGGGAGGTGTTGTAAAAAAATATAAGTACTTTTTATTATTGTCACTGCTAGGATATATGATTAAATTGTTTTTGCTCTATATCTCTGTGGGTCTAGTAATATTGTTAGTAGAAAATTTTGAAGGATATTTTACTTTAAAAATTATTTAGTATGCGGAGTTCTCAAAAGTTGAATAGCATAGCTTTAACCCACTGGTCTACCAATCCACAGTGGAAATCAGCAGTTATCTGCGTTATGTAATCCTCATAACAACTCCGTGAAGTAGGCAGAGTAGTACCACCATTTTATGTAAGTGGACATACACTGAGGCTCAAAGAGGTAAAATGAGCCCCTGGAAGACAAGAGTCCAGGTTACAGCAGGTCTTCCGACTCCTGCTCTATCACATCACACTAGCCACAGCATACACAGGGCAATTTCTTTCTGGTTGAGTTTAACCTTTGATTCCTACAGGCTTCTCTGATTTCTCCTTTGATCTGAGCTGGGTCCATCACCCCACTGCACTCTCCCACGCTCTTCCCATCAACCAAACTGTTGACCAGTGAACTTCCGCACTTACACCCCTGCGCTGGCTCGCAGTGGCTCTTTGCCAGCACCTGCCTGAGTCCTTCAAAGCTAAAATCACACTCTATCCTTCATAAAATATTCCCTCATTTTTTTCATGCAGTACTCTGTTTAATTTTAGCCTCTTTGAATCCTGATCACCTTTTGTTTTTTTCTCTTACTCAGCACTTGTAATGCTGTTCTGAATTTCAATTGTTTGGGTATTTGTTCTCCCCTCCATTTCCATTATCTTAAAAACTCTCATAGTACCCAGCATCATGGCTCAAAAAGGAAAATGCCTTTGAACGGGTGGGTAAGTGAGTTGATGGTGTAGCAGGCAAATAGGTACACATTTTAATATGTGCTTTATGAAACAAGCTTGGGGCACAAGTCATAACACGCAAAAACACCTCCCTTTGTTGGGATATTTGAATGTAGCGAGGGACTTGCAGATTCCAGTTGCATTTCATTCATGAAAATTTTTTTGAGATATTAAAAATAGGATTCTTGCTCAGTTGTCCTTGGATCTGACCTCATTAATATACTGGAAATGAATTTGTTCTCCTTTGCGGGAGAACTCTTACAGGCCACAGAATGGGGCACTCAGAAAATTCCCTGAATGTCAAACAGATCAGAGGGCTGGGGTCAGAGATCCTTGGCTGCAGATACGAAGCCAAACTTTCCCCAGGTGGGTCAGGATGCTCCTGCCCAGGGCAACATCATATTCAACTGATTTGTTTAACAGACTTTTCAATATGAATGAGATTGATAGAAAAACCCTCTTAGATATGGCACAATTATTTTATCTAATGCAAAATTTGGTCCTAGAAATTAGGTGAATTATGCGTTTCAATTTTTACGCATTTAAATTTTTTAATGTCTCCCTTTCTGACCTATGAGTTTCATATGGCTCAAGATAGACTTGAAGTACTTTATACAGTATATTTTATCTGTTAATAAATATTGAACCGAATGTGCACAGTAAAAAATATAAAAATAAATTTATTTTGAGCCAAAGAATCTGTGCTTTTAAAAAATAAATTTGATGTTTAGAAGTTTTGAATTTAAAAAAAAAAAATAGAAGGCTTTAGCTGTTTTTGGATCATGAGCCACCTTTTAGCTCCAGAAATTCTCAGTAACACCAAGGGTAAGCGGGTGTGAATTTTGCCAACAGGGAAGTGTATCGGGAATTTCCAGAATATTATCAGAGATGAGCATGTCAGCGGCTTGGAGAAGAACCTGATGAAACAAATAACAACTGGCTGGTTGATCTCAGATTACTTGCTGGGAAAAGTTGTGTATTAGTCTGAGTTCGCTAGAGAAACAAAGCCAATAGGAGATATATAGATATATAGGTGGATAGATGGATTCATTTTAAGAAATTGGCTCATGGCTCACACAGATACGGAGGCTGAGGACTCCCAACATCTGCAGTCAGCAAGCAGAGACCTAGGCGGGTCGCTGGTAGTTTCAGTCCAAGTTCAAAGGCAGAGAAGACAAAACATCCCAGCTTGAAGACAGTTCAAGATGAGGGGAGTTCCTTCTTATTAACAGAAGGGGCTGAATTTCTGTTCTATTTTGGTCTTCAATTGATCGAATGAATCCCACCCACATTGGAGAAGGTAATCTGCCTTACTCAGGTTGCTAATTCAAATGTTAATTTCATTCAAAACACCCTCACCGCCTGGCTCGGAATAACGTTTGACCGGAATAACGTTTGACCAAATAAATACGCAGGCACTTCGTGACCCAGTCAAGCTGACACATAAAATTACCATCACAAATTGTTTTCACAGGATTTTCCCCACTGCCCAAAACAATCAAGGCGGCTCTCAAAGTTGGAGCTTAGGGTCAGAAGACTCACCTCCTCTGGGGTAGAGTGACATGATGACAGAGCTCAGACTTTGGAGATAAATTGGTCTGGATTGAAATCCCCACATCTCAGCCACTTTTTAGCTATGTGCTCTTGGACAAGCTGATTAACCTCTCAATTTCCTCACCCACAAAGCACAAAATATCACAGATTATTAGGGGAAATATTTGTGATGGGATTGTCACATACATAAGCATTTAGTACATCATACGTATCATCATTAGTGCTTCCCTCAGGATTTATATATCAGTGTTCCAAAAAATAACTATTCTGCACTTAGTACTTTAGGTAACATAGAAAATAGTGTGTAGATGGAAGATAAATCAGAGTACTTGAATGTAATATTTTTGAAGGTATGTTCAGTGCTTTTTTTTTTTAATCACCAAAATGTGTCCGCAACTTTAAACTTGAAAATCAAACCAGACCATGATATTAATTCTTTATATACTCCACATTCCTCTATAATGTGCTTTGATTTTGAGACATCCTGAATCTTCACTGAGTCTCGACCAATGTGCCAAATTTGGCAAGGCAAGCCGAGGGCGTATCTTGGTCAGCGTCTGCAGTCAGCAGAGTGTTCCCTCTTGTTTACTGCACTCTCCCCATTAGGTCATGCCCATTTGGAGACTGAGAAAAACATGGTGTTGCGACCACTAACAGTGCATTTTAATTTGGCTGTGTAGAGCTTCCTGTGCTGTTTGGGGCACAAACTCATTGTGGCCCAGTGAAAAGAACAAATACTGACCGTGAGGGCAGACGAACACTGTCTGTCCCATTGAGTTGGGATCCCACTCCCCCGCAGCAAAGCTGGAAAAAAGAATCCAAGCTTAATTATAATTGACCTGGCTATAGACTCGACCCTAGAGACGAATCTCGAATCTTGAAGATAGCAGTGGTGGAACAGGGCTGACCTGAGTGGAGCTGTGAAGCAGTGAGTTTTGTCTGTCGGTGACCCTCATTTTCTGTTTTCACACTATTTTCCTCCTCTGCAGGCCAACTTTCATTAAATGCAGTGCCTGGCTGAGAGGTGTATGTCCTACAACTTGGGGTTCAATGCCCTTCTCCATCACTCATTACTTGGTACCCATCAGCATCTCGGTTACTTGCCCGTAAAATCAGGACAATAAAAATGACTTCTCAAGTTGAGTGAGGACTCAATAAGATAACATCTGTAAAAAAAATGCTTTGGTAAACCTTGGATTGTTATAAACATTGTTAGTTACTTTTTTAAAGGATTTTATTTATTTATTGAGAGAAAGAGAGAGAGAGAGAGAGTGCACAAGTGGAAGGAGGGGTAGAGAGAGAGAGAAAGTCTCAAGCAGACTCTGCAATAAGCATGGAGCCCATGACCCTGAGATCATGACCTGAGCTGAAACCAAGAGTCCGGTGCTTAACTGACTGAGCCACCCAGGCGCCCAACGCTGTTAGTTATTTTTATAATTAGATCAATACCACTAACTTTTCCATTGCCCTCACAGGATTCTAGAGGGCCCTGGAGGGTGTCTGTTCACCACTGATCCCCAAGGACTGATGCTGTGCCGGGCATTGAGGAGGGATGCAACAACATTCATTAAATGAATGAATGAACGTGTGTACGAATGACAGCCCATGGGGGAAGTGGGTATTTTGAGATCCAGTATTGAGCTGAATGCATCCTCCGTGCATCCCTTTTCTGCCTCGACCGTCCTCATTGGCCACAGAAGGGGAGCAGGGTCCTCTTTTTTGACTGACCAATAAACTGACAATTTATGTGAAGTATTCGCCCTTATACATGTTGGAGTTGTAGTTTATGAGGTCCTTTTTCTGCCCACCATAAGCCAAAAAAAAGTGCTCAGAAGTAGGCAGAAAAAAATCATTCAATCCTAAAACTCATACTTAAAAGGAAAGGCTAGTAGTATATTTTTAGTTAGTTATTATGCCTGTGAATTTTGAGCCAGGATAACCACTAGGCCTGGATATTGAAACAGAGTGGCACCTATTATTTCTGCTAAGTGCCATCCTACATTAAATGTCACTCCTATTTTTTTTTTTTCTAAGCCTAATTATTTCAGAGAACTAAGGGCTAAAATTAGCCTGTGTGAAATAAACATGAAAAACCCCTACCTTCCTGTTAAATCTCAGGCTACAAAAGCCTGGGGGTGGGGCCCAACCTATGTACTCTGTGTGCTGAGTATCTTCTGTTTCCAGATCCACCTTCCACCTTTCTCTAACCTGCTGTGGGCCCACAGAGTCAGCCCAATATGGGCTACACACACAGGGTCCCTCACTTCCAGTTCAGCAGAATGGAGGACAGAAGGAAAATAAAGTTTGGGGTATTTATTTCCCTGGTTTCTTCTCTAATGACTCAGCAAAGGACACAGTGGATGCTAGGCTTTCTTCACATAGCTCCCCTTTCTTAGAATGGGGATTACGTCCTCCTTTTTGTTAGCAGGTCCAGATGAGATAACAGCTCCTTGTTGCTACTGGCCCCCGAGGGTGCACTGTCTGCTGGTAATCCCTACCCACATCTTTGTATAGAGTGCCTTTGTTAAATGCTTCTGAAATGAACCATGTGAAGCATGCCCTTTCCTGCCAGGACCCTGATGGATATACTTCCTGTGCAGAGAGACTATAATGCATCTGTTAGTCGGCCTTTGTGACTTAGATCCTTAAATATTAGCAAAAGCCTGGATGAGGGGGCAGCTGGGTGGCTCAGTCAGTTGAGCATCTGCCTTTGGCTCAGGTCATGATCTCAGTGTCCTGGGATCAAGCCCCATGCTCAGCGGGGAGTCTGCCTTTCCTTCTCCATCTGCCCCCCCCCCCCCCAGCTCATGTGGTCTCTTGTTCTCTCTCCCTCTCTCAAGAGAATAAATAAAATCTTAAAAAAAAAAAAAAAAAAAAGCCTGGCTGGGCATCATCTTCTATTCATTTCTCTGAGCAATTCACTAACTACTATCATTTTTATGGCTCCAAGTAATTTCATAAATATTTACATGCCTTCTTTCCGCTGGTCCTGTTTGTGAGGTGGGTGAGCATCAGTAGCATTAACACGTGACACAAGGGCTCTTGCTGCATTCAGCATCAACAGAAGCAGTGTCACCTGGGACCTTATAAAAATGTAAATTATTGGGCCCAGTCCCAGACCTACTGAATCAGAAATTTGGGGAGTGAGGCCAGCAATCTGTGCAGCTATTTGTGTTCTAACAAGCCTTCCAGAGGATTCTAGTACATGCTGAAGTTTGAAAACCACTAATGTAACATATGGTTACATATGCATTTTAATGTAAAGAACCTGATCCTGTTCTACCCCATCCTCCACTCCACTGGAAAGGACTTTCATTTTTCCAGTTCAGTGGTCTTCTCAGACTGGAGTATGCTAATGCACCAGAATGACCAGTGCAGGAAGCTTGTTCCAGATCCCAATGCCCAGATCCCACACTGGATACAGTGAGTCAGAATTTCAAGTTTGAGAACCCCTAATCCCTCCATCAGCTCAAAATGGCAAGAACCACACCTGGAATAGATAGAACAAACCTGAAGGAAGAATGTACATCATCTGGATGTGGTAAGCTCTAAGGAACCAGAATTGCCTTTGGACCTGACTTTAGCTTGTTGTGTACTGGCAACAGGAGGAGAAGGTTTCCTATTGTGTACAGCTGGATCATGTTCATGGCAACTTTGGATGCAGACAAGAGTCAAATGTCTGACCTGTGTTTTGAAGGTGGCTGCCCTCCCATTCCTCTCTTTCTCATAGACTCTACTCCCATCCACAGCTCCTGCCAAATGGGCATACCATACAGTTATCCCAGGCCACAAATGATTGCATCCAATCAAAATCATTGGCTGGCTAGCCACTAACCAGACTCCTTCTCTCAAAAATGGGCACTAAGGCCTAGCTACTCAAAGAGTGGTCTTCGAACCAGCAGCATCAAGCTATCACCTGGGCTTCTCTGGACCCACCTAGACCTACTGAGTTAGAATCTGCATCCTAACAAGATCCCCAGGTGATTCACATGCAGACTGATATTTGGAAGCTCTGGTTAAAGAGACATAAAGATTTTAGAGACTCAGGAGTGGATACCTCAACCCTATCCAGAATTGGTGGTCATTATTTAAAAGTGAGAGAGTGAGAGAGAGCACGAGTGGGGGAGGGGAGGAGCAGAGGGAGAAGCAGACCCCCTGCTGAGCAGGGAGCCAGACGTAGGGCTCCATCACAGGACCCCGGGATCATGACCTGAGGTGAAGGCAGACACTTAACTGACTGAGCCACCCAGGCACCCCAGTGGTCAGTTTTGATCAGACAAAATTATGATGGATTCTTAAAGAAATTAAGAAAGCCTCTCTGCTGAGAGCGGGTGGCTATTTGGGAAAATAAGAAGAAAGAAGTAGATATTAGACACATGGAGAAACAGAGAAAGTAGCTGAGTTCTTGAATTTTCTATATTAGGCTCCCTGACAGCAGGCTTTCTTTCATTTTTTGATCTTGGATGTCCAGGAGATTTCTGGTTGTATCATTTACAATAAACTTCTCTTTTTACTTTATCTAGCTTGAATGAGTGTCTGTTTCTGGCAACAGATAACTTGCAAAGAGATAAACAAAATCGCAACTAAAAAAAAATTAAAACAGATATTTGGAGTCATTTATAGGTTATATTGTATAGGGTATAATTTATGAATAAATTACCTTTAAAATATTTTAAAATAATGATCATTATAAAAATTCCAAAGTTTCAGAGAGAAGCAAAATAGAAAAAAGATCTTTCTTCCCCTAAGAGCCTTCTTTCTATTCCCTAGAGGTAAACAGCAGTGTCTCGTATAACCTTTAATAATTTTTTTGATGTACCTATAACCACCCCTGTTTTTACCCTTGGCACCGATTAAAGAAAAGAAAGCTGGCTCTCGGTCCCATATTGAACTCTAGTTGGAAGAGGCAAGTCCAATCCCAAAGTGGAGGACCATGATCCAAAGGAATGAGAGCAGTTGAGATAACTGTTTATGGGTGGTTTGAGCTTTGAAACTACAGATGATAGTTCAAGAAAGCATTTTGAAAAATGACGCATACTTACAGATGGTGCAATGATGACAGACCCTTCCTCCAAAAAACTGTTCCAGGGGTTTTGGTTTTGTGATTTACTCTTGTGTTGAAGAGGTAGATGTAACAATGTGTGTCAGACCACACAGGGTTGGTGGGCGTGTAGTGGAACCAAAGAGAGCTGTTTCTAGAGAGGATTCTGTAAAGCCTGGTGCCCATCTCACAGTGAAGAACATTTTTGTCGGTGGTATTAAAGAAGATACAGAAGAATATAATTTGAGAGACTACTTTGAAAAGTATGGCACAATTGAAACCATAGAAGTTATGGAAGACAGGCAGAGGGAAAAAAAGAGAGGATTTACTTTTCTAACTTTTTTTTAAAAGATTTTATTTATTTGACAGAGAGAGAGAGCATGAGCAGGGGGAGGGGCAGAGGGAGAGGGAGAAGTAGACTCCCCGCTGAGCAGGGAGCCTGATGTGGGACCCGATCCCACGGCCCTGGGATCATGACCTGAGCTGAAGACAGACGCTTAATTGACTGAGCCACCCAGGTGTCCTTTTTTGTAACTTTTGATGATCATGATACAGTTGATACAACTGTTGTTCAGAAACACCACACTATTAATGGGCATAACTGTGAAGTGGAAAAGGCCCTTTCTGAAGAAGAAATGCTGTCTGCTGGATCACAAAGACGTGGTGGATCGGGCAACTTGATGGGTCTTGCAGGAAACTCCAGGGGAAGGGGGGCTCTGGTGGAGGTGGTGGCAGCAGAGGTGGATATGCAGGCGGTGAGGGTGGATATAAGGGATTTGGAGGTGATGGTGGCAACTGTGGTGGTGGTCCTGGTCATAGCAGTAGAGGAGGCGATGGTGGCGGGGGCGGACCAGGCTACGGACACCAAGGAGGCGGATGCGGTGGTGGTGGTGGAGGATACGATGGTTACAATGAAGGCGGAAATTTTGGAGCTAACTATGGTGGTGGTGGGAATCATAAGGATTTTGGAAATTATAGTGGACAACAGCAGTCAAATTGTGGACCCACGAAGGGGGGGCCAGTTTTGGTGGAAGAAGCTCAGGCAGTCCCTATGGTGCTGGTTATGGATCTGGTGGTGAAGTGGTGGATACGGCAGCAGAAGGTTCTAAAAAAAACTCAGAATAAAGGGGCTACGGTTCTTAGGAGCAGAGAGAGCAAGGAGTTGTCAGGACAGCTGCAGGTTACTTTGAGACAATCATCCCAAATGCATTAAAGGAACTCTAAAAATCAGCCACAGAAGGAACGATGATCCATAGTCAGAAAAGTTACTGCAGCTTGAACAGGAACCCCTTCTTAGTCGAGGTCATAGCCGCACTTCGCAAACAGTGCAGCTATTGATTAAAGCAATGTAGTGTCAATTACATGTACATTCTTGAGGTCTTTTAGTGCTGTAGCTGTTTCTTTTTCTTTTTCTTTTTCTTTTCATCACATCTGATATATTGCCCTGTAAATTGTGGTAGTGGTACCAGAAATTAAAAATTAAGGAATTTTTAACTTTTCTGAAAGAAAGAAAGAAAGAAAGAAAGAAAGAGAAAGAAAGAAAGAAAAAGAGAAAGAAAGAGTGAGCCAGCTGATCATCTTATCAGTATGCCTGGAGAGATACATTTAAAAGTATCTAACATTTGTTTAACTTACAACTTTTAAAAATGCCCTTCTATAGCTTATTATTTATAAAATAGTCCTTGGAGGCCTGCAGTAGGGCAAACGCTGTAACTGTCATGGATTTAAAGTATGGATATACTCAGGTTTAAAATTATGTTCTCAGTTTTCATTGAGGCTCATTAAATAGTTACGTGAAAGTTCCTATTGGGTTTGCTTTAAAATATTTGAAGACATTATCCATAAGCACACATAGGAATTTTCTTTTAGAATTTAGTGCTAGGGAAAGACCGCCACCCCCGAGAAATTGGAATGCTTCATTACGTAGCAGGCTGAATCACTGACCATGGTTTTCACTTTTTGCCTCAACCGCCAGGGTACTCGGAATCAAATCAGAAATTAACGAAAGCAACTGATTTTTCTTTTTCTTTTTTTTAAAGTGTGTCCCATGCCCAATGTGGGGCTTGAACTCAGAACCCCGAGATTAGAATCAAATGCTCTACCGGCTGAGCCTGCCAAGCGCCCCAAAGCAACTGATTTTTCTAACTGGAAGATTTTTATTCTTTTCCTTGGCTATGAGCTCCTATTTCCATGTCACTATATCACTGTATATTTTGTTTAATTATAAGCTGCTCCAAGTATTTTTGTGAAATTGTTACGGGCCTGACGGAA
Source organism: Phoca vitulina (assembly GCF_004348235.1). Lineage (NCBI taxonomy): Eukaryota > Metazoa > Chordata > Mammalia > Carnivora > Phocidae > Phoca > Phoca vitulina. The sequence continues at coordinate 69,077,173 of NW_022589711.1, read as the reverse complement.
GAACCAAGCGGCACCTGGAGATCTTGGAGGATAGGAGGTTTATTTAATGCCGGCGGGCTCAGAGGAGAGTGATCTCCAAAGGTCTGAGCCCCAAGCACAAACAAAGGGTGCGGCAGTTTATACACTTCTACTTCCGCATACTTGGCACTTCTGGCGTGTGTGCGAAGCGGGGCAGGGAGAAGGACCCGGATTGGTGTGCGCGGGAAGCAGAGCAGGGAGAAGAACCCGGAAGAGCCCTGGGGCAAGGACTGGGACTCTCTCCCGGGCTCGGTTGGCCATCTTAGGACATAGAATTTCCTTATCAGAGTAAAGAAGAAGTTTAGATAAATATAACCTTTTAAATGGTAGAACCAAGGCACAAACGAACACTTACCTATATTTGCTGAGATACTTGCTGGCAGAGCTGGAGATGGAATTGTGGTTTACTAACTGCTATTTCATGCAATTTCCTCTGTTCCATGTGAGCTGAGTAAGTGGCAAGCTTTCTCCCCTTAACCATAGAACATATTATGTTTTTAAAAGTATGGTAGTCCTGCAAATATCACTGCTGAATGTTCTTTGAATTGAAAATGTGCTTTAGCTTTTGAAGGCCACCTAGCTTGCCTTAGGTGTTGTTTTCAAAGGCAGTTTCTTCACATCTAAGGACCCACCCAATGCTGGGTGCCTGGGATTTGCCAGCAGGCACAACAAAAGATAACGGTCCTATATTTTCTGCTGAACTAAATGGTCTTTCAAAAATGCAGAACACCATTTTTCTGTCAGCTTCTTTCCAAATGGATGGCAAATACCTACCTTGAATAAAAACATGTAAGAAGAAAAGATAAACACTTTGGTGGGCCGGGAGGTGAATCATGCTTTAACAAAGATCAATATAAGTCCTTTTTCTGTTTTGTTTTGCTTTGTTTTGAGAATTCAGTCATTCTCTATCAGGTACTTAGTGAGGATTTTAAAATCTCTCTACTTTAAAAAACTACCCAACTTAATTTATTCTGTTATGAAACATAGCATGGCTTTTTATTTACCTTTGATAAATATAAAATGTTACAGAAAGCTACTGGGAAATCTTTTTTTAAAATTCCAGGTGAAAAACAACAATGTGGAGGATGGTTAATGCCATCTACTTTCATGAGTGTCCTCTGCTGGCAGTTGCCTTGAATTTAAAAATATTCTATGGTAGGCTTCAGGATTTCATTTGTTGACCAAGTAAGTTTTGTTTGTTTGTTTGTTTGTTTGTTTTAACAATTAGGCCTGTACATCTTTATTTTATTTTATTTTATTTTATTTTATTTTATTTTATTTTATTTTATTTGTTTGACAGAGAGAGAGAGCACACAAGCAGGGGGAGCATCAGAGGGAGAGGGAGAAGCAGACTCCCCACTGAGCAAGGAGTCCTCCGGGGACGCGATCCTAGGACCGCGGGCAGAAGGCAGATGCTTAACCGACTGAACTACCCAGGTGCCACGACCAAGTAAGTTTTTAATGCGTTATTAAAAAGAAAAAAAAAAATCAGAAAAACAAAAACAAAACAGATTTTGTCTGAAGGATATAAATAAGCAAATATATTAAATATAACAGTATCAGGCATAATTTTATGTTAGGAAGAGAACACTGTTTTACTTTGTAAAGCATAAGAACATTTGTTCAGCAAAGATTTCTTGAGTGGTATTCTGTGAGAGGGACTGTGTCAGCCATTGGGGTGACGAAGGTAATGCTGGCATGACCCCACATCAAGGATCCCACAGTCCTGTGAGGGAGTCAGGACTGCTAACAACTACCACGTGCTGTGGGTTGAGTGCAATGTGAGACTGATGAAGGATATTGGAAGGCAGCTTCCCCCACCCCCCAAGAGGAAACAACCTTTGAAAGGATTTTGCCCCATCCGGGAAGGAGCCCTCCACCCTTTCCCACGTGATAGATAAATGACAACAACCTAATTGGATGAGAGGTGCAGGGAGGGTTAATCAGATTATAACAGCCTGTCAACAAGCCCGTAAAACCCCCTAGACTTACAAACTCTGGTGGCAACCCCTTTGGGTTCCCTCCCTCCTCCGGAGCTTGGTACTGTCATTGTGCTATCACGCAATAAACTTTGCTTTGCTGCCCACCACTCTGTCTGGTCTACCACTTTATTCTTCGAAGCCGTGTGACCCAGAACCGCAGGCATTCAGCGAGGGAGAAAAAAAATCCTGCAACAAAACCAAGGAGGAGGGATGCCTGAATCATCCCGTGGAGGGAGGAGTTAGGAGAGGTACTCTGGAGGAGGCTGGGAAAGGAAGATGAGGAAAGGACAAAGGGAAGAGAACACATGGCAGGTATTTCGAACCATGATAATAAGTTCAGCATTGGCGGGCTATAGCTTAGCACAACATACAGGGCTTGCCAGGAGATGAAGTTGTACAACAGCGGAACTCCAATGTTCTGGTCTCAGGACTTTACATTCTTAGAAATTATTGAGGACCCAAGGAGCTTTTGTTCCTATGGGCTTTATTTATTGATGTTTACCATATTAGGAATTGAAACAGAAATTTTAAACATAGTTATTAATGTATTTAATTACATGTTAAGTTTAAAGTATATTTTATGGAAAACGAAACGCTAAATTTTCCCAATACAAATGAGTGAGGAGTGTGGCATTGTTTTACATCTTTGTAAAAACCCTTTTCGTGTCTGGTTTAATAGGAGCAAGCTGGATTTTCATATCTGCCTCAGCATCCCACCTGTTGAAACACTACATGTCTAGTAGCAGCTGGGAAACTCCACTCATGAAAGGAGAACAGTGGTGAAGGCAAGTAACATCATAGTATCATTATGAGAATTGTTTTGATTCTGTGGGCCCCCAGGTGTGCCTGGACCACACTTGGAGAACCGTGGCAGCACAAGTCTGCAGGGGCGGGGCCATGAGGGGGAGCGGCCATGAGGGGGCGCTGTGCATGTCACATTTGGTGCCCTGAACCTAACCAATGGCCTGAAGGACTTTAAGCTTGGAACTAGAGCAGAGTGTCCAGGCATGGAAAGAAGGCAATGGATTTTGCATGACTGAGATATACATATCTGATATATAAGTATATTTTTATACAAATATCTTATAAATATTAAATACACATATTTTACCTACAAAATATTTGGGAAGTAGAATTGATTGGACTTGGTGACTGACAAAGTTGAAGGACTAAGGGGCGCCTGGGTGGCTCAGTCAGTTAAACATCCGCCTTCGGCTCAGGTCATGATCCCAGGGTCCTGGGATCGAGCCCCATGTCGGGCTCCCTGCTCAGCAGGGAGTCTGCTTCTCCCTAGGGTCCCCCCTCCTGCTGCTCGTGCGCATGCGCTCTGTCTCTCTCTGTCTTTCTCTCTCTCTTTATAAAGCACTGGGCGTTATATGAAAACAATGGATCGTGGATCACCACATCAAAAACTAATGATGTATTATATGGTGACTAACGTAACATAATAAAATAAAATTTAAAAAAGAATCTTAAAAAAAAAATTTGAAGGACTAAGGAGATAAAGGCAACCCGCACAGTCCTAGCTTGGGTGACCAGAGAGAGGGCACTATGACCAGTGAAAGATAGGCCTAGATAAGGCCGGCCGATGCAGAGGGAGAAGGCAACGCAGGTATTTAGTCTGGGACTTGTGTACCAGGGCTATCAGATGGCCCAGGAGAGGCATTTAGAATGAGGGTGAAAGCCTGAATCTGAATCTTGTGCAGGGGCAGATTTACCATAAAACTTGAGCTTAGGGCCCCTCACATGCATGGGTCCCATTCAGGGAACTAGAGGGACCCCACTCATAAGTGCACAAGATTATTGCCTTTTTTAAATACACAAAAGTTAAAATACCTTTAAACTGCAGTTGGTTAGTGTCAGTGACTCCACCCCAGTTTCTCCATCACAAATTCCCTAGGTGTTAGATGCTTAGAGCGGCTGCAGACATTTTGGGGGATCCAGTCAAGGGGAAAATTGAGCTGGCGGTGCATTTAGCTTGGGTTTAGTGGGATAGATTTATGTGATTCTCAGCTTCTTCAGCTATTGCTGACTCATGCAGTAGGGGAATAACATCCAGGAATACCCCTGCCCCTCCCTCTGCTGAAGTACGGGGCCAGATGTATTAAAATATGAACTATTGCACCAGCACCAGAAGTTCGAGGGGTAGTGGAGGAAAAACAAGATTAAAAAAAAAGAATGTACGGGGTCAGAGTAATCTATGGAAAATTCTCCCCATCATCCGATGTACTATAACTGTAAGCAGAGGATTTTGTTCTTGTCAATGACTTGCTGAAATGAAAATTCTCTCCAGGCAGGAACTGTGGTGCATTAAAGATGACTTTAATTCTTTGTCACTCCTTCCAGTAAGCAGTGGTGTCTGCTTCCCCTCCCCTTGAGTCTGGGCTAATCCTATGATTTGCTTTGACCAATGGGATATGGTAGAACAATGCTGGGCAACTTCCAAACCTGGATCTTAGGAGGTACAAAGCTTCCCACTTTTGCACACTCAGAATGCTCCATCATGAAATCCGTATGCCATGCTTCTAGAATTCTAATCCAGGAGGAAAGGGCTTGTGCAGGAGAACCGAGTCACCCAGCTAATGGCCGGCAACAAATGCCAGGCACGTAGGGAGCCATCATGAGGTTCCAGTTAGCAGAGCGCACTCTGACTACAGCCCCAGCGGATGTCCACGGGGCTAAGCTTAGTCAACCCAGAATCATGCAGTAACAAATGGCTAGTGTTTTAAATTACTCAGCAATAAATAACCAAAAAAGTATTGCAGTGTTTGGATCGGAAGGAAGATAAAATGGAGATAAAGGACCAAAAGAGAGTTTCTTCTGGACAGGACAGATTTGACTATCTTTATAGAGCTAAGACGAAGGAGTGAGTAGTTCAGTGAAGAGTAAAAGGTCCAGGAGAAAGGGGAGGTACTTTAACACGTCCTTGAATGAGACAATAATGAATTGATCAAGGAGGCAAATTGAGATACTGGTTTGATAGAAGACGGGGAACTTCATTCTATGAGAATGGTAGAAATGAAGTCAGCAGGGGTGATATGAAGTTACTTAGCTTGGTAAACCTTTTATCTTCCAGAAGATAACTTAAAATAAGTTTTTTTTTTTAAAAAAGATTTTATTTATTTATTTGACAGAGACACAGCGAGAGAGGGAACACAAGCAGGGGGAGTGGGAGAGGGAGAAGCAGGCTTCCTGTGGAGCAGGGAGCCTGATGCGGGGCTCAATCCCAGGACCCTGGGATCATGACCTGAGCCGAAGGCAGATGCTTAACAACTGAGCCACCCAGGTGCTCAAAAAAACTTAAAATAACTTTAATCTGTGGCCAGCAAATAAATATTATTTATAGCATGATTTTTTTTAAGTTTTTAAATTTTTTTTTTAGTAATCTCTACACCCAATGTGGGGCTCAAACTCACAACTCCGAGATCAAGAGTTACATGCTGTTTCCAGCTGAGCCAGCGAGGCGCCCCTATTGCATGAATTTAACTGGAATAAAGAACATAGAATTTGATTCCCTATTAAAAAATAATGAGACCAGAAAGAAGACAATCTCCTAAAAGTGGTAGAATTGCTGTAAGTGGTTTAAACTTTCTCAAGTTCTTAAGTTGACTTCCATGGAACACTTGGTGAAATGTGTTATATGGATCATTCTTTAGGGCAGTTTGCAACAGTTTTATTTAACACAGTAAAAACCTCAGTCAGTATCTGTTAAGAAAAATACAGGAAGGACTTGAGCTATGGAGGGAAGGAAAATAAAAAGACTTCATTTTAACTGATGTGATATAATGTTCGGTGTCCAGGAGCGAACGGTCACAAAAGAATTCTTGGGACACCTTCAGTGCAAAAAACGTGGTTTTAGTAAGGCATGGGGACAGGACCTGTGGGCAAGAAGAGCTGCAATGGGGTTGTGACAGGTGACTGATTATATACTTTTAAGTTGGGAGGGGGTTAAGGATAGTGTATGTCTCTAAGGAATTTGGAAGCAAGGTTTTCAGGACCTTGAGGGGCTAGCTGCTGTTTAAGATAAGGTCATTTGCTACCGTCTAGTAAAACCTTAGTCTTCAGAGCCTTCACGTGTATATCAGTGCGCCATATGTTAGGAAGATGATTGCTACGTGTATCTTGGGGGAGGAGGGTAGAGATAAAGCAAGTTTGCAAAAGGAGTTTTATATGTTAAAGAAGACTTACAGGATCCTGGAGGTCAGGCTAATGTCATGCTAAGGTTGCCCTTTGCCTCTAGCAATGTATTAATATTGAGGCAGTTGAGTTCCTGCAGGAAGGTCACCCTGCCTGTCTTTTAAGTACTTGTCAGTGGGCTGCAAAGGAAATTTAATTTTTTTCTACATTTCTTTTGCCTTTGTTCTCCACATCATTATCCATGCTCTCAAAAAAATTTTTTTGCTTTAAAATTTAGTAGTTAAAAACAGGTATGAGATTACTTTGAATTATTTAATTTTTCTTGGGAATGTTTAGTTTTTAAGATAAGTAATTTTAGTCTAAAGTAGTTTTTTATATTTGACATAAACTTAATTTACTTCTAAAAGAAACACCTGAACAATAATAACCTAATTCTTATAAGCTCAATTTTTCTCAGTGAGGATTTATTTGTTCAAAAATGCTTTTTTTTTTTTTTTAAAGATTTTATTTATTTATTTGAGAGAGAGAATGAGAGACAGAGAGCACAAGAGGGAAGAGGGTCAGAGGGAGAAGCAGACTCCCTGCTGAGCAGGGAGCCCGATGTGGGACTCGATCCCAGGACTCCAGGATCATGACCTGAGCTGAAGGCAGTCGCCTAACCAACTGAGCCACCCAGGCGCCCATCAAAGGGGCGCCTGGGTGGCTCAGTCGGTTGAGCATCCAATTCTTGATTTTGGCTCAGGTCGTGATCTCAGAGTTGTGAGATTGAGCCTCGCAGCAGGCTCTGCACTGGGAATGGAATGGAGTCTGCCTGGGATTCTCTCTCCCTCGCCCTCTGCACCCCCCCCTTTAAAAAAAACAAAAGCAACACATTTTGATAGTCCACTGTGTGCTCTGTTCTAAGTGCTGAGGAAACAGGAATGAACAAAATAAAGTCCCTGCCTTCATGGAGCTTACATTTAAATATGAGGAAAACAGAAAACAATCAAATACCGAGAATTGCAGATGGAGAAGTGAGATGGCAAACGGGCAGCAATCGACAGCAATCAGAAGGGGCTGAAGAAAGCCTGGTGCCTGGAAGGGTTGGGTCTCGTTTGGGCAGACAGTCTCTCCAGAAGGTGGGGCTCTCAACCTCCTGTCAACAGTGGGCCAGCTGTGAGAAAATCTGGGGGAGGAGCCTTCCACACAAGACACAAGATGTCGCCAGCCTCTCTAATGACACAAGATGCTGGTTCTAAAGTGACATGGCTACGCAGCCCATGTATGCCTACCAGAAATCATATTTATGTTGCCAATCTCTGAGATCTGGGGACACTGGTACTGACACCAACATCTTCTAGATGTTTAAATACAGGATCTATTGGAAAGTAGGAGAGGGTATTAAAAAAAATGGGGGATAAAAAAATGCCAATCACAAGAGAAACAATATTAAAACACACAGAGTACATCTTCAATGCTCCAAAGAATTGCTGGAACTGTTAGTGGGTCTCTCCAACAAAATATAGCCTTACCCCAGAGATTTTGTTGGAGAAGATGAAAGAAACTATAATTGAGTAGAAAAACATAATTTACACACAGGTATGTGACCGTTTAGAACCAATATGAACAATTCACTTTGAATTTTAAACATTCCTATAACATTGATATAAACTCAGCATAATAAACTCAAGTGTGAAATTATTAGATTTGCTTGTAATGTCAGGGTCAATTTGAAACCTTGCCTCCAGTGAAAGTGATACTTCTGTGGCTAAACTACTTCAAATCTAAATTCATTTGCACCAGGGTCATCCCTTTCTAATATGTGTACTAAAAGTCCCCAAATAGTCTCAGGGCCTGCCTCACTTTGGCAAAGATTCTAGCCAGTCCAAGAAAGGATTCCCCAATATGAGCAGCACATACTGGATCCAGACACAAAATGAATGTCATCAAGGTGGCCACTGACCAACCTCTCAATGATCAAAAGGCAGCTGGGGGACTTCGGTGGGCAGAAGATTTGGGCAGAGCTGTGGCTAGGGATCCGAGATACAGAGAGAGAGATAGGAACCAGAAAAGGAGACGAGAAGAAGTAAAAGAGGCACATTCCCAGATGGAGCCATTTTATTTCTAAACTTGAGTCGAAACAGATACAGACTTTCCTGCCTCCACTGTGGATTTTCATCTTATAAAATAGATTTGCTACCAAAATCCTTCATAAAATCTGCCTTCCTCTTGGCAGTGGGAAATAAGCAAAAAGTCAAAGGTTAAGAGGTCATGCATAAAATATCATAGCCAACAAGATAATTATACAATAGTCTCAAATTCTTCACAAATAAATGATAAAACGTTAAGACTAATTTACACTCCACGATATTCGCAGCACTTCAAGGTTTTTTTCTTCATATATTTATGTTCATATTTCACAAACAACAATACTACAAAAAGACTATCAACTTTTCCATAAAATAGGAAAACAAAACAAAGCCATCATACTATAAAATAAATCTGCGGAGCATAAACTTTTTAATATAAGAACAAAAATTGAAAGACAGCGAATTCACCCCAAACTCGGATATCTTCACCATAAACTCTGTAGGCTTCCCAAAGGAGTCCTGAGCATTCAGATTTTTGGTTGGTTTAACCTGTCTTGTACCTACTGGTTTTTGTGTATCCTGATCCCAACTGTTATTATTCCAGGAAGAATTTCAAGAAAGAACTTCAAGCAAGGTCTGAGGTGGGATCCAGTGCAAGTCATTAGACAAATTATTCACACACATAAAAGCTTTAATGAAACTCAAGTGTTTCATTCGAAACAGTGGTTGACCCTTTTTCTTTCACTCCCTTCTCATCCAAGAGAACCCTTTAAAGATCTAGAATCATTTGTTGTCTGTAATTACTATAGCATTTGACTCATAATTCTGGGGGAAAATATGCCATTTTAAGAAACTCTTTGCGTGTATATTTTCCTTGCTTTCTAGAGGTAGATAAACTCAAACTAAGGCCCAGACATTGGTCCCTTCAAACGGTATTTAAAAAACCAATAGTATTAAACGAGGAGAGTAGCTGTCAAAGAGTAAGAACCAAAATCCTGGTTTTTTAGAAAAACAAAATCTTTGATGAGATTTGTGTCTATGTATATGAAAACATGACCTACAAAAAAAACCCCTAGAAAACAAACAAACAAACAAACAAAAAACCACTGGAGAAGAAGCCAGTACAATTTTCCAGTCTGACAAAATGGTTGGAATTTACAGTTGGAAGAGACCTCGTAGATTAAGTAATTCAAATCACTGATTTTAGAGGGAAGGGGAAAAAGGCCCAGAAATGGTCAATGACTTGTCTCTGTCCATTAGCATGTTAATCTGCATGATTATTTTTTAGACATACACAGGCACACATGCATACACACATATTTTGTACATAAAATGCTACTGGCTTGTATAATAAATGAAAAATAAGGGTGCACATTTTCATTGATTTCATTGCGGAAGTGGGAAGTGCCCCCCTTTCAAACAAGCGAAAAGGTTTCACTTTCTCTCCACTCCATCCTGTCCACTGATGGATGGGCCGTATCATGACCTGCTGTTCTGCTCCCTTCTGCAACCCCTGCAAAGGGCAGGGGTGGGGGGGCGGGGGGAGCGTGGTCAGAATGGCAGGAAGGAGGGCAGGGGTACTCAACCCAGAACTGGAGTCCCTTGCAATTCTGAAGATGTTCCCACTGGCAGTGAAGGCTTTACATGAAGTCAAGGTTGGGCTATCGTAAATTCGAGACCAGGCTGGAAGGAGATAAAAAGAGGTGAAGGCACCAGGTGCAGATGTATGTGTCACCCAGGAGAATATGAGTTAGTGTCCCTCTGACCATAGAGGGCAGAAATGAGCAGTGTGTGTCTCACCTAAGTTACTGAACTATAAACTTAGACGACTTTCCCAGGTGTAGTCATAGTTTCTAATTATTTTAATTTGTGATTGCTTATGAACATCAAAATATTTAAGCCTAATGTGCAGTAGTATTAATAGCTACTTTACCTCTTTCCATAAAATTACATGTGGATATAATTCTAAGGTAGTTGTTTTAAAAAATATTATTTTTAATATTCGTTATAGACGTTATTCTGAAAAATCTTAAGTTTGCTGCATATATTAACATTAAATAACTTAAAAAATAAACAATACATTATATATACCAAAATAGCCCCATTTTAAAGCCATGTAAGTGAAAAAATTGAGTTTTTAAGAATAAACTAGACCCTCTAAAGGTATTTTTCATAATTTCAGTATTAAATGTATCTTCTTTTCTGACTATGCCAAATATATTACACACTGCTCTTGGTAATTTACATCAGAAATATTCATTATGAAAATAAATAGGTTGGTTCATTTGTCTATTTTACTTGTTCTGTAATGGAAAATTTATCCTACAGCTAAATGAATTTACTCTCAGAAGATCACCCCCACGGAGATAGCATAACCAAAAAACTTAACAATGTAAAGATATCCAGTCCATGTGACTCTATATTTTCTAATAATAGTGGTAAAAAGTAACTTTCAAGTATCATTCTAATCCAACTGGACTTACAGATAGCTATCACATAAAATTAACGCTCTAAAGGAAGAAAGTTATTTGAGAAACTTGTCCTTGCTAGAACACCCTTGGTGAAATTCCCATAGGAAACAAAATCATCTATCCATAAAGAACAGAGGTCACTTGGTACCCAGCACTGACCTTTACGTGCACACAAGTAACACTGCTCTGAATTTAAAGCAAACCCTAGCAAGTTGAAGAGCCCACATTTTCTTTACTCATTAAGGGTCACTATGTCATCCACAGCTGGAAGAATTTCTTCTAGAAAGAATTTCTTGATGAAGACAGAACCCAAAGCTATTTCAGCTCCTCGTCCTGCTCTCTGCAGCCGTGAGTACTGGTAGTAGTTTGGCTAAAACAAAAAGAACAGAGACACTAGCCCACTTTGAGAACCAGCTTCAGACATTTTGTATGGACGTTAGTCAAACACATTTCCAAAAATTAAATTAACATAAGGTATGCAAGGAATAGAGATTCCATCACTCAGAAGTCACAAGGGGAAATCAGTCAACTAAAAAGTGCATCTCTTTCCAAAGCAAGTGCAGGAGGTCAAGAGGGGCTCAAGCATTCTAGAAATGTTACTTGTTTACAGGTTTTGATCCAGCCACTTGATGTAACTATCCCTAGTCCGGATTCCCACTGAGAAGTTGGTGGGCCAGCTGGTGAAAATCATGCAGCCATGGAAACCATCCTCAAAGTGATCTAGGGTCACCTGCACACCTGCGCTCTCCAGACGCTTGGCATACATGATCCCATCATCTCTTAGGACGTCATGCTCACACGTCAGAATATAGGTCTTCGGGAGATGCCGCAGGACTTCCTGCTCTGCGATGAGTGGGGCTGCCCGGGCATCCAGCAGCTGAGGGATCTCCTGCACAATCCTGGCGTTGCCAGTGGTCTGCATGACAGGCTTGTAGTCCTTTGTGATGGAGGCAGGCAAGAGGGACGTCCAGTTTAGACGGGCCCTGAGGGCAACCGCCTCTTCCACATCGAGTGAAGTGTGGTTGTTAACTATCATTGCCTGGACAAAGTCATAGTTGCCTTGGAAGTAGTCTACCCAGTACTTCACCATAACATAACGGGGCAGGATTGGTGTGTTCACATTTTGCTGATAAGAGGGTGTGTTAAAATCTAAAGCTTGAAGAACCGGGTAAATTAAAGCTTGCACCTTGAGCTTGTTTTTGAGGTTGGCATCTTGAGTAAACTGGAGAAGAGGAAGCAAACACATTATTTCTTTTTGCATGGCTCATTTTACAGAAACCACACCTTATAAGGTAGCTTGATGCCTTACTTTGCATCAAGCAAAGGGTAAAAGTATGAAATTTCTACCAGCCATGGGATTAAGTAATGTAGTTTAAAAAATAAAACTTCCCTACCACTGACCACTACCACCACCCCAATCAAGCTGCTGGATATTTACTAAGAAAGATATGATATTTGAGTGGACCCTGCAGATGTATGTGATCTCTTAGGTCTTCAAACCCCCATGCACACTTTACTTGTCTCTATTCTTTGGCACTAGCACACCTTGCGGGGTAAGACGGATGGATAACGTGTGAACCTTATTTAGTTCAGTATTCTCTGCAAGGCCCCAAAAGGCAATGGCTTCCTGGAGAGAAACAAACTAGTCTGACCCTTCCAGAGGAGAGGGGTAGGAAAAGCTAAAGGAACAGACAATGGGACTCCAAAGTGTCTGAGAAAGACCTCGGGGTATCTCCTCTGATGAGCAGTTAGTATTCATACTGGGTGAGAGAGAATTTAAATGGTGCTGGCAACATGCCATCCATTCTCCTTAATGAGCATGCGCCCAAGAGTTCAAATGGGAACGTGAATGCATCCCCTACCTCCGCAGATCTCAAGTCCCCCAAACCCCCGCAAAATGCGAACATACTGCCTCATTTTAGACACTAGAACTGTGTCTAAAATGATACATATTTTCATGTAACCTCTGAGAGGCAGCTAACTAGGTCACTGTGTTTTATAGGCAACTAAACAATCTTCAATGTCACTTTAGCCACATACAATTTTGTTTCACGTCAGAGTTTAGAACCCCATCCCCAGGGAAGATGTAACTGCTTTGTCAAAGCAAAAGGAAATGATCGGTTAATGGTACTATTGATACGTGCCAGGAATTGTATATACATCATTTCACTAAGTTCTGGCAACAGCCCTGCAATCAGATGGCATTATCCTCATTTTCCTGTGGCTTAGAGATGTTAAGGTGCTTGCCCAAAGCCCTATAGCTCTCAAAGCAGGGGGACTGGCTTCCATCCCAGTTCTCATTGTAAAGCCCATGATGCTCCCGCTCTGCTACCTCAGCACTTTCTTCTTACCACATTTGGACACAGGTACAGCAACCCTGCCAATACCAGAGAACAAAGTTCTTTACATACATGTAGCAAAGGAGAAGAAACCAAGGTGCACCACAGATAAAAAGGTAGATGCTATTTGAGAATACCAAAAGAAATTTGGAGGCGAGAAGACAGAGCTGGTGTTCTAAACTTATTTAATCCATCAGAGGAAGAAAATGTACTTATCTTTGAATTTATGCAGCTGCCCAAAATTCTGGGTGCTCTTAGACCTAGATAGTTTTCAAAGAATTTAACCAGGTAAGCTCAGATGAACTTGTGGGATAACTTTCGAAGTGGCTGACCCATTTTAATTTTTTTCGTCTGTATTTAAAAAAAAAAAACAAAACTCTGGGAAACGCTTTTTAACTTTTCCATTTACCTCAAAGTTCTAAGGAAGCAATCTTAGCAATTGGAATTTAAGCACAAAGACCCCCATTTTTCAGGTCCAACATGGACAAGAAGCCAGGGATACTTGATTTCCATGCATATCCTTGAACAGCAAGAGAGCCCTATAAAATATTAGCCCTTTTTTTCATATTAATCGTAATCAGGGCCTTTCCAAGGACTGAGAGATGACACTTCTTTCATTGACCCCTCTTCCTACTTCAAAAAGATCTGAGAGCTCTCCAAGTGCAGGCTTCTGAATAACTTGGCCCCCTACCGACCAGCCCACCTGCTACGCCTTTGCCATACGTGGTGGAGAATATTTGTCCATCTGTCTGCAGGAGGTTAGCCGGCGCCCTCCTACCTCCAGCACCGAAGGGCAGTATCTGTTACCTGCTGGCCCAGAGCAGCGGCCAAATTCCCACCAGCACTGTCACCAGAGATGCCAATTCTGTCTGGGTCAACCGAATACTTGTGTAAGACTTCCGGCTGCAGGAAATACTTCGTGGCACGCATGACATCGTGAATTTGTGCAGGAAAATAAACTTTTGGAACTAGCCTGTATCTGTGAAGACAAAAGTTGTATTCATTTAAGGACTTCACCAAGTCTTTATAGGCCATTTAAGGTTTAAGGGGAAACTGGCTCTTTTGACACAGAAATAAGCAAGTGAGGAATTAAAATAAATATAAAGGGACGCCTGGCTGGCTCAGTCGGTAGAGCATACGACTCTTGATCTCAGGGTTGTGAGTTCGAGCCCCACATTGGGCACAAAGCTTACTTTAAAAAAATAATAATAATAAAATAAATATAAAAATGAACCATTCATTTTCTTTTTTTTTTTTAAGATTTTATTTATTTATTTGTCAGAGAGAGAGAGAGCGCACAAGCAGGGGGAATGGCAGGCAGAGGGAGAAGCAGACTCCTATCCGAGCAAGAACCCCGATGCGGGGCTCGATCCCAGGACCCTGGGATCATGACCTGAGCCGAAGGCAGACGCTTAACTGACTGAGCCACCCAGGCATCCTGAACCATTCATTTTCTTGCAAATCAAACACTTAGTTTAAGAATGTAATGCTTTTGTATTAGCAATAGTCCTCCCCCCCCCCCGCTTTTTTTTTATTATCAGCCACCAAACAAAACAAACACCTAGACCACCACAATGGAAAAACAAAATTTCAAAGTTAAAGGTGGGTGTTGATTATTAAGATATGGGTAGAACCACAATAGATTTTGACATTTTATTTCTGGAAGTCAGTGTTCCAGTTCACAACACCGATGGATTAGAAGGTGACCTGGCAACATTAACCATTTCATTAGTCTCATGTTTAATGGCTCCATATGGTATCCTTCATGATTTACCTGAGACATATAGTAAAACTGTACTCCGATGAAGAGGTCATGCCAGTCTGACATGAAACCCAGGCAATGAATTCACTCCCTGGGAGGATGGAACTGAAAGGCTAGTTGCCAACCGGCAAAAAGGAAGCCAAGTCTGCCAGATGGCCAGGACAGGCCCTCTGGGACACTTCTGAGGCTTCTCCTATCACCCCACTTTGTAATATCAGAGTCCCTTTGGGACCCTACTCTGTATACTTTGTAGGATTCCTATGCCCTTAAGAGTTCCAAAGAACCTAGTTTTGTCAAACGCCCCACCCATAATATCATTTTACAAATCCGTATTTGCTGGTAGACTGGGCCTGGAGGATCCTCTCAATCTCCTCCTCCTTTCCTCCTTAATTCTCACTCATCCTTTAATCCTTATGCAAGGGTTTGGCCACCTCCAGGTAGAGTTCCTTGATTAAAACTCCACTCACTTTCAGGGCTGAGCTGGGTACCACTCCTTGATAATTCTACATGCTGGGGTAGATTACTGTTCTTTCTGCCTCATCTTAAAATGATTTCTTTATGTATTTCCTCTAAAAAGTGTGTTCTCTGATATCAAGACTGTGTTTTATTCATCACTGTGTTCCCAGTATCCATCCATGTGCTAGGCACATATCATCCATCCAGTAAACCCTTTTTGAGAATTAACACCTTCCTTTTGCAGACAAAAGAAACGAGGCACCTACAAGTTACTTTATTTGTAAAATAAGTCAAGCACAGATAAAAACAAGGTGGGATAGAAACTAATTACTTAAACTCTAATAATATTAAGAACTCAGGTCTTTTAATTTCTATTTTATAATTAACATACTTATTCTCGGAAACTAATTTCTCCCCCATCTAAAATCCAACTAGTTAATTAAGTATCTTGACATTCAGTACAGATACAATCAAATGGACAAATATTTGTGAAATACTCCAAGAAGTAGTGAACATTGATCTGGTTACTCAAGAATGACTGCATTTTGAAAATTCTAAATGCAATAAAAAAATTCCCTTAGTGGTTGCCTTATAACGGACTAAATGATTTTTCTAACTTCTTTTTTATTTTTCCATCTGTGGATCAATTAATCATCCAAAATGTGTTTTTCTCCCGTTGAATCTCATTATGTCCTACAGCGCCTGCTATACTATTGGTTAATGAGTGAAAGGAGTAGGATTACACCATTTTTTCCACTAGATGGCGCCATCTCATAGGATTCCATTTACCCCCAGTTGTAGGACAAGATCTCAATTTTCAACTTCAGTTTCACCAAGCTGAATTTTTTTTTTTTTTTTTAAGAGAGAGGGAGAGAGAGGAGGGAGGGGCAGAGGGAGAGAGAGAGAGAGACAGAATCTTAAGCATGCTCCACGCCTAGCGTGGAGCCCTACACGAGGCTCCTCAATCTCACAACGCGGACATCACAACATGAGCAGAAATCAGGAGTCAGTAGCTCAACTAACTGAGCCATCTAGGCGCCCCTTACCAAGCTGATTTTTTTTTTATTAAGATTTTATTTATTTATTTGAGAGAGAGAGACAGAGATAGGGACAGAGACAGTGAGAGAGAAAGCAGATCAGGGGAGAGATAAGATCCCCTGTAGGGAACCTGACCCAGGATCCTGGGATCATGACCTGAGCTGAAGGCAGCTGCTTAACCCACTGAGCCACCCAGGCACCCCCAAGCTGAACTATTAATTCTTTCAATGAAATAAAAACAAATGCACTTCATGACTCAAGTTGTGACAATAAAGGCTATTTTGTCTTAGCAAGATTCCATATATCATGATAAACTGTTTTCCAGGTAGCCCAGGATGTCAGAACACATTCTACCAGTACACACACATGAATTGAATCTTCGGATGTTGTTTCCCTAAAGGTCTTTGTGACTTTGAATCAAGGGAAACTGGTAATCTAAAAAAAGCCTTGCTACTGCCTCAATCTTATCAGTTGATTAATAATTGGCTCAGATAACAAAGTAAGCAACGAACAGGTCATAATAGAGTCTTCCTGGTACCCTTAAAGATCTGCTTCCTAATCCCTCCTATCTTTGTTTAAGCTGGAAACTTTCTCTAGTTTTATTCAATAAGAAGGGACACTATTTTCATAGATTGGAAAATAGAGTGAAACTATATACTTCTGAGGTCACCTAGTGTAAGATAAACCTTCAAAGTAACTTGAAATTGACCTGAGAAGTACAGCAAAAGTTCTGTAATATTTTTGGAGACACAGAAAACTCAGAGTCAGGAGAAAATTTATGAGTGCTAGAGCCAAAGATAAATAAATTTTACATATATATGTAAATATATATAATATATTTATATATATTTATTTATATACATATAAATATATTTACTTATATATATATAAACAAATATATTTATCTGATACTTTTGTTTAAAGATATGTTCCTGCAAAGTATGAAAAGAGGATTCTGACTTTTTTAAATTTCAAAATTATAGATCTTGAGTTAAAGCACCTGCTGAATTTGTGGCAAATATGGTCTTAATTTGCCCAGCTCACTGCAGGGATAGATAACTCTGCAGAGCTGGCTTCTGCCTATCTGTTATTGCACACACCTCCTTCTAGCAAAATTTGGTTGTGAACCCAGGAATGAAGCTTAATCAATTTAATAAATGCGTACACTCTATAAATATTATCTTATTCCTGCTAGGTGAGGCACCCCCCCCCCCGCCCCCTGCCAAGTACTCTGTAGATGTGTTTCACCCAAATCGCAGGGCAAACTTGTGGGTGTAATAATGAGAACGTGAGGCTCAAGGAGGGGTAACTTGTTTACAACAGCTCGTATGGGGCAAAGCTGTGTGGTGAATTCACCACTGACTTCAAAACCCACGTGTCACCCCTGCCTTAGAAAATATTCTCCTTGGGGCGCCTGGGTGGCTCAGTGTCGGCCTTTGGTGTCAGGTCATGATCCCAGGGTCCTGGCATCGAGCCCACATCGGGCTCCCTGCTCCGGGGGAAGCCTGCTTCTCCCTCTCCCTCTCCCCCTGCTTGTGTTCCCTCTCTCACTGTGTCTCTCTCTGTCAAATAAATAAATAAAATCTTTAAAAAAAAAAAAAGAAAGAAAGAAAATATTCTCCTTCTTCAGAAACCGACAGCCTTATAAATGTGTATGAGTACATGTGTTTTCTCAGTACCTCACCGGAGCAGTAAATTCTCAGAACTACAGATTTCTGGCATCCCAGAACGTGTCTCATGATTTCAGTGGTTTTGCAATATTCTCAAACAAACCACCTCCCACAGTGCCTGGCACATGGTACATCTTTAATAATATACTTTTCTTCCTTCCACACAAAATTTTAAAGATTTATTTTGTAGCTTTTACATATAAAATATGTCATATAGCACTTTCTGTGGTGAGACAAGTAATAAGCCATATGGCTTTAAAAACATAAAAAAAGAAATTGTTCCTAACCCACCCACTCCCCGGACACATCTCCAAGAACTCCACTTCTTGTATTCTAATGCATAGCTCAGAGTTTCTCAACTCTGTGTGCACCTTACGATAATCTTGGGAGCTTTACAAAAACACTGAGGTTTAAGCCCCTCTACAAAACATTCCAACGTATTTGATCTGGTGTGGAGTCTTGCATATCTGTATTTGAAGGGAAATTCCCCCCAATAATTCTGATGCACAGCCAAGGTTCAGAAATATCACTGAGTCCAGCCATACTGTCACTGTTGTCTGAGCAGTTTCCCTGTTCCCATTCCCAGTGCTTTGTTGTCTCCATCTTCTGCCCTTCCCCAGCAAGTCTTCATCCAATGTGCCTGTCCTGTAAGTCTCATCTCAAGTGCCGCTTCGCCGTGAAACCTTCCGGAGAGCCCAGCCAAAAGTCACTCTCCTTCCTTGGAGCCCTCAAAGTCTCTCCGACAATAGGTCACATCAAGGACATCTCTGTTTCCTCTAGTAGTAGATGGAAAGTCATAACTGCATACTAAAGACTTTGATGTCGGCCCCTGCGATAGTTTGACCATAGTCATTCAGCAAGGGAGAGCTGAGATTAGGGAAGGCTTGACCCACTGGGTAAGAATGACATTCAAAAGAACTGACAGAGGTCAGGATGCTTTGCCAAAATCCTAGGAGTGATTGAGCCTAGAACTGGGATCCACTGGGATCTGTTTAAACAATGTGATTCTCTGATGCACAGTTCACAATTGAAGACTTATCTAAGTACACCGTGGGGATCTCCCCAGGCTCTAAATGTGGATCTAAACTACCTCCTCCCATTCAGATGCAAATTTTGCCTATAACCTCAAAGGTAGATAAAGAGCCAGAGCACTCCCAGGTGGCTACAGAAGCCCAAGTAGGCTTGGTGCCTCCTCCTCCTGGCCTCCTCTCCTTGTGTGACTTCGGGAGCTAAACATTTTCTCTAGTCCAGGTGTGGCTGGAACTGGACTACACACCTGTGGGTCGCCTTGTAGTCATGGTGCGCTGCAGCTGCAACTCAGACTTGTTGTAAGAGCTCCCATTACCCCCCTAACCTCCCACACCCGCCGCTCCCCTGAAATTCTCGAAGACCTAAAACCACAAGAGAGAAACCAGTGGATTTTTCATGTTACTAGAAAACAGAGCCGGGAAGACATTAGATGAATATGTCTAAAGAGGAGAGATTCATTAGTCAATGACAGGGAAGAAAAGAAAACAAGCTACGTCTTAAAAGAAGCACAACATTAGCTTTCTCTAGTTTTAAATTATTTGTGATGCTGGACTTTAGATTTGCTGAAGTTGGCCTAGGCTGAGTGAAAGGAAAGTTTTTAGCAAATCTTTCCTTTCTTGGAGGAGAACGCTTAGGAATTTGGTCTGCCCACCTTCCAGGGCTGCCCAGGTAGGAGTGACGCATGAAGATTTCTAGGCTCGGGACTCAGAAGAACAGCAGGAAAAGGCACAGAGAGAAAGTCACAGCTAGGTCACCATTCACTCTGCTTTTCTGAGTACCTTATTCGTACAACTATTTACTGTGATGAGTGTTGTATTGGGCCTCCTAAAACCACTGTGATTTTGTCAGCTTGCACTCATCTAATTTTACGGATTAAAAACAACAGAAGCATAAAAATCCCATTGCTTATAACTCTGTTAGCAGCAAACTTAGATAGGTGCTCCAGCTTCTTTTCTGTCTACTTTAGCAACATTCTTTATAGCTCTGTAAAGTTTTAAGGGCTCTGTGCACAAGGCCACCTGACATTTGGTGGAATGGGACTAGGTCTCCATCTACATAGAGAGTTTGAGTGTAGTAAAGATTTAATTAAAAGCAAAACACAACTTAAAACAGTTTTCCATACCCAAAAAGCCACCTAAATGCCTTGTAGAATTTAATTATAGAATTAAGTAGATTTATTAAATAGAATTTAATAATATCCAACATGCCTACTTTGCTATTATCCTGCATTCTATCTTAAAAAAAAAAAAAGAAAAGAAATTAAATCTTTCTTTTCTCTTATGTCTTATGGTTCCAGTACTGTGTCTTATTATATAAGCTACAGGTAAAAAGGTGCAATGTTTAGCTAACCTGCACTAAAATTTATGAAAATAGGTTTATGAATATAAAAATAGGACCTTCTTAGATTATATAAATGAGGATACATCCATGCATCTTGGGTAGTATAAGATGAACTTTTGCATTTATTTAACAAATACTTGTGCCATTAATATGTAAAAGCAGCATGGTGTTATAGAAGCAACTGAGCAGAGGCATGGCCTAGTTTTATAACTTGAGACCTTTATCTACCTTAGTTGCTGGGTCCCCAGAATTGTGCGTGAGCCAACACCAGCAACACGAATGGAGACGTGCCAGCTCCCAGTACTGGCTTCGTGGGAGTGATTCCATTACTGGGGCTGACCCCAGCCCTTGCCTACCAGCTTCCTCAGGTTATAACCCTCCCCAGGGCCACACCACACAGGAACTAAGCCATGCCACCACCATCTAACTCCTGTGGGCCTCACGGATAAGGAGAAGTTGCCCCCAGACAGCTCCCTGCTAGAAGGTAGAATTCCAGGAGAACCAAGGGTCTATCATCCTCCTAAGGCTCTCAAGATCATCTGCTTTTCTTTCTTATTTTCCTTAGTCATCACCAGAAACCTCTCCATCTGTCTTCTCTCTTGTTTTGTTCCCTTAGGGCTCTCTGCTTCCTTCCCTTCCTCCAAGCCCTCTCATTACACCACTTTGGACTCTCATGACCAACTCATTTTGTCAAACTAGATTCTGCTCATTCTTAGGAGCTCAATGCAAACATTGCTTTCTTTAAGGGATGAATTTTCTGACCCTTCAAACTAGGTAAGATCTTACCTATTTGATGCCTCCTTACTACTTAGCCTTCTACTTCACATCACTTATCACAATGTAACATTACTTGTTCACTGTTTATTTTCTCACCTAGACTGTAAACTCCATGAGGGCAGGAATTATGTCTGTCTTACACTGTGATGTTAGCAGAGTGTAACATAGTAACTGGCACATAACAGAAGTTCAATAAATATTTCTGGAATAAAAGAAAGGGGAATGAGATGAGCACTGAGAAGAAATAACGTTCCCAAGGTAGACCTCTGAATATACTTTCCAAGAGAACCATGATCACGTGATGTTGGCTATGCATGGTTATGTGGCTCTTTGTGGGCTGGCTAGCCTAGATTCTAACCACTTTCACTCTTGATTTCTGCAAAGAGAGCTGTGAGCTCCAAACAGGTGCTGATAAATAAATTTGTAAGTTGGACCATTCCGTTCTATGGACTACAGCACTAATCCTCCAGACTTGTCTAGTGCTTTAGAGTATCTAAAGCCCTTTTAGCTCAGTTGTCCAAACCAATTCTCATGACAGTTCTCTGCAGTCATTAACCTAACTCAAAGCATGTTTACTTAGCATATATGTTCTAAGTCTTCAGCTCAGTGATGGAAACCAGAGGAAGGAAGACAGGATTTCTCTTCCCAGTAGCTCACATTCTAGACACACAGGAAGGATTCCTCAGCCCAGTTTGCACATGACATTAAATGATTTGCCTGAAGTCAGATGGTCATGGGTAATGGTCCTTGCCTACTGCTGTGGTGCCTTCCAGTGATAAACTTGTGGATACCGTACCACCGACATGGGGCAGAATGGAAAGTTAAGATGAAAGCAGTCCCTTCCATATTTAAAAGAGATCTTCTTAAAAACATCCCATCCATCCTTATATGTTGTGTAATAAGCCTAGACTTAAGAGAACACCTATTTTACTGGAGACAGATGCTCACAGGTGGAGATGGCCATCAAGGAAGAATTTAGACATGTTGCCCATTGTTTCCATTGAAGCCCGGGATGGTAAGGTCCTGTGTGGAGAATCCTCATGGTGCCAAGTAAAGCAGGTGCAGTTTCCCTCCTGTCCTCAGGCCTGTGAGGAGCCAGAGCTACACAGGAAACCACTGGAAGGCTGGTTCCGCAGCTCTGAGCTATAGGGCCTTGCTCCATAAGGGGGCCCAGCTACTTCAGCAGACTCTGCTTTCCCCTGGCCAGCTGCCCTGGCTAGATGCAAGCCTTCACTAGAAGGCTCCTGCATTTCAAAACTGCACCACGGGCCCTTCGGTGATCTGGGGGGCCTGTGGAGAGGCCAGAGCCAGCCAGGAGCTGTCCAGAGCTCTCTAGGAGGCAAATCTGCTCAAGAGGCAGGCGCCGCATTGCTCTGTGTGACTCTAAGTCTCATGTTCAAGGGTCATCGCTGCCCAAATGACTTGGGAAACCAGCCCTTCTGAGAGACTGCAGATGAAAGGATTCTCTTAGGTCTTAGATCTGAGGCAGGCACACAGAGGGGATAAGCCATGAACAGAAGAACAGCGGGCAGAGAGAGGCAGAGGGAAGAGGAGCTCTGGATAAGCTCGGAGTGTGGAAGGTGGTCAATGTGATCATAGCCCTGTCCCTTGGCATTATCAGCGTCCTTCAATACTGGCTGGATACTGGGTCAAAGAGTATAGGGGCCTCAGGATGTGGGCTTAATGCCTCACTCTATTTATATAACTGGCTAGCTCTGTGACCTCATTTCCTCATCTAAGAGAAAAATATAAAAATATTTATCTTGAATGATTTATATGAGAATTAAGAAAGACTCCTATTCAGGGCGCCTGGATGGCTCAGTCGTTAAGTGTCTGCCTTCGGCTCAGGTCATGATCCTAGGGTCCTGGAATCAAGCCCCGCATCAGGCTCCCTGCTCGGCGGGAAGCCTGCTTCTCCCTCTCCCGCTCCCCCTGCTTGTGTTCCCTCTCTAGCTGTCTCTCTCTCTGTCAAATAAATAAATAAAATCTTAAACAACAACAACAACAACAACAACAACAAAAAACAAAAAGAAAGACTCCTATTCATTTGTTCCATAAACATTGGTTGAATGCTCACCATCTGCCAGGGATGTTTCCAGGCGCCAGTGATTAACAATGAACAAAACAGGCCAAAATCCCCAAATTTTCTGTCTCCGCAGAACTTACTTCGTCTATTTCAACCCAGTACAATAAATACCTAATAAGTCAAATAGATGATCTCTCAGAGGTTGATGACAGTTTTGGAGAAAAATGAAACAGAGGAAAAGTGGGTTGCAATTTTAAATAGCAGGATCAAGGAAGGTCTTGCCGGAAGGATGACATTTGAACAAGGATCTGAAGGAGGAGAGACAATGTATGTAATAGCACCCATACAACACCTGCAGAAGAGGCAACAGGGTTTTGTGTTATTGCCATCACCACAATTGTTATAATTCTTACTCATATTCTTCTTAATACGATTAGTAATGATGACGACAATAACTGCATTGACCGAGATTTGTTGAACACATTCTATTTACAAGGTCTGAGTTACAGAATGGAACTCCAGGGGATCACTTTTCCAACTCTGGATTGGTTTTAAAATTTTAAAAGGCAGTAAGCAAAATTATTTGCTGTAGATAACCGATTGCGTATTTTTCTTAGTTTCAGTTAATTCTTTTTCCAGAAGTTTGCAAAACTAAAATAAAAAGAGAATTCAAGGTGCTATAAAGGTAGTTCAAGAAATTGCTAATTGTATCAGAAATCATTTTGTGTGACCTTGGGCAAACCCCTTCATCTTTTGTGTATTTTGTGTATTTTGCACTGTATTTTCCTGCTTGTAAAATAAAGTAAGTAGATGGTTATCTAAGATCCCTTCCTAAAAACTATTTTTTCTATGACTAGTATTTTTCTTTTTTTTTTTTAAGATTTTATTTATTTATTTGAGAGAGAGAGCGAGAGCGCATGAGCAGGGGGAGGGGCAGAGCGAGAAGCAGACTCCCCACTGAGCAGGGAGCCTGATTCAGGACTTGATCCCAGGACTCTGGGATCATGACCTGAGCTGAAGGCAGACACTTAACCAACTCAGCCACCCAGGTGTCCCGTATTTTTCTTTTCAAGAAAGAGTATGCGCAGGGAGGCGGCGGGGGTGGGGGGTGGGTGCGGGGGTAGGCAGAGGGAGAGAGAGATCTTAAGCAGGCTCCATGCCCAGCGCACTTAACCCACTAAGTGACTCAAAGCCACTCAGGTGCCCTCTATAACTAGTATTAATTACTTACTCAATGGAGACAATGACAGCATTCAGTTCTTCAGCCATTGCTGTACACAGTTCATCATAATACCGGATTTCTAAAAGAGACAAAGGAACAATCAGTATTAAACAAGTTACTTAATACTGTCAATTCTTAAATTCTGCTCATTGTGGATTACTTTTAGACTTGGGCTTAAGATATTAATAATAAAACTAATAAAAAGCAAATGTGAACATATGTCTTATTTATAGGGTTACATATACAGATGTAAAGATTAAATCTGGTTTCTGATAAAATGTAATTAGTATAAAATAACAGGAAATTCACATTAGATTACCCTTGAATGTGTTTTTAACTAACTGGACATGTATTTCATAATAGACTATATGAAATGCACCAAATTAATTCTGATTTTGTAGCTCTTCAAACGTACGCCTTTCCAAAAATCACAGCAAATAAACAGTTTCCTCCTTGGAGGAAATTTTTGTTTTAATACCTTCATTTGCTGCAATTCAATTGCATTCTTCCAATTTGAAGAACAGCAAATTCTGTTAAAGCCAACACATAAAAACTAGAATTTTAGGAAATCTTAGCATTTCTTAGAAGGAGGATCCAAAGGTTTGCAGTGACAGAAACAATTTTAATAACTATATAACCATCTGCATAGCGTCTCCAGCCTGAGCTCTTCCTCTGGCAGGAGTGATCAAAATCATGTGGACAAGGCCAGCTGGATTTGTAATCCATGCCATTCCTGGTACTTACACTTCCTGGCCTCCAGAGGAATGTCTCACTTGGCAAGTGTCCAATCATTTCTGTTACTCACTTCTGTATCCTCACCCCCTAGCACATATTGGGATAGCCACAGGTATAGGTTTGTACATAACTGTTCGAATACTGAAGTCCTGAACCCCAGGAAACCCCTCAGTCCTGGCCAAACCTACGTACTCCGTAAACATCTGTAGAAAACATGAACAAATCCATGAATAAAAGAATAAATAATGAATATGAAATGTGATTACTAGAAAAAGTTATACTTTTTTGGCCTTTGTCACATTTAAAAAAATGCTATTTAAAAACACAAACAAGGGGTGCCCGGGTGGCTCCGTTGAGCATCGGACTCTTGATTTCAGCTTAGGTCTTGATCTCAGGGTCGTGAGTTCAAGCCCTGTATCAGGCTCCACGTTGGGTGTGGAGCCTATATTAAAACAAACAAAACCCACAAACAAACTAGAACAAGTTGTCATTACCTTTAAACCTAGGGGATGCCAGGGCACCTGGCTGGCTCAGTTGGAAGAGCATGTGACTCGATCTTGGGGACATGAGTTCGAGCCCCCGTGGAGCGGACAGTTTACTTAAATAAATAAAACTTAAAAAAAAAAAAAAAAGAGCCATAGGGGATGCCAGTAGCTTTGGGCTGAACACGAGAAAGTAGCTCCATGATAATTACAGGCAGAGATAAGGCCCTTACTTCCTCCTTGGTATGCTTTCTGCTAGGCTGTTGCACTTGGCTGCCTACCTTTCATAACTCATGAAAGTTACCAAGCACCAAAGAGAATATTCTTGAATTTTACAACATTGTTTCCTTTTAATGGTGGTATACCTTTTATATTTTCATCTTTGGTTTCAGAAGCAGATGAAATGTGGATGAGTTATCATGTATGTTCATAAATACTGGTCCTACTTCATAGAAAAATGTTTTCAAAACACAAGTCGGCAAAGATAATTTCCTCATATTCTGGCCCAGTGAAACTTTGGCTTGTTTTGGTGCTGAAAGCTATTGTCAGCACTTCACATAAGTTAGCCTATGATATAGGTCACAGGAAATATTTTCAAAAGAGTCTGCCTGCATTAACAAGCAATAAACAGGTAGGCAAAACCTTTATGTAGGGTAATCATATAATTAATCATCCAAGACAGGACCCTTTCGAGTGTGAAAAGGGGACACTATTAATAATTCTGCTGGGATAATAGGAGTAACTGAGACTGTTCAAGGGAACCAAGTCAAATGGTCCTCCTCTCCTCACCCAATAAAGAAGTCAAACTCAATCACACATCTCGCTCAGGGCAAACCACAGCCCCAAAAGACCCGAAGGTGACTAGGACATACTTGCACTGGCCAAAGCCCAGCCTCCTCCGTGCATGTAAACAATGCTGCGTCTCAAAGGCTCTTCTGGCTTTGGGGAGCCCTCAAACACTCTGACTTCTACACCGTCAAAGTCAGTGTCGGTCACCTTCACCTGAGCCGATGACCACGCGCTTTTCTTGCCAAAAATAACGATGATAAAATTCAGTGCGAGCAGATGATGGCTCAGGCCCAGGTTGTGTATCAGGTTGCTCTGCAGGGCAAGGGAGGGAGCACAGAGGGAGAACACGAGTCAACTTTTTCTCACCAACTCCTGGTGTTTGAATTATTACAAGCAATTGCCAATACTCTTCAGGACTCACTGGCCATCCTTAATCCAATAACAAATTATATTTACTTTTTGCCTTTAGCATTTGCAAAGTATTTTCATACATGAGATCGTATTTTTTGGATCAGCTCTGAGAGGGGCATTGGACAGGTATCATCAGTCCCATTTTATCAAGAAGGCTTAGAAATTAAGCAAACATAAACATTTAGCTGGATAAGTGGTAATTCTGGAACTTGTGAATTTTAGGATTTAGTCCTTTATTCTCCCCTCAATCAGCACATCACAGTTGCAATAAGATACTAAGAATAGAGGAAGAATACTTTATTTAAATGCAAATAAAAGATATGGAAGTTTCATATTTACTGTAATTATTTTTAAAGTGTTTTACAGCTTATCTACTTAAGCGCGTCTGTTATTTTGAGAGTGAAGCAAGAAATGAGCGTGTGAGAGGCCAGGAGCAGAGGTAACTCTGGTCCTAGCACTGAGAAGCAGAACACCTCAGACATTACCAGGAGCTTTTCAGAAATGTGCAAGGAATAAACAGTCTGCCATCCTGTCCCCTTGGAACCTGAGGGCATTGAGCTCCGCATTAAGTCTTTGCAGGAAGTTATCTGGTTGGAGAAGGAGCAAAGAGAGAAGAGACCCAAGTCATCCACCCAGCAAAGATCCTATAGAGTGTATTCCCCTCTTTCCACATCTTATACTAGGTCTTCCTGTTGAGTACACTTATAAAACTGACCTTCCTGTAAGACTTAATGGACATGTTTCAAAGCCAGAGAACTGGAAGCCATCAGGCGGCCAGTGACTAGTCCAATGGGGAGGCTCACAAGTGTCAAAGAGTGACTGGAAACTTTCCTGGCACAGGTGCATGAATTTAGATACTGTATCTCCTAGTGGCTCGCAAACCTAGGGTAGAGGGACAGCTAGAGAGTAGCAATGCCCTTCTGGAAAATATGAAACAGAACACTGATGATTAGTGAAATATTTAATGCCATCATAAGGTCAAGGAAACAATGTTACTAGTAGCAGAAATCAGGACTATAAAGTCTGTGATACAGCATAATACGGCTTCCCGGCATGTGCCTGAGGCACACTGGTGTGCCCTAATACTGATCCCCTGACCCCTGGGGAGCCAAGCTCCTGAGAGCCCCTTCCCCGGTGTCCCATGTAAAATATTATTGTATACATATGCCCAGCCATGAAAAGAGTTGGAAATCACTGCATTATAAAACCATTGGCCAGTGGGACGCCTGGGTGGCTCAGTTGATTAAGCAACTGCCTTCCACCCGGGTCATGATCCCAGGGTCCTGGGATCGAGTCCCACATTGGGCTCCTTGCTCAGCAGGGAGCCTGCCTCTCCCTCTCTCTCCCTCTGCTTGTGCTCTCTCTGTCAAATAAATCAAATCTTAAAAAAAAAAAAGAAAAAAAAACCACAAACCTTTGGCCAGTGTTTATGAAAAATGAGAACAACAGGCAATTAATCTAACCATGAAGAGCTATTCCAGTAATTTCATTAATATTTGTTTGTTTGTAATATAAGCAGCAGAGCAAATAAATATTAATAAAATAATTCAATTTCTTTATCAATTGCCCAAATTTATTGAAAAAGTTAAACAACTGATAATGTGCTTGCTATGAAATAAATGTGTGTGATATGAAATAAATTCACACACACACAGAATTTGAACCATTAATTTAAGGTTTTGTCAAATTGGGAAAAGGCAATCATCCTTTGAGTTTTGTGGTAAAATATCAGCTTACTGGGGAATATTAGGGCGCCTGGGTGGCTCAGTTGGTTAAGCGACTGCCTTCGGCTCAGGTCATGATCCTGGAGTCCCTGGATCGAGTCCCGCATCGGGCTCCCTGCTCGGCAGGGAGTCTGCTTCTCCCTCTGACCCTCCCCCCTCTCATGTACTCGCTCTCTCTCAAATAAATAAATAAAATCTTTAAAAAAAAAAAAAAAAAATCAGCTTACTGGGGAATATTGATTTCTGCCAGGACATAGCTAAAAATCACTGCATTCACTAAGATTTCTAGAGTTCACACATAAACCCTTCTCAATATCATTATCAATTAACAGAGAACACACAGGATCCATCCCATTTCTCACAGAACAAGTAGCTTGATAAGCATGAAATAATGAATATGAAGAAAATCACAGGCTTGGCTGTGTTACTTTCTGGACTTTTTTTTTTAAGTTAAATGAAGATTACTGAATACTTACGACAAAGTATATATGAGTTTCTTCAACTATAGGAAAGCTGTAAAACAGGTGAATTGTCTTTACAAGACAGATTAGAGAAGATTGTTCATTTTACAGAGTCCACCTCGGGTTTCCTTTATGCACTGCATGCTCTGAGTGCATGCAGACTTGACTCAATTTGTCCATCTTTCCCAAAATACTTCTGCCATGTCAGTTTATGATCATTTGCACTAACAGAATTTCTGAACAAATATCTGCCTTGTTCACAATACTGCCAGGGTGGGGTGGGGGCAGAAGTGTTGATTCAAGGGGCGCCTGGGTGACTCAGTCGTTAAGTGTCTGCCTTCAGCTCAGGTCATGATCCCAGGGTCCTGTGATCGAGCCCCACATCGGGCTCCCTGCTCAGCAGGAAGCCTGCTTCTCCCTCTCCCACTCCCCTTGCTTGTGTTCCCTTTCTCGCTGTCTCTCTCTCTGTCAAGTAAATAAATAAAATATTAAAAAAAAAAAAAGAAGAAGTGTTGATTCAAGAAGGGACAGTTTATATGGGAAAAACAGATGAGCAGATGGGGGTCAGATAGGGTCAAACAGGTGCTAAAAGTTGTGCTAATGTTTGGAATTGCATTGATAAATGAGAGAATGAAAAATAGTTATCCTCCAGAAAATACCAAGATTATTTCAAAATTTGAAAACAGAGATACTCAAACAGTAATCTGTCACCAAACACTCTTACCATTGTTAATAATATTGATCACTGTCTAAGCGCCTACAGTGCTGGGGTAGGGTAGTCCTATTCAGTATGGGATGACATTCGCATGTCTGGGTGATATCATGTGGCATGATAAAATTGTAAATATTATCTAACCTTTTCCTCCAATATCTACTGTTTCCCTTAGCTCTTTTTTTTTTTTTTTTAAGATTTTATTTATTTATTTGACAGAGAGAGAGAGACAGCAAGAGAGAGAACACAAACAGGGAGAGCGGGAGAGGGAGAGGTAGGCTCCTGGCTGAGCAGGGAACCTGATGCGGGGCTCGATTCCAGGACCCTGGGATCATGACCTGAGCTGAAGGCAGCTGCTTAATGACTGAGCCACCCAGGCGCCTCTCCCTTAGCTCTTCTCACTATCCCAGTCTTTCTGTTGTTGTTACTTCAGGGAAGGGGTATGAGAACAAATAGCAAAGAAGCAGGAGTGACTTCATACTTTTGATTTTCAAAGCCTATATCCTTGGGAGAATTAAAAAATAGACACTGATTTAGAAGATCACATGATGAATAAGAAGTCTCCTAGAATAGAAAATGATTCTCCAAACTAAGTAGTGGGAGAGGGGAGGAGAAAGTGTTGGAGATGAAGTGAGGAATGTATGGATTGATATCTGAAATCCAATCAAAAGAGACCCCTGAGACACAGCAACTCCCAGATATGTCTGTGGAATCTGAAAGCAGTAGATATATGCCCCATGCCCAGACAGAACCTTGGAAGGAGGCAAGACCTTAGGGAAGAGTGGCTGCAAGGTTATGTCCAAGAAGATGGTGCCTCAAATGACCTCAGAGAGTTCCTCAGGCCTCCACTAGTGCAAGAGCAGCTGAATGATTCCATAGTCCAATAAAGGCATAAAAGTGGCAAGGGCTGCATGAGTGTCTTGCAGATGGACCTGAGAGCAACTTTCCATTAGCCATGGCCCATTATATGCTCTCAAGGGTCCAATGGGAATAGAGGGAGAGCACTAATGAACCTAAATTGCTCTTATAAATTAGAACAAAGGATATTCCAGGGCAATGTATGGGACTCAAACACCAAAGACTGCATGGAACAAAGATGTAAGCCAAGGATGAGTACCCAGATGGCCTCCCCTACTCGTTATGCCTCAACATTATACAAGAGCCTCCAGAACCTAAAAGTAAAGAGCAATTAGGGGGAATTTATGGGAATGAAGTTCTACCTTAAAAATGTAGACTCAAAATACAGATGAAGTTTTATTTCTTACATCCTTGAGTTTGTGAAGTGGGATTCAGATCCACCCCCAAAAACATTCCTGAGTTAACAAAGTTTCCTGAAATCTCCTTAGAAGTAGCTGGAAAATTCCAGTAGCACAAAGAAGCAGGCCAAGTTTTTAGAGCCCCACAGGTTGAGAATTGACCAATTCTTGGCCAGCTGAAGGACTCCAGGGCAGTGGTATGGGTCTTAAACTTGCCCCCATAATCATTCCAGGATCTGGGGGAGAAATTCTGCCTGAGGACATGGAAGGGATAAGGGTACTCATTACACCACAGTGGAACCAGACACAACAAAATAGGTGGGCCACTGGGTCCCTACCCAGGTATTATGGCCAAAGATCAAAGGACAAGCAAGAATCAAAGGAAGCAAAGCAGAGGCTGTACTCCGTTTATCAATATACAAGTTAGTTGTTATGTTTGTGAATAGGGTTGTTTTCTGTTAACTCATTCAACATGTAAATTATGAATTCAATTCTATGGGCAGGAAAGCTTAAGGGGGAAGAAAGAGACAATCTTTGGGAGCTTAGGGAAATAGAGGAGAACCAAGAGCTGTAATGGAATAGCTATTGTTAGTTAGCTAAGCAATACAAGCAGTAAGGGAGATCTAGATAAAAGGTTGCATGAGCTCAGAGAAGGAAGGAATTACTTCTGTCTGTTCTTCCTGGGATGAAATCCAGTAAGGTTTCTAGCCTACATTGTGGCTTAATGGAAGATGAAGCACAGGTAGCAAAGAAAAGGGTTGGAAACCAAGATGTAAAAGTGTTGGGCAAGTGCTATAATTCAGACACCTACAGGAAGATCAGGTACATAAGGGAAGTGAAGGCAGGGGGAGTGTAGAAATAAAAGGCTCAACCTAAGAGGCACGTAGAGTGCCAAAGTCAACAGCACAGACTCCAGCCCTAGAGTACCTGAGTGAAAAGCCCAGCTCCCCCACTTTACCAGGGGTGGGATCTTGGGCAAGTTACTAAACCTCTCTGTCTTGATTTCTCATCTATAAAACAGAAATAATAATACTAACTTAGCCTGTGGTCAAATTTCAACATGAACCAACAGCATTAAATACTTAAAACATCTATTGTAACTCACTACCCACTTCATTTCCCATATTCAAAGGTTTAACTACTTTTAATTTGCATGGAGAGCACTCCACGGCCTCTACTTCATCCCTCCCCCTTCCCTACTCATTCAGATCATAGCACAGTGTTTCATGGTGTGCACTATGAGGTCAGTTGGCCAAGGATCAATTCTGGTTCTGACACTTTCTAGCTGGGTGATTCTGAGCAATTCACCAAACCTCTGTCTGCCTCAGTTTCTTTATCTACTTTATAGAGCTTCTCAAAGGATACCTGACATAAAACTTAGAATCTAAGTGCTCATAATGTTACCTCTTTTTATTTGCTTATGTCAGGCTTTCATAGCATCTTAGCCTGTCATATAATGTAGTCTTGCTACATTAGCTTGGAAGAGCCAGGCTAAATCACCAGCTGCATGTTCCTAAACTGAGTGATACAGAAGGCCTTCAAAGTAGCAAAGCTCTTTAACTGATATAAACCCCATCTTCAAGGCTTCCTCAGAAGAAAAGGCTGTGAAGAATCAGTTTTCATTATCCCTGACTTGAAATTCTTTGAACAAGGGCAGAAAGGGTTAAGGAAAAATGATTGAGAAGAAAGAGCACAGACTCTGCAGAGAGACAGATCCTGGCTCCACCATTTATTAACTACATGACCTGGGCAAGCTTCCTAAGTTCTCTGGGCCCCAGTTACAAGATAAAAGAGGAAAAAAACTGCATGTGAGGAGGAAATCCACATTACTTATTGTTTGTTCCCTCTCTCCCGAGGTCCTGAATTGGCAGAAGCCTTGCTCAGGTCTTTGGCAGATCCCCATCTGGTTAGGGACCCCTCCTACACCTGTCCTTCCTCTCTTATTTCTTTTACCCAGTATTATATATTTGTATATTATATATACAAAAAAAATAACTTTTGTCTCACACTCAGAGTAGGCATGGACCAAAAGAGTTCAGGTTGGGCCACAGTTGCACTCTCTCCATACAGCAAAGCACTGGAGAGAATTATTAAGCCAACCTGTGAAATACAAATATAATTATGTAACAGTAGGATTCTCTGATGCGATTGTTCTATTACAAAATTTCAAATTGGTTTAGCCTCCTATTCAAGGATTTCATTACAAGCTACAAAGCAAACCTGAGGAGAATCTCACTGCCATTCAATTAGCAAGGTAACGTAGCACTACGGGATCTGACACCTTCACCCTTTCACCCTAAAACTTTCACCTGTCTCTCACTCCCAGGGTGGCAATTCAATCTGGGTGAGCACAAAAAGGACAGGCTTGTCTCTTTCCAGTTGCTAAACCTTTTTAGTTTTTACTATGACCCACAAAACAAATAATTCTACATTGCCAAGGTGCTTGCTTAGCTCCAAAAGCCTCCTACATCCTATCAAGGTACATCAAGTACATAATGGCTCACAACGTACTGATATCTGCTCTCTGCCAGTCACTGCTCCCAGTGTTGGCGGAGTCTCAGACCAAGTCACACAGGCAAGAAGCGTGGGCTGGATTTGAACCAAACATTCTGGTTCCAGAACCCTTAACCATCACCCTCAACTGACACTCAAGAGTCAATGTAGTTTCAAACATATGTCAGAAAACTGGAAGATTTTACATCTGGAATGAACATTTAGCCTCCCGTATTACACAAAGGGAAACTCAGGCCTGGAAAGGATAGGATACATGACTCGCCCAGGGTCAGCTGCTCTAGCACAGTCTAGCCTTGACCACTCGGGCTGAAGAGGCACCCTCCATCTCCCGCTTTCCTCCAGCTCTTCCTCACCAGCACATTTCTCTCTCTGGGGTCCTGTTTCCTTTCTCACTCTTCTCCATACACACACCCATGACAACTGAAATGAGACTTGAAACAATTACTTTCCGTTCTTTTTTTTATTAAAGATTTTATTTATTTATTTGACAGAGAGACAGGGAACACAAGCTTTATTTATTTATTTGACAGAGAGGGAACACAAGCAGGGGGAGTGGGAGAGGGAGAAGCAGGCTTCCCGCCGAGCAGGGAGCCCGATGCGGGGCTCATCCCAGGACTCTGGGATCATGACCTGAGCTGAAGGCAGACGCTCAACGACTGAGCCACCCAGGCACCACTTTTGTGTTTTTATTCACATTTCTGTTATCTTTAATAGCAATAACTAATTGTGAGCTCCTTGGGACAGACACAGTCGGAGTCTTGGGGATCAAAATTTTTTTCCAGTGCCCCATGTACAGCTGGTCATAAACAAATGTCCTTCATGAGGCTACTTGAGCTGCTAAAAGCCTCCCTTGACTGCCAGGACAAGAAGCATTTGTTTTCATTTGAGTGTTCCAAATAGCAGCTGACTAAAGACAGCACAAAAGAACGAAACTTCACAACAAAACCTCCCAAACTCCCTTCTGCTATACAATTCAGAGCTAGTCCACTCCCGCCTCCCACCTGACTTCACAAGTGTGTTACACAGGATAATCCAGAAATTGGGGTAATCTTCTGCTTTAGGTAAAGTGCAGGAAGCAGCAAATTAGATGTGACCTTTGAAAATTGTTTCTTAAATGTCATATAAATCCAAAAGATATAAAGCAAATGATTTTTATAGGTATCTACAGATGTCTGAAGGGCCAGATTCAGATGATGATCATAATAAATTAAGACTCCTTTGTGTACATTCAGAACATGATTATAATAAATCACTGCATACTATATAAAACATGTAATAAATTATAAAAATCATAATACTCTTTTGTACAGTGCTTTGCAGTTACTGACCACTTGAATTTTCACCAGTTTGAATCTCACAAGGACCTGTGAAATAGGAAGAGCAGGTATTACACACACTTTATGCTCATCTGAGGCTTAAAGAAGTTAAATGTCTTGCCCAGGATCATAAAGCTCAAAGTGACAAAGCAAGTACTGGAATCCAAAAGCCCAACTGACTGACCCATCATGCTCAATGTTAATACTCAGAGTTTAGATGAAAATCACTAACCAAACCATTATTTAAAGCCAAGCCTCTCCCATCACACAGGTTTTGAACACTTAAGAATGAAAGGTTTAAAATCAGGGTGGGAAAGGGAAGTAGGTCATGAAATGTATCTCAAACTCTATTCTCCTAGAGGCATATTTGCCAGCAGATCTGCTAGGCTGGTTAGCAGGACCTGTTTGCCAACTTTAACAGGGCCTAAGAAAACTAACAGTACAAGAGCTTTACAACACTTGGAATTTCTATAGCCAGCAAATTCAAGTTAATGTAGCTCAGTCATTCCTTGGCCCATCAGTCCCATTGTGATAGAATCTGGAGTCCCTAAAAATGGAGGTTTTTACCTCTGCCCCAGGAGAGGTTTCTCATTTTAACAGACTCAGGAAACAGAAAAAATTTACTCCTTACAAACATTTAGTCAAGATCCACAATTGCAACAAACAATCTAATGTGTTTAATATCTAAAATATTAAGTTTATTTTTGAAAAGATTTTATTTATTTATTTTTGAGAGAGAGTGAGAGACAGAGAACAAGTGGGGGAGGCGGGTGGGGCAGAGAGAGAAGCAGACTCCCCGATGAACAGGGAGCCCGATGTGGGACTCGATCCCAGGACTCTGGGATCATGACCTGAGCTGAAGGCAGATGCTTAATGGACTGAACCACCCAAGTGCCCCTAAAATATTAAGTTTAGATAAAAGTATCTATACACCAGATGACTGTATTGCCCTCCTAAGGTGAATTTACACGTGAGATATCCCACTACAAGGAAAAGAGGATGAATCTATTTGTCATCCACTTGTTCAGCAACATTTGAATGTTTATTGTATACCAGACACCAAGACTAGTAGGGAGATAGGGGAAATACAAACATAGGCTCCATCCTTAAGAAGCTGACACTGTATAAGGTGGATATATGCAATGCAATACTGTGATAAGTACCAGGGATACATACACGGAGAAAGAAATAACAATTTCTACCCCTAGGAGCTTGCAGTGTGTCCACAGCATTGGTGACATTTGAGCTGTGTCTCTAAGAACAAATATTCTGCCAGGAGAAAAGGGGGAGAAGGACATTCCACCCAGTGGAATAATATGGTAACACACAAAGGTACAGAAGAGCAAGGCTTATTGGAAAGTTGG
The DNA here is from genome assembly GCF_004348235.1 of Phoca vitulina. NCBI lineage: Eukaryota > Metazoa > Chordata > Mammalia > Carnivora > Phocidae > Phoca > Phoca vitulina. Next base: position 69,041,072 of record NW_022589711.1, on the reverse strand, counting down.
GATGGACTACTGTTCTGTGGCCCTAAGAAGAATAGGGTTGGCACTGTATTTTAACGTATTGAAATAGCTTTAATTTGATGATTTTGCATCTGGTCTTTATGATACTTATTAAGAACATCTGTTCTGCCACCCCCATCCTATCCCCAGGACAAAACCCAAGGAAGCCGAAGTATGGCTCCACTAAAAGAGAGAGCTCCCAACTGAAGAGACAAAAGGAGCTTCGCTCACCAATAGATTAGCAAATCATTAATTTTAAGAATCCACCTGTTTTAACAAGTTATTAAGAACCAGTTTTACCTCGGGCGCCTGGGTGGCTCAGTCGTTAAGCGTCTGCCTTCCGCTCAGGTCATGATCCCAGTGTCCTGGGATCGAGTCCCGCATCAGGCTCCCTGCTCAGCAGGAGGCCTGCTTCTCGCTCTCCCACTCCCCCTGCTTGTGTTCCTGCTCTCGCTGTCTCTCTCTCTGTCAAATAAATAAATAAAATCTTAAAAAAAGAAAAAAAAGAACCAGTTTTACCTCATCTCTATGATCACTGTTAAGCAATCATACAAGTTGTCTAATCCAAGGCTATTCAAAGGGTGGTTCAAAGACTAGCAGCACCTGAATGCAAATTCTTGCTCCCCAACTCTACCTGTTTAATTAGTATCTCTGGGGGTGGGACTTTGGAATCTCTCCAGATGGTTCTTTTCCACGTTAAAGTTGAGAAATATTGGTCTAGTTCAGTATTTCATTAAACAAGTTGTGTTTCTTTGCTCTTTTTAATATCAGCTCTACACCCGAAGAGGGGCTTGAACCCACAACTCTGAAATCAAGAGTCACATGCTCTACTGAGCTAGCCAGGTGCCCCTTTAGCCAGGTGTCCTAGAGAGCTCTTGTTGTTACTGATTTTCATTGCAACCGTAATGCGTGAACGGCTTTGGGACAATGTTGCTAAGAGCAGGGCTTGCAACGCAAGGCACCGTAGAAGGTTTGAAGGAGCACTGCTGGCCTCCCTCAGGACTGAACGGTCCGTTCCCTGAATTCCTATTTATCCTTCCAGACACCTCCTCTGTGAAGTCCCCCACCCCCGAGCCGCCCCTGCTCAGCAGAGAACAGTTCCGCTCTGCAGGCTCCGTGTGTGACGACGTGGCTCGAACGCGTCTCCAGTGCTGCACCTCTCCGTTCTCCGTGCGAGGTTTGGTCTATGTCTGTCTCCCCCGCGAACTCTGAGAGCTGAACCCCGGTTGCGGCCATCGGCGCGCACCAGCCCGGAGGCGGGCGAGCAGCCGGGGCGGGGGGATGAACGGCTGCGGAGGGCGTTAGGTCGCCTGAAAGCCGACGGGGACAGGGGACAGGGGAGGCGTCTCCTTCCTGGCCTCTCTCGCAGCGGAGGTTTGGTGCAGCCTCTGGGTCACAAAGGCCCGCCGCTCCCAGCGCCTAGCTCCCGCTCGGCCGGCCCCTCCCCGCCGGGGGCCCTCACCCTTCCCGCTCTGCCTTTCACCTTTAACTCTCGTCCTCCAACTTGGCCGAGCCAGGGAGCTGGGAGCTCTGGAGCGCCGCCAGGCGGCCACGGAGGTCAGGCGGGCAGCCGGAGCGAGGAGCGGAGACTGACGGCGCGCTGGGCGCTTGGCCGGGGAGCCCAGGCCCGGGCAGAGAGGGCACCAAAGCCTAAAAATGCCTTTCGTGAGAGCCCGCCTCGCTCTGTGAAAGGCCCAGTCCTTGCCCTCAGAGCTGCACGAGCAGCGTGATCAGGTAAAGGCCAAATGTAGTAAGAGTTTCAGACTCTGGTAAACAAGTACGATGACATCTCTTAAGATGGTACTTGTTAAAATCCATGAGCTCACCGAGGATGGAGGGATAAGGATGGACCTTACAGGCTGAGGGCCTGACAAGGTGGGAGCAAGAAGACGAAGAGGAAGAAGAGGTCCAGTCTAATGAGGAAGATCTCCACTCTGCAGTGTCTCAAGACTCAGAGAAATAAGAGGGGGCAGAAATTAAAAAAGAGAAAAAAAAAGAAAAAAAAAAAAAAAAAAAGAAAAAGAAAAAGAAAAAACAAACACTAAAATATTTTAAAATATTGTTGGACTTTAAAATAACAATAAAGAATATAATAATGTGATATAAACAATGAATATAATAGTAAAATAACAATGTGAACCTATTCTGACATTGCTAAATTATAGTAACTGGAAGCAATCAGATCTTGGCCAGCCCTTTAGTTTCAAACTTGATTTTCATTTTGAACACAATGTATCCAAAGTGTTGGAGAAGAGTTAAACTTATTCTTTAACCTCCTCACACCTGTAACAGCCCTGCTGTTTTACAAATCAAAATTTAAACTGAATTTGAATGAATTGAATGATTTCCCTCTATTTGGGGCCCAGAACCAGGGCCCTAATCCAGCTCTGAGTCCCAGGCAGGGCCTACTCTCTGTTATTCTAAGTATTATTTCTCCTCTGCTGGATCCAATTCTTTCTGGTCTTCGGCATGTCTAGTGTCCAACCCTTTGCTGGGGATAGACTACAAATGTTCACATAGTGTTCCCATGGGGGAAGGTGAGAAAGGTGGATGTTTGATTTTATCTCAGTGTGATCCTATGTCTAATTAGAACATAGGACTGTGCTGGGTTTCCTCAGTTAGCCAACTTCTATGCAACACTAAACACTGTAGAAGCCTTAAACTCATGTCTTCAGGGGCCACAGCAGCTAATGCAAATGAGTAAAATAGGTTATTAGACATCAGAGAATGGGAGGCTTGTGGCAAACTGGAGAAACAAGGCCCAGAATAAGGATGAAGCTGCTGCTTTCCCTAGGTGATTGTGTGATATGGAAATTCTGGCCTACTATTGCCAGATGATCTGACTTTTCAAGAGAAGCAGGAAGCCCAGATTGTTGTGTGAAACATTCTGAATTTTAGGTGTTGGCAATGAATTTAAAAATGTTTAATATACAGGGGCACCTGGCTGGCTCAGTTGGAAGAGCATGCAACTCTTCAGCTTGGGGTCATGAGTTCAAGCCCCACGTTGGGTATAGAGATGACTTCAATAAATAAATAAATGTAAAAAAAATAAAAAATAAAAATGTTTAATATACAATGTGGACCAAAAAACATAACTGCAGGTCCGTCTGTGGCTCTCAAGTTGGTGGTCTGAAAGTCAGAACATATTTTTTCATACAAACAATATGCCTAATTGACAGTCTTCTAACTCCAAACCTGGATAATAATAAATAAAACCAAGGCATAAAATTAGAAATATTTGATTGTGGGTTTTGTTTATTTGGCATTTTAGGTTGCGATGATGCATAGAGGCAGTTTAGAGAGCAATGACAATGAACATGGGAATTATGGATAATCTGAGTGAGACTTATGGGTTCTCTCAAGGACTGCAGAGGCTGATGCACTTCTTTCTTTTTAAAATTTCTTTTCCTTTCAAAGCAATAATAAAATAAAAATAAAATAAAATAAAAATTCTTTTCCCTTCGAAGCACATAGATTTCCTTATCCCTGACTTGAGTATAGTCTTCTTGTCAGAGGTAATTATAGTCATTCTTAGGGGATTACAAAAGAAATGGGGGATAAAGATCAATTTTACTGAGATAATAAACTGGGTTAGAATTAGAAGACAAAAGGGAAATATGGGTTTTTTTTTAAGATTTATTTATTTATTTGAGAGAGAGAGCGTACACAAGCAGGGGGAGGGGCAGAGGGAGAGAATCTCAGACTCCCCGCTGAACTCAGAGCCCAACTTGGGGCTTGATTCCACAACCCATGAGTTCATGGCCTGAGCCGAAACCAAGAGTCCAATGCTTAACCAACTGAGCCACTCAGGTGCCCCATCTTTTTTTTTTTTTCAAAAGGGAAATATGTTAAAGAGAATATAATATGATGTAGTATAAGTATGAAAGAAAGTGCAAGCTGCCTAAATACTGTCTCCTTCACCACTCCCCCCCCCCAAGGATGCCAGGAAGTGGACTATTTATAACTGGGTGTTATAATGGTAGGTGCCCAGTACTATGCTAAGGGTCATTGGTCCTTCTCCTTGGAAGTGCTCTTGACATACAGGGCCCTACAATATAAGCAGGGGTGGAAGCTAACAATCCTCACATAAACTGAAAACCAAAGTCTTTACTTATTCTTGAAAAATCATACTTTTGTTGTATGTTTTCATAATTTTCATAATTTTACTGTTAGCTTACCTAGAGTTAGCATAATTAAAACAGTCAAATAGATCCTAACACAAGACTGGGACTAGTTCTACCCATGGTTCAGCTACATAAAGATCTCCTTCAAACTTCTTATACCTTTCAGAATCTCAACAGAAGTAGCTTCTGGTAGGCACCATGCTGGCCCACCTCAGAATTGTACACCTGCTGTTTTCCTGGAATACCCTTATTTCTGCATCTGTCTGGTTTTTTTACATTCTTTCAGACTCAAAAAAATGGATGGTGGGGGGAACGGCATAAAGCCATTTAAACACTGACAACACCCAAATGAAAGTCCAACTTTTTAAGCAGTTAAAGTTCTATGATTTACCCAAAAATAGGCTTTTATGGATTCGGGAAATCATGTTTTTAGAGGAATTGAAAATCACTGCCAAACAGATTCCTTCTGTAGACATAACCAATAACAATGTTCTTGTTTTTATCCAAAATATCTTCATTTAAGTTGCAGAATTATGCCAATTTGAATTTGCTATGTGAGGAAATAAGACTGACAAGTTACTGGTTTTAGTCAGTAAGGGCTTCTGTGGTTGCTAACTAAGGCTCGAATCTAGCACATGGTGTGTCCTAAAAAATACTGGCCCACTGTTCTTGACAAAAGTGTAGTATGTGCATTTTTATGGTATACTATTAACTATAGAATTAATAGGCATCAACCTACAGGGGAGAAAGTTTAATATTCATCTGATGTGAACCTCATTTTGAAGCAGACAGAAAAAGCTACTTAGCTTGTAAGACTCCACATTTTAAGATAGGTTTCCACATAGATGAACCAACCAACATAAATTTAAAATTAGCTCTTTGGGGAAATTAGCTATTTTACTTTTTCTTTCTGCCTTTGTTGGCACCACCTCTTCTCATTCAACATCATTTTTATTTTTAAGCACTCTCTATACCCAGCATGGGGCTCGAACTCATGACCCCGAGATCAACAGTCTCCTGCTCACTGACTGAGCCAGCCAGGTGCCCCTAAATTTTTTTAAACAAATATTTTTTAATCTACTAAATAGTTACATGTATATAATTTTTATATTTATTTTTATATATAGCTAGTTAGTACCTCAGTAATATCCATCAGTAACTTCCATCTCAGGTTTTAATCATAAGCTATAAAGTTTATTTTGGCTATTTCCTGTGAGAAATGATAGCTCAATAAGATGAGCATTACCAGTCAAACATTAGTTTTGGCAGACATCCTTGAAATCATTCTAACAAACAGGCTATAGATTGAGACCCTGAAATGTAAAATCCACAGTTGCTTGGGAGTACATCTGTGGCTGATACCTTGAGGAGAACACCAGGATGTAGAGCTGATGGGCCCCATTCCATCCTCATGTCCCTCAATCTCTCAGGAGAATTCAACACAGTTGACCACCCTTTCCTGGTACTACTCTTTGCTGGTTTCTTTAACACTTTATTTCCCCAGTTTTCCTCATTGTTCCCTGTTCTGTCCCCTTTGTTGGTACCACTTCTTCTCATTCAACATTGTTTCCATAGGGGATTTCATGTCTTTATAGGATTTCAATTACCATCGGCCTGCCAACAAATTTCTCCATATTCACTATATTTTCTTGCCACATATATTTGGCATTGGATTGTAGCTTTAGGAAGGCCAAGTGCCGTGTGTTTTGTGAACTGCTATCACCCCAATGCCCAGTATATGGGTGTTAACAAGTGATAGAGGCCATTGTGAATTTCTTCTGTTATGGTGTTCGACTGAAGACACCTGCCTTTAATAACTTTAGAAGTCAAAGTCATCTTTTCCATAGGTACAGGAAAGATCTCTACGCCCAAAAGATGGCAAGCATTTGAGCAAATCCAAAGCCCTTTGTTGAGAAAGAGATCAACCCTGCTTGCAAGTACTTCTTCACCACTTTCACAATGTGGCAAGATGGCCCACCACTGAGACAGAATTCAAATAAAGGACTTTAATTTATATAACAAAATGTCATGTCACCAACTGTACCTTAGATACCTAAAGCCTAAGGAACTCTTTTCAGGTGACATCATATTCTAAAACGAATTGATACCTTGGCAAACTCCAGTGGAGATCTTTGATATGAGACAGTGAAAGCCTAAGAGACATTCAATTTCTTTGACTTTTAGAGCACTAACTACAAAGGCAGAGGGCCTGAATTAGAGTTTTGGCTCTAGGTGTGTGACGTGGGCAAGATACTTAACCCCTCTGTGCCTCAGTTTCTTCATTTACAATATAGGAATAGTAATAGTACTTATGTTACAGGATTCTTATAAAGATTGAGTATATACATAAAACAGAACAGTATGAGTTAGCTATGAGGATGATGATTCATAGATCTATTCAGTTAGAACATCAGCAAACTCAGCCCATAGACTCTAAAACTTTAACCATAGGAAGCCGTTTTTAGTTCTTGCTTTACAGCAAGGATTGTGCAAGAATTTTATATATGCAATCACACACAGTCCATATAACAAGTCTCAAGGGATGCATTATCATTATCTCACTTTTATAGGTGAGAAAACTAAGGTTAGAGTTCAAGTAACTTGCCTAACTAGTTTCACAACTAGTTAGTGCTGAAGCCAGGAGTTAAACCCAGTAGCCACAGCCAGCAGAAGTTTAATATAGATTCCAGTCTGCCAGTAAGAGCAGTAGTAGACTGACAAGAATAACCGTGAAAATAAAAGAATACAAAACAGCATATTACTATTGGAGTATATTGCAGACAGTTGTCAAAACTCAGATCTGGACTATATATATATATATATATTTCTTACGTCAGGTACTGTTCCAAGTCCTTTACGTATTTCTTTAAAAGATTTTATTTATTTATTTATTTATTTATTTATTTATTTATTTATTTATTTTTTGAGAAAGAGTGAGAGAGAGAGCATGAGCAGGGTGGGGGGGAGGGCAGAGGGAGAGGCAGAAGCAAACTCCTCGCTGAGCAGGAAGCCCAATGCAGGGCTAGATCCCAGGATCCTGGGATCATGACCTGAGCTGAAGGCAGATGCTTAACTGACTGAGCCACTCAGGTGCCCCAAAAGCAGATCATTTTCTACCAGCAGAATTGACTTGCTAAGAAAGTCAAGGAAACAGGAACTATTGCTGCCGTGGACTTGCTTCTCACTAACAGGGAAGAACTGTGCCATGAAATGGAAGAGCCTGCAAGCATGGGACAGAATGATCCTAAGAACTGAGCCATAAACTAGGAAGAGTGAGATAAACATCTTGCATTTTAGAAGAGTAGACTTCAGAACAGTGAAAGTAAAGGTAATGTGAATCCCAGAGCAGGGATGATATTATGGGACAGGCAGCACAGAAGAGGGTCAGTCAGATTAATTTCTCATGAAGCATTTGTCAATTATCCATTCAAGAGGAAAAGGGAAAGGTAGAGCAATATCAAGTGAATGTGGGAATTCACCAGTGATCTTTTTAAGGGGGTGGCCTAATGTTTAACTAGAAGCAGCCAAATAAATCATTACAAATTCAAAAACAAACATCAATCTGCAAAAATAATAATGAGGAAGTTAGAAACCCAGAAAACAGTGAGGCTTGCAAAAAAAAAAAAAAAAAGTTGCAAAGAGTAGCAAAAAACCGTTTGGGGTTAAATTCAGAGTCACAGGCACATGGGAGCACTAAGTCTGCTCTTTGGGGCAGATGAAGTAATATAGGAGACTGAAAGGAAGCAGAACCATGAATTCCTGTTTTATCTATAATGGATGATCTTCAAACCAAAACCAAACCCCAAAACAGGTAAGAGGGGAATTATGTCTATGATAGCTGAGAAAGCCTAGAATTTGGTGGGGAGCTTGTACATAAAGAAACATCCACCTAAGGAAAGAAACATACATGGGCCCCACACACATGAATACCAGCAGAGTATACAGGACAGAGAGATTAAGGCTCATTGGGGAAAAGGGAAAGTTTCTAAAAGAGATACTTTTTGAGTGGGTATTGAAAGATGTGTGGAATGTTAGTTAAAGGCTACAGTGAGAGGGCATGGGAGGCAGAGGTAACAGGAAGAAAGTTGTGAGATACAAGCGTGCAGACATCGAGGCTAGATTCAGCAATGTGGGACTGACTGGCAGGACTGACTGTACGTGCCACTTAAGGAACTTAGTGCTTGTATTCTGCCACTATTGCAGGGGACAGGAAGCCAGGGGGTGAGGGAAGGGATGGGGGGTGGTTCACTGGAGGGTTAACAGTCAGATTTGAGGAGAAGACGGAGCCCAGGAATCATTCTACAACTTTGACTTGATTATGCTAAATGTTGGCAAGCGGAATAAAAGTAGACTGGGCCTCTGTCCAGATTTGTTTGGGAATAATTCTGGTTTAAAAGTTGTCCCGGCATGATTATTAATAGCAGCCTCTATCACTCTTAAAAATGTCCTGGTTTGGACAATAAGTTATAGGACTACCTGGATAGATGTACCTTGGGGACTATCTATGTTCAATAGCAATAATAATGAACTTGTATTTAAATAGTTATAAACTGTAGAGAGGAGAGCTTCCCAACAGGTGTGCCACAAAGGGATTACAGGGGGGCCACAAGACATTGATGTTTCAGTGTTTCATGGAGGTAAAACTCAAAACCATTTTTTATAGCTACTCAAAATTGATCAGCATCCATATTCTATTTGAGAACGATTTGTATAATCCTCTATATAAATATATAGAGGATTCTATATAGAGTTCTATATAAAGTTCTATCATTCAAGCCCATACAGATTGATTCCCTCCTTATTTCCTCCAGTTCCCCCGGCATACTTTTACAAATGTAATCAAGCCTATGGCAGGAAAAAAGATTGGGAAGCACTACTGAAGATTAATTTAGCTGTGGGAGCTCAGAAAAAGGTCAGGATTCAGTGAACTAGTGTCAAAGTGATCATGAGCACTCCCACGTGCGTGGCCGCAGCTAGGAGGGGAGAGTCAGAGACAGCACCAGAGACAAAAAGGGGAAATCCATCATGGAGGACTTTGTTTTCAGGTCAGCCTGGCTCAGCAAGTGAGAGCAGGAAAATAGGAATCCAGGACATTCGATTCTAGTCTCACGAATCATGTGATCTTGGGGATGTCACTGACCCTCTCTGAACCTCAGTTTCCTCACTTGATAAATGGAAGTAATTCATGCCAGCCAATTACTCATCACAAAAATAAAATGAAGGGTGGGGCGCCTGGCTGGCTCAACTGGTGGAGCATGTGACTCTTTTCTTGGGATCGTGAGTTCAAGACCCACATTGGGCATAGAGTTTACTTAAAAAAAAAAAAAAAAAGCTTAAAACACATTTTCTTTTTTTTAAAGATTTTATTTATTTATTTGACAGAGAGAGAGAGAGTGAGAGCAGGAACACAAGCAGGGGGAGTGGGAGAGGGAGAAGCAGGCTTCCTGCGGAGCAGAGAGCCCGATGCGGGGCTCGATCCCAGGACCCTGGGATCATGACCTGAGCCTAAGGCAGACGCTTAACGACTGAGCCACCCAGGCGCCCTTAAAACACATTTTCTAAAAAAGATTTATTTATTTTATTTGAGAGAGAGAGGGGTGGGGGAGGGGCAGAGAGGGTCTTAAGCAGATTCTACACTGAACACAGAGCTGGACTTGGGGCTTGATCTCACGACCCTGAGATCATGACCTGAGCCAAAACCAAGAGTCGGATGCTTAACCAAGGGCACCACCCAGCCGCCACCCAAACACAGATTTTTTTGGAAAAAAAAAAAAAAGATTAAGTGAAAACTTTTGTAAAATCTAGAGCACTATATAAATGTAAAATATAATAAAAAATCATGTTCGTCAGGGTCTCATTTCTCCTCTCCCTGTGTGGCCACTGGTATCCCCCTGAGGTATTCCTGGTAGGATCTCTCAATCTTACTCTCACTCCATTCCCCCTACTTCCACCACCACCCATTCACCGACCATTCCCAAATCCATGTCTCCAGCCCAGCTCTCTCTCTCCTGGGCTCTGGTCTTGCACATACAAACTATTTATGAAAAGCTGTCCTCAGATTAGTCCCACAGACATTTCAAAACAAGATCCAAAACTCTACGATCTTCACTTTCAGATCTGCTCTTCCTGAATCGGGGTCATCGTCACTACTCAGCCAGGTACTCCAGGGTCTGTCTCAGGAGCCACCATGAACTTCTTTCTCTCCTTCACTCCATACTATCTCTCCGTCAGCAAGTCTGTCAGCTTCACTGCAAGTTCATGCTCTCACCTCTCATCTGGATTGCCTCCTCAGTGGATGCTCACCTTCATTTACTTTCTTCAACTCCAGTCTCTACACTGTCACAGAGAAAGACTGTTCTAGAACACAAATTTGACTATGTGATTTCCCTGTGAAAAATCTTTCAGTGGCCCCTTTCTCAGCCCACAGAGCCCTTCTTTATCTGGCTTATGCTTCCTTCCAGCCTTACCTCTCTGAGGTCTAAACCACTTGTAGTTCCTTAGCTTTATCATCCTCTCCCATTGGAATGTCCCTTCTGGCCAGAATGCCCTTCCACCCTCCTTTCTCCCCACCTCTTCTCCTCCTCCACCTCCTTCACTCAGCTCCTATGGAAAGGCAAGCTAGTACAATGGTTAAACTCTTGAGCTCAGAGTGAGACAGGCAGGAGTTGAATTGTGAGTCTACCTCTCATAAACTGTGTCATCTTGAGCAAGTTAGTTTTCTTTGCATTTCAGTTTCGTCCTTTGTAAAGGAAGGAGAATAAGGACATCCACCTCATAGAATTATAGCATGGCCTAAATGAATTGCATGCAAAGCACATAGCACAGTATCTGGCACAGAGTAAATGCTCATTGTATGCTTAAGAAATGTTAGTTTTTTTACTGTAAACAATCAACCTTGATAACTCAGATTAGATGCCAATGTGAGAGGGAAATAGTCCTCAATGCCTGTGGCCTGGGTCTACATTAGAGGCCCTTTTTAAGGCTCTTGGAGCAACCCTTAAAGCCTCTGTCAATAACTCTGTCATTCAAGAACACACTCTGTAACTGCCAATAGGCTTATCTTCCCTTCACTCTACTGTAAACTCCTTGAGATTAGGCATGTGTCTTTTTCATTTTTGTTTTGCCAGTTCTTAGCACTGGTGTTCAGTTAATATTTACTGAACGAGTGATGACTTCCAAAGGGTAGGATTTTAATTTTATTTTGGAAACACTGAAAGATAGATTGTTAAAATTTCATAATAGGATACAAATTGGGTATAGAATATAACTAGGTTTGCCACTTGGACATTCAATTACATTTCTTAATTCTTTATAAACATAAAATGGAGAAAATAAGTATTGATCTCCCACATCATTTCATTTAGCAGTGAAAATTTATACTCTGTATTTTATTTTATTTTATTTTATTTTATTTTATTTTATTTATTTATTTTTTTTAAAGATTTTATTTATTTATTTGAGAGAGAGAGAATGAGAGACAGAGAGCATGAGAGGGAGGAGGGTCAGAGGGAGAAGCAGACTCCCCGCCAAGCAGGGAGCCCGATGCGGGACTCGATCCCGGGACTCCAGGATCATGACCTGAGCCGAAGGCAGTCGCTTAACCAACTGAGCCACCCAGGCGCCCTATACCCTGTATTTTAAAAGAAGTAATTGTGCATTAACAGACTGTTCAAGAATGATTACTGCACTTCCATACCTTCCAGAAATGTCTTCAGATCAAGCCCAAGTCACATGTTAGAAATAGAATGTCCCACTAAAATAAAGTAATATAGCATTCCTGTGCTGAAGGCTATATTTATAGAGGTGTAGGAAAAATAACAAGGAAAGCTATAAATTAGGCATTGTCTAACACACTTGGTAGCTGAATCAATCTGACCTTAATTTTTTTTAAGATTTATTTATTTATTTGAGAGAGAGAGAGAGAGAGAGAGAGAGTGGGGGGAGGGACAGAAGGAGAGGGGGAGAGAGAGAATCTCCAGCAGACTCCCCACAGAGTGCAGGGCCTCATGCAGGGCTCGATCCCATGATCCGGAGATCAAGACCTGAACCAAAATCAAGAGTTGGTCACTTAATGGACTGAGCCGCCCAGGTGCCCTGCCCCTAAAGTATTCTTAAAGCATTTCTGCTGCAAGGTGTTTATAAAAATTCCATCAAGTTAGCTAAAAATTATTGTGATTGGTGAAATCTCTAATTAAATGAAGAAATATGTATTACAGCAAGTCTAGAAGGCGGCGGACAAAACTTACTATTTACTAATGTTTTTGAGTTAAATTTACCTGACAACAGTAAACGTTCCAGTTCACGAAAGGTTATGAAAAAGGTTTGCAAATTGGAGTTCTGCATGGCATCCAGCTGAGCTGGATTTAAACCACACTTTACACAGACCGAGAGTGCTCGCTTCGGCAGCACATATACACAGCCCGAAAGTACATTCCTGCATGGAACATCCAGGTGAAGTCATGTTGCATTTTGATGTTTGGAGACATTTTACAAGATGAAAAACCTTGTTCAACTGGTTCAAAAGCACTGTCATCCATAAGAAACAGGGGGAAAACATTCAGCAAAAACACCTGTTTTACATTATGTCATCAAAAAGACACATAGTAGAGGAGGGCCTGGGTGGCTCAGTGGGTTAAGCGTCCCACCCGAGGTCATGATCTCGGGGTCATGGGATCAAGCCCCGCGTCAGGCTCTGTACTCCTCTCGGAGTCTTCTTGTCCCTCTGCTCCTCCCCCACCTGCACCCGCTCTCTCTTTCTCTCTCTAAAATAAATAAATACAATCTTTAAAAAAAAAGATACATAGTAGAGGAATTAGTAAATTGGGAAATGATCAAGGTAAGCCAAGCCCAGCCCTTGCTCTGAACTCCCTTCAGATAACCTATTGCCTTTAGCCGCCATCTTTACCTTCCTCTAAACCGTACATAACCTCTCCCTCCTATGAGCTTCTGGAACTGTGCCTCTTCAGTAATGCCTGTCAGCAAGTACCTTTTTAATAGCTATATATTAACATGTCTTCTCCATTCTACCAGGCTATAGGTTCTTTTAGGGCATTTTGGCATCTCCCTAAAACCACACATAGTGGGCTTTCCATCTGTGTCACATCTAAGTGACTAAGCATGAAGCATGCCACTATGATAGCTGTATCAGGGGATCCAGGATGCCTTTTTTTTTTTTTTAAAGAAATCTGATTTTCTTACAGAACAATTACTAAAATAGTAATCACATTGGTATGTGTGTGCACATCAATTCCTCTTTAGAAGTAGGAAACCTACAAAAAAATTTTTTAAATAATTTCTTATTACTACACATTCATTGTAGAAAAGCTAGAATATATAGAAGTGAAAATTGAAGATGGCCCAGAAAAAAAAGGCACTACATTTTAAATCACACCCTTCTGCTTTTTCTCTAAGTATAGATAAATCGATACATAGATATACATAATTATATGTTTTGGCATATAGATGTACAGAACTATATGTTTTGGTATATATAAGTATTTTAAATGGGATAATGGCATATATGCTGTTTTGTTGCATTTTCCCACTTAACATAAAGTACATATCTTTTGTAGGTCTTTAACATTATTTACAACCTAAATGTTTTGACTGTATAGTATTCAAAAAATGCGTGTTCCATAATTTATATAATCTCTTAATTTTTTGCTTTCATTTTTTTTAAAATGATGCTGCAAAACAAAACAAAATAAAACAAAACAAAACAAGGTTGCTGAATGTTCCCCCATATTTCTCATGAAACAGCAGTGCTGGGGCACCTGGGTGGCTCAGTCAGTTGAGTGTCAACCAACTAATCTGATAAACTAATCCATGTAATGCAAAAGGGCTCATTTCCAGCAACATGTGTGCAAGATAACTAGTGCAACTTAAGGAATATATATTATCTGATCTGCAATGCCTTTGATTTACCTTAAAGAGCAGTGGTTCTCAAATTTTACTGCACATTGAAATCACCCGGGGAGCTTTTAAAACTGATGCCCGGGTCTCACCTCCCAGAGATTCTGAATAAATCTGGTATAGGACAGAACTCGGGCATCAGGACTTTTAAAGCTCCCTAGAAGATTTTAATGCAGTATCCGTGTTGGAGATGACTTTAGAGAAAGATCTCAAGTAGCTTCTTCTTAGGTAATATTGGAGGATCCCAAGGAAAAAAAAGTACAATGAATAAAATCTCAATGATCTGACTCATCTGCACAAGAACAAAAGCAGCATTCATATTTCTTGATGCTGGGCACGTGCCTACTGTGTTAAGAAGTAGGCCAAGCTTCACCTTCTGAAGTAGCTTCGGTGGCTTTTGTAATTGAGCAAATCAATTCTAACGAAAATTGCTTGGGTAACAAACTTTATGCCATGCAATTTAGTGGTAGCTCCCCAGGTTTCAATGAGATAATTCCCTTCCAGTTGACATTTGTTTTACTGTTTCAACAAAGTTGGGCAATCCCACAGATTCTCTCCACAATCCGTAGTGGACTTTTGGAACAACTCTTAGAGGAATAACTACAAGTTACAGGTATTTAAATACATTATTAAACCTCATGGCAGCCTTGTAAGGTAGATTTTAAGCCTATTTTACAGGGAAAACGGAGGACCAGAGAAGGTTAGTAAATTGCCTGGCCTCGATGCCAGTAAGTGGCCTGGTTGGGATGGGACTCAGGGAGGCATACCTCTAGCAGTCATGTTCGTATTCACTTACAATGTGTCAAGTCACATTGCCTTTTCCCCGGCACAATTTGAAGTGACATTAGTAAATTGCTTTACTGGGTAGAATATGCTACCATGTGGCCTGAATGATCTTTCTGATCTTTCACAATCTAGAAGAAAAGTGATGAGAGCCACTTCTGGGCAAACCCACTCTCAAGCCACAGTGTCAGGTGAGGATCATTGGTTACCTCATTTATCTCCATGACCTGGCTTTACACACATTATCAGTCCCAAACATCAACTGAGGGCACATTCTATATAGAGGATCATAGGGTACAACGGCCTTGCCTTTGATGGGTTGACAGCCTATAGTTGGGGAAGAATGGCTTTTCTCCAAACCTGGCTATTCCCCAATGACACATGATGGGGAAGACCTCTTTGGTGACCTGAAAACTAAGAATAATCTCTGCAGCCAACAGAGCAGTTTGATCCTTTTTTCATGTTTTTCTTACTCTTCTAACTAGTAATTCTTCTTCTTCTTGTTGAAGGCCATTATAACCCACCCAGGTAAAGACCATTGTACCCCAGAACCTTTAAAGGATATCACTCCCAAATTACATAATTTCTGAAGGAAGAGAGGGACTTCAGGGCTTCCTACAAGAAGACCACCTTTCTTGGGACAAATGCTAGAGAAGGGGATGGTCATTCTTCCACCATGTCAGCATTACAGTCAACAGGAGGGAAGGAAGGGGCTGTATAACTTCATAGACCATTCTTAAGAGACAACAGGGAATGGAAAACATGGCTGGATTTAAGAAAAACAAATCTCTGGGGTGCCTGGCTGGCTTGGTAGGTGGAGCATGTAGCTCTTGATCTCGGAGTTGTGAGTTTGAGCCCCACATTGGGTGTAGAGATTACTTAAAAATGAAGTCTTTTTAAAAATTAATTAAAAAAAGAGAAAAGAAAAACAAACCCTTAGTAGGAATGTGCTACAACACCCTACTTCAGGGGCTTTGTGATAGGACAAAGCCTCAGAGACTCAGTGATTTTACACACAATTAGAATGGACAGGGAAAAGAAACATCAACCCTCTAGGAAAATCATGATTTTTTCCCCCTCTTTCTCTAGTCACTCCTGAAAAAAAAAAAAAGGAGCTTACAAAAATAACCTGAGATTAAGAAGGGTTAGAATAATAGAGCCCAGCCTTGGCTGCAGATTGTAGTTTAGATTTTAGATTCTCTGGCACTAAAATTAATGTCTCTTACTATAGAAGAAACTGCAGACAGTTACATTGTATGATCTACGGGGAAAAAAAATCCATACCCATGATACAGTAGACAGAAATGTTACCCTGCAAGGGTAAGCAGGAGTATCTTAGCCCAGGTCAAGATCATCTCCTTGACAATCAAGGACAGAAAATAAATGCTGCAGGGCAGGCGGAAAACAAGTGCATCATGCAAACCGCGGCTGCCGCCCCCTCCACCGCCTTGTCTTCAGCCAGGCCGCCAGGCCTCCTGGCCTCCTTCTTGGGCTGAGCTGATAAGCACCACGCACAAACCGGAGATCCCTGCGGTTACTCAAGTGCTTACAGGAGCCCTGCCTGCTGCCCCCAGGAATGGAGAGCTCCACAGTCGGGGGACCTCGGAAGATCGCCGGTGCCCGCTTCTGCTTTTAAGGTGGCTGCACACTACCCGGAATCAGAGCCTGTTTTTCCCCACAGCCTTCCTAAAACATTTAACTCACTCTCTGCTGGCCCCTACAGAAGAAGGAAAATGGGGAAGGGTGGTTTATAAAAGGTTGAAAGGTGGGTTTTTTGTTTTTTGACATTGCGAACCAAGAAAGAGGAGCGATATTTAAGACAGACGAAGGGTTAAACAGTTGTCAAATTCTATTCAAGAACTTCACCTTCACGGTCACCAACGCAGAGAAGATACAGGTCTAGCCCGCTGCTAGCAAGGAGGCAAACGCGAAACCCTGAAAACGCCAGACTGAACCACCTTAAAAATTGATCGCCTAATTGCGTTAGAAAAATACGCGTTCTCGTGGGACGCGGTCCGGAAATTTTGCTTCCCCCTTCAAATATTACTTAAGAGGAGGGAGAGAGAATCAGCTCTGGGATGCGTCTCACCACTTGCTGTGCGCTCCGGAAAGTCGCGTCCAGCAGCATCAGCTTCCAGGGATCGGACACGGAGCTGGGCAGGGGGATGTAGATGTAATAGGCGGCCAGCGCCACCAGGGCGGTGAGCAGGACACAGGACGACCTCATCTTCCCGTGGCTCGGCTTGTCGGCAGGTGGACGCGGAGGAAAGGTCTGTGCCACCCAAAGACCTCCAGCAAGTTTCTGTAAGGGTCAGCGGCTCCTTCACCGGTTTCTTATACGCCCAGGAGCCAATCAGAGGCGGCGTCGGGAGGAAGTCGGAGCGCTGACGTGCCTCCTCTTCTGTGTCCTTGCAAAGTGTTGCAGACACGCGGGGTTAGAGACCCGCTCCGGGGCTGCGCTAGGCGCAGCACAGCGGACTCTGGAGGACACAGGTCTATATTGCACGCCTGTGACTAAGGGCTCCCTCCGCAAGATCCCAAACTGAAACCCAGAATAGTTTCAATGTGATGAGTCTGTGTGTGTGTGTGTGCAAAGTCCGTGGGCCACTCTGACTCACAGTGGAGATACTGAGAAAGGTAATAAAAATCCACTGTCTTCTAGAGCCAGACTTGCAATGGAATGTAAATTCTAGCTGATACGTGGTGAAAAAAAAAAAAGATAATAAATTCCTATAGCTCAGTCAGGGACAAGCCGGTAGTATATCTAGCATCCAAGTCTTGGTTTCCAAATTTCATTTGCCAATAAAAAGAACCAGGACTGGGGCGCCTGGGTGGCTCAGTCGTTAAGCGTCTGCCTTCGGCTCAGGTCATGATCCCAGAGTCCTGGAATCGAGCCTCGCATCGGGTTCCCTGCTCCGCGGGAAGCCTGTTTCTCCCTCTCCCACTCCCCCTGCTTGTGTTCCTGCTCTCTCTGTGTCTCTCTCTGTCACATAAATAAATAAAATCTTTAAAAAAAAGAAAAGAAAAGAAAAAGAACCAGGACTCTGCTGGCTCTTTGGAGAAAAAGGTGATTCCAAGGCTGGGGCAAGTAAAGTACAAGACGAGTCTGTTGTGCTAGAACATAAGGAAGTGCTCAAAAATGAGGGGACTGGTCAAAAGGACACAGGTGACAGCCTGAAGGATCTCCCAATAGTTAAAGCTGGGGTAATTTTAGCATCAAAATAAATAATTAATGGATTATAAATAACAAAAACCAGGAATCTATACTAATATACACGAATAAATAAATAGGGAAATGCCACCTGAAAAAAAATTCTTTCAGTGGGTCAATGAGAGCAGAAAAATCATTTGAATCCAGATTTCCGATGGGGGAGAGGGTAGGTATAGAATGAGACAAAGAACTTCACCAGCAGAATTAAAACCAGAGATCCAGGAGGAAAATATTTGGAAGAACTGTTTTAAGGAGGTGGTATGAGAACAGCTCCAAACTTATTGAACAAGGACTTAAAACACCTGGTACACATAATTTTGTACCTTAATATAGTCATTTAAATTTAATCTGATCCAAAGGAGCGAAATAGCCATAAGTTTGGGACTGAAAATGAGATTATTAGGAGAAAATGTGTTTCTTGTTCAGAGTTGGAAGAAAACATATAAAGGGCACACTTCAAGCATTCAAAGTTGAGATCATCGTTTGTAGCTGTTGTCGTTGATGATGATATTTATTCCTTAAAATCAGGCTCATTCTATTTTCTAAGAACTGCTGTGCTCTCCAGGGAACTGAATGTTATTTTGGTGTCCTTGGTGGATCTACCTATGAGAAAAGGTGTGGCCTATGTAGATGACTGGGCGTAGTTGTTGGTCCTGGGTTGTATCTGATGGAAAGTAGGGAACTGGTAGTAATTACAGTTCCAGGCAGTCACCTGTGAATTTGAATATCCTCTTCAAATAAATTCCAAACTCCTTTCCAGACCTCAGTCTGGGCTGGGCTGGCTGCCCCTGCCTACCTCTGTAACTCACCTCTTGCCTACCTGTCTTCTATGCTGCAACCACACTGGCTCCCTTCCAATCAGATATACTAGGGCTTTTCTGCCTCTGGGTCTTTATGTATGTCATTCTGTGCTGTTTCCTCTGCCTGGCACTCTGCCCCCTACTTTCCATCCTAGTTGGCTCATTCTTATTATTGAGATATCTGCTTAGATGTCACTTCCTCAGAATGACAATATTTTGTAAGGTTCAGCATGTAATTGGGCCCCGAAGCTTGTAGGTACCTTCTATAACTGCTAAGTAACCACCTCGCAGTGAGAGTCTTACCTTTCTTACAAAGCTAATTTAAATGACCCACCTCTGAGGAAAGATGGAAATGAGTTAGATGGAAAGAGAGTTATGTTGTTGGGTATTTATATCCTGAAGGCACCTTTTTAAAAGTAATTTTCAATATTTCTGAAAATACTAAAATGATTTTATTTCAGAATCTTGTTTCAGAAAGACTATTGAATATTTGCCTGCTTAAAAGCCAGTCTTTTAGGAGTGTTCTGGTTAAGTATCTTTTCTCCATTTTCCATTTTTTTCCAGATTCTCAGACTGATGCAAACAACTCTGGGTAACATATTTAAGGCTTATCTTCCTATGATTCCCGAGAAAGTGACCTCATAATTTTTTGATATAAAATGGCTCCTTCCATTTTATGTGTACATTCAAGAACCAGATATCTTTTCATGGCATATGTATGAAATTATGTATCAAGGAATTGGTCATATTCAAGCTTACATAACATCACAATGTGTTATAATTACCTTATTATCTTTGGACATAGATGTCATTTATTTTTTGACATTTACCAATGACCTATTAAGTATTGAACACTGTATCATGCTTGGGGATGGGACAATATCCCTGCATGGGAGGAGTGCTCAGTCTAGTAGAAAAAAAAATAGTAAACAGGAAAATAAAAGAAAACTTGCTAAGTGCTATAATAGAGGTGTAGAAAAAGTAGTCTTCAAAGGTGAGTAGAAGCACACCAGACAGACAAGGGGAGAAAGGCATATGCAAGCATACTGTGTAATCTAAGGTTTGTGGCGAGAGCATGATACCTTCAGGGAGCAGCTTCTGTAGATTTTATGAACAATACAAAATAATAAAATTTATCAGCAGAAGTTTCAGGTCTGTTGTTGTTGTTGTTTTTAAGTAGGCTCCACACCCAATGTGGAACTCAAACTCGCAACCCAGAGATCAAGAGTCACATGCTCTACCAGTTAAGCCAGTCAGGCACCCCTCAGGTCTGTTCTTAACTGAACTACCAGTGGAAAAAGAGATAGTGATATACAATCAGAATTTATTTCACTGATTTAATTGAATTTATATAAATCAAAGATAGGATAATCTGCGCACGCTTCTCAGGAATAAATGACTTCTATTGATAAAACATACTTTGTAATAATTGTTTAAAATATCCACTGGCCTAAGTTCTTGGGCCAGGTAGTCAGGATGACATTTAAATTTTAGCAATTAGACATCCTAAAAAATAAATCAAGTGGGTTATATATTTCAGTTAGGTTTCTCTACTGTTTCTTGGTTTTTAAATATGTACTTATCTCAGAAAAATAAACCATTGGTTAGTTCATTTGGGCATTTACTTTTGTTAGGTCCCTAGAGTATTCCCAGAAGTTATTCTTTTCAAAAATTTGAATCCAGAATTTAATCTCTTACCTATTCCAATGTCTGCCCTAAGCTCTATATCCAGGTCCCAACTCAGTCCTAGCCACATAGCCAAAGTTCAGTAAATATGTATAGCTGATAAAGTCTAATACTGAGATCTGAAGGACTGACAATGTGAAAAAGAAATCATTACCTCTCTTCCATAGCTAAATATCATCAGGTAACAAATTGAATATGACATAGTAACTAAAACAATATGTTTACTAAATTCGAATCTGGTTTTTATGCATGTATAATTTTGGAAAGTAATCCAAAACTTTGAATATCTCCTCTGAGAGAGAGAGAGAGCACTTGGAAATACCCAAATCCTTTTTTTTTCTTAAGTAAAATTTTTATGCCTGTGTGTTATTTTTTCCAGATTTATTGAAATATAATTGATATGTTACACTGTATAAGTTTAAGGTATACAACCTGTTGATTTGATACACTTAAATATTGCAAAATAACTACCCCCAAAGCATTAGCTAACACATCCATGGTGTCACATATTATCATTTTTTGTGGTGAGAACATTTAAGATCTACTCTTCCTGCAACTTCCAAGTATATAATTCAGTATTATTAACTATAATCACCATGCTGTACATGAGATCCCCAGAACTTAGTCATCTTATAACTGGAAGTTTGTACTTTTTAAGCAACATCTCCCCATTTTCCCTACCTCCTCCCCAGGCAACCACCATTTTACTCTCACTCTCTGAGTTTGGCTTTTTTCAATTTCATTGAAATTGTCATTCACCATTTTTCTTTCTGTATCTGACTTAAAACTGGAAGTTTGTACCCTTTTACCAACCTTTCTCTATTTCCCCTACCTCCCAGCCCCAGGCAATCATTTTTCTACTCTGTTTCTGAGTTTGACATTTTATTTTATTTTTTTAGATTCCACATACTAAGTGATATCATGCAGTGTTTGTCTTTCTCTGTCTGCCCGATTTCAGTTAGCATAATATGCCCCCAAGTTCCATCCATGTTGCTGCAAGTTGCGGCAGATTTCTTTTTTTCTCACGGTTGAATTAGTCCACTGCATGTGTGCACATGCTCATGCTTATAACAGACCTTCTTTATTCAGACATCTGTTGATAGACATAGATATTTATGTTTTTTTACATATCTTGGCTATTGTGAATAATGCTGCAGTGAACATGGGAAGTGCAGTTATCTCTCTGATATTCTGTTTTCATCTCATCAGAGATATTGATCTCTAGCTTTCTTTTCTTGTAGTGTCCTTATCTGGCTTTGGTAAGGTAATGCTGGCCTGTAAAGAGAGTTTGGGAGTGTTCCCTCCTCCTCAATTTTTTGGAAGAGTTTGAGAAGGATTGGCATTAATTTTTTAAATGTTTGGTAGAATTCTCCAGAAAAACCAACTGGTGCTGGGCCTTTCTTGTTGAGAGGTTTTCTTATTACTGTTGTCAATCTCCTTACATGTTACTGATCTGTTCAGATTTTCTATTCTTAATGAGTCAGTTTTGGTAGTTTGTATGTTACTAAGACTTTCTCCATTTCTCCTAGGTTGTCCAATTTGTTGGCATGATTGTTCACAGTCGTCTCTGTGAAGCTCTGTATTTTTGTGGTATCAGTTGTAATGTCTCTTCCTCCATTTCCGAGTCTATTTATTTGGATCTTCTTTTTTTCTTAGTTTAGCTAAAAATTCAATTTTGTTTTTCTTTTCAAAAAAAACAGTTCTTAGTTTCATTTTTTTTCTATTGTCGTTTTCGTCTCTGTTTCATTCGTTTCTGCTCTGATCTTTGTTATTTCCTTCCTTCTACTAACTTTGGACTTAGTTTGTTCTTTTTCTAGTTTCTTCACGTGTAAAGTTAGGTTGTTTATTTGAAATCTTTCTTTTTCTTAATGTGTTTATTACTATAAACTTCCCTCTTAAAACAGCTTTTGCACTATCCCACAGATTTGAATATGTTGTGTTTTCATTGTCATTTGTTTCAAGATATTTTTTCATTTCCATTTTGATTTCTTTGGCCCCATTGGTTGTTCAGGAGTGTGTTGTATAATTTCCACATATTTGTGAATTTTCCAGCTTTCCTCCTATTATTGATTTCTAGTTTCATATTATTGTGTTTGGAAAAGATACTTGGTATGATTTCAGTCTTCTTAAATTTGCTAAGACTTGTTTTGTGACCTATCATATGATCTATTCTGGAGAATGTTCCATGTGCACTCAGGAAGAATGTGTATTCTGCTGCTGTTGGATGGAATGTTCTGTATATGTCTGTTAGGGCCATTAGTCTAAAGCATGGTTCAAGTCCAGTGTTTTTTTATTGCTTTTCTGTCTAGATGATCTATCCATTGTTGAAGTCCCCTGCTATTATTGTAGTGTCTATTTCTCCCTTCAAATCTGTCGGTGTATACCTAATATATTTAGGTGCTCTAATATTGGGTCCATATATATAGGATTATTACATCTTCTAAATGAATTGATGCCTTTATCATTAGGTATGGATATTGTGTCAGCACTGTTTTAGGATTTTTTTCCCCTGAAGTTTGTTAGTCAGTTGTGATAATTTGATATACATAGTAAAAAATGATATGGCAGACTTTTTGATGCATTTCTTTAAATATTTTAAATTTCTGTTATATTAAAGTTTATATCAATATACAAATCCATTGATAATGTAAGTACATTTTAACAATCTTTATATTCATGTGGCAGAAAATACAGTCAGTAAAGAGATACACAGGAAAATGTTTAACCTTACCAAGAGTCAAGGAATGTAAAACAATTTTCAGGGTCCTGTTTTCCCTCCAAAAAATTATGATGAGAGAATAGATCATAGATGAAAATAGATGCTATGAAAGGTAGGTAAATACATAGTATCCAGTTTCATTTTATAAATGATGCCATGAGTCTTTATGTAGAAAAAAATTCCTTAATAAAGATTATTTTAAAAATTATGTATATTTAAAATATATAAAAATAAGTTTCTTTTACATATTAAAATAAGTAAACATTGTATCTAAATGTACATGGAACACTTAGCCCTTAAAATAATTTAAAAAGCAGGATACTACCACAAACAATTGCTTAGGTTATAATAAGTAAATATGTATTACGACAACAATTAAGTTTAAAGAAATGCAAAAAAGTTTAAATACAACTGGAGGTAAATATACCCAAACCTCAGATGCATTTATGTTTATGTAGTAGAACTATGAATAATTTTAATTTCTTTTTATTACTTTGAGTTTTTCAATTTTCTTCATTCATTACTATATAATAATGTTTTAAAAATAATGTAGAAACAGAAGTTAACAAAAATACCTAAGACAATTGGTATCAGAACTATCTCATACCAGGGACGCCTGGGTGGCTAAGTCGTTAAGCGTCTGCCTTCGGCTCAGGTCATGATCCTAGGGTCCTGGGATCGAGCCCCACGTCGGGCTCCCTGCTCAGCAGGAAGCCTGCTTCTCCCTCTCCCACTCCCCCTGCTTGTGTTCCCTCTCTTGCTGTGTCTCTCTCTGTCAAATAAATAAATAAAATCATTTAAAAAAAAAAAAAAAAGAACTATCTCATACCAGATAAACCTGAACTTTTATTGAAAGTTATATCTATTACATTTATTTATCTAATTCAAAAATTGTATTTATAAAACAATCCTTTATATTTGTCTCAAACTGCCTGTCCTAACAGAAAGAAAGTTGGCTGGAAATTCTTGACTAAGCTCTATCATTGGCTGTCTATATGACCTTGGGAATGTTACCCAACTTTCTTGACTCTTAGTTTCTTCATCTGTAAAATAATGGTTTGGACCCAGGATCTCTAAGATTCTTTCTAGCTTCAAGAGTTACCAGTTATATGAGAATGCAAATACAAGGTAAACATATTACAAAAGTCACTTTAAATAAGGCTCTAAAGCCATACTTTTATAAGAAAAATGCAAAAGCTACCGGGAATAATTAATTAATGTGTGAAAAAAAACAAGGAATAGTTAAGATATAGCATTAACTCAATAAGTGATCATAATCAAATCATAGAAATGTATATTGGCAAGAAATTCTATCATTGGGAAAAAACATAGAACATGATTAAAGGCTTCTAGATTCACTGGCCTAAAGTTATTTTTCTTTTCCTTTGGTAAAATAAATCATTCAGTTTTTGCAATATTCATGATTAACTCATTATAAATTACTTTATAGGTGTGTGTATACACACACATACACACACACCAATATATATACACATACACTGTTAATTGTATATAATGGCCTATTTATATTAAATGAAAGTCCCATTAATTTTAGAAATTATTTGATAATCTACTTCGTAATAGCTGCACCTGACTAGTTTTTTTTTTAAATTATCTTTTGGGCTTAGTCGGTCCAGCATGCAACTCTTGATCTTGGGATCGTTAGTTCTAGCCCCACATAGAGCTTACTTTAAATAAATAAATAAATAAATAAATAAATAAATAAATAAAAAGGGAATTATCTGACTTTTCATATGTCTTATAGTGAATATGTTTGGGGTCATATGAATGGGACATCATTCCAAAGAAAACTTGCATGAGCATCATAGTGAGCATTTGCTTTATCTGTGGCCTCCCAGAATCTTTTGAACACTCTTGATCAATGTTGGTAATTTCCCACATTGTGAGTCCTAGGTCTGCAAGCTGGAGGCTATATATGTCACTTTCCTAGTCTCTCTCATATCTCAGACACCCAGCATGTCCCCTAGATCCTGCCATTAGCAGCGCTCATGGAATGCCTTTGACTCAAAAGAGCATCATGAAGAAGGAGGTGTTGTGTAGAGTCTAGCTGAGAAGCACTGAGTTCTTAGTGGCAACAGAGGTAAGGGTTGCTGGTAGTGTCTGTGCTCCTTGTTCCCAGAGCACCATGGACAATCTAGTGGTGGCTTTGGGTATTGCTCCAAGCAACTTTGGCCTCTGAGAATGATTGGTTTTTTTTTTGTTGTTGTTAAAACTAGCTAGTGTGCCTTGGTTTGTTTGTAACTGAAAGCCACAATTACGGCTATCAGTTTTGTTTCTCTTGTCTCTCACATTGGTCTTCTTTTTAATTGTCAGCATCCTTGGTCATGACTATAAAATTATGATTCCTAGATTATTAAAAAGGGTATCCTAATAGTCTGCTTGCCACCAGTATCTGATTCCTTTTCTTTTTCTTTTCCACATTTAGAAAGTGGAGTGAACAGAGACTGATTTTAAGGTGTTCTTTAGCTCTAATATTCCATGATTTATTCTTGGCTGCTCTTACTGATTCTGACTCTTCTCTGCTTGAAATACCTTATCCTGAATTTCACATTAGAGTCTTTGCCACAGAAGTATAAACTGGAGATCAGTACCTAGGATTTGAAGCCAGGCCCATATACTGACAATCCAGATTCTGTGACCTTGGCTACCTTGCACTGACATTTTTTGGTTGTTTTATTTGGCACTATACCCCACAAGGTAATTAATATTCTGTAACCCTAGGAAGGCAACCCCTAAGAGGAATAAGAAATAATAATAAGAATAGTATAAAAATAATGAAAGCATAAATTTAAATCCATAGTATTAATACTTTTTTAACTACTTGAAGTATAAAAGTAGTAATGTTTTATAATCAATATAATTTGTGTGTAGTTTGATAAATGAGTATATAATATTTAAGAAAATCTGATATATCAGACTTGTGATTTTTAACTAATAATTATGAAACTTCAGTTATGTGTTTCAGTGTTTCATTAAGTAAATAATCAATGTTTAAATTTAATTCATTTTGATTTGTTATCTCCTAACTCATGTTTAAATAATTAGTGTAGTGGGACACCTGGGGGCTCAGTCAGTTGAGCTGTTGTCTCTTGGTTTCCGCTCAGGTCACGGTCTCCAGTCATGGTCTCTGGGTGGTGGGACCCAGCCCTGTGTAGGACTCCACGCTCAGCAGGGAGTCTGCTTGAGATTCTCTCTCTCTCTCTCCCTTTGCCCCTACCCCACACCCTCCCCTCAAATAATAAATAAATCTTAAATAAATAAATGGTATAGTAAATTAGCATGAAACAAAGTACATGGTAGGAGGGAGCGTTCCTTTCCAAGAAAAGCTCCAGGAATTGAAGGTCCTCTGAGCACTCTCCCATTTAACCTCAAGGAAGTAAGCCATTTTGTTTTGGAAGCACTGGAGGGAAGGAGAGGGAGAAAACAGACCAGTTCTTTGAGGTGAAGATGGATTCCGACTTCTAGTGCATTTTTCCTGAACATGGTAGAGGCAGTTCTAAGAGAGAGGAAGATCTCAGATGCACTCTCGTGCACCACTCCTAGAGAAGAAGCTGCTGAGTACGCATAGTTTGGGGATGCATGAGGACTGAACACCACATGTCATGATTTGGAGAAATGAAAGATATTCTTGTTCAAGCATGGCATAAAAGGAGTAGAGTTATCTGCCTACAAATGATTTATGCAGGGATCAATAATTAACATTTCAAAGGTGATCAAAATGGACTGAAGACTAGAACCCTTTCTGCCTTTTTTTCCTAGATTGTATATGATGACCCAGATTATTTATGACCTAGGGAGGGGGTGGAGCCCACCTGTCCTATCTTCTTTCTCCCATAAAATCAGTTAAATAAGGTGGATTAAATTTCCCATCAATCCTGATGAATAGCAAGCTTAGGCAGATATATCTAATTTAGAACACTAAAGAAAATGATGGTTTTTTGTACCCAGTACTGTAGAGCAGATTCACATCCTTTATAAAAGTAGTGGAATCAGAGGTTCTTGGCTGGCTCAGTTGGAAGAGCATGTGACTCTTGATCTCAGGGTTGTGAGTTCCAGGCCCATGTTGGTTGCAGAGATTATTAAGAAAAAAAGATAATAAACTTAAAAAAAAAAAAGTAGTGGGGCCAGTATATTTTGACTCAGCCTAAGCTATTCAAGACCCATGGGAAAGACACCACTGTGAGATCCCTGGTTCCACAGAATGTGTCCACATTTGAGAGGAGATATAAAAAGGTGAACCAACTGAAGCAGGTGGAGGCATAGCCCAGTAATGTGCTATAAGCCAAGGACAATGAACTAGAACTTAGCTCTTCATTTGTATGGCTTAAGAAACAAAGCCTATGCTTAAATCCCCTTCTCTTGGTTCAAGAAGAGGAACTGTACTATAATAATCAATTTTTTTCTGTCCGGAGGAATTTTAAAGTCAAGTCAAGAAATCAAGCCAGAGTTTCCTCAAGACAATACAATGTTGGTTTTACTAAAAAAAATCCCTTCCTTTTGATAATGTTGTGATAATCAAACTCAGTTGATTTTTCATTAGGGACCTGAGATAATAAGATGGTAAATATATTCATTATAATTCTAACAAGATAATGGAATAGACTAACAGACTAGAAACTCAAGCTTTTTCTTTTGTTTTTGTTTTTGAGATTTGCACTATTACTTGTAAAGTTTATGGATAGATGATTTAATTTCTAATTTTAAAATTTCAGATAAATATATGAATTGTGGTTTCTACCACAAGGTACTCCAAGAATTTCCAGGAAATGGGTCTTTTAACTTATGTTTCTTAGTTTCATAGCATGGAAACATATTTGTTCTATCTGCTTTGGGGGAGAGTTGGTAAAAGACCTTGAATGTTCATGGGACAGTGCTTGGATGTATGCTGCTGATAACTAACAGGGAGTCAAGGGTTTGATAAGGAAAATGGCACAATTGGGGTACTTTTTTTTCCTAACTTATAAATTATAAAAGTAATCTACATTTACAATTTTAAAAATCAAGCAATGTAGAAGTGCTGTCTAGAGGCATCTACTGTATGATAACATTTTAATTTCATGTTGGCGTTCCCAAGAGCAGTAATTTAATACATATAAATTCTTTGGTCAGTCACATTCATGCAAACAGGAAAAGAAGACAAACAAAAAATATTTTAATTAGGAAAATGAAACAGTGTAATTTTAAAATCTTGATAAACATCTCAACTCCATAGGATACTATACATAACAGCTCCATTTAATCTTCAAAAAGAGAAGCAGGCAAAATTTTAATGAAAAATTAAAGGAAATTATGCTTAATGAAGGAGAAAATAGCCTAATATTTTAATCACCTCTATAAAATAAGTTTAACTGTGTGTGAAAGAGAAGATAAAAATAATGAGAGATAAAGGATTAGGTTTTTTTTTTTTTTTTCTTCACATCTGTGACTATATCAAGCATCACAACTTTCATGTTAGTGTGCATTAGGGAAACATTTTTCTATTTTATACATATTACCATGAAATTGCCTCTCTACTACGGGTGGTTAGGATGCTGTATAGCCTTGTGAACTCCAGTTGTACAAAAAGAAAGGTGGTAGGATGAAATAGGGATTGTTTAGATAGGGCTCACTAGACTGAGCTCTATGAGGGCAAAGTCTGCATCAGCTTGTTTCTCAGTTGTATCCCCAGTGCCTAGTACAGTGCCTGGTGTATAATAAGTACCTCATAAATATTTGTAAGATAAATAATAAGAGTAATAGCTAGCATTTATTGAGTGCTTTCAGTGCACTATTCTAAACACTAATATTATTTTATACAGTCCTCACAAAAACTCACAAACTACTTCATAGCATATCTATTAGTGCAGGAATTTACAGCTTACGGGATATGAGTTCAAAGGCACTGGGACCTATAGTTAATTCACTATAGGGCAAAGGTTAAGAACTTTTGGAATCATGCAACTGCCCGAATTTTAGGTTTCTTCTCATTTACCATTGTCTAAAATATGGAATTGCTTTTCCTGTCTGTGCTCTTTGGTCCTTAGCATCTCACACAGTTTACTTGGTCCCATATGCTTGCTACAATTTCAGTAGCTCAGTCATCATGGGTTTAAAACTTCTCTTTGGCTTTCAGCAATTTGACTATGATATGCAAGACTTTCTTTGTATTTATCCTAAGTTGGGTTTGCTGATCTTTTGGAAGTAGAAACTTTTTCTTCTGGCAAAAGCTATCTATGTCTTTTGTCAAATTTGAGATATGTTTGGCCATTGTTTCTTAACAATGGGACTCCAATTATATGTGCTGTTTTCCCACAGGTTCCTGAAGCTCTCATTTTTTTAATCCAACATTTTTCTATCTTGTTGTCAATATTGAATAATTTCTATTAATTTCTTTTCAAGTTAATGGACTCTTTCCTCTGACACCTACATTCTACTGTTTAGACCATCCCATTAATTTTGGATTTTAACTGTTACATTTCCCATTCTAGAAAATTTTAAAAATGGAAAACAGATTCCATTTTGTTCTTTTTAAAAGTATGTTCATTGAGGTATTACTTACATATGGAAAATTCATGAGTTTTGACAAAGGTATACATTTGTGTAGCTATTACCACAATCAAGACATGAGGACTCCCACTATCCCCAATAGTCTTCTTGTGCCATTCTGTAGTAAACCTGTCTCCTCACCCTCAGCCTCTGTCAATCACTGATCTGCATTTTTGTCCCTATCTTTGTCTTTTTCAGAATGCCATATAAATTGAATCATACAACACTTAGCTTTTTGTTTCTGGTTTATTTCACTTAACATAATGCTTCTGAGAGTCATCCTTCTTGTTGCATGGAAATTGCTTAGTAGTAGTCCATGTTTGGGATGTACCACTATCTGTTTATGCATTCGCTAAAGCTATACATTTAAATTTTTTCCAGTTTTTAGCGATCATGAATAAAATTTCCTCAAAGATTCTTACATGTAGGAATGGGATTGCTGGGTCTTATGCAATCATATGTTTAACTTTTTTTTTTAAGATTTATTTATTTATTTGAGATAGAGAGAGAGTGTGAGCAGGGGGAGGGGCAGAGGGAGAGAGAGAGAGAGAGAGAGAGAGAGAGAAACCAAGCAGACTCCCCACTGAATGCAGAGCCCAAAGCGGGAGCCAGACATGGAGCTGATCTCACCACCATGAGATCACCAACCGAGCATAAACCAAGAGTCAGCCACTTAACCGACTGAGTCACCCAGGCACCCCTCTTCCCCTGTTTCAATTCAGCTTGGCTTTTAGATGTTTTATATATGGGAGTTCATTGTGATGTTTCATTTGAAGAAATATTCAAAAAGCTTGAAAACTTAACTATAGAGAACAAATTGATGGTTACCACAGGGGAGGTGGTTGGGGACATGGGGGAAATAGGTGATGGCAATTACAGAGTGCATTCGTCGTGATGAGCACCAGGTGATATATGGAAGTGTTGAATCACTAAGTTGTACACCCGAAACTAATATTACACTGTATGTTAACCAACTGGAATTTAAATGAAAACTTAAAAAAAAAAGCTTGAAGACAGTTGATAAATGACCAAATTGTCATTATAATATGTAAATAATATTTAGAAACTTTAAAATCTTTCCTCCCATCCTCCCTTTCATTTTTCATTTCTTTTTTTGCTTATTCTTTATTTCAAAAAAATTTGAGTACCTAATATGTGACAGGTACTGACCCGGTTACTGGAAATATACCAGGGAACAAAACAGACAAAACTCTCTGCTGTCATGGAGCTCACATTCTAGTATGGAGAGACAGACAATCAATGACATAACTGCTGATAATAATGGCTATGAAATAAAAAAAGAGCAAGGCAAAGGGGACCAGAGGTGTTTGGGGAGGGGCTGCAGTTTTGGTTGGGGTAGCTACCTAGGCTGATTGAGACAGTGCATTTGAGCAAGAATTGAAGGAAAAGGGGAAAAAAGTCATGCATTTATGAGAGAAGAACATAAAAGCAGAGGAAACAGCTTGACTTAGGAGCATGCCTCCCATGTGCTCCTGACAGGAGGAGGCAAAAAGGCTGGCTAGCAGCAAAGAGGTGGCTAGCGGTAAGTAAAACTGTGAAGGGGAGAGGAGTAAGGATGATGTCAGTGAGGACTGTGTTGGGGCCATAAAGTCTATTGTGAGAATACTGGTTTTAGAATGGAAGAAATGGGAAGCCATTAAAGGCTTTTGAGCATAGTGACAAGATCTGACTTATGTTTTAACAGGAATGCTTCAGCAGCTTTACTGAGAATAGACAGCGGAGGTTTAAGGGTGAAACTGAGGAGATGAGTTAGTAGCTACTGCAATAACTCAGGTCAGGGAAGATGGTAGTCTACAAAAGGGCTAAGAACTGGTCAGCTTCTGGATGTATTCTGAAGGTAGAGCCGACAAGATTTGGATTTGTAAAAGCAATATATCTTGGCATTTTTGGTTACAAGCAATAGAAATCAATTCTATCTTGAAGGAAAAAAAAGATTTATTTATTTTTTTTGCAGAATCTGTGTAAGGATCAACCTTGGGCAATGGGCAAGAGCCAGAGAGGAGGAGTAGTAGGTAATAGAAATACTAGCAAAGATTATTGGACTCAAAGACTCTGGTCTGCACACTGCTGTTGCTATTGGAATGCATATGATCCTTACTCCTTTCCATATCTTCAGCACATGCTAAACATTCAAAGTCCTATGAAGAGAGCATCTGATTGGCAGAGCTTTAATCATGGGAAGAATGCGGCCCCATTCATACCTGTGGTAACAGAGAAGCACTACCTCTTACTAAAACCACATTCCATGAGGGATTTCTCAAAAGGGAAATCAGACTATTATTAGGAACGAAGGGTTAAATGCTGAACAGCCAGGAAAACAATTGTCCACTAAAACATGATGATAAAATATTTGAAAATTACCAAAAAAAAAAAAAAAAAAAAAAAAGGAAAGGAGAGGGAGAAATAATCTCAAATGCTATTGGCCAGATACAAACAGTAAGAACATTTTTTTTATTTCTTCATAGTTAATTTTTTTCTACACATAGGATTTATATAGAGTTGCATTGTGCACTTAAATATCATTTAAAATCTCATGTTTTAAATAATTTTCCCAATGAATTTCTGTTATTTCTTACATGTAATTTTTTTAAAAGATTTTATTTATTTATTTATTTGAGAGAGAGAGGGCACGAGAGAGGGGAGGGTCAGAGGGAGAAGTAGACTCCCTGAGAAGCAGGGAGCCGGACATGGGACTCGATTCAGGGACTCTGGGATCATGAACTGAGCCGAAGGCAGTTGCTTAACCGACTGAGCCACCCAGATGCCCCTCTTACATGTAGTTTTTCCTTCATTGTTAAACCCACAGTTAAACTGCTTATTGCAAATGGGCATACAATTGAGGTCAAATATTCACCATTTTTGGATGACCTGGTTTCCATTTTTATTTCACCTGCATTAACAATTCCATTTTTTCCCATTCATTTGAACAGCAGCAACAAAAATACTGCTAAGTACAATCAAAGTATTCAAATTGTTGCCATAGCAAATACTACTTTACAAAGATGAAGTTGCTGTCAAGACTAAACTGGCAGATAGTATTACTTTAGAATACCTCAGATATTTACAAGTTAGTTGATAGTGTGGAAGAGGTAATTTCTGAGTGTCAGTGTATAATGTATAAAGGTGCAGGTTGTAGGAAAACTGAATTTTTGATATGGATAATTGCCTATGTTCATAAACTACAAAGTCTTACCTGAATCAGTTCAATACCATTAGCATTAACTCTCTTCCACTCATAGCTGGACTGGCTGTGGTACAAAAGTCATTCAATTCTTGGGTAATGTACTTGAATATCAAAGATGCAAATTATTTTGTCCTTGATGTAAATTTATTAATTTTGGAAACATGCCACTTAATTTTTCCTGAAAAACTGTCATAAATAATGGGTTAGATAAAAGTAAAAATAAGAGGGACTTTCTTTAGTATCTTTGGAAAAAACATCACTGATATTATAATAAAAATAAGTTCATTCCTTCATTCATTGAGTTACTTGTTATTTCAACAAATATGTAGTTGAGTGCCTTCTGTGTGCTAGGTACTGTGGTTAAAACGGTTCTGAGAGTGTGGGTAGTTAGGAAAGACCTTCCGAGAAGTGGCAAAGTGAGCAAATGTTAAAGGATGAATAGAAGTCGCCTACTCTAGGTTAAAGGACTGGGTATCGGAGGGATTGGTAGAGAGAGGAGCAGGTGCAAAAAACCTTGAGAAGGAAAGCAGGTATAGAATTTAAAGAAAGTGAACATGGTGTAAGATGAAGCTGGAAATGTAGGTAGAAGGATTGAAGGCCTAGTAGGATTGAAGTGTTTTAAAGAGGTGGCGCTAGACGATGAGTTTGTATTTGCATAATGTCACTCTGAATCCAGGTGGAGAATGGATTAGAAAGCAATGTGTATTCTTAGGGATCAATTACAATGTATTCATGAAACACCTATGCCAGGAACTGTTGCTAGGTGCTGAAGATACATAGGTAAACAAGACCAACAAGGCTCTTATGTAATTGAAAGTATCTTAAGGCTTTCAAAGGTAAAAAAGAAATATATATATATATATATATGCATATATATATAAATATAAGCATTATGAATAAAGATATTGATACTTTTATAAGTATGTTGTAAAATATAAATATTAATATTTTAATAAAGATAGAATAGCTTAATGAAAATAAAACATTTGATCTTGATTTTGCCACTGACTAGTTATGTGACCTTGGCAAAGGAATATAACCTCTGTAGTGCTGGCCTTGGTAAAATTCTTCTGTAAGATAAAAATGAGACTAACGAGCTGAGATTTTTTTCCACATCTAAATTTTTTTTAATCAAATTACATAATTTGAAATAATGGTCTCATCATATTTGGAAACCTCTTGCTCCATCAAGCAAAGCTAATTCTCTTTGTTCAAGTGAAACTTTAAGTGCTAAATTTGTATAGTCTTGGAAATCTATGTTAAGTGATTTATAGCCTAATGATTCATACGAATAAAGCTACGATGAAGTATTTAAATTTACTATAAAATAGAATTACTGGTTGATAACATTTCACATTTTAAAACTTTTTTTGTCACTCCATATGAAAGCACTTTATTTTTACAAAATTTTTAAAGATTTTATTTATTTATGTGAGAGAGTGAGCAAGCAAGTGAGCATGAGTGGGGCGGGGGTGGGGAGGGGGGTGGAAGGGAGAGGGAGAAGCAGACTCCCTGCTGAGCAGGGACCCCCCCCCCCCGGAGGAGCCCAATGATGCAGGGCCTGATCCCAGGACCCTGAGATCATGACTGGAACCCAAGGCAGACGCTTAACCGACTGAGCCACCCAGGTGCCCCAACATTTCACATTTTTAAAATAAAATCTAGAAATTGTAATATATTTCATTACAGCTTTAGGTAATAAAATCAAAGTCTACTACAACAGATATTGCCCATTTATTGCAACAGATTTAATAATTTTTCAGATATACTAGTTCTTATTAGGGTAAGTATGAGGTGGGGAAAGATATCCCGTAACTCAAAATTAACTTACCTAACTTCCCATTCTCTGCTGCTCTGAAGAAGCTGAAAGAAGATGGAGATGGAGGGTGAGGGCATGGGGGAAAAAGAGGAAATATGAGTAAGAGGGAATAAACTTGAAGAGGCACAAGGCTGTAGGGGTAAAGAAAGAGAGTCCAGACTGTCACCCAATTTGAAGATGGAGGTGGGAAAGCTGATCCTCTAAAGGAAGAATCTCAGTAGTTCTATCTTTCACATTTCATTTTCTCCACATCTAAAATTTTTATCCCCCATCTTTAGAAATTGTTTTATTGCTTGGGGGAAAATATGTCATACACTACTAAGTACTTAAATTCAGTTAAATTTCTTTAGTATTTTATATCTGAAACCTGTTCATTTGGTATCCTAGGAGTTGTGGATGACACATAAAAATTGTTTAATGGTTTATTCTTTCAAGTTACTCCTTATTTTAATTTATCTATCTACCCTATACAAACAGAGGTTGACATATAAATTTAATAAGTGTATTTCCAGTGAAGGGGCCTGGGGAAAGAGGCTAACATTTAATGTAAAGAATCTTAGCTAGGACCTGCCTTGGAAGGGGACAAAAGCCTGGCCAAGGGCAGCAGCAAGAGAGCCATGTCTTGAACACAGCACAGCAGGATTTCCTTAAGGAGAAAAGGAAGAATAGATTTGGTATAGAAGAAAAATTGTCCTCTCTCTGGTAGGGAAAGAAAGCAATGGAGGTCTTGGCTGTATCAAGCTTGGAGCTTGGTTGGAGAGGGTGGTAGTTTGTGGCAGGGGTAGGGTGGGGCAAAGGGAGGCATATGTGCCATCGCTCCTGGGGTCAGGGATGAGAAGGCAATGTAGAGAACCATCAGTCCCATCAGGCAATTTACAGGGCCCCTTAAGTTGAGATAACAGTAGTAGTAAAAGTAGTAGTAATATTAGCAGCTCACATTCTCTTGCATGTTTACCACATGCCAGAATATGTTTTATATATATATATATATAATATATTTTATATATAAATATATATATATTTAAAGTAGGCTCCATGCCTAATGTGGGGCTCTAACTCACGACCCTGAGATCTACGGACTGAGCCTGCCAGGCACCCACTTTAATTACATTAATTAAATCCTCACAGCAAAACTATGAAGTACTATTAGACCCTTTTATAGAAGGGCAAACTGAGGCATAGAGAGGTTAAGTAACTTGCTTGAGGTTACATGGATAGGAAATGTAAAAGGAGGTTGTTACATGGTTATGAAATGGAAGAAGATTGTATTGCCTGTTTGTTAGTAAAATTGCCATATATCCCTTAAAAGAAATCAAGTATAGCTTTTGCTAGGCTGGTATACATTTTGCGTGATGGTACCTCATGGTCATTAGATTTGGGTGCAAAGCCACTTTAACAGAGCAGTGCACAGAGGAAATAGGCTGCTCTCTTCACTAGCTTAATATGTTTCATCGGTGAGAATTTTTGGAATGCTGGGCACACCCTGATTGAAGTATGCAAGCACATTCCAAAGTGAAATTTCAATGACTATTTTTCTTTTCTTTTGCCTTAACGGTTATCACAGCATTATAATGAAGGGCAGACTGCAAATATTCTTCAGTTATAAACAGGGAAACCAATAATTACCAGACTGCGTCACGCATTCTTTTGGATTACATTACACTTTTCAGTGATTCTAAAGTGGCCTGACAAAATCAGGAAAACTTGTAAATTCTCATCTGTTTGACATGGTCGGAAGTGTTCCATTCCAGAGTGCAAGTTTTCCTTCTCTTATTGGGATTTAAGATTTGGGCAACGGATTTCCTTTTCTTCTTTTACTTAAATCAGTGATTAGGTGGGAACTAAGCAAAACCTACCGGGGGGGGGGGGGGAGAGAAGTATTTTTCTTAAGAGATAATGTTACAGGGTATCATATTTAGAAATTGAAGAAAATAAAATAGTTTTCACAATAGCTGTAGTAATTACAGGACAATCGATAATTCTTGGCTAGACTTTACAGGAAAGAAAAGATCTCACGGTGGCCGGAGGAGGCAACAAGAAGCAATTTACTTTGGCTCCAGGAGATTCTAGAATCTCCTGACATATTTTTACATTTGTTCAAGTGTAAACTTATATATATATACATAAAAAAGTCCGAGAAACACTAAGAATGTATTCTAATCACAGGTGAAATTCCTCAGACCAGTGCAGTGCTTACATACATTAGAATTTAAATAAGCGGCTGCTGATTTGAAGTCCACCTGGAGAGCCCCTCCCTGTCCATGGCAGCGCCACGCCAACAACCAAAGTCAAAACCTCTGAAGCCTACTTTAAATAACATTCCTAAAGCAGAAAGCACACAAGCAGGAAAATCTTTCAGCTCCCAGCAAGCAGTGAAAAAAATTCAACCGTGGGGGCACTAATTTAAAGGATTTAGTGACGCTTAAAAAAAAAGCTGGCGCGGGGTGGGGGGGCAGGAATCCACTCAAACTTGACTCAGGAAATGGGAAGTTTATTGAGTAAACAAGCGGTAGCCTCAGACACACCTGCCACTCCCAGAGAAGCCCAGGAGCTACCACTGCCATCTCCCGGTCACATCCGGGCACTTCTCTACAAACTCCTGTCGTTCCGACGTGCGAGCCGTTAGGTTTATTTGAAACACACGCAGAACCAATCAATCGGCGCGTGCGGGGAGGTGGGCGGAGAGCAGTGGCCAATCACCGCCCCTCTGGAGACCGCAGCCTATGGGAAGGAGGTTGACATCACGCGCCAATCGGCATGGCTTTTAGAGAAAGAGGCTTACTTTTTGAATTGGTTGTGGCTGACACCCGCGAGGAATGGCGGTACCAGTAAGGGGAATCAGTGCTTGAACAGGTGGACTTCCGAGGCGTTTTTTGAGAGTGGTGAGGACTTTGTGCATGTGGGTAGGGGAGGTGGGAGTGGGCCAACGTCCCCGAAGCAGTGGGCCCCTTCTCTTGTCTGGCTGCCCCGCCCCATGACCGCGAATTCCGGAGCACCCCTGCTCAGGCTTCCTGGCTCTGGGAACTCCCCCACCGCACTACCAACAGCTGGGCAGTGAGCGCAGTGGGATCCCGAAGTCGTCCAGGTTGTTGGGCATCTTCATCTCTCACCTGGTGAGATATTTCTTCCGCAAGAATGTCTGGATGAAGGGAGGGAGTTGGGAAGCGTGGTCTCAACAAGCCGCCTTGTCCCTGCGGTTCTGGCGGCCCACAGCTGCTGCCTTTGGGGGCTTATCTCAGAGTGCTTAGTGGTTTCACTCTAGGATTCTTTTTGGTATCTTCTCTGTAGGAGGTTTACTTTTTAGTTTTTAAAAACGCCAGCCCATTCCGGCCTCCGCCTAACCCTCCCCCCCGACCCCCCCGCGTGCGCCTTCCTCCCCGGTACAGATTTGTTTGGCTTAGTGGTTAAAAAAGTGCAAGGCTCTGGAATCAGCCCGGGTTTGAATCCCTATTTTATTGACTGAGCTGGTTACTTGACCTCTCTTTTCTAGGATTCTTTATGAGATGGAGACAGGAGTAGTACGTGCCTCTTAGGATGGTTTCAAAGATTAAGTAAATAAAAGTAAAAGACTTAGAACAATGCCACATATTAAGCGTTAAATAAATATTAACGATAATGTTTATAATGTTAACACTAATGTTATTGTTAGTAACACTACCATCATATCCAGTATTTCATTTAGCTCCTCTGAAAGGTGATTGCCTAAAAAAATAAGTAAAAGGAAACTAAAGTGAGTATTTGTTTAAGTGACAGATTTTCTCTTTGGGATGAAAAGAGGCATGTGTTATTTAGTCAAAAGCTGCTTGACTATGTTCTTGGATGAGAAATAAGCTGTATAGGTTTATGAACACCGATCCTATTGTCTTACAAGCTTACAGAATGCATGAATGTGAAAAAGTGATTAGTGTATTTCCTTTTGTAATCAGAGCGTTGGGTGTTGTCATCAACTTTCCATGCAACTCTCTTTTTTCCTAAAATTTGAAGCTATTTCAGCAATAAATTGATCATATACAGTATTAACAGAGACAATTTTAATTTTTAATTACCTATTTTGTTGGCCTTTAAACAGGCATAGGAGAAAAATGTAAATTCATGTTTTTGATTATTAAAATCTCCTTCATTCCTTAAAGTATGTTAGTTCATCTCTTGACCTTTTTTAAGGTTCTTTTAAGGGAACTTTGAATGATAGCCTTTGTAGAGGCGTTTCTTTTTCACTGGAAACCGTTAAGTGTAGGAGACTTAACAACAAAAAATAAGGGCTGGATAGAATTTGTCATTGATTGTAAATAGAGACTCATATTAACAACTGTTGGGGCATTCCTTTGGAGAGCTTTAGAATAATGATTGATATGGATGTATGGTAGGACAATTAAAAATGTCCACATTATGAATATTATGAAAGTTAATAATTTTCACTCATTTTAAGATGTCATCTATTCAGTTTTCATCACAACTGGATTTGAGTTGTTTCTTATCTTTTTCTTGGTTGTGGAAACTGAGTGCAGAGTTGAGACAGGAGGCTGGGTTGCCTGGCTTTGAAGTGTGCGCCTAACAATTATGCTTAGGTCTTTGGATATTATTAGTGTGCTCATCTTCGCACTACTTAATATCACCATCTAGAAGTGATGCTAATGATACCTTAACTATATGCTGTTTCTCCACAGCATATAGTTTATTTAAACTATTACTTTGATAAAAAGCTGGTGGAAGATATTTGTATATTTTATTAACCTAAAAAAAGTAGGAGAGGGTACAGTAGGTCAGACATGTACCAGATAAAGATAGGGCCTCCTCTTTATATTTGCCCAATATTCTGGAAATTAACTTCAAGATAATAAACTTACATAATGACCTCGATTTGAATTGATGAAAATTCATTTAACTTTTTATTTATTCCCTGTTAGCCTAACCTTTCAATTCTTAAGTCCTGGAAGTCTTAAAAAAAAAAAAATCCTTTAATGTCCAGAGCCATACTGACACGAACCCATGCGTAATTGTCTTGTTATATCTTTTAAAGGAGAGATGATAGTAAAGTAATATGAAAATACAGATAAGAGAGCAATCTACTTACGTATGAGATATACAGAGACATCCACAGAGGATGAGTCAAGAGCAGTGGGTTGGGAGTTGAAAGATGTGCTGGGTGGAGAATTGAGTACTATTAAATGTAAATAGGTGTGTGGAGTAAATAGTGATCTGTGTTTGAAAAATGCTGAGAAATACATTGTGGCTGGAGCATACAGTATATGTGGACTGTGGGAATTAAACAGGAGATGAGGTTGAAGAGTTAGGCTAGGACCAAACTGTAAACCTGTTGGTGAATTTGGACTTGACCCTATAGGGAAAAGTGCTCATGGAAGTTCTTAAGCAGGGAAGTGATATGGTCACATTTGTTTTTAGGACCACAACCCAGGCAACAATGTGGAGAGTGATCTGAAGAAACTGATGATAAAGTTGTTTGGAGCTGTTGTATTTGACCAAGTGGCCACTGTGACATTGACCATAGAGAAGTGGGGCCAGGTCTCAGCTCTTTTTTTCTAAAATTTGAAGCTGTTTTGGCAATAAATTAATAATCAGAGCCAACCCTATGAGGTCCCAGAGTACTTGAGATAGGATTGATAGGAATTTAGGGGAGGCAAAATAGAGTAGAGGAAAGGGTAAGGATAGATATAGTTTTTGACAGGGATTATTTGAGGGATGATGGTAGTATTGTAAATGAAGATAGGAAAATGGGTTGGTTGAGGGCAAAGGGGTAGAGGAGGAGGGAGATAGAATATTTATGACTACCTTCTTGAATTTTCATTATATGTCAGGTAATGTTCTGAGTACTTTTCATACATTGTTATTTTTACTATATTCCTATGAGTCAGGTAGTAGTATCTTTATTTTACAGAAGGGGAAACAGAGGCTCAGAGAAGTTAATTGACATTTCTTTGATTCAGTATTAAGAAAAATGAGTAATGATACTTTTTATAAATTCTAGATATAAAAGTAGAGCCTCTAATGCATGTTTTTGCCCAATGCTCATGTATTTTTATTCAAACTTTATTTTTTTCAGCCAACGTAGAAGAGTACTAACAATGGCTGACAATAGTGTATTAACATCTACTACTGGGAGGACAAGCTTGGCAGACTCCTCTATTTTTGATTCTAAAGTTACTGAAATTTCTAAGGAAAATGTATTTATTCGATCTGCTTCATATGTTGAAGGTAAACCTGTTAATCAACTTTAAAACGCCAAATCATTATTTTAATCCTAAACTGACTAGGAATTTAGAATTTAACTGTAATACTGTTAAGCTAGAGTACGGTTATTCAGTAAATATTTGTTGACAGAATTGTGTATTCTTTGTAGTTTTTTTAAGTTTTTATTTCAATTCCAGTTAACATACAGTGTTATATTAGTTTCAGTTGTACAATATGGTAATTCAACACTTCTGTGTATCACCCTGTGCTCATCACCTATTTAACTCTCCCCCCACCCCCGCAGTAACCATCAGTTTGTTCTCTATTAAGAGTCTGTTTCTTGCTTTGTCTCTCTCTCTTATTTTTTTTGTTTTGCTTGTTTTGTTTCTTAAATTTCACATGAGTGAAATTATATGGTATTTGTCTTTCTCTGACCAACTTAGTTCTCTTAGTATTATACCCTCTAACACCATCCATGTTGTTGCAAATGGCAAGATTTCATTCTTTTCATGGCTCAGTAATATTTCATTATATATACACCACATCTTCTTTATCCATTCACCAATTGATGATAGATACTTGGCTTCCATAATTTGGCTATTATAGATAATGCTGCTATAAACATAGTGGTAGGTGTATCCCTTTGAATTAGTGTTCTTGTATTCTTTGGGTAAATACCAGTAGTGCAATTGCTGGATCATAAGGTAGCTCTATTTTTAACTTTTTGAAGAACCTCCATACTATTTTCCACAGTGGCTGTACCAGTTTGCATTCCCACCAGTAGTGCACGAGGGTTGCTTTTCTCCACATCCTCACCAACACCTGTTGTTTCTTGTGTTGTTGATTTTAGCCATTTATACTGTATAGATTTTTGATTATTGTTTGGATTAATGCTTCTCAGCTTGAAGGAGAAAGCATCTTATTGTTGAATATTGCTTTTTCTGTGTGTGAGGGCAATCTAGCTGCAACACTGTTAGAATTTACCCAGTTATGACTGGTTAGGTGAAAAGCCACTTATTCCCTTAGCAACTATATAAATGGGTCTGTCCCGAAGTTGCATGCACTGTTGAAGAGGATGGCTGTGCAAGATAGTGAATGCTTTTTTTGGTTAGGAGGAGTGCTAATGTTTGTATACTTTGTGGCAATTTGTTTTTTCTTTCTCTAAAGTGATAGATGGCCAAATTTTAAAAAATAAACTGAGAATTAAGTCATTTTAATTTTAGAGAAAGTTAGGAGTCTCCTCAAAGATGGAAAAACATGCCAGATATAGCGAAAAGAGGGATTAAGAACTGTTGATTTTGATATTAGTACCTGATAAACATATTTAAACATTTTTAATTTTAATAGAAGAAATGCCTCAAATTGAAACGAGACTGATACTGGTTCAGGAAGCTGGAAAACAAGAAGAACTTATAAAAGCTTTAAAGGTATGGAATTTTAGCTTTTTTTTTTTAAGAAAGGCTATCTTTCTTCCATCAGTGTTTAAGTAATTTTATAGTTTTCTTAATCTTATACTTAAGTCTCTTTTCCACAGACTATTAAAATAATGGAAGTCCCTGTTATAAAGATAAGAGAAAGTTGTCCTGGAAAGTCGGATGAAAAATTAATAAAAAGTGTTGTTAATATGGTAGGTCAAGCATTTCATTGCATGTGGCATGCTGCACTACTCTTGATTGTATTCTTAAATTCCACTTAATGGTGATTGGGCCTAAATTAGGCACAAGGTATATTTTGTGCACTCTGAAGCTAGATGAACAGAATCTTTTATATTTATTTTAAAAATTTGGGTGTTTCTGAAATCCCAAACTATGGTATATATTATAAGTAATGAACTTTTTACACTGTAATTTGGCATTGTTAAATTTAAAAGGCACACATATATTCACAAAGGTCTGATGTTTTTCTTTAAACTCTAGCTTCTTTTTTTCCCATTAATTTTATGTTTATTCCAAATTCTTGCTTTATTTCCAAAATTATAAATCACAGGGGCACCTGGGTGGCACAGTCGGTTAAGTGTCCAACTCTTGGTTTTGGCTCGGGTCATGTTCTCAGGGTGGTGGGATCAGCCCTGGGTTGGGCTCCACGA
This sequence comes from Phoca vitulina, assembly GCF_004348235.1. Taxonomy (NCBI): domain Eukaryota; kingdom Metazoa; phylum Chordata; class Mammalia; order Carnivora; family Phocidae; genus Phoca; species Phoca vitulina. The sequence goes on along the minus strand of NW_022589711.1, from coordinate 68,997,998 downwards.
TTGTTATGGAGTCTCCTTAAGACTCCCCGCCCCCCCTGCCTGCTTGCTTGCACACACTCTCTCTCTCTCTCTCAAATAAAATCTTAAAAAATATAAATCACAATAATTTGACAGTCATCAGGGAATTTGTCTCAGCATATGAAATATATCTAATTCTATATACCAGCTGTATTAGTTTGTGAGGGCTGCCATAACAAAATACCGAGACTGGGTGGCTTAAACAACAGAAATGTATTTTCTCTAGGTTCTGGAGACTAGAAGTCCCAAGATCGAGGTGTTGGCAGGTTTGGTTTCTCTTCAGGTCTCTCTCCTTGGCTTGCAGATGGCCAGCACTTTTTTGTTGTGTCTTCACATGGCCCTTCTGGGCATGCACATCCCTGATAACTCTGTGTCTAAATTTCCTCTTCCCGTAAGTACACGAATTAGATTGGATTAGGGTCTACCTACGTGACCTCATTTAACCTTAATGACCTCTTAAAAGGCCCTGTCTTCAAATGCAGTCTCATTTTGAGGTATGAGGGTTAGGGCTTCAATGTGAATTTCGAGGATACACAATTCAGCTCATCACATCAGCCTAGCAAATAAAGCCCAAACAATATTCTGACCTATTCAGGATTTTCTTTTAAATGGTTCTGTTCTTTTTGCATAGGAGTCATACAGGTACTTAAATATGTTCATTCTTTTTCATAGATGTACATTATAAATTGTTAAACAGGAAAGCCTTTTTATATTCTACGTTTGCCACATAACAGCTACCTACATGTTTCATATCTTTCTCTTATTTCCCTCATATATCCTGAAATGATTAAGTTAATCTATACCCTTTTTGTAGATACTAAGTGCCATAGTATTTTTTCTATTTCTATAAACATTCTGAAGATGATTTATGCAGGAAGAACTGTTAAGTGTGGCATCATTTTCTTGGTGAGAATAAAAAGTAATAGTGGATATCTTTGTAATGCATCTTACTATCAAAATGTGTGTTCTCAAAAAAATCATTTTAATTTTATATGTGTATTAGATGATTTATAATGACTAAGTCATGTCCAAAGTTATGCCTTTATAATATTAATATTCAAAATTTAATATCAGTATAGATGGAGAAATGTATATATAAAAAAACAAATAGTAAAGAAATAAGGCTGTTTACTATTAAGTAAAATGCTCATTGTGTGATTTAAAAGTTTACTACAAATATAAAAAAGTGTTGATAGTGAATTGATTTTTAGGTGATATTTAGAGTTACATAAATTAACTTTGTAATTTATAAATAATTTTTATTTCTAATAACCACCTGAAAAAAATCAAGGAAATTAAAGTGCCCTTTGTAAAGATGGAATCACCGGAAGAATTTGAAAGTTTGGATTCTCCAGAATTTGAAAATGTATTCATAGTCATGGACTTCCAGGATTCTGTTTTTAATGAGTTACACAAGACTGATTATAGAATTATTGGACCACCAGTTATCTTAAACTGTGCCCAAAAAGGAGAGGTAAGAAAATATACATTTATTATGACTTTCAAGGTTAAATTTTTATTAATGAATTTTGTGAAAATTCATAAGCAGAAACATCCTGTTAATTGTTGGGAGTATGTAAGATTTAGAATAGGGATAGTATTGGCTACTCTAATATAGTTTTTAAAATCTTTCTATTGTAACTTTTAAGAGTGAAAATCTAAGACTTTTGAAAGTTAAATAATGACAATTACATATTTGTGTGTATACATACACACATATATATCTTAATACCTGCAGTATCTTGGGAGAAATAATTTTTTAAACTTGGGTTCCAGAAATGTATATACATATATAAACTTATTTTCTTCCACTGAATAAGTACACATTTCCATTTTTATTTGTTACTGCATGGCTTAAAATTAAAGAAATTATTTTAGCTTTTTTTTTTATATTGGGTTGTAAATTTAAGTTTATTTGTTTATTTTAAGTAATCTCTACACCCGGTGTGGGGCTTGTACTCCCAACCCGTAGGTCAGGAGTTGCATGCTCTTCCAACTGAGCCATCCAGGAGCCCCTGCTTTTTGTTTTTAAATAACATTTCAGTGTTAGAGTTGTAGTAGAGTTAGTCTGTATTCTTTGGTTTTGTTGCTATGTTTTGCCATTCTTAAACTTGCCTTATTAACTTAAAATTGTATAGGTCAATTTTGTGCTTCTTTTGTTATAGATACTTAGTAAGGTGCATGATAATCTTTAATTCTCTGTTTTGATTCAGAAGTGTTGCTTTCAAAAAACCAAGTAAACCTTTTAAAGACCAAAATTGTTAAATAATCTTGCATAATGGTGGGAACTATATATCTATACTTACTTTTTTAACCATTCTTTTCCTATTATTTATATATATACATACATACATATATATATATACATACATACGTATATATATCTATTTCTGTTGGTTAAATTATTTACTATTTCCATTTTTTTTAGCTCAAAAATTGGAATCATATTTGGTTCAAGTATATGTGTAATTTACATAGTGTTCATTATAAAATATTTTGAACTGTTTTAAATTGGAATTTTAATTGGAAACATTTACAATAGTGTATGGAGTCTGAAATTTTTCCTAGCACATAAAACTTTGAGTCAAAGTATATTTTAGAACTGAAAGTTTGCATATAAATATGTTTAATTTGCCAGTAGTAAAGTGTGTTTAGATTGTGTGTGTCAAATATAAATTGGGAGTTATGGGGGATTTTTGTATTATAAAACTTGTAATCTTTTTTTGCTATTTTTTTGTTGCATATTGAAAAATGCAAGAAATCTTTGGATTGACAAAGTTGATTGGCAAGAGGGGGAAATATGTTTTAGCTTGAGAAAGATGTGTTCTGTTCTCTACTATAAAGAAAACTCACAGATTTAAAATTGTTGTGTCCTTTATTTAGCCTTTGCCTTTTTCATGTCGTCCACTCTATTGTACAAGCATGATGAATCTAGTACTATGCTTTACTGGATTTAGGAAAAAAGAAGAACTAGTAAGTATTTTAAAACATTCTATTCAAGGAATATTTTTTCCAGCCAAATAAATTTAAATTGACATTTTTTGGGGGGTTAATTATATCATGGTTTTATTTTAAACATATTGAAGGAGAATTTATGAATATACTATTTTAAATTTTATGAAGAAACATTATGAAGAGCCTTGTAAAGAAACATTTTGTTTAGGCTGGCAGGCATATGAATTAAGAGAAAGACTTCATTACTATCTGATCTGTTTAAATTGTCTTTTTGTTAAGTATCATCAGCCACGTTATTTCAAGTTTTTGTTAATACATTGCAATTTTTTGTTATACAAGTCCAGGCTTAAAGTATATTCATTGCCCTAGAGAATTCATAGAAACTCTTCTGATTCATAAAATTTTCTGTGTTGGAGCTAATAGGGTAATACTGTAACTTTGTGGGCAGAATCTTGGTGTGATATAACCTGGTGTTTAAAAGAAGTCTTCTGTTTAGGATGCATGAAAGCCAGTTGTTTAATTAAGTTTTGTGTAATTATCTTTACTAGCTTATCTCTATGTATAATTTTGCCTGTGCTTGTTAGGCAATGAATCTTTAATTTTTTTGACATAAAATTCATATCTTTATAAAAATTCTTATATGTACCTTATAAATAAAAATTAGTCAGTAGATTCTAAATGACTTCTAAACATAATTTAAAATTTTGTTCAAATTAATCATAAAGTTAATGTTCCCTAATTTTTCTTTTGAGGTCAGATTGGTGACATTGGTTCATCACATGGGTGGAGTTATTCGAAAAGACTTTAATTCAAAAGTTACACATTTGGTGGCAAATTGTACACAAGGAGAAAAATTCAGGGTATGTAAACTTGGGTGTATTTCAGTATAGCATTTTGTGGGGGTGGATTTAATAACAGTACTTTCATCCTATCTATTTCTCCCACAGTTTATTGAGGATCAGAAATTCCATTTTTGCTATATGTACATTTGTAAAATTTTAAATTATAGGAGTGTGGTCCTTTAGGTTTTAAGGAGACAATGGAACCTAAGTTAGGTCTTAAAATAAGTAGGATTTGTGAATGAGTAGGATTGTGGAGGTTGGTAGACGGGTGACATTTCAGGCAGATGATTAATATTAGCAAAGGTTACTATAAGTGTTGGTGAGTAAGGGGGTTAGGAAGTGTTGAGCAGATATTTCATTCTTGTCTAAATGGTATTAATAAGAACAAAGTTACGTTCTTATAAAATGGTTATAAGATTTAACTAGCAAAAACTATAAAAGAACAGGAGAAACTACTTTTACTAGAATTAAAATCTTAGTTTAAGACTGCACTTGAATATCTACAAAGAATTTATCACCTTGTTCCCACCCTCCATCAGGGTATTTATGTAACAAATGGTAATTTTGGGGTAATGTTGAATTCCTGGGAGGTATTCTTTCCAATTCATATCTTAGTTTTTCATGACTTAATCAGATATTTTCTTCTCTAGTCCTATCTTGGGAGTCAGTACTTCCAAGGAAGTAAAGATGGAGAAAGGAGAAATAGAAATATAGTAAAATAAAGATGAACTTAGCTTCAGAGTTATGTTTATTTAAAATAAGGAAATGAGGGGCGCCTGGGTGGCTCAGTCGTTAAGCTTCTGCCTTCGGCTCAGGTCATGATCCCAGAGTCCTGGGATCGAGCCCTGCATCGGGTTCCCTGCTCGGCGGGAAGCCTGCTTCTCCCTCTCCCACTCCCCCTGCTTGTGGTCCCTCTCTCGCTATGTCTCTGTCTGTCAAATAAATAAATAAAATCTTTAAAAAAAATAAATAAAATAAGGAAATGGTTTGGACATCATGGAACTTGTTCTAAATTATTTTAACCTAACTTGTATGATTGAAAGACAGTTTTTCTGTTAATTTTTCTTTATACTTTGTCAGAAAGCAGATGAATAATGATCTAAAACTGCAAAAAACAGTATGTATAAAATTGCTTAGAAATTCCATGAATGCAGTTATATGAGGTGAAAATTTATTGTAATTGATGTTTATATTTTTAGATTGCTGTGAGCCTGGGCACTCCAATTATGAAGTCAGAATGGATTTATAAAGCTTGGGAAAGGCGGAATGAACAGTAAGTGTTTAGAAATTCAGTAGTTCAAGGTGGCTCTGGTGTTATGGATAGCACATTGGACTTCTAGAAATTCAGTAGCTCATTATTTGAATTAAGTATGTTATGAATATAAACCCATGTGCCCAAAACCCTAAATTCATAGATAGTGTAGATAAAATGAATTTAGTCTTTGGATAGCCTAAGGAATAAAGTCTAGGAGGACCAAAGTTATAAAAAAAAAATTATAAAAAATTGAAAATTGAAAAGTATCTGTGATATCTTCAGACTTTACCTTATGAAATAATTTTGATTATTGTTAACATTCTAAAACTATTACGTAAAAACTTAATGCATCTGGATATTTAGCTTGTTACACTTTTTTCACTGTGTTTGTCTAGTTACATTCTAAGTGGTGATTGCAATTCATAACCTGTTAAACTTTCCAACCTCATAATTCCTTGCTATTCTACTTCATCATTATTTAACATTTCATGAAACTACAGAACCCCTGGAATACATAGAAAATTTCATGTCCAGAGCAAGGATTTGAATCTTGTAAAGACTACTTGTGATCAAATTTTGTTAGAAGTTATTTCCGGGATGACTGAGGACACACCAATTTTTTTTTTTTTTAACTGATGTTTTTGTGAACATTTCAGGACTACATGTAAAATATTTTCAATAAATGGATTATGCTGAAAACCTTGAGAATTATTATAGATTTATAAATTGATATACTTACTGAACTTTAGCTGGTTTTAGAAGAGTATATTTTGTTTTTAGGGATTTCTGTGCATCAGTTGATGACTTCAGAAATGAATTTAAAGTTCCTCCATTTCAAGATTGCATTTTAAGTTTCTTGGGATTTTCGGATGAAGAAAAAACCAATATGGAAGAAATGACTAAAATGCAAGGTAGAATTTACTATAATTTAAAAGTTATATTTTTTTCTCCCACTCTTGCTTTATCATCTCCTGGCGAATATGCCTCTTTAAAAATTCAGGTTTGGAGATAAATAGTTCGGCTTATTTATGCTTGCATGCATTTCTCTTTAGGAGGTAACTGTTTACCCATTGGAGATGAAAGATGCACTCACCTTGTAGTTGAAGAGAATGTAGTAAAAGAACTTCCATTTGAACCTTCGAAGAAACTTTATGTTGTCAAGCAGGAGGCAAGTAATTCTAGAATAAGATTGGCTTTTTTTTAGATAGAATTTTATTTTTATTTTATTTTTTTATTTTAAGTAGGCTCCACACCCAATGCAGGGCTTGAACTAATGACCCCAAAATTAAGGAGTTGCATGCTGTACCGACTGAGTCAGCTAGAAGCCCCAAGATTGGTTTTTTAAAAATATTACTAATCACTTCTCTGATAAGATAAATTCTTAATTAATTTTTTCTTTCCTTTTACCTAGTGGTTCTGGGGAAGCATTCAAATGGATGCCCGAGCTGGAGAAACTATGTATTTATATGAAAAGGTATGCTTTTTTGTCCATTAGTCATTTGTTCTGTGCATTTGATTGTATAAAGATAACACTTCTGTTCGAAAACAGCGTGGTATAATTGGCATACCAGTCATCTTTAAGTCATGTTTAAGAGTTTGAGAATAATTGAACAGTTAGTTATTAAGTAATAGTTTGTGTAGATTTAAGTAAAACTATTCAATGCAGAATTATTTTAATCTAATATATGTCATTCTGTGCCACTTCGTAGTGATACTATTATGAACAGTAACATTCCTATCTTCAGAAACTTAGAACCTTAAGGGAAAGCTAGATATACAAACAACTATAGTGCAGAATATGTGCTATAGTTGAGTAATTATTTTAACTAGCCTCATTCTGAGAGACTCAGGCAGGACTGAAAAGAGTAAATAAATGTTGAGCCAACTTACGAGGCTAACCTTGTAAGGACATTCAAGTTAGATAGCAGGTGAGAGATGGTGTGAAGCTTGAAAGTACATTGAAATAGCAAGTAGTTTAGTATGGCTTTAAAAAAGAGTGTGGGAAAGAAGGCCAACAAATAAAGCTTACAATTTAGGTAGAATCAAGTGGTTTTTAAAATGTTAAAGAATTTGGTAAGTATTGGGAGCCATTGAAGAATATTAAGCGGGGAGATGTCATTAGAAAAATGACTCTAGTAGTAGATTGTAGGCAAGGAAAACACAGCCTTCATGCTAGATTGGTGAAGAGTGGTATCATTCACCAAAACGTGGCATAAAGGTATAGAAGCAGGCTCTAAGGGAGGATTTTCTTTAGTTGGAGATTTAATTTGAATGGAATATTGAAGATGAGGTGCAGATTTATTGTATTAACTATAAAATCTAGATAGGTACTATATTGTCTTCTGACGCTTTTGTTCTTAGTATAAGGTTCTTAACCATAAAGTTTAAAAACTGCTTAAAATTTCAGGAGAGAGCTTTTAAAACCAAGTGTTATTTGGCAAGTATTGTAGAGCAATATGTCCGGGCACTGTGCTAAATGCTAAGGATACAGTGAACAAACTATGAATGGTCCCTGCCCTCCAGAGTTTATGGCCTAACAGGGGACTAGACAGTAAACAAGCTTACAAATGAATATGTAATGGTGATAGAGCTGTGAAGAAACAGAATGAGGTGCTTGGGGTTAGGCAAATACAGTGGTCCCTTTACTATTGTGTTTTATGAATCTTCTGAATTACCTGGCAGAGTGTGTAGTTGTAAAATTATTGTGCAAAATCCAGATTTTGTCAGACTTGTAAATATATTTTTCTTCTGTTCCTGTCTCAGTATAGAACCAAGGAAGTAAAATTGAGCTTTTGTGCTTTTGATTGCAGGCTAATACTCCTGAGCTCAAGAAATCAGTGTCACTGCTTTCTCTAAATACCCCAAACAGCAATCGCAAGAGACGTCGTTTAAAAGAGACACTTGCTCAGCTTTCAAGAGAGACAGACATGTCACCTTTTCCTCCCCGTAAGCGCCCATCAGCTGAACATTCCCTTTCTATAGGGTCACTCCTAGATATCTCCAACACACCAGAGTCTAGCATTAACTATGGAGGTAATTCACATTTTAAAAAATTGATCATTAAAAGTTAGTGGAATGGAATAATTATTAGAATTTAGATAAATCACTACCACAGCGAATATGAAAGGTTCTGACTTTTATCACCTTTGTTCTAGCTGAGGAGAAGAGGCACATAAAAATGCTTCCATTTAATGATTGCTTACTATATGCTAAGTGCTTTCTATATTTTATTTGTATATCACTCTAGAAAATGGAAGAGCTGTTCAAAGAGCAGATTCTTAACATTAGCAAAACAAGATCACAGAAGGTGTCACATGAATTATGGAGAAAATAGGTATGATGAAATCAGTGGAGGGTGAGCTCAGTTTGTTCTCCAATGATACAGGGAGGCTCTATAATTAACACTTCTCTCTTGATCATCAATTTTCCCCTCTATTTTTGTTTTCTAATCTGCACACAAATATGTTGTGTTTTTTAGAGTTAAGAAATAATCAAAACCTCTTGACCCCATGACACTCTACTTACTATTTCATTTCTCTCTTTCCTTTTACATGGGTACTCTTCAAAGAATTACCTTGATCTGTTGTGTCATTTCCTTGCTTTTCATTGTCTTCTCCAACCATTCCAACTGAACTTAAGCCCCTACTGCATGAAATTGCTCTTGCTGAGGAGACTGACAGTTTTGGGTTTTTTTTTTTTTTTTTTTTTTTAAAGATTTTATTTATTTATTTGAGAGAGAGAGGCGTGAGCACGAGCTGGGGGAGGGGGCAGAGGGACAAGCAGAATCCCCACTGAGCCTGGAACCTGATGTGGGACTCGATCCCAGGACCCTGAGATCATGACCTGAGCTGAAGTCAGACGTTTAACCGACTGAGCCACCCAGGTGTCCGGCGACTGACAGTTTTTATGCAGTCAGCAGCATCTAACACATGAGTAGCTCTTTCTTCCTGGAGATAGTTTTTTTCTCTTAGCTTTTGTACCTCATTTCTCATTCTCCTTTGCCTAACTTCTCCAGCTCTAACTGTCGAATATTATTCCTGAGTCATTTCTTCTCTACTGTATTCTCCCACAGTGGTCTCATTTAATTCCATGGCTTTAGAAACATTCATATGCTGTTAACTCCCCAGTGTGTCTTCTTCCCTGTCCAACTACATACTTAATACCTACTTGTCCATGTCTAATACATATCTTAAACCTAACATAATCAAATTAGAACTCTTGATTTTGATTCTCTCTACCACTCTCAACTCTACTCCTTTATCATCCTTTTCTATAAAATGGATCTCTCTTAGATGATTATGTTGGTCTCCTGAATGGTTTCTCTGTATTCATTTTTGCCTTTTTTGTTAAGTTTGTTTATTTATTTTTATTTATTTTTTTTAAGATTTTATTTATTTATTTGACAGAGAGATAGAGAGCACAACTGGCAGAGCGGCAGGCATAGTGAGAAGGAGAAGCAGGCTCCCTGCTGAGCAGGGAGCCTGATGCGGGGCCCGATCCCAGGACCCTGGGATCATGACCTGAGCTGAAGGCAGACACTTAACCTACTGAGCCACCCAGGCGTCCCAGTTTGTTTATTTATTTAAGAAATCTCTATACCCAATGTGGGGATTTAGCTCACAACCCTGAGATTAAGAGTCACATGCTCTTCCAACTGAGTCAGCCAGGTGCCCCCATTTTTGCCTTTCTATATGAGCACTTAGGTCTCTAAAATACATATAAATTAAATCATGCCAGTCCTGTGCTTGAAGTCATTCAGTGGGTTTGTATTACCATAGCTTTCAAGTTCCTATGTGATCCTTTCTCACCTACGTCCAACCTCATATGACGATATCATGCTCTCCTGTAATACTCTAAGCTTTAGTCACACTGTCTCTGTTATTCTTTGGATATTTCCACTACATTCATACCTCTGGAACTTTATACTTGACCTCTTTGCCTTAAAGAAATCTTACTGGGCTTTCTGCAAAGTTAAGTCCCTGTTCAGCACTTCTCACTAAACCATTACCTGGTTGTGTCTTCAGTAGTAATCATCATTGTTAGAAATTATATTTTTTTGTTTGTTTCACCAGAATGTAAGCTTTAAGAAAACAAGAACCTTATCTAATCCTTTGCTGTGTTCTCAATGCCTAGTACAGAGTAGGTACTTACTAAATATTCTTGTGTCAAATTATAGAAGGCCCAGAAAACTGAGGTGGAGTTGAGAAATGAGGGGAGCAAGAATATAAATACTATACAAATTCACATTTTAAGGGATAGTGAATAGGTCAGTTTGCTTATGAGAATGGAGGAGTAATAATTAAATTGGAAAGGTTAATTGGGGCCTAATATTAGGGGACTTTGAAATCAGACTGGTATGTCTGAACTGCATATTGTCATCAACAAGGAACTTTAGAAACTATTGAGCAGTAGAGTAATTGGTTGAGTAGGTAATTTGTAGTGGATTATTCTGAAGAATGATTAAAAGGAAGGCAGTTCAGAGATGGCCAGACCATGAAGTAATCTACAGTGGCTTGGGCCACAAGATGATAAAGCCCTGAACCAGGGTTGCTAATGGTTGGAAAGGAAAGTAGGAAGCACTGTGGAGATACTGATGGAATGGAGTGACAGGAAGGGAATAAGAGATGACAGCAGAGTATTAAAATAGAAGAAATGTTACCTTGGTGAAAATAGGAAGTCCATATTTTGGAGGAAGATAGTGTAGTTTTAGAGACTATTCAGGTTAAATTGAGGTACACATGCCCAGTGGGTATTTGGAAAAATTGAACTTGGTGCTTGGGTGGAAAGATTATGATTAGATCCATAGGTGTGAGAATTTATTGGTTCCATAAATGTGATGGACATACTGGGCATGAGATGGTAAGAGCTGATCATAAAGGACTGAAACTTGAATATGCAGTTTAGGGGATAGGAGAAGAAAATAGACATGACAACTATTCTATTAGGTACTCTATATAGAATCCGCAGTTTGTAGATCACTTTGTAAACACAATAATTAAATTGAGTCAATATATGTCAGATTTTTCCTCTTGACATATGTAATGGCAGAAGCTCTTGGGTCTGGAGAGTAGTCTGAAATAATGTACAAGTGGGAAAATCTTTGGTCTATTAGCTTTAGAAAGCATTCAAACTCCATTGTATACATCATTATTTTAATATTTAAAATTATCATTGAGTAAAATTGATATGCTGGGTCTATATATTGTTTTTTCATGTCATTGTATATTGTACATTTGTTTTCCTATTTAAAAACTTGCCATTAGGAGATTCTGTACATTATGTTAAAGTACTTTAACCATATCTGTAGTAAGAAAGTGTATCTTAAGCTTTTATGAAAGCTTATGATTTCATTTTTTTTGAAATACATATAAAGTATACTAATGTGTCCTCTCACTTTGTGTTGGACTGGATGTTTTATATTATGTTAAAAACTAACAGAATTTGCAGTTGATGTGTTTTGTTGAGGAAGACTTCCTCTATATATATGATAAGTTTTCTGTTACTATGTAATCATGACCTTTTTATCCTTAAACTTAAATATTTTTATATAGTTGTTTTTCATTTTATTATTTGAGCTTTTTATTTTGAAATAATTTCAGATTGCAAAAAGCTGCAAAAATAGTACAGAGATTCCAGTACTCTTCTCAGAATTCCCAAATGGAAATATTCTGCCATGTTTGCTTTAGCATTCATTCATTCTGTCTCTTTGTCTATAATATGCACACGTATTCTGCACCGTTGGAGACTAAGTTGCAGATAAGATGTGCCTTTTCTTCTAAATACTTAAATGTGTATTTCCCAAAATAGAGGGACATTTCTTATACCACTACAGTAGAGGTATTGTAATTAGGAAATTGACATTAATAGTATGACCGACTCTTAATTTTAATCAATTGTTCTGCTAATACCCTTTTTAGGAAAAGAAAAAAGTTTTTTTTTTTCCGGTCTAAGGTCCAATCCAGGATCATATGTTGTTATCTCTCTTTAGTGTCTTCTAATCTGGAATAGTTTCTCAACTTTGTTTTTAGTGACCTTGACATTTTTGAAGAGTACAGGCCAGTTATTTAGTATAATATCTGTCAGTTTGGAGCCATTAATACCTTTGACCATTATTTTTTTCTGGCCTTATCCTATGAGGAAATTTTACTTTAATGAAAATCTAAATGGGTATATTTCTCAGAGTGGATATCCTTCCCCTTTTTTTGTTGTTAAATCTGTACAATGTCTGGTTTTTCATTAAATCTTTCTTCCTTTTTACCTTTTAGAAACACCAAAGTCTTGTACTAAGTCTTCTAAAAATTCTACTCCAGTTCCTTCGAAGCAGTCAGCCAGGTGGCAAGTTGCAAAAGAACTTTATCAAACTGAAAGTAATTATGTAAATATATTGGCCACAATTATTCAGGTAAAAGTTTGTTGCAAAATGATCCCTGTTCCAGTGTTCCTAACTAAAAAATCTAAGAGATACTATTTCTTATAAGAAAATTATATAAGCATAGAATTTGAACATACATATTAAAAATGAAAATATATGACAAAAAACTGCTATTAGGGAAATGCCATACTGTAATAGTAGCTTTTATTCTTACAGAAATAGCACCTTCTTTATAGTGACTAAAAAAGAGAAGGATCCTTAGTAGACGATTTTAGAGGGGACCAAGTTTTATTTGATACGGAACTTTGCAGGTTCTCTGTCATGATACTGCATTTATATTTATATGTGGATATGGTAGGTAACTTTTTCTGAAAGTGTGCATTCTAGGAGTCATTGCTTTATTTAGTACTGTATATATGTGAAAAGCCATAGCAATGAAGCATAACAATATGGATGTAATTTTTTTGGTAATCCTGTCATGTGTCAAGTTTCTTAAAGTATGCAGTGGTTAGTCATAAATGTTAACTCATTGCTTATCATTAAAATGTACTGTGAAGTTATTGCTGAAGAAAAAGAATTCTAATTGATCCTTATAGGATGAGATTGAAGAAGATACTAAGAATAAACTGAAATTCGAAGTTCTGAAAGACAGTATTTAGGACACTATTTTGGCATCTGCAGAAAGATGGAATAGATTTGTTTTAGGTAATGAAGGAGATTGTCAGGAAAAAAAAGTTGATACCGTCAAGCTTGTCTTTGAATAGAAAAATAATAAGGAGTTTCTGATTGGGGTTAATTTTTAACTGACCTCTATTTGAATTCTTAATATAACTCATTAGTGTTCAATATAATAGCCTTTAGTTGCTTGTGCCATTGATAAAATGCATGGATAAGAAATGGAAAGACTTCTTTCCTGGTATTCATGGAGAGGTTATTCTTCACGGTTAATTTGTTTAGCAGTAGTCAAGGGTTTATGAGGCCCTCTGCTGTATTAAACTTTACTTGTTTTAACTCAGCTTTGCTCTTAAGGGAAATCATTCTAGATGAGTTTCTTGTTGAAGTTTTTATAGTCAGCCAAAATGTAGTCGAGTAGCAGAAAATTCCCTTGGCATATACTGTTCATGTACTTTGGTAGCATTTATTACCCAGAAATGTAAATCCTTTCAGGCCATGGAAAATGCACTGGAGTTTCAGAATTTTAATTTGCATATCAATTAATCTCACTAAAATGCCTTTAAAAAAAAGCCCTTAGAATTATTAGACTGTAGATAGTCTCATACCACTATGCTTACTATAAACTCACCTGAGATTTTATTTAAAAGATTGTGGTCTAAATTCATAATGATGTTCCCTTCAGCTTTATTTTAGGACTGATGTTTTCCTTTCCCTTTTTTTGAAATTGGATTTGGAAAAACTTAATTTAGCCCCCAAATTAAATGAATATCCAGAAGCTTCTTTATTTCATGTAATATGTGAGTGCCTGTTAATATAAATTATTGTGCCAAGTGTTAAAGAGGATTCCTGTTTTAGAGGAGCTTAGACTGGAAGAGGAGATAAAACATGCATACCTAATTATAATACCAAATGGAAGGTTATGAGCATCATGAGGGAGGTTTAGATAAGGTATTTGGAGATTTGTGAGGTGAGAGTTTTACTCTTCCAGCTTAGGGAAGGTGTTGGGCTGGAAGTTTCAATGAATTGAACATTGGAAAGAGTATCATAAAGAATATATAAATTGAAGTTAATTTTATTTATTTTTAAAGATTTATTTATATATTTTAGAAAGAGAGAGCATGCATGGTGTACGTGTAAGGGGAGGGGCAGAGGGAGAGGGAGAGAATCTCAATCAGACTCTGTGCTGATACGGCTCCATCCCACGACCCTGAGACCATGACGTGAGCTGAAACCAAGAGTTGGTGCTTAACCAGTTGAGCTACCCAGGCACCCCTGAAGTGAATTTTAAAGTATGAGTATGATTAGTACATGCAAAGAATATGGGTAGGAAGTGTATTTGAGATTGTGCAAACAGTATAGATAATTGAGGATGTATATCGTTCAAGGTATTATGACTAGTCTAGGGGCGTTAGAGTTTAGGGTGGTTAAGGGGACTTAGAGTAGGGGGTGGGGTTTGGATATAGGGAGATTTGAGGTAAGGCTGTCTATGCCAGACCAGAGAAGGCCTTTGTATAGTATGTTAGGTCATCTGTAATCTAGAGAAGAATTTTTGATGGGAAGGGGAAGATGATATCTGACTTGGATTTTAGAAAGATAACTTGGTTCACTTTGAAGGAAGTATTGGAGAAGGGAAATTGTGGAGGCGAGACCAATTTGAAGGTTATTTCAGCAGTCTTGGTTAGAGATTTTGAGGACCTGAACTTCTTAGGATAAAATCAGTGAAAATGAAAACAGGATAAATTTGAGAAATGTTGGAAAGGTAGAATCAGAAGTTTTTGGCTATCTAATTTTATATAGCCAAACACAGGAGAACTGCTTTTGGATAGTTTAACATGTCTTAAGACTATTGGGAGTTTTTAATGAACCTTGATGTATTTTGGTTGTCTGAATATGTTTGTCAAGGATTTTTAATTAAATGTTGACTAGATAAAGGAATGTTTATAAATGACTACAAATATCTTTGAAACCCCTATTTTGTTTTTTCCTCCCGAATCCTAATCCTTTCCCTTCCCTCAGAAGTTAATTATCATTTGGAATTTTGTGCCTATCATTACCCTTACAGTTTTATCATATATGTGTAGGTGCACAAACTATATAAATGTAACCATGTTTCTTTTCTTCTTTCTTACTTCGGTATTTTTAGTTGTTTTTAGCAGGTAGGGTTCATCATAATTGCAGAAATGGAAGGCCTGAAAAAATATATTTATAATATATATCTATATGTACATATAAATATTTTGGATAAATAAACTTACAGAATTGTAGTTCTTAAAAATAGTAGCAATTCATAATCTTCATGTAGTTCCTTACTATTTATAATGTATTTTCCTTTTATCTTTATCTTTTTTGTTTTTTGTTTTGTTTTGTTTTTTACTTCATCTCCTCCCCTTTGCGCTATTGGCATTCATTTTACTTCCACATATATTAAGACCCCAACAATACATTATTATTTTTAGTTTGAATAGTCAATTGGCTTTTTAAAGTTTTACTTTTTAAATTATCATACAGTGAAATTGACTTTCTTTATACAGTCCTATGAACTTTAACACATGCAAAAATTTGTATAGCCTCTGTTACAATCAGAATACAGATCATTTCCATACCCCAAAAAACTCCTGGTACTTCCTATTCCTTTATAAGTCACACCCTTTCCTCATTGCAACTCCTGGTAACCACTGATTTCTTCTTCATCACTATAATTTTGTCTTTTTTAAAAAAAATTTGTCTTTTTTGAGAATGTCCTATGAATGGGCTTATAGTTAATATAACCTGTTGGGGCTAGCATTTTTTAGCCTTTGAGGTTCTTCTAACTTGTTGTCTGTATGCATAGTTTGATCCTTTTTATTGCTGAATAGTATACCACTGTATGGATGTACCACAGTTTTATCTGATGATCCTTAAAGGACATCTGGGTTATTTCCAGTTTGGGCGATTATAAAAAGAGCTATTATCAACATTCGTGTACAGGTTTTATGTGAACATAAATTTTCATTTCTCTTGAGTAAACACCCAGAAGTGGAATTGTTTAATCATATGGTAAGTAATATTTAACTTTATAAGAAACTGTAAAACCCTTTTCCAGAGGGGTTATACAATTTTGCATTTCCACCAGCAATGTGTAAGAGTTCTGGTTGCTCACATCCCAACCAGTTTCGGTATTATCAGTACTTTTTATTTTAGCCGTACAGATAAGTATGTAATGGTATCTTATGGCCTTAATTTTCATTTCTGTAATGATAAATGATGTTGAACATCTATTCTTTTTTTGTTGAAATAACTGCTCAAGATTTTGCCCATTTTTAATTGACTTGTTTCCTTCCTGAGTTTTGAGAATTCTTTATATATTTTGAATACTAGTCCTTTGTCAGATATGTGATTTGCAAATATTTTTTTCCTAGTCTTTAGCATGTCTTTTTTTCTTAATTAACATATAATGTATTATTTGTTTCAGGGGTACAGGTCTGTGATTCATCAGTCTTACACAATTCACAGTGCTCACCATAGCACATACCCTCCCCAGTGTCCATTACCAGCCACCCCATCCCTCCCACCCCCTCCACTCCAGCAACCCTCAGTTTGTTCCTGAGATTAAGAGCCTCTTATGGTTTGTCTCCCTCTCTGGTTTCGTCTTGTTTCATTTTTCCCTCCCTTCCCCTATGATCCTGTCTTGTTTCTCAAATTCCTCGTATCAGTGAGATCATATGATACTTATCTTTCTCTGATTGACTTATTTCGCTTAGCATAATACCCTCTACTTCCATCCATGTCATTGCAAATGACAAGATTTCATTTTTTTGATGGCTACATAGTATTCCATTGTATATATATATACACCACATCTTCTTTATCCATTCATCTGTTGATGGACATCTAGGCTCTTTCCATAGTTTGGCTATTGTGGACATTTTTAGCATGTCTTTTTATTCTAGGTTGAAAACTTTTAAATTTTGATGAAGTCTATTATCAGTTTTTTTCTTTATAGTTCATGCTTTTGCTTTCATATTTAAAAGCTCTAACCTAAGCTTAAATTACAAGATTTTCTCTTATGTTTTCTTTTAAATGTTTCATGGTTTTAGGTTTTTTGCTTAGGTCTTTGATCCATTTTTAGTTTATTTTTTTGCCTAGGGCAAATGGTGTTTTAGTACCATTTGTTGAATGACTAGCCTTCCACCATTGGATCTGTCAAAAATTACTTGGTCATCTTTGTGTGTGTTGGTTTGTGGACGTTTTTCTATTCTATTAATCTTGTATGTTTTTCCATTCACCAATATCACAGTCATGAATACTGCAGCTTTATACTAAGGTGTTCTTTGCCTTTACATATAAATTTGTAGAATTAGGTTTTCTTTATCTACAAAAAGTCCTGGAATTTTGATTGACATTGGGTTAAATCCATAAATCAATTTGGGGAAGAATGGACATTTCTTACTGTGTTGAATCTTTTGATCCATGTCTTCATTTATTTAGG
Organism: Phoca vitulina; assembly: GCF_004348235.1. Classification (NCBI taxonomy): domain Eukaryota; kingdom Metazoa; phylum Chordata; class Mammalia; order Carnivora; family Phocidae; genus Phoca; species Phoca vitulina. The sequence continues at coordinate 68,980,413 of NW_022589711.1, read as the reverse complement.
TCTTTGACTTCTTTCATTAGCTTTCTATAATTTTCAGCATCATGTACATATTTTATTATATTTATACTAATTTTAATTTTTTATTGTAAGTGAACTGCTTTTTGAATTTTGGTTTCCATTTGTACATTATTGGTATATAGGAATGTGATTGTGTGTGTTGAGAGAGAGGGAGAGAGAACATGCACATCTCTATGCTGACCTGTGACCTTGCTAAACTCATTTATTCTAGGTTTTATTTTTTTAGATTGATACAAGCAGCAATATAGACATAAACATGTCTTCTAGTTTGAAATCCAGTCTCTTTCTATTAAACCAAGTTTCTACACTACTATGTCAAGACATTTAATACTTATCTTAAGTGTATGTCTGGAAATAACTGATTGCTTATTGTCTTCCTTAGTAACCTGAAGAGAAAGTAGAAATTACTCTTGTATTCTAACAATTTTAATGATTTGTAGAACTGTGTGATAAACTTTTATTAGATTCTAACAACATTTTATTATAAGAGTATGTATGCACACACAGATGTATAAATAAATAGGATAAAATAGAAAATGTTATAAGAAAAAAGGTCTCAAATTTAGGGAGAAGTATTTTTTTAATTACTTTTTTCCATCAACATCTCCTCTCTTTTTTTTTAAGATTTTATTTGCGAGAGAGAGAGCAAGAGAGCGTGCACGCACAAGTGGGGTGGGGGGTGGCGGGAGAGGAGAGGCAGAGGGAGAAGCAGACTCCCGGCTGAGCAGGGAGCCTGATAAGGGGCTTGATCCCAGGACTCTGGGATCATGACCTGAGCCGAAGGCAGACACTTAACTGACCGAGCTACCCAGGCACCCCTCAACATCTCCTCTCTTATCACTGTTGATATGTTCACTTTTTTTTCCTTTTCCCACAATCTATCTAAACTAGTCTTTTTTTTTTTTTTTTTTTAACCTTTTAGTTATTTCAAGTACCATTGGAAGAGGAAGGACAACGTGGTGGGCCTATCCTTGCACCAGAAGAGATTAAGACTATTTTTGGTAGTATCCCTGATATCTTTGATGTGCACACAAAGATAAAGGTAAATTTTATATGTTAGGTTGGTAGTAATTCTTTTTGGATTATGTTTATATAATGCTTTTTTCAGGTACTGTTGATTGGCTAAATGAGTTTTGTACCTAAAACTTATTCCCTTATTTATTCCTTTGAATCATTTATGTCCCTTTGCTACAGTGCCTTATTAATATTTGTTGTTTGCCTGTTTTTTATTTTATTTTTTTTTTATTAATCCTGAAAATAAGGAATTAAGCCTTCTCCTGTCTTTTCTATAGAGACATGTGGTTGCTAGTGCTAATTTTCTTATTTTCTTACTGTTCCTCTCAGGTTGTATGTTTTGTTTTGCTTTGGATTGTTTGAAAAACTGAAGCTGAAAGAGACTTAGAGACATTTTGTTCATTTCTCTATTTCTGGTCAGATAAATACAAAAACCATATAAGACAATGCTATCTTTTTAATGATTTTTCCTTTGATGAAGGGTTTGTGATTTACAGGTATTAGTCTCTCATAGTTAAGTGATTTTGGGGCAGGTTTACCTGAACTCTTAAAAGTTGTTAAGCTTTATTTCCTCTTATTTTTCCTATGAGATGCTTGAGTAAACTGATCAGTTTTCTCCTCAGAACATCTCGTATTAATGTTTAGTCCGTATTCCAATAAAAAGATCAATCTGAATTATAGAATGTTTTCAAACAAGTACATTAAGTTACTTTTGATTTTACTGCACATCATAAACAAAAATATAAACGATCTATAAGTTAATAAAAATGCAATTTACCAAACATATTTTGCACTTTATCAAAATCCACAATCATATTTCAGTTATTTCTAGATCTAAAGGGAACTCTGAAGGAATCTTTATTTTCTTAAAACGCTAACAAAGTTTCAGCCTAGTTTATCCTTGTTTCCAGTTAGGTTTCTGAATACTTGAAAAGTATTCTTGGTATATTTTTTCTTTCATAGGAAACACTGAGAGGCATAAAGGTAGAGTGGGAAGGCAAGTAGGTTTTCAGCTTGATGTTCTACCGCTAATTTGTGAATCAGTTTGAATATATGTCAGTCATTTAGCTGGTCTGGGTGTGCAAGTACTCTTCTAATATAAAATGTTATACTTGTTATGTGTACAGGATCATAATCTCAATTGAGAAAATCATGTTCTCTGATTCACTGGAGCTTTGGAAGTGATTGTCACTCTTTAGTTTTCTCATGTGTAACATAATTCTTTAAGCTTTTTCTAGAAAGTAGTATTAACAATATTTCTACTACTAGTTTTTTTAGCTGATTTCAGGTTTGTCACACATTTAAAAATTTCAGAGCATGTGGGGCTCCGGGGTGGCTCAGTCGGTGAAGCATCCGACTCAGTTTTGGCTCAGGTCATGATCTCGGGGTCATGAGATCGAGTCCCACATTAGGCTCCATGATCAGAGCAGAGTCTGCTTGAGATTCTCTGGCTCTCCCTCTGCTCCTCCCTTCCCCTCACTGCTTGCATAATCTCCCTCTCTCTCTAAAATAAATAAATAAAATCTTAAAAAAAAAAAAAGTTTTCAAAGCCTGTGTTCTTTTATCACGAAACCAATACATGTTGTCAAACATTTGTAAAATCAAGAGTAAAGAAGAATAGAAAATACCCATAATTTGGGACGCCTAGGTGGCTCAGTCAGTTAAGTGTCTGCCTTCGGCTCAGGTCATGATCCCAGGGTCCTGGGATTGAGTCCTGTATCGGGCTTCTTGCTCAGCGGGGAGCCTGCTTCTCCCTCTGCCTCTGCTGCTTCTCCTGCTTGTGCTCTCTCTGACAAATAAATAAATAAATAAATCTTAAAAAAAAAAAAAGAAAGAAAAGAAAATACCCATAATCTCATCACCCAAATTAAAAAAATTTTTGTATTTTCTTATTTTTTTATACATAGCAGTTTTTTGTTTTTTGGCTTTTTTAAGATTTTTTTTTTTTTTTAAAGATTTTATTCATTTGAGACACAGAGATAGCATGAGCAGGGGGAGAGGCAGAGGCAGAGGGAGAAGCAGGCTCCCCGCTTAGCCAGGAGCCAGATGTGGGGCTCGATCCCAGGACCCTGGGATCATGACCTGAGCCGAAGGCAGACGCTTAACCATCTGAGCCACCCAGGCGCCCCAAGATTTTATTTTTTAAGTAATCTGTACACCCAACGAGCTCGAGATCAAGAGTTGCACGCTCCATTGACTGAGCCAGCCAGGTGCCCCTCATTGTGGCCTTGATATACATTTCCTTAATGGTAAATGATGTTGAGCATCTTTTCACATGCTTATTAGTCATTTTTATATTTGGTAAAATGTGTGTTTAGTTCTGTCACTCACTTTTTGACTGGCTTGTTTGTCATCTTACTGAGTTGCAAGTATTCTCTATAAATGCTAGATACAAGTCCTTTGTTAGCTATGTGTTTTGTACGTATTTTCTCTCAGTCTATTGTTGGTTGTCTTTTCATTTTTTTAATGGTGTCTTTTGAAATACCGAAGTTTTTAATTTTGATGAAGTCCAGTTTATCCATTTTTTCTTTTATGTACTATGATTTTGCTTTCATATCTAAGAAATTTTGCCTAACTTAAGGTTTTAAAGATTATGTTTTCTTCTAAAAGTTGTATTGTTTTAGCTCTATAGTTAGGTCTGTAATCCATTTTGAATTAATTTTTGGGTAAAGTGAGGGTTCATCTTTTTGCATGTGGATATCCAATCTATTTTAAAAATTATATTAATACATTTAAAACAATAATAACTCATTATGTGGGTAGCATATAATCTTTATGGAGAATAACTAATTTCCAAAGCAGAAATAGTGAGAAGAGTGACACTGTTTTACATTTTTTCTGTCTGGTTTAAGAGAAGACTTTCTCATATCTGCTTCTGAATTCAGTCTGTTGCAGTATCTCACACATCATGTAGCCTGTGGGAAACTCTACTGTATGATTTGAGAGAGTTAGAGTGGAAAAATCAAATAGAGCTTTAGTATTGTAATGAAAATAGTTTTAATCTCATGAATCCCACTAAAAAGATGTCCTGGGGGGCCTGTCGCTGACACTTGGAGAACTTTTGGTTATAAGAGCTTATTGATTAATTTCTACTTTAAAGTCACTTTTAGGATTTCAATTAGGGAATGTATCATTTCTTGGCATCTCATTTTATCATCTGATTTGTGTTTTATTATCTTATAATGCTTTTACATGTCTTAATTTTTTATAAATATTTCATATTTTAGGATGATGATAGAAAAGTTTTATAGATCAGGAATATGCAAACTATAGTTGATGGACCAAATCCAGTCAGTTTTGGACTTTCATAGTTTTGCTTGTTTTGGTAAAGAAAGGTTTATTGAAACACAGCCACATTCAGTTGCTTATGAATTGTCTGGCTGCTTCCACAGTACAAGGACTTGTATTTGTACTTGTAACAGAAACCATATGGTCTGCAAGGTTTAAAATATTTACCGTCTGGCCCTTTAAGTAAAATTTGCTGACCTGTTAGAGATTACAGTTTCAAATAGCTGATGTTAAATAAGATGCTTTAGCAGCAAGATCGAAAGTAGTTTTCTGTAATTAATAATGACAATCAGCTTTATAGTTAATAGGAAAAGATGTTGAGCTGTCATATCAATTTGGAAAGTTAGGCTTAGTCTTACTGACTTGATACTCTTTATATTTTCTTAATTATTTTTCAAAGGATATTTTCCTTCTAGTCAAAAAGTTAATTCCTTGTTAAGGAGAAAGAATGTGTTATATTAATTGTTTTGCACATCAAATTAAGATACTTTGTAAGGTGCTTCTTTCAGATATTTCAAAAATATTGAAAGATGTTTAAGGGACTGTCAAGTTCAAGCTTATATGTTTCAATTTGTGCTCTTTTAGGATGATCTTGAAGACCTTATTGTTAATTGGGATGAGAGCAAAAGCATTGGTGACATCTTTCTTAAATATGTAAGTATTTTATTTCTTTTTTAAGATTTCAGGCTAAAGCATCATCTCATTAAGTACTTGCAGGGAATGACAGTTACTTGTTTAAATGTGAGAGCTTTCAAAACTTTGACATAGTTGTGTTTGTAAAATTATTGGAAGTGTTCTTCTGAAACATATTTGCTATATATAAGTTAACACTTTCTTGAAACCCCAAGGTCATTGTTAGGAGCACTAATTGTCATACTGTGCTGTAATCATTTTATATATATCAAGTTATTTGCCCGTCACAGATTGATTTTTTTTTTTTTTTAAGATTTTATTTATTTATTTGACAGAGAGATAGAGAGCACAAGTAGGCAGAGGGAGAGGGAGAAGCAGGCTCTCCACTGAGCAGGGAGCCAGACGCGGGGCTCGATCCCAGGACCCCAGGATCATGACCTGAGCTGAAGGCAGCCACTTAACCGACTGAGCCACTCAGGCACCCCCACAGATTGATTCTTTAAAAAAATTTTCTGTAATTGAGGTTTTTTTCTTTATAGTTGATACCATTTTTTTGCTGTCATTGTGTTTCCTCTGCATAAAAGCTTCTAATGAACTTTTTTTTTTTTTTTACTAGGGTAGGAACCACATAACTTAATTTTATCAAATAAAGTAAATTCATTTTGAAAGAGGTGCTGTGAATAGGGTTTATAAGTGTCTATCAGTCTCTTTGAATATAATTTATAGGTTTCAATTCCTTGAGTTCTGGCACATACACTTTTCTGAAACCTTCTAACTTCCATCCTTACCATGTAGTCTTACATGTTTTTTTTCTGGTTGGTTGAGAATTCCAAATATGCAGATTATTGTCACATATCTTTTTCTCTTCTTTTTTTTGGTCACATCTTTTTTTTTTTTTTTTTTAGTTTCAGAGGTAGAATTTAGTGATTTGTCAGTTGCGTACAACATCCAGTGCTCATTACTTCAAGTGTCCTTTTTTTTTTTTTTAATATTTATTTTTTTTTTTTTTAGAGAGAGAGAGAGAGAGCATGAGAGGGGGGAAGGGCAGAGGGAGAAGCAGACTCCCCGCCGAGCAGGGAGCCCGATGTGGGACTCGATCCTGGGACTCCAGGATCATGAGCTGAGCCGAAGGCAGTCGCTTAACCAACTGAGCCACCCAGGCGCCTTCAAGTGTCCTTCTTAATGCCCATTACCCAGTTACCCTATCCTCCCACGCCCTCCCCTCCAGCAACCCTCAGTTTGTTTCCTAGAGTTAAGAGTCTCTTATGGTTTGCCTCCCTCTCTGTTTTCATCTCATTTTATTTTTTCTTCCCTTCCCCTATGTTGATCTGTTTTGTTTCTTAAATTCCACGTGTGAGTGAAATCATTTGGTATCTTTCCCTGATTGACTCTTCCACTTAGCATAATACCATATTGTGGTTCCATCCATGTCGTTGCAAATGGCAAGATTTCATTCTTTTTGATAGCTGAGTAATATTTCATTGTATGTATGTGTGTGTACCACATCTTCTTTATACATTCATCCCTCAATGGACATCTGGGCTCTTTCCATATTTTGGCTATTGTGTCACATATCTTTTTGATACCTGTTAGTCTCCTCAGTTAGCCAAGACATTTTCCCTTTTTTTGTTGTTGCGTTTTTGGGTAATATAATTGATCTTTTAAATGGTGGTTTGGATTCGTCAATAAATAATAGCGTGTTCTTGGGTACTAATTACTATATTCTGAACTTACAGAAGTTTTTAAACTTTGTCATGTTTATGTCAATACAATAAGCATTAGTATACTTTCGATTCTGAGTCTTTGCTTTTCAAGTTTTAGGCTATATGTACCAGTTGATGCATTTTGGTTAGCAATTAACTCATTAATGAGAAATTCATAAAATTTCTATATTTAACTTGAGAAGAAACTTATTTTAAATTTCTCTTTTACATCCAGTATGTCGGATTTTGACTATTTATTATTTGGCTTTAAATTTCATTATCTAAGGGTAACATGTATAACAAATTAATGTGTTTTTTCTTCTTCTTCCTAGTCAAAAGATTTGGTAAAAACCTACCCTCCCTTTGTAAACTTCTTTGAAATGAGCAAGGAAACAATTATTAAATGTGAAAAACAGAAACCAAGATTTCATGCTTTTCTGAAGGTAACATGCGTTTCTTTCAAATAAAAAATCTGAGGATAATTTCTGAGGGAGTTCATTTAAATTATGCTTTTAGTAAAAATCTATCCATGTAAGAATACCTTAATGTTTAACCTGTTAACTTTAGCCAGACCTGAGAGTGGCAGTGATATTAGGCTTCAGAAGATTTAGATAGCAGAGGCCATGAGGGAGCTGAGTGAGTGAAAATGTTGTCTGTAGGTACTCATATTTTTTAAAGTTATACATGTTTTAGTTCTCAAACATTTGTCAGTGTGATTTGGTTTTGCCTTTAAGGAAATTTTTTTTTTCTTTACCAGTGCTTTATTTTGTTTACTCAATGGTATCAGCATACTTAATACCTCAAAAACTGTTTTTTCTTGTGAATGGTGTAGACTCAGGAGAAACTTAAGATGGAATTTATAGGAGTGTGCAGAGAAACTCACTTTGTGTTTAAGATGCTAATCCTTGAGTGGCCAGGAGGTCATTTCAGGTCCTGGAAGATTATTCAACCACAGTAATCTTCCAGAGAACAACTGCCACCCCATCTCTTCTATTAGTTCTTTTCAGGGCACTAGTGATAAGGTGTACTCTAATAAATGTAAGGCGTTTAATCTTTGCAGAAAACCTTTTTTATTGTTAAATTAATTCCTTTCAGATAAACCAAGCTAAACCAGAATGTGGACGGCAAAGCCTTGTTGAACTTCTCATTCGACCGGTACAGAGGTTACCCAGTGTTGCGTTACTTTTAAATGGTACTTGTCTGATCTGTTTTCAGACTACTTTGGATGTTTTTTTATGGAATTGTTTTGCTCTAAAAATTTTGAAATTCTTTTCATTTTCATAGTTTTCTTAGATTTCAGCATTAAAGTTTATGTCTTACATAGAAAATACCTTTATGGATAATCTTAAAATCACAGGTACTACAATAATTAAGTCTCCTAAAATGCTTTATTTGTTATCGTATCAATTACATTGACTGTTATTTTAGTTTTTGTTTCTCTACCAAAAGCCTTACATTTATTTCATGGTGTGTCATTAAGTCAAAATCAATTTATATCCATGTAAACAAAATTCACCCACAAAAATCACAAGATGAGAGATGATTCATGTCTCAAGTTAGTTAGTCCTTCTCTGAATCTTTATAAAATCTGTATACTTGGTCTAATGCTTACTTTCTTTCTTAGATTGTGCAGAACATTCTTGAAGCCTGAATCCATTTATTCTGGAGCTTAAAGAGAGTTAATTTTATTTTTTTACAGTTAATTTTTATGAATAAATTTTGCCTCTAGCAGAAGAAAAGCATATGTATATGCCTTTACATTTAGCTGACTGAAGTAGTGAATATTTTTAGAACAGGGTCAGTTTTTATATTTTTTAAAATTAAGTATGAAAACTAAATTACAGACAGGAATAAGTCTGTAATAAAGCATTTTGTTCCCCAAACCTTAAGCACATTATTATGGATAGCAGCAGATAAAGAGGCTAATTTTGTGACTGTTTAATCTATTTTTCTCTTTAAAATATTTTGGGTAATGTATGAGTTGTAGTAATTTAAAAAATTGATCATTTTTGTTGTTTTTAAGGTCATCTAATGTAGGTTAGAATAGCTAGTTTATAAGATGATTTCCCCCATCTTTAAAAGCTGTCCTGTTTTTTTTAGATTATAAGGAGACTGCATGAACAAAGTGTGATTTAACTTTATAAAGCTTTTTTTTGGATTATTTACTTCATTATTTTTTATTAAGTATATTTAGAAATCCATCAAATAGTTTCTAAGCCTTTCTCTTATGAGATCGGGTGGGCATGGTACTAGGGAACCATCAGATGGAACATGGCATAGGGAGCTTAACCTCTATAGGAGTCAAAGTGTCAGCGTGTCATGAACTTCTAAGTTAAACAAAACCTGCTTTCAAGGTTACCAAATGCTCTCTGTTATTGAGCCATGGGCCCCCACATGAAATACAACATATAATGACTTCTCAGCTAATTGAGGATTGTGTGTTTTCATTCAGCACTGTGGAGAGAGCCTGAGGAACCTAAGTGTCCCCAAGCTTTACTAAAAGGGAATTGAGATAGCAGTGTAAGAAAATCTGTACATATTCTGAGAATTTAGTCAATAAAAGTGTGGAAACCTTAACAAATGTGTAAGAAGAGAGCTCCTAAGAGAACATGGAAAAACTTTTTTTGAAGTAAAGCTTAGATAATATCTTTAAAAAATTAATCAGTCTATATCAAAATGGACAACATTTTATTTTATTTTTTTTAAAGATTTTATTTATTTATTTGAGAGAGAGAGAGAGAGAGCATGAGCAGGGGGAGAGGCAGAGGGAGAGGGATAAGCAGACAGGTCGCCGCTGAGCTCCCTGACGTGGGGTGCTATCCCAGGACCCTGAGATCATGACCAGAACCGAAGTCAGACACTTAACCAACTGAGCCACCCAGGTGCTCCAAGATGGACAGTATTTTGAAGTCAGATAAAAAAACTACTTTTTTTTTTTTTTACTACTGTTTTTCTAATCATGGGAAAAAACCATTTTATCATAACAGATCTTAAGAAGCATACAGCTGAAGAAAATCCTGACAAAAGCACTCTAGAAAAAGCTATTGGATCACTAAAGGAAGTAATGACGTAAGTGCATTATTTCAATTTCTTATTGTTTTCTAGATTAAAATTGAAGTGTAGAACAATTAGAATCATAAATGAAGAAAAAATATCAATAGCAAATTTTTATAAAGTGTTATCTAAATTATTTTTCTAATAATGTAGTTACACATTAAAATGAGAGAAGTATTGTAAGAATACATTGATTAATCAAAAACATTTATTTCTTAAGGTATTAAACTATTATGCATAGAAAGTAACATTGATTGAGAAATTTGGTGATGTTATAAATGTACTTCTGGACATGTTCTTCATATACCTCCAGGCATAGCATGTTCTTGTCTTCATTTAAACTCCTCAAATGTAACTCAGAAAGTTGACTGTGGTGAAATAAAAAGAAAAGATTTATAATACTTCTTTCACTTTTAGTTTTGACTTTTTGTTTCTTACCTTGAATTTAATGGAGTATAAATTGATAGGGTTGGTTGGAAATGTATTAAAGTATAAACTCTGTGGAATTGACTTGGGTGATTGATTGTTAAACTTAGGCTAATTACTGTAGGTCTAACTTGGAGATGTAGCTCTAATCAGAAATGATCTTTTTTTAATTTAAATTCAATTAATATATAGTGTATTAGTTTCAGAGGTAGAGTTCAGTGATTCATCAGTCTTATATAGTATAACACCCAGTGCTCATTACATCACATGCCCTCCTTAATGCCCAGTTACCCCCCACCTCCCTCCCCTCCAGCAACCCTTAGTTTGTTTCCTATGATTAAGAGTCTCTTATGGTTTGCCTCCCTCTCTATTTTCATCTCATTTTAGTTTTTCTCTCCCTTCCCTCCCCTGTGCTCTATTTTGTTTCTTAAATTCCACATATGAGTGAAATCATATGATAATTGTCTTTCTCTGATTGACTTATTTCACTTAGCATAATACCCTCTAATTCCATCCACGTCATTGCAAATGGCAAGATTTCATTTTTTTGATGGCTGAGTAATATTCCATTGTGTGTGTGTGTGTGTGTGTGTGTGTGTGTGTGTGTGTGTGTACCACATCTTTTTAGGGGTCATGAGTTCAAGCCCCACGTTGGGTATAGAGATTATTTAAAAATAAATAAGTAAATAAACTTAAATGATCTTTCTTTTATTTATTTATTTTTATTTTTTACATTTTAATTTTTTTTAAAAGATTTTATTTATTCATTTGAGATAGAGTGAGTGAGAGCACAAGCAGGGGGAACAACAAAGGGAGAGGAAGAAGCAGGCTCCCCACCGAGCAGGGAGCCGGATGTGGGGCTCCATCCCAGGATCATGACCTGAGCCAAAGGCAGATGCTTAACCGACTGAGCCACCCAGGCACCCCAGAAATGATCTTTCTTGATTATTATAATCAGAAATGAAAACTGTTGCTATTGTTTTGCCTCATGGAGGGTGAGGGCACTTTAACTCTTTGGACTTTATGTCATCAACATGTTTAATAGATCTAGTTAAATGATTTCTGAGATTTCCTGAGGTGCTTCTATATGAAACAGAGTTTCTTAAAATACTTAGCTCTAGAGAGAGGGTCCAGCAGTAGAATAATGTTCAAATTAGCGAATAACAGCTTCTGTTTTTGCTTATGTATATTTTATATGTCGATCAGCCAGGCTTCATGCTTTTGCTTTGTTATTTTAGGGCCAGGATAATAGTTTTTTTCAACACTTCATGGTTTAACATACTCTGCACATAATTTACCTTGATCCTTTCAGCAAACTATGAAGTAGACAGTCAGTGTTAACTTAATCTTCACAAAAGAGAAAGCTGAAAGGTTATTACTTGCCCAATTTACTTGTTTGGTGTGTAGAGTACTTTACCAGTATTATTTTGATGGTAGCCTATAGTGTTTGTTATTTATATATAATATGTTTTATAAACAAAGATTATAGAGTAACCTAAGTAGGGAATAGTCATTTGACCTGTTATCTCCTTTAGACTATATCAGTTGGCTGCTTTAGGGATAATGAGCCATACTGATAAGACAGATGATTAAAGATTTCTTTCTTTTTCAACATTATTTAAGCTTTCTGAGAATTTAAGAATCTTTCTAATATATCCTTATCCTAAATGATGTGCTCATAATAGGTTTTCAGTAAATGTTGAGTTATAGGAGCTGCTATTTTAATGTTGAATTGTGATGCTGATTTATAAACCTAATAGAGTTTGGCCACATCTGAGTTCTTGAGATTTTTGAATATTTAGCTTAGGTTTTAAATGCTTATTATGGTTGATTGAAACAACTATAATTTTTCAGGTAAAGGAAATAAAAGAGATAGTGCTTCAGGTAAAGGAAATAAAAGAGATAGTGCCAATTAACTAGTCCTTGCCATTTAAGCAAACGAAAACTCCCTAAAATTAGATTCTTACAACTTAGTTACACATGCTTAGATTACTTATTGTTTTTAATTTTTATTTATTTTTGAGAGCGAGCGAGAGAGAGAGCATGCACAAGTGGGGGGGAAGGGCAGAGGGAAAAGCAGACTCACTGCTAATCAGGGAGCCCGATGCAGACTCAATCCCAGGACCCTGGGATCATGACCTGAGCTGAAGGCAGACGCTTAACCGACTGAGCCACCCAGGCACCCACACATGCTTAGTTTATACAGATTAATTTGTTACAGATCTATGCTCTAGTAGCTTTAGTATGTATGTGTTTTTTATTTTTGTTTTTTAAACTATATTATGTTTCAAATGTAGTTTGATTAATTTTGGTATATATACACTCCCATGAAACCATCATTAACTACCATCAAGGTAAGGGACATTTCTGTCACCTCCAAAAGTTTACTCATGCCTTTTGGTAATCCCTTTTCCTGCCTCTCCCAAGTCCTGCTCATGCCAGGGTAACAACTGCTATTGTTTTTGTCAGTATAATTTGCATTTTCTAGGATTTTATCTAAATAGACAGTGACAGTATATTATTCTTTTGTCAGTCTTCTTTCACTCAGCATGATTATTTTGAGATTAGTCCTCACTGTTGCTCTTATCAGTAGTGCATTGCTTATTATTGTTTTCCATTGTATGGATGTACCACAACTGATGTATCCATTCATGTGTTGGTGAACATTTTGATTGTTTCCCTGTCTCTGACTCTTACAAATAAAGCTGGTCTGAACATTTGTGAACAAGTCTTTGTATGAATATATGCTCTCCATTCTCTTGGATAAATACTTAGTGGTAGGAATGGCTAGGTCATGTAATAGGTGTAAGTATAATTTTTTAAAAATTGCCAAACTGTTTCCAAAATAGTTGTACTATTTCACATTCCTACCAACAGTATATGGTGAATTTCAGTGGTTCTCTGTTCTTACTAACTCTCAGATGGTTATTTTAATTTGTGAAATTTTAATAGATGTGTATATCTATTGATATCTCATTATAGTTTTGACTTGTTTCCTTTAATGACAAATGATGTTGAGCATTTTTTCATGTGCTAATTGCTGGGGCCAGAAGCTCCACCACAATGTTAAACAGAAGTGGTAAGAGTGAACATCCTTGTCCTGTTACTGATTTTAGGGGGAAAGCATTCAGTTTTTCACTATTGAGTATGATGGTAGCTTTGGGACTTTTATAGATTCCCTTTATTAGATTGAGGAAGTCCTTATTTATTTCTAGTTTGTTGAGTGTTTTTATCATGAAAGGGCATTGGATTTTTTTTTAAGATTTTTTATTTATCTATCTGAGAGAGAGAATGGGAGACAGAGAGCATGAGAGGGGGAGGATCAGAGGGAGAAGCAGACTCCCCACTGAGCAGGGAGCCCGATGCGGGACTCGATCCCGGGACTCCAGGATCATGACCTGAGCCGAAGGCAGTTGCTTAACCAACTGAGCCACCCAGGCGCCCCAGGGCATTGGATTTTGTCAAATGCTTTTTCTCTATTTAAGTGATCATGTAGTATTTGTCCCTTATTCTATTGGTGTGGTGTATTACATTTATTGATTTTTGCTTGTTTACTCAAGCTTGTATTTCCTGGGATAAGATCTTACTTGGTTATGGTGCATAATCTTTCTTATGTGTTGCTGGATTTGGTTTGCTAGTATTTTGTTGAGGGTTTTGGTGTCTATATTCATAAGGGATATTGGTCTACAATTTTCTAGTGATGTCTTCTGGCTTTGGTATCAGGCTAATATTGGTTTTATAGACTACTTTGGAAAGTGTTTCCTTCTCCTATTTTTTGGAAGAACTTGGGAAGAATTGGTACTAATTCTTTAGGTGTTTGGTAGAATTCATCAGTGAACTCATTTGGGTTTTAAAAATTACTAATTGAATTTATTGTTAGGGATCTATTAAGACTTTTTATTTCTTCTTGAGCCAGTTTCTATAGTTTGTGTCTTTGTAGGAATTTGTCCATTACATCTAAGCTATCTAATTTGTTGGCATGTAGTTGTCCATAGTGTTCTCATAATCCCTTGTATTTCTGTAAGGTTGGTAGTGATGTCCCATCTTTTATTCCTGATTTTAGTAATTTGTGTCTTCTTTTTTTTTCTTGGCCAGCCTAGCTAAAGGATTGTCAATATTGTCAATCTTTCCAAAGAGCCAAATAATTTTGTTGAATTTTCTGTTATTTTTTGTATTCTCTCTTTCAGTAATTTCTATTCTATGATTTCTTTCTTTCTGCTTGCTTTAGATTTACTTTTTCTTCCCCTGGTGTCTTAAATCAATAATCTTAAATCAGTAACTCACATGTTTAGGTTATTGATTTGAAATTGTTTTTTTTTTTTCTTTTTTTTTTTCAATTTTTTTTTTATTGTTATATTAATCCCCATACATTACATCATTAGTTTTAGATATAGTGTTCCATGATTCATTGTTTGTGCATAACACCCAGTGCTCCATGCAGAACGTGCCCTCCCCAATACCCATCACCAGGCCAACCCATCCTCCCACCCCCCTCCCCTCTAGAACCCTCAGTTTGTTTTTCAGAGTCCATCGTCTCTCATGGTTCTTCTCCCCCTCCGATTTCCTCCCCTTCATTCTTCCCCTCCTGCTACATTCTTCTTCTTCTTTTTTTCTTTCTTAACATATATTGCATTATTTGTTTCAGAGGTACAGATCTGAGATTCAACAGTCTTGCACAATTCACAGCGCTTACCAGAGCACATACCCTCCCCAGTGTCCATCACCCAGTCACCCCATCCCTCCCACCCCACCCCCCACTCCAGCAACCCTCAGTTTGTTTCCTGAGATTAAGAATTCCTCATATCAGTGAGGTCATATGATACATGTCTTTCTCTGTTTGACTTATTTCGCTCAGCATAATACCCTCCAGTTCCATCCACATCGTTGCAAATGGCAAGATCTCATTCCTTTTGATGGCTGCATAATATTCCATTGTATATATATACCACATCTTCTTTATCCATTCATCTGTCGATGGACATCTTGGCTCTTTCCACAGTTTGGCTATTGTGGACATTGCTGCTATAAACATCGGGATGCACGTACCCTTTCGGATCCCTACTTTTGTATCTTTGGGGTAAATACCCAGTAGTGCAATTGCTGGATCATATGGTAGCTCTATTTTCAACTTTTTGAGGAACCTCCATACTGTTTTCCAGAGTGGCTGCACCAGTTTGCATTCCCACCAACAGTGTAGGAGGGTTCCCCTTTCTCCGCATCCCCGCCAACATCTGTCGTTTCCTGACTTGTTAATTTTAGCCATTCTGACTGGTGTGAGGTGGTATCTCATTGAGGTTTTGATTTGGATTTCCCTGATGCCGAGCGATATTGAACACTTTTTCATGTGTCTGTTGGCCATTTGGATGTCTTCTTTGGAAAAATGTCTGTTCATGTCTTCTGCCCATTTCTTGATTGGATTCTTTGTTCTTTTGGTGTTGAGTTTGATGAGTTTTTTATAGATTTTGGATACTAGCCCTTTATCTGATATGTCATTTGCAAATATCTTCTCCCATTCTGTCAGTTGTCTTTTGGTTTTGTTGACTGTTTCCTTTGCTTTGCAAAAGCTTTTTATCTTAATGAAGTCCCAAGAGTTCATTTTTGCCCTTGCTTCCCTTGCCTTTGGCGATGTTTCTAGGAAGAAGTTGCTGCGGCTGAGGTCGAAGAGGTTGCTGCCTGTGTTCTCCTTTAGGATTTTGATGGACTCCTGTCTCACATTGAGGTCTTTCAACCATTTGGAGTCTATTTTTGTGTGTGGTGTAAGGAAATGGTCCAGTTTCATTCTTCTGCATGTGGCTGTCCAATTTTCCCAACACCATTTGTTGAAGAGACTGTCTTTTTTCCATTGGACATTCTTTCCTGCTTTGTCAAAGATTAGTTGACCATAGAGTTGAGGGTCCATTTCTGGGCTCTCTATTCTGTTCCATTGATCTATGTGCCTGTTTTTGTGCCAGTACCATACTGTCTTGATGATGACAGCTTTGTAGTAGAGCTGGAAGTCCGGAATTGTGATGCCGCCAGCTTTGCTTTTCTTTTTCAACATTCCTCTGGCTATGCGGGGTCTTTTCTGGTTCCATACAAATTTTAGGATTATTTGTTCCATTTCTTTGAAAAAAGTGGATGGTGTTTTGATAGGATTGCATTTAATGTGTAGATTGCTCTAGGTAGCATTGACATCTTCACAATATTTGTTCTTCCAATCCATGAGCATGGAACGTTTTTCCATTTCTTTGTGTCTTCCTCAATTTCTTTCATGAGTATTTTATAGTTTTCTGAGTACAGATCCTTTGCCTCTTTGGTTAGATTTATTCCTAGGTATCTTATGGTTTTGGGTGCAATTGTAAATGGGATCGACTCCTTAATTTCTCTTTCTTCTGACTTGTTGTTGGTGTATAGGAATGCCACTGACTTCTGTGCATTGATTTTATATCCTGCCACTTGACTGAATTCCTGTATGAGTTCTAGCAGTTTTGGGGTGGAGTCTTTGGGATTTTCCACATAAAGTATCATATCATCTGCAAAGAGTGAGAGTTTGACTTCTTCTTTGCCGATTTGGATGCCTTTTATTTCTTTTTGTTGTCTGATTGCTGTGGCTAGGACTTCCAATACTATGTTGAATAGCAGTGGTGATAGTGGACATCCCTGCCGCGTTCCTGACCTTAGGGGGAAAGCTCTCAGTTTTTCCCCATTGATGAAATTGTTTTTTATTATATGTGCATTTAGAGCTAAAAATTTATAGGTACTGCTTTAGTTGTATACTATAAATTTTGTATGTTGTGTTTTTTTTTTTCCCTAAGTATTTTCTAATTTCCTTATGATTTCTTCTTGACCCATTGGTAATTTAGGAGTGTGTTGTTTAATTCCCACATACTTGTGAATTTCCAAAGTTTCCTTTTGTTATTTCTAATTTTACCCCATTGTTGTGGGAGGAGATACTTCGTATTATTTCAATCCTTTCAGAATTTTTGAGGCTTATTTTATGGCCTAACCTGGAAAATGGTCCATATACACTTGAGAAGAATGTGTATTTTATTGTTGTTGGGTAGAGTATTTCTTTCATTTAACTTTCAGCCTATTTATGTCTTTGAATCTAAAATGTGTCTTTATAGACAGCATTAAGTTGGGCTTGCCTTATTTGTCTCCTGTCTCATAGGAATTGACTTCCCAGTGTCTTGACAACCCTTCTTTCTTTTCTTTTCTTTTTTCTTTTCTTTTCTTTTCTTTCTGAGAGAGAGCACCCTGTTCTTGGGGGTGGGTGGGGGGGTAAGGTTGTGGCTGGGGCACAAGGGGAGAGAGAGAATCCCAAACAGACTCCACACCCAGCACAGAGTGGAGCCAGGCTTGATCTCATGACCCTGAGATCATGACCTAAGGCACAATCAAGAGTTGGACGCTTAACTAACTGAGCCACCCAGGCGCCCCAACCCTGTTTTTTTTCTTTTTCTTTCTTTTTTGAAGATTTTATTTATTTATTTGACAGAGAGAGACACAATGAGAGAGGGAACACAAGCAGAGGGAGTGGGAGAGGGAGAAGCAGGCTTCCCGCTGAGCAGGGAGCCCGATGCAGGGCTCGATCCCAGGACCCTGGGATCATGACCTGAGCCGAAGGCAGACACTTAACGACTGAGCCACCCAGGCGCCCCCCAACCCTGTTTCTTTATATCTTGACAGTTTTTTAGTTGTTTCAGGAAGAAGGTGTATCCTTTCCTTCTTCATCTTGTATGGAAGCAGTAGTCTTCATTTTTGTTTCAATAAAATGATTAGCATATGACTTGGGAATGACCTACATAAAACCTTAAATGAACTTACATTTAGAACTGTTAACCTGAAGTTTGTATAGGTTTACTGTATTTTAGGAAGTATATAGTGAGTATAGTAAAAAAATAATACAGAAAGAAGATAGTAAAACAATTTTCTGAAGGATTCTATGGAATTTTTTTTAATATAATAGGCTACTTTTAGGAAGTATTTTAACTGATTCAGTTGTCAAAATTAAGATAGACTCACATGGAAGATCTTTTTTTGTGACACGAGATATCTTTGTATGCAGTTTTCATATTTTATTGTTTTAAAAGTTGAAGTTTTAAAACTAAACTTATTAATTTTTCAGCCATATTAATGAAGATAAGAGAAAAACGGAAGCCCAAAAGCAAATTTTTGATGTTGTTTATGAAGTAGATGGATGCCCAGTAAGTATTCATTTTTGATGATTGTCAATTTATTTTCTTTCTTATTATTTAGATTGTATACTTTTAATATAAACAGAATCTTGGCAGCATCTTCTTTTTCTTTCTTTCTTTTCTTTCTTTTTTTTTAAAGATTTATTTATTCTGGAGGGTGGGGAGGGGCAGAGGGAGAGGGAGAGAAAGAATCTCAGACAGACTCCCCACTGAGCACAGAGCCCAACATAGGGCTCGATCCCTGATATAATGACCTGAGCCAAAATCAAGAGCCAGATGCTTAAACAATTGAGCCACCCAGGCACCCCGGCACCATTTTTTTTTAAATGATAACTTTAAAAAGATTACTACCAAGTGATCTCATTTACTAATATTTTCAATCTATACAGGCTAATCTTTTGTCTTCTCACCGAAGCTTAGTCCAACGAGTTGAAACAGTTTCTCTAGGTGAACACCCCTGTGACAGAGGAGAGCAAGTAACTCTCTTTCTCTTCAATGACTGCCTGGAGGTAAATTTGTACTTAATGTATATAATAACACTGCTGATTTGTGTGACTTGCCTGAATATTTAAAGCCAAGCTTTGACTGAAGTATAATATACAAGTTAAAGTAAACTTAATCACTTTTGAGACCACTTGTTGGTTTAATATTAATAGAATGCTTTTAAGAGAAGACTTAATACTAAGAAGTATGATAAATTGTCATGACTTAAAATCCAAGTCAAAATGAAAATTTAGTTTATTTTCATGCTAATAAATGCTTAGGTCAAGAATTTTAGGAACTTCCTGTTTCTATGTATGTTTGTTCAAGATCCACAAAATAATCTGAGATTTAAGTAGATTTTTCAAGCAAAGAGGGAGCCAGTATTTTGTTGAAGAGTAGGATAACTTGATTATTTACTACTATGAATTATGATCCCCTGATTTTTGCCTAAAACAGCAGGTTTTAGGGTGAGTGAGTGGTTAGTATATCATATGGGGTACGATTATAATTTAAAATTCTCATCTACTAAATCATTTCCCCCATACTCTGTGGGCAAACTGAATCATCTTTGTGTGCTTTTCCAACTCTTAATAGTGTATTTTTAAACAACTAAACAGTCTAAGGGGAGATATAAAGATGTGTATTTTCCTTTATCTCAGAAAAAAAAAAAACCTGTGTATTTTGATAAAACAAATATTAGTCAGAAGACTCTTGACATTTCTGTTATTAGGTAACTTGCTTTTGCTTTCATTGAAGTGATTTGATGGGTTTCCTTTTGCTTTAAAGTCTGTACCTCTTTTATCCTTTTCTACTTCTCTTGAAGTGCTGCCCTCTTATATATATTATTATTTAAAGTATGAAATACAAGGGAATTTTAGAGAACCAACCATGTGCAGTTACAGGTGTAATAAAATCTCACCAAAACTTGATTTGTGTTAAATGCAGAGTTTTGTTGTAGTGAGGTTAATAAAAAATGGTCTTTTTATTGGTCAGTAATGTCACAAAAGACAGTGAAAATACTACACTAATTGAAGGTACCCTGAACTGAAAAAGTCATAAAAAATCATGAGGCAGATAATTTTGAACTACTTGTCACCCCCATAAGGAGAATTTCAGCCTGCGTTGCTTTGGAGAACAGGGGCTAGGTGAAGTCAATTTCCAGTGGGGTTTTACTGTACATAGTTGCTCAGTACTTCTATTTATTTGCTTCTCTTAAAAGCCTTTTTTAGGTTTTTCCTCTTGAAGTGCCCAGGTCAACTGACTCCATTGTCTGTACCTCTTTGCTAGTCTATTCTGGATTTTATCCTCATAATCCTGAGAGAGTTGTGGCTTACTTTAAATTTTTGATCATACATCTTCAAATTCCATGAAGTTTTCTATAACTGCCTCATTGACTTACCTGCCTCTTTAATTCCTGTCATTGGTTATTTCCTGTAGCTTCTGAGTCCCATTATGTGATACTCCGATTCCGCATTTCTTTTACTTTCTTAAATCCACTGACTTTTTGTTCTAGTTTATCTTAGCTCCCTATCTTAGAATCATATTAACTGAAACTGATCTATCGCCAACGTTCAATTTGGACTTCAAGATTTATAATCCTAAACTTTTATTCTTTAGCTTGTTAAAAAAAAAAAATCCTTAGCAAATTTGGAGTGAAGAATATGGTAAAAGTTAGAAACATTTAAAGTGGATAAAATCTATATTGACTTCTCTTAAATTTGACAGTTGATGTTTTACTGAAGCTAAACTAATTGAGGATTTACAGACATATATTCCTTTTTATATTTTATCTGTGTTTTGAGTTTTTACCTTGATGTGCTAGCATTTGTGTCATCAGTATTGGTACTTGTTATTGTTTTTCCTTTTTAAAAATGAACTTTAAAATTATTTGCTTAGCCAAATTGATTTAAAAGTATATTCATATTTATAGTGGAAATTATTTAAAGAAAGTCTTTATTGCTTATTTTAACTATATTAATGTAAATTAACTTAATATTTGATTTGTAACATAGATCTGTATCATATTTCTGCTTCAGTGTGAATGTGATATTGACTGCCTTTTGATCTTTTCTGATTAGCCAACACAGGGTAGTGCATTTTTAGCCATACTGTGTCATTCGTCATGATGACCAATCTCAATTCATTAAGTAACTTATCCTAAGTCATTTTGTGTTAATGTCTTTCAGTTGATGATTATGACCTCAAAAAAGACATTCTTTTAAAAAGGCAAAATAGTACACTAGGCTTCCATGGAAATGAAAATAATAAATTTAAAAACCTTATAAAATTCACAGAATTATAGTACATTATGAATCATAAGGTCCTTTCTGATTTTGCTCCTGTCTTCTCCAGAGTTACTTTACCTATCTTTTCCTCTTACAGGAGTTCGGGGTTTAAGTAAAGTTACATCTTAACACTGTAGCTTGAGTTTATAATTTGTATCATTTGCATAATGTATTGTTTAGTTAGTTCTTTACCCTGCCTCTTTCTGAATGGCATGTAAATATCACGAGAGCCAGAATCATTTCTGTGTTACTTACTTTTTTGTCCTCAATGCCTTGTACAGGATCTGAGATCATTGTGAATTCTGCTCTTAAATCAATTATCTTTTGAACCCAAGACTGAGATCTCAGAGCAACTATTCCCCTTCCTAAGATCAAGGTTTTTTGTTGAAGATTCCTCTGTCCTTCAATGTTATTCCTTCTCAAAGTGCTTCTGAGTTCTTTCACACCTTTGGGACCTTTTCAATAGATCTTGTCCCTTTGTCTGCTTTCCTGACTTTAGGCTCTTTTCATATATACATCAGCATTTCTGCTACACAATTACATGCATGTATGAATTTGTCACATGGTAACTCTGCTTCTTATCATATAGTAATTCTGAAATGACTAATAGTCAAATGAATCACATGTAGATTTATGTGATTAATATCATTTTTAAGCATTTGGTCTTTAATTGTTTTCATTCATATTTTTTTCTGTAATCAGATAGCAAGAAAACGACACAAGGTTATTGGCACTTTTAGGAGTCCTCCTGGCCATACCCGACCCCCAGCTTCTCTTAAGCATATTCATCTAATGCCTCTTTCTCAGATAAAGAAGGTACTGGACATAAGAGAAACAGAAGGTATGCTCACTGGATAAACTTGGCTAAATGAAAATAGTTTACATTCATTGTTAGTTTGATTCACTCCCTTTTGTTTTTTTTTTAAACTGGTAAATTATCTTTTTATTTTTATTTATTTTTAAAGATTTATTTGAGAGAGAGCACATGCACACACGTGAGCAGGGGGAGGGGCAGAGGGAGAGGGAGAGAGACAATCTCAAGCAGACTCCCCACTGAGCATGGAGCCTGACACGGGGCTTGATCTCACAACTCTGAGATCATGACCTTAGCTGAAATCAAGAGTTGGACGCTTAACCAACTGAGCCACTCAGGTACCCCTAAACTGGTAAATTATCTTTAAATACAGTTGGTTAGTTTGGTAAAGTAATTTTTCTTATATTTCTATCCCAACTCTTCTCTAGGAACCTACTTGATATCTTATTTTTCTCAATGAAAATACTATCTCAACTTGTGGGGTATCTTCATCCCTTAAAGGACAAAGAGCTTTTAAATGGTTATATGTCAAGATAGTGCAGTAACCTAGCCTCTTACCCTTACAAAACTTACTTTTATTCCTTCAGAATCCAGAAGAAATCAATCTGTTACCTGTGCTCTGCATCTTATTCCTTCCCTGTTGGCAATGGCTGGATTGCTAGGAATATGTTTAGGATATGACCAGGAAAGAAGTACATGAATAAATGTACCTAAAGTAACTATGGTAGAATTAACATGGGACAAATGTTTATTAAGGAGAGTTTACTCAACCTTGATAGTGTTACGGAGGGTTCTCTGAAGGCCTACAATTACCAAAAGTTTATACCTACCAAAACCAGTATCATCTGTTAATTGGCATGTGTGTGCATGGCCATATTTTAGATGTTAGACATCATGTTTTTACGGTGTAAGCTGGTTCCATTACTGATCCCACCGTCTAATGATGGAAGACTTTGAGTTTATGAGAAACAAAGAAAACTTGAACAGCAGCTTTTATTGCTGTCTTTATTTGGTTGTCAGATTCTGGATTTATTAAGGGTTACAATAGTGCATTTATTTAAATCATCTCCATATTTTTGGATTGGAATTATAGATTATAATTATTGTTTAAAATAGGTTCTGTTTTAGCATTTTGGTCCAAAAACATTTTGTAACAGTTTTGATATTTGGATATTTTATTTCTTTGCACTTGATTTAAGTTATCAAACTAATCTTACAATAACATTTTAATTTAAAACTTAAATTCTGGAATTCTAAGAAATGATATAATCTAATTCAAAAAAACTGTCTCATAGAAAATATTAGATTGCATAGAAAATACTACTTAATGTCAGTAAATTATCTTTGTTGGTTTCTCACATGGTACTTACTATTATAATTCTTTCCAGTGTTTCAATGTAGTATGTGATGTTCTTTGTCCAGTTAAAAATAGAGGGATGGGAAGGATGGAGAAGAGATAATTTTATTGGAATTTTGTTGCTCTGAGGAAACTAAACTTGAGTAAATCTATCATTTTCCAAGGAGTAACACTTAATGTTTATACTTATTCTGGAACCCTAGATTGCCATAATGCTTTTGCCTTGCTTGTGAGGCCACCAACAGAGCGGGCAAATGTGCTGCTCAGTTTCCAGATGACATCAGAGGAACTTCCAAAAGAAAACTGGCTAAAGATGCTATGTCGACATGTAGCCAATACCATTTGTAAAGCAGACGCTGTAAGTTCTTAAAACGACTATTATAATGAAAGTTTTAACTTCATTGCAATGCATTCAGACTAACCCTATGCATTTCTAATGACTTGGTAATTATGAATGTAGGAGAGTTTTAGTTTTATGTGAATTGAGGAAAACTGGTTTAAAAAATTGTTTTGGAAAAGATTTTTTAAAGTACAGACCCACAAGACATTTTGAGTCCCTAGCTTACAGATAGGTCCTCAAAGCCTAATAGCTCCTGTGCCTTTCTGACTGAGTGAGGCTTTTGGGACTTGTTCTAGTACCCCGTGATTTTTATTGGTGCTCTTTGACCTGGCTATTTGTAAAATAGAGGGAATCTTGTTCTATTGTTCTTTTATCTTGTTGAAAGCAATAGGTGAGTTGTAGCAAGTTGTTTTTTCTGTCAGGCCTGTTGCCAATCCAGTTTTCTCAGCCCAACCTCTGAAAATCAAATACCATTATGAATATATAATTATCTTATACAGCTTAAAGTGCAGATACATGAGAAAATCAGATTACTGAAGTTAAATGACTCACAGAAATCAGATAGCCTGTAGTAGATCTTGGATGAAATCTACATCCCTTAAGAAATAATTTGATTTCTTCATTATATATGGGAGAGACATGTGATAGACAGGTATAGACCCTTTCATCTTTATACAAATGACATAAAGGAGAATGTATTGATAAACGACCCTTTTCAGTACAGTAGTACTATAATGGAGATTGCCTTGGACATTCCTGTTGGACTAAAATGTTTATTTACCATAGTTAAGTTCTGACCTTGAAGGCTATTAAAGTATAATTATAATGGTTTATAGAGTAGGTAATATTTGATTAAAACCTCCTACCTAAATGTTGAGAACAATTAACAGACCCTCCCCCTTTTTTTAAATAAACAGGAGATTTCAATTTCTCTTTTTCAGTAAATGACATGACAGGGAAAACCAAAGAATAAAATCCTGAGATTGACTAATTTGTCCTAATTGTCATTAATAGAACATTTCATCCAGCATGATTCGTTTTTGTTTTTTTAATTTCTATGGGCCAACAATATGTTGTTATAAATAAAGGATTGTTCCACAAAAAGGTTCACAGAAGGCTAGTGCATACAACAGTGCTGGCTAGAAAAATGATGAAGACAGCTTTTGTTATAAAGCTTACAAAAGTGTTCATTGTTAGGAGGAATTTTTTTTCCACAGGTCTAAGTATGCATATATAAAATGGATCCTTATAGTATAGTGACTGCCTGTTGTAGAAATTACTCCTACATTTATTGTATCAGACTACATGGCTTATGAAGTCCTTTCCAAATTTATAACCATAATACTGAAGTGCTGTTCATGAAAAATTTTCCTTAAAATACAATCTTTTGAATTACTAGCCACAGGATGGCTAATAATTCTAGAACTAAAATATAAACAGCTAATGGAAAAATTTCATATGTTAGCCACAAGATGGCAGCAAACATTTAACTATGTCCTGAGTTATACTTAAACCACAAAATTCTTTGAAGTTGTGAAATTTTGTTACTAAGAAATATTTTGTAAATTGAGATATTCTCACTGACTTCAGTTGAGCTCTTTCCCACATTTAAAATACTACACATAGTAAATTTTAAAAAGCCCTGAGTTGATGTCTTACCATTTGATAACATTTGCCTTGATAACAAGAAGAGTATTTCTAAATACACACACACACACACACACACAATGTAACAAATAAAAATTTCTTGATTCTTTCAATCAGTAGTTTTTGTCCTTCTGTTACACATTTTGGGTTCCCTAAACAATTGGAGCTTACAATTGTTTTATTCTATACTGTTTCATTCTTCATGCCCATTTATAAATGACATAAGAATTTTTAAGCTGAAATAAAACCTAATCTAATCTCATTATTTTACATGTGAAATTAAGGCCAAGAACATAAAGCTTACATTAGAATCCAGGTATTCTGATTCTTGGTTAAACCCTTTTGTATATCTTTTCTCCCCATGGATACGGTGTCCCATATTCTGTTAATTTCGAATTTAAAGATTAGAGTTTTAATCTGTTGAGAGCTTTATCTCTCAGAATACTTAGGTTTATATTTTTGGTCTCTTGCCAGTATGTAACCTTTAAATGTATGGTCCATACTCTTAAAGTTAATATATTGTCTAAGGTCAGATAGTAACTTTCTGATGCCATTGCAGATTTCTAATCTCAAATATCAAAAGTATAATTTATTAACAAGTGGATTTAAGCAATGTTATTCTTTCACTCCCCCTACTTTGAATAGTTTAGAGGAAGTAACTTGATAATTAAATGCCCAGTGCTACAGTTCAGGTCTTTTACTACTAATTCTTCATATTTCTTTTAAAAATCAAGTTTTTACACCTTAGTCAAATCACTACTGGCTATTTTAGAGTAGCCATATTCATTCTTAGAGATTCTAGTTACAAGTTTAAAAACTAACTACATGAAGAATAGACTGAAAGTAGAACATATATGAGAAGAGTTAGTAATTCTGAGCTGAAGATACTTATAATGGAGTTAATATGATTTGTACTTAATTATTTTGCTGGTTATTAGTCATCCATAATAAGTTGTTAATATAAATATCTGTTATTGGTACTACTTTAATTTGGCCAAAGCAGAAGCTCTGAGCTATAAATATGATTATAGAGCTTGAGGAAATCACTGAGGCGTAAGCTAAGGGTGGGGGGCACCATGATACTAGTTATTTTTTCTTTAGCATCTGCATTTGAGGACTAGTGGGAGAGGAGAGCTTAGGGAAAAAAGGGTCTGATAACTCACATGTGGGTAGGCTCATTAGCTTAAGATGTCAGAAACGCTGGAAGATTTCTTTTGAATTAACACCCATGAATAAATCTGTAGCTGAGATTCAGTTTCTCCTGAAATTAATATTATGTCTTGCAGTGGGAGAAATTGATTACTACTTTCTAATCTTAAACTCTGCAGCTCTGTCTTTAGAACTAGTCTTAGGTACATGTGGATTTGGGGCTTATTGAAGAACTCCTTCCCTTTCTAGTCGTTAATCCTTGAGATATGTTGACTAAATCATGAAATGTTTTTAGAATTATATTAGTATGTTATTAAAAATGAGTTTTAGTTCTGATATAAATTTTATTTTTATTTTATTTTGGAAATATAGAGCAATAGAGTAAGGGTTTTTTTGGAGGGACTTGCTTTTACTGGTACTTACTTTTTAAAAAGTCTGGTATATAATAATGCAGTATTTTATTCTATTAATAACTAATATTTGAGAACATTTATAATATTAATGGAACTTAATCTAAGTTCACCTTTTTTTTACATTTCAGTATTGGATATTATAAAAGATAGTAAAAATAATTATGGTCAAAATTATTTCATCAAAAACTTTAAATGCTTGGTGTTAGTCTTCATACAATTTACTTTTTGACATAAAGTTCTTTGGCTGCAAAAAAGAACATTTGGTTTACTTCACTAATAGGAATATCTTTTAAGGTTGGGCTCGCATCTTCTTGGTATTTCTTCTGCTGTTGATTTTTAGCATAGTTGTCTATGATTGTATAAATGGAGTTGAGTGGAGAGGTACTCATCAGGTTTATTCCAAATAAGAGTACATAACCGATTACTATAGTAATGAGGAGGTAGACAGGCAGTGCAACTGCCCAGTATTTTTGAGGCCAATAGGTTAAGCCTAAGGAGTTTAGCCAAGATTCAGGAATAAAAGCCCACACAAGAGATAGTATGAAGCCAAATTGAGAGCTTAAGAAAAGAACAAAGCCATAAATTGCTCTTTCTGGCAATGGTGATGGTGAATATCCCACCATTTCCCTGTGACTTTAGACAGTCTCAGCGTCCAGTCCCCTGCGGAAGTGCCTGTCTAGGAAGCCTCTGGGGGCAAGAGAGGAAAACCTTGGGGAAAGACCAGGTCACGCCAGTACCCCCAGAGTAAGGTTTTTCAATATTTGGAAGAGAGAATGGGAGCTGTTAATAAGACAAGAAGACTAGTAGAAAAAACCTTGGAATAATGAAGAGAAGTTTCTCTTACTTTACATTTTTGTTTCTGATTTGCCCTATTTACCTTCCTCTGTGTAGAGAGAACTAAAGGAAGTACTTCATCTTTACATCTTAGCAAACAGCTATATTGTCTTCTCAGCCACTAGAACCACCTAGTTGCTTGCTTTTTCAGTCATTCTGCACCCAGAGCTTCTAGAAATGTAAAAGACCTCATATATATCTACCGTAACCAAATTAGAAGTAATTTATTTGTTCATTGAGAGAAAACAGGAAGCCATCTGCTCTCTTTTCAGCTCATAGGTTGTTATTATATGCTTAATAATAGTTAAGATAGCAATAGAAAAGTATCACTTTTATTAGCAACTGCTTAGGGATTTAATTTTATATTCATATTATGAGTTTTACTCTCTAATTTAAATAGAAAAATAATATTTGCACATAAGAAAAAATCAAATAGAGAAAAGTATACTCCAGTAATATGCACCTGTCCCACTAGTCTTTTTTTTAGCAGTGCAACTTTTGATACTTTATCTTTCCAGAAAAAAAGAGTGTAGACACATGGATTTCTGGTTAGATGTATTCCTAGGTAATTTTCTCTCTGTAATTCCATTTATAAATGAGATATTTTAGCTAAGTTGTTTTCTAATTGTTTTGTATGTAGGTTAATCTTTGATATGTATGTTAGTTTTGTAACCAGTCACTTTTGTTAATTCTCTTATAGCTTCTAATTGTGTCCTGCCTAATTCTATTGGATCTTTCAGTGTTTAATTTTTTTTAAGATTTATTTATTTATTTGAGAGAGAGAGAGAGTGCAGATGAGCAGGAGGGGCAGAGGGAGAGGGAGAGGGAGAGACAATCTCAAGCAGACTCCATGCTGAGGGCAGAGCCCAATGCGGGGCTCAATCTCACAACCATGAGATCACGACCTGAGCCGAAACCAAGAGTCTGACGCTTAACTGACTGCACCAACCAGGCACCCCTTCAGTGTTTCATTTTTTAAAAATGTCTTGGGTTGATCAATTTAGAGTGAGCATTGATGAATTACTTTGTACTTTGAAAACAAAACATTGTGAAGGAAAAGATATTTGTGTCAAAACATCCTTTTTCTGAATTTGCTTCTGTATCTAGGAACATAAAATACTTCTATCAAATAGGTTTTTAATATATATATTTGTTGATTGAATGAAAGCAAATTTGAAATGAAATCAAATGAAACTAAAATTGAAAATGAAATGAGAACAAAATCAAATTCATAAAACTAAAGTTACAGCTGTGCTTAGTTTATGGTGTCATATGTATAGCAATGTAGGAAATGTGATCCCTCTGTTATAAGATGTAGGAGATGTTAATGCAGAACCTTGCAGGTGTATGTGAATGGGGATAAGGGAGACTCAGGGATAGGCAGAGCTTGAATCACAGTCCTAACTACTTGGTTTCTCATAGATTGTCAAGAGATGTTAACTATTCAGTTATTTCCAGTGATTGTCTAGATAATTAACAAAAACCAATTGAAAAGTATTAGAACTTGTAACAGCTTAGTTTAGCCAAATAAAAAATAAATACATGCATATTAATAGTTTTTCTTTCTTTTTTTTTTAAAGACTTATTTATTTTAGAGAGAGAGCGCGTGAGAGAGCGTGGTGGGGGGAGGGCACAAGCAAAGGAGAGAGAGTCCTAAGCAGATTCCCCACTGAGCATGGAGCCCAACATGGGGCTTGATTTCATGACCCTGAGATCACGACCTGAGCCAAAACCAAGAGTTGGAGGCTTAACCAACTGCACCATCTAGGTGCCCCTCAGTAGTTTTTCTCTATGCTGGCAGTAACCAACTAGAAAGTATAGGAAAGGAAGACACCTCTTTCCAATAAAACTTGGTATAAATTTAGGAAATTTTAGTATAAATCTAGGAATAGCCTTGTAAGAAATAAATGAATGTTTTCTATTTTAAGAAAACTATATAATACTTTACAAAGAAATCTATGATGTTCCTAAATGAGAATGCGGACTAGCATGAAGATGTCAATTCATTGTAGTTCTTATAAAATCCTACAGGAAATTTTGGATTTTGACAGAATGATTCCAAAGATAATTTTTAAAGAAAAAGCAACAATAAAAAAGTAAAGAACAGTACTTCTTTTATGAGATATTACATTGTATTTTTAAAGTTACAATGATCAGAACACTACTGCACAACGAAAAGAATAAATGTTCTTGAAATAAGACTTTATTGTATGATAAATATAGTACTTTAACAATTTAATAAGATTGTTAACATATGGTGCTACGATAGTTGGTTAAATACATAGGAAAAATTACATGTATATCCTAACCTTATATCCATATAAGTTTATAGGTAGATTTGCGAGTTAGAAGTGAAACCATTTCAAAAACCTGTAAGAAAATGTAGGTGTAGGTGGTGAATGTTGAATCTGGTTGTTTTTTTTTTTTTTTTTTTTTGATGTTGAGTTTTAGGCATTCTCTATATATTCTGGATATTAATCCTTTCTCAGATATATCAGATAAATGATTTATATTTTCTCCCATTCTGTGGATTGCTACCTATTTTATTGATAGTGTCTTTTGCACAATGTTTACCAATTTTTGTGACATCTAATTTTCCTGTTTTTCTTTTGTTGCCTCTGCCTCTGGTGTTATATCTAAGATAGCACTGTTAAATCTAGTGTCTTGAGGCTTTCGACCTATGTTTTCTTTGTCTTCTAAGAGTTTTATAGTTTTTAGCTCTTATATTTAGATCTTTGATCCATTTTGAGTTAATTTTTGTGTGTGCTGTAAGGTAAGGATCCAACTTTATTCTTTTGCCTGTGGATATCTAGTTTTCTTAGCACCATTTGTTGAAAAGACTGTCCTCCTCTTCCTATTGAATAGTCTTGATGCCCTTGTCAAATCATTTGACCATATTATATGAGGCTTTATTTCTAGGCTCTCTATTCTGTTTCATTCTATTTCTATTCTGTATCTTATGCCAGTACAGTACCATTTTGATTATAGTAGTAGGTGTTTTTTTTTTTTTTTTAAGATTCATTTATTTTAGAGAGAGAGAGAGTGTGTGAGGGGGTGGGAAGAGGGGCAGAGGGAGAGGGAGAGAGAGACTCTCCAGCAGCCTCCCCGCTGAGGGAGGAGCCCGACGTGGGGCTCAATCCTATGACCCCAAGATCATGACCTGAGCTGAAATCAAGAGTCAGATGCTCAACCAACTGAGCCACCCAGGTGCCCCTTAGTAGTAGGTTTTTAAACCAAGAAGTTTGAGACTTCCAACTTTGTACTTTTTTTCCAGGATTGTCTTGGCTATTTGGAGTCACTTGTGATTCCATATGAATTTTGGAATGAATTTTTTTTTTCTTTGCAAAAAACTCACTGGGATTTTGATAAGGATTTCATTGAATCTGTAGATTGCTTTGGGTACTATTGACGTGTTAATATTAAATCTTCCAATTCATGAACACAGGATGTTTTTCCATTTATTCATGTATTTTTTAATTCCTTTCAGCAACAACATTTTGTAGTTTACAGTGTATGTCTTTCATCTCTTTAAGTTTATTCCTAAGTATTTTATTTTTTTGATGTTACGATGTTTATTTCTTAATGAGAAGAAAGTAGAGGCACTTTGTGTTAAAAAATAATGAAATAATAAAATTAATTCTCATATAATCAGTCTTTTATCATCTGCTCATTAATAGTAATTCCTTTGAGTATCTAACAATAATGGAAAAAAGCCATAATACACAGCTAATTGAGAAATGTGATATAAAACTGAATAGAACCACTCTAATTTTGTTAAAGTAAAACATTTATGCATATAAAAATATATGTAAGAAATATGTTTAAATGTAAATAGCAAGTGGCCAGGACACTTGTGGGTAATTTTTCTTTCAGATTTTCTATAGTGGAAGTGTGTGTGTGTGTTTTGTTTTTGTTTTTGTTTTTTGACTCAGGAAAAAAATTATAACATTTTAAAAAGTTACTGATGATTACAAGTACTGTTACCTGATTAAGATTAGGTAAGTGACTGAGTCTTTCAGCAAGTGGACGAAGTGGAAAGAGAGGGTCTGGAGCAGGCAGGGCAGACTTGCTTGTTTTAAGAAGCTTTGGCAAAACCAAGCCTGTCTATGTGGATGTCAATGGCAGAGAGCCAAAGCAAGCATTTATAATTGTAGAATATAATATTTAAGACTATTTGTTTGCAAGGGGGTTTAACGTTTTATTTCAAAGGACTACTGTGCATTATCTTGTTTCATGACTCCTGTGGGTTAAGTATACAGGTATTTTCTACATTTTGCATATGAGAACATTTTCAGAAAAACCAATATTCACAAGGTTGTATAAATTCTCTCTAGCCACAGAATGACAGTGGTGGAGGATAGTCTTAATAGTGCTAGACTAGTGGGGAAACTTACTGATTCATGACCTAGATCTATAAATTTTGAAGTGCAGATTGGTTATAGGAGTATGCAAAGACATTTTGTCTCACTTGCTTTTTTCAAAAAGCCCAAATGTAATTTGAGTAAGTGATATTTTGGATTACTTGGAGATTAGTTGTCTCATTTAAGGTTAATTTTGATCAGTGGTTCTTGGCCTATCTGAAATCTTTGACTCCTTTTAGAATGTAACATAAACTATGAGCCTACTCCTCAGAAAACTGTCCTTTGCATTTATGCACACATAGAGTTTTGCACATGATTTCAGGGAGGTTGCTTACCTCTTATTTCTATCCATTGCCACTCCTAGGAGCTCTTGATCATAGGTTCAGAACCTCCAATTTAGAATCCATTTAGATGTTGGTAGAGGAAGAAAGAAAAAAGGAAAAGTCTAAGTTTAATTTGAGATTATCTCAAGGAAATTGTTTCTTGGTTTTGGTTTTATAGCAGACTTTATACTTAAGCATTATGTCCACTAAGGTTCTAACTTGTTGGTTTTAGGGTTGTTAAAAAGATTTTATATTGAGTTCTTTTTTCAGTTGCTTTGGTGTCCATAGTCCTTGCAATGAATTTTTCATTTAGTGAATGCTAATTTTTTTGCCGTCCTTAAATTAGTATATTTCGGAGTTGAAATTATGTCAAGCATATAAAAAACCTGAGTAGCTTCATTTGTATATACTCCCATGTGCTTATTAGAGCTTTGATTTTAGAAACAGTTGTGTATTTTTATTTTGTTTTACTTAGTTATTTTATTTTTTTATTTTTTTAAAGATTTTATTTATTTATTTGAGAGAGAGAGAGAGAGAGAGAGAAACAGCATGAGAGGGGAGGGGTCAGAGGGAGAAGCAGGCTCTGCGCTGAGCCAGGAGCCCGATGTGGGACTCGATCCCAGGACCCTGGGATCATGACCTGAGCCGAAGGCAGTCGCTTAACCAACTGAGCCACCCAGGCACCCTTATTTATTTTAAAATAATAAAAAAGTATTATTTTTTCAACAGGAGAATCTTATTTACAGTGCTGATCCAGAATCCTTTGAAGTAAATACTAAAGATATGGACAGTACATTGAGTAGAGCATCTAGAGCAATAAAAAAGACTTCAAAAAAGGTGAGTCTTAGTGAGCTTATTATTTAACATATCTCCAAAATGTATTTTTCAGAGTATATTAAAATAATATTGCTATAAACACCAGTATAAGGATAGTTTAACACAGCTGTTTTCTTGGTTCTAGGAAACAGCCCATAGAGATAATAGTTTTAGTTCAGCAAATCCTTTTGCACAGTAATTATAACAACTTGTTATCCCTCCCATTCTTGTTATAGTGATGCTTCTATGCCCCATGCTTCACTAGAAATGTACTGGTGGTGGTTTAGATGTAGATATATGTACATTAATCTTAAATATTGCCTCAGATAATTTTCAGCAAAGGGCACTGACAGAATTGGGAGACCTGGGATCTATTCCTGACCATAAATATGTTTCAGTCTTCTAATGATGAAGATCACTTCCCTTACTTTATCAGAGTTGAGGACTATGTAAGAAGGTTGGTAATGGGGCTATTTATTTATTCATTTAAATGGAGCATGGAGCCCAACATGGGGCTTGAACTCATGACCCTGAGATTAAGACCTGAGGCAAAATCAAGATTCAGATCTTAACCGACTAAGCCATCCAGGCGCCCATATAATGGGGCTTCTTAAAAGTAGAACTAGAATTTTAATAGTTTGAGCAAAATTTGCAGCCATCATCTACAATTTTTTGTTGTTTTCTTTGCTTTTGAGGGGAGGCTTTCTACTTTAACCATCTTTGTATCTTCCAGCATTTAATGTGTATGATGTATACTAGATAAACATGTTGAATGATTCAAATGAGCTCTTTCACTTTTTTAATAAATAAATTGAGGTTCAAGTGGCCTTGGATTAAAGATTTCACAACTAAATTTTAGCAGAATCCAATAAAAACCCAGGTTTCTAATCTCCCAGGCCAGGTTTTTTCCTCCTGCTTTCTTTCTCCCTTTGGGCTGTAGTGCTTTATGATTGCAGGGTGGAATAGTCTTATCTACAATGTACTACTTCATCTTCTCATTGTTTTGTCCAAAGAAATTCCAATTCTGACATATACTATTTGTAGAAAAACTTCATGTATATTTGGCATTGTTTATGTTCTTATCAGTTGTATTAGATTTATGTATGCTTAATTAATTGGGACTCTTTTTAACTCTAGGTTACAAGAGCATTCTCTTTCTCAAAAACTCCAAAAAGAGCTCTGCGAAGGGCCCTTATGACATCCCAAAGCTCAGTGGAGGGAAGAAGTCCTTCCAGCAATGACAAGCATGTAATGAGTCGTCTGTCTAGCACATCATCATTAGCAGTAAGTGACTTTGATCTAATGGGCTAAATGACTTACTCACATTTATGGAGTTGGTATGGAATTTGTTAACTTTTTGAAGATGGAAGTCTTAATAACTCTCTTTTTTAATCTCTAAACTTTTAGCCTCTTTATTGGGTAAAGGTAACTGAGAAAAACTTCACTTAATGAACTAGAGACATACTTAGTGTATAGTTTGATGTGAAATTTTATTGGGATTGAGACACATTCAAAAATCTAAGAAAAGAAACATGTAAATAATGATGGTTCTGTTTATGGAGATTGGCTCTAATAATATAGCTGAGATAGAGGTTGTTTTGTTTTGTTTTGTTTTTTTTAACTATTTCTGTGATGAGTAGAATATAACCTCTGAAACTGAAGGATGATATGGATTCTGAATTCATATGTGTATATTTTTAAATATTTCCTGAATAATTCAAATTCCTAGTGATATCAGAATTATTAGATAATTAATATTAGGGATATTTCTAACATTTATTATTGTCTCTAAGTATGTGAGTGATGCATCTGTTCTTTGTAAAATTATTATTGATCTAACCTACTAAGGTTAAGAAAAGCAAGTGACTGTCCCTTCTTAGTTGTGTGTCCTTCAGCAAGTTTCTTATTCTCTTCTTATCCTCATTTTTACAGCTGAGGAAAAAAGAGGTTAATAGTACTTAACCATATAGTGTTACTATAAGGACTAAACACACACACGCACACAATGTGATTATCTAATGAGAGGCATGAACTCTGGAACTCACATGTTCAAATCCTGGCTCTGCTATTTGCTAGCTGTATGACTTTTGGGAAGTTATTAAAGATCTCTCTGTTTCAATTTCACTATCAGTAAGATGAATTTAAAGTAGTAGTTGTAAGGATTAAATAAGTTAATATATGCAAAATGCTTTGAACAGTTCCTGGCACATAGTGAGTGGCCTGGTTACTTTTTATTATATAAAATTTATAGATAAGGTACTTAATACTCAATAGCTCTTATTTTTTTAAAAGCCAGTTAAGTCTAAGTCTTAACTCAGAGACTTAGAGTTGAATCTATGAGTATATTTATACAAATTTTGGAGGAAGGTTAACCTTCCAATGGGAGGGAAGTTGTGCTTGATAATATAAATATATGCCAAGAAATTTGATAAATGAAAATGAATTAAGATGGACAAAATGCAGTTAGGCCAAAGTACTGTCCCTTCTTTATATCCTGCATCTATATAGCTATGTAACATTATAAGCATTGCTTTTCAAATGAATGTAATTTGATTTTACAGAAAATTTTTAGAAAATTATTTATGGTTTTGTCACTTTTATGTAGATAATATAAATAAGAACTACCTAAAATATCTTTAAGACATTCATGTCCTCTTCTCAATTGCTTATTTCCGTTCTAACAGATTGTCCATTCTGTTTCCACAAGCAATATAATTGGATTTACTAAGCATGTTTATGTACAGCGCTCAAACTCTACTGGTGGGCGCTCTCAAAACTCCTGGTTTCGATCTATCCGTCATTCTGCCTCACGAGCTAGTTTTTCAGAGATACTAGAAGGAACTGTTGATTTTTCAAATTTCAAAAAAAGTCCTATCCAAGTCATCTTTGACATTTGTGAAGAATTAGGAGATATGCCAACCAGTAATGGAAACAAGCCTCGTGAAAGTTTAATGTGAGCTTATTAGCTATTTGAAATTTGTATTTGTGAAAAAAGAAAGCATTCTTTTTTCACTGAATCGTTATTAGGTGGGTGGGGACTTTTAAATTCACACCTTTATAACTGCTTTGAATTCACAACAGTTTAGGCTTAATAGAGTTTCCTTGTGTATTGACACATAAAAATATTTTTTACTAGGTAATTTATTCTTAAGTCCAGAAAAATTCAATCCCATTAGAAATGTTCCTGTTTATGAAAATGATCGTTTTAAAGAATAGTAATAATTTTGATGTAAAGTAGATTTTTATTCCAAATCTGATTCTTAATCTTAGATTTATGGCATTTATATAAAATTCATGCTTTTTAATATGGCAAATCATAAACGTTTTACTTGAAGAAAATGTAAGCTTTTATACTATCTACTTAAATCATCTTTGTTATCACCTGAATGGTAATACTTTACCAACCTAGCTCTTTAAATACTACATTTTACTACCTTGTTGATGAGAACTTACAGCCAGCTACCTTGTTGGCTCTAAGTTTAGTTACAGTTAGACATTCATGTATGTTAAAATAAAGCAGTAACTTTCTTTATAATTCATTTTGATTTACACCTGCTCTTCAGTTTTTGGTGTTCTTGTGCATGTTCCTTTGTTGTTATTGAAAATTCTGATGATATTTAACTTTGACCTCTGAAACAATAAATTTAGATAGCTTAGTAACTTAATAATCTCTTATCAGAATTGCTGCTATTTTGCTATGGATTCCACACATAACACAGAAACTCTCTAGGAATGTATGACCTTTAATTTTAGAGAATTTTTTTTCGTGAAGTAATTTTACTCCTCTTAATTTTGCTTTATGATTAAGAAACCACTAGAGTTTGTCTTTTTACCTCAAAAACTTACTAATTTATAATTTTTTTAAAGAACCTGAAACAGTCTTTAATATCACACAGAAATACCCTATTAGCAGTAAACCAGTTGAGTTAATATGTAGTTAACTAGTCTGTCCATTTGTTTTTTTGTTTTCAGAATGCTAAAATAGTTTTAATTATGTTTTCTTCCTATCCCCTTCCCCTAATTTAAATTCTTTTATTTAAAGAGTTTAGAATTTTCAGATGTTTTAAAATTAATTGTTGTGTTAATTTGTAAAATAATATGCATGATGCTAAACTATTTTAAAATTTTTTAAAAGAAAAATTTAAATATAAAAGTATTTGTCTTATCTTTACAGGGTATCCCATCTCCCTCCCTTGTCAGCTTGCCTTCCTTCTTTGAAAGAAGAAGTCATACTTTAAGCAGATCTACAACTCATTTGATATGAAACTTAAAAAATCTTAATTTATAGCAACTTATAAACACTTCATACTCAAATAAGAAACTGACTTAAATGGTACTTGTCATTAGCACTCGGTGAAAGCTGGAAAGAATATAGGTAACACTAAAACTATGTCATTTGATTTTCTTCTTGGAAGAGTAAGGTTAACCTCTTAGATATTTTGAGTTAATTCATGTAAAAAATTATATTGATTTTGATGTAATTTTTCTCTTTGCTCAAATCCTTCATTCGAAGACCAATAATTTAAGTTATTCATGATATTAGTAGCTTTGCAACTTGATAATAGTAAATAAATTTTATTGGTGGATGCCAAATACTGCTGTGAATCTCTCTGTATAGTGTCCATGAATGAATTTTTGGAAATACCTTATTTGTGTATCTCAATTTGTGAAGAAATTAAGTGATATCACAGAATGTACTAGATAAAACCCCTGCACAGATTTCTGGTTAGTAGTGGGGACTTGTTTCACATATGCTGTTTGAAGTAGTTATTTAGCTGCTCCTGTTGCAATTTATTTTATTCTCAAATGTTGTCAAGATCTAGAGTGTGGATTTTAAAAGATTTGCCCTTATTAACAAGAATAATAGTTAAAGGACATGGTTCCAAAATACTTTTGCAGATTGAGGTAAGAACAGAAAGATTAAAAAATAATGTGTATTTTGACAAACATGGTATTGGTGTATACTTGTAACTTTTTCAGGGGCCATATATTTTGGGTGATTTTAGCCACTAGCAAATCTTCATTTAGTTTGATAGTGTGAGGAATTTTATTTTGAAGGGTAAGACCATGGGGAAATTGTGGTATAGACTGTTACACTCTTTATGAAATACTTCTAAAATTGGCGTAAGTTTTACTAATCTGCTGTAAAATACATAGATATGTGTATGGTCTACCTTTTATTTTGGTCCCATAATTAAATGTAAAATCAAAATACATTTATTTGCTATTGTAAAATATCTTTCAAACCCTGATGTTAATTTTCACAATAGGTTTTTTTTATAGTCAGTGATACAAAATAATCAAGTTTCTATGAACAAATGAATTTTTATTTCCTATCTGTGTAGGGAGTACTGCAAACATTTAACTGTCATTTAACAATTTTCAGTCATCTGCTTTAATACTTTAACTGACTATATAGATTTTTTCTATGCCACATATTTGCCATTTTTAAATAGTAAATCACTCTTTATTGATATATTTTAAAAGCAGTTGTATTAGTAAGAACTTTGTAAATAAATACTTAAAACTCAAGTATATTTTGTTTCATGTTTTTTGTTGTTTTTAAAGATTTCTTTCTTTTTTTTTTTTTTTTAAGATTTTATTTATTTATTTGACAGAGAGAGACACAGTGAGAGCAGGAACACAAGCAGGGGGAGTGGGAGAGGGAGAAGCAGGCTTCCTGCTGAGCAGGGAGCCCGATGCGAGGCTCGATCCCAGGACCCTGGGATCATGACCTGAGCCGAAGGCAGAAACTTAACAACTGAGCCACTCAGGCGCCCCTAAAGATTTATTTCTTTATTTTAGAGAGAGAGAGATAGTGGGGGGGGGGAGGGAGAGGGAGAATGAGAATCTCAAGTAGACACCCTGCTGAGCATGGAGCCCGATGCAGGGCTCAGTCCCATGACCCTGAGATCATGACCTGAGCTGAAATCAAGAGTTGGACATGCTACCACCTGAGCCACCCAGGCACGTGTGTTTCATGTTTTAAACAATTCCTTTACACAGATTTTCATAGGTCAGTATGAATGTTTGAATCAACTTCTCTCATATATTTGCTTGCCTATATATCTGCTTGTTCCTTTCTCCATTAATATTTTTAAGCATTATGTATACTGAGCTATATGTAGGACAGCAATTTTTAAAAAAATTTTATTTATTTGAGAGAGGAAGAGCATGAGCAGGGGTTGGGGGGGGGCAGAGGGAGAGGGAGAAACAGACTCCCCACTGAGCATGGAGCTTGATGTGGGGCTTGATCCCAGGGCCCTGAGATCATGACCCGAGCTGAAGTCAGACGCTTAATGGACTGAGCCACCCAGGCGCTCCAGGACAGAAGCTTTTAATCTGGAATCTTTTGCAGGATGGAAGTAGTGAATCCTATGATAGTTTATATAAAATTTTGTGTTTAGTGCGTGTATGCATTTTTCTGGCAGAAATTACACAGCTTTTATCATTTTATTGGAGATGGAGCTTTGATTCCCTCCAAAAGTATGGTGTTTCTAGGGAGAGGAAATGACCTGAGATAAGGCATGAAGTTGGAAATGTATTTGATGAACACTGGCAAAATATTAGCAGGTAGTTAATTTTAACTTTAAAGGGAATCCTCTAGTTTTTCTCAGTAATGATACCTGCTCTAAGATCTAGTATTTTTGGTATATCACCATTAACAAATTAAAAAGTTTGTTTATATTCTTTACCTGTTAAGATGCTTTATCATGTATGGATATTATATAAAATTAACCTTCTCTATTGAGAAAATGTTTTATTCATTGATCTTTAATCTGTTGCATTATATTAATATATTTTATAATGTTAACCCATTCTTGTATTTGTGGGTTATACCATATAATTCATACATGATATATTGAATATAGAACCATATCAATAAAGAATCACATGTATGAGACATAAGAAAATGTTTAACTCCATAGCAAATTTGAAAATGTGGAGGACCTAGGCAAAGTAAGCCAAAGTTGACTCAAGAGGAAGTAGAAAATTCTAATGGCCCAATAAATAGCACAAGTTAGAAAGGTAAATATGTACTGTTAAAAAAGATGCAAATTCCAAATGATTTTAAAGCTGAGTTCCAGCATTTAAAGGCTATTTAATGTATAGTAATAGGGCTACTTTGCAGAATTAAAAAAGATTGGCAGCTATCCAGTTCATTTCATGAAGTTAACATAAGCTTTATATCAACATTTTAAAAGAATGTAAGAAAGAAAAGTACTGATTAATTTCAATTATGAATATAGAAGCAATCATTCTAAATAAATGATGAACAATTAAGTCTAGAAGTACAATTAAAATACAGTCTAATCAATATATGACCATTGGGATGACTAATAAACATAGTAGGTCTAAAACTGACAAAATGATCCTGGTAAATGAAACACACTTCCCTTGACTAAAAGAAAAATCAGTCCTGTGACATACTGCATGATTACAGGATAATGGTGCATTACATTAATCTTAAGTCTGAATATATTCTCATCTATTACTTCAGCCTTCTTAGACTCAAATAGTTTGATTCAAGTTGATTTCTCAACTCTGCACCATTAGGGAGCCAAAATGGGAATCAGGTTCCCAGATGGATCCAATATTAATGCTAAAGAGCCTTTTGAATTGTTTTAGGGATTTTACTGCATCAAATAGGGTTCTTTCAAGATTACAAGTGTGGTTCAATATTTGGAACTTTACGAATATGACTTATTGACAATTTATAGGAGAAAAAAACATGATTTATCAATAGATTCTATAAGGTCATTTAATAAAACTCAGCCACTGTTCTTCTTAAAATTCCAACTAAGGACTTTTGGGCAACATGACTAAACACAGAGTGGGTGTCCTAACAAATATCAAACATATATGAAATACAACTTAAAAATAATTTTAATGTATAACTGAGGTTAAAAATATGGAAATTACCAGGTGTGGGAAATTGATAGAAATCCAAGCCAATCAAAATACAAGTTGTGTGTGTGTGTGGGTGGGTGGGTGTAACATGACAAATTGTTTCCAGAATGTATATGGATATACAAAGAACCCTTTGTGTGATATGACCAATCAGTTGAAGAGGTGAGAGAACTTGCTCTATCAGAAACAAGGTTTATTATAAAACTATAGTATCAGGACAGCGAGATATTGGAAGTCTTGGTGCACTGAACACAAATAAATTAGTGGATCATAATTGAAAACCGATAAACAGACAAAAGTGGCACTTTAAAACAGTGAAGACAGTCTATTCGATAAATGATACTGAGAAAAATAGGTATATTTTTCTTTAAAAAGAAAAATCTAATCTCTTTTTCACACTCTACACAAAATGAATTCCAGGGGAATTAGAGATGTAAATATGAAAGGTAAAACTAAAGATTTTACTAGATAATATAGGAAAGTATCTTAATCTGTCCGGGGTGGAAAATACTGCTTAAATGTGTCACTATGTTTAAGATAATTATAGTGAGAAAGATTGATAAATCTGCATTAAAATTAAGAACTTCTAGTCATGAAAAGATATCATTAAGAGCAAAAGTCACAGAGTATATGTTCACAATATATATAATTGATGGACTCATCCAGAATTGTATTATAAAGAACTAAAAAGCCAAAAAAATTAGACTTCCATGTAGAAAAACAAGCATTTCACAATTGAGAAAATCCAAATGGTTAATATTGCTGGATCATATGGTAGTTCTATTTTTAATTTTTTGAGGTACTTCTATACTCCTTTCCATAGTGACTGTACCAATTTACATTTATTTCCACCAATAATTCACAAAGGTTTGCTTTTCCCCACATTTCTACCAACTCTTGTTATCTTTTTTTTTTTGTTTAAAGATTTTATTTATTTGTTTGACAGAGAGAGACACAGCGAGAGAGGGAACACAAGCAGGGGGAGTGGGAGAGGGAGAAGCAGGCCTCCCACGGAGCAGGGAGCCCAATGCGGGGCTCGATCCCAGGACCCTGGGATCATGACCTGAGCCGAAGGCAGCCGCTTAACGACTGAGCCACCCAGGTGCCCCCCAACTCTTGTTATCTTTTACCTTTCTGCTAATAGCCATTCTAACTGGTATGAACGGATAACTCATTGCGTTCGAATTTGCATTTTCTTGATAATTAGTGATGTTGAGCACATTCCCATGTACCTGATGGTCATCTGTATGTCTTTGGAAAATGCCTCTTCAGGTCTTCTACTCATTTTTAAATTGGATTATTTTTTCCCTATTGAGTTGTAATACATGATTTGCAGATATTTTCTTATATTCAGTAGGTTGCCTTTTCATTTTGTTGATGGTTTCCTTTGCTGTGCAGAACCTTTTGTTTGATGTCAAAGCTTGTGTATTTTTGCTTTTATGGATTGCCTTGGCTTCTGGTGTCAAATCCAAAAAATAATTGCCAAGACCAATGTCCGGGAACTTACCACCTATTTTTCTTCTAAGAGTTTTACAGTTTCATGTCTTACTCAAGTCTTTAATCCATTTTGAGTTAATTTTTTGTCCATGTTGGAGATAACGGTCTAGTTTGATTCTTTTGCTCATGGCTAACCAGTTTTCCCAACACTGTTTATCAAAGAGACATCCTTTCCACACTATATTCTTGGCTCCTTTGTTGTAAATTAATTGACCATATATTCATGAATTTATTTGTGGGCTCATTTGTTCCATTGATCAGTGTATGTGTTTTTATGCCAATACCATACTGTTTTGGTTACTGTAGCTTTGTAATATAGTTTGGAATCAGGGAATGTGATGCCTCCAGCTCTGCCCTTTTTCAGGATTGCTTTGGCTATTTGGGTCTTCTGTGGTTCCATACAAATTTTAGGATTGTTTGTTCTGTTTTTGTGAAAAATGCTGTTGGAATTTTGATAGGAACTGCATTGAATCAAGATTGCTTTGGATAGTGTGGACATCTTTTTTTTTTTAAAGATTTATTATTTGACAGAGAGAGACACAGCGAGAGAGGGAACACAAGCAGAGGGGGTGGAAGAGGGAGAAGCAGGCCTCCCGCCGAGCAGGGAGCCCGATGCGGGGCTCGATCCCAGGATCATGACCTGAGCCGAAGGCAGACGCTTAACAACTGAGCCACCCAGGCGCCCCTAGTGTGGACATCTTAACAATATTAATTCTTCCAATCCATGAGCATGGACTATCTTTCCAATTATTTGAATCTCTTTCAGTTTCTTTTATTAATGTCTTATAGTATCAGTGTACAGATCTTTCACCTCCTTTGTTAAATTTATTCCTAGGTATTTTATTCTTTTTGATGCATCATTCCCTCCTTTTGTAAATACTCTTTCCTCCTTTGGATTTTGTGTCACTACTTTTTTCCCTCCTACCTATTGAGCTACATCTCAATATATATCTTTGAGTGTATAAAATAATCTTTTCCCATCTCTTACATGTAGCTGCTCCCCAAATATTCATCTTGGTCCTTATTTCTTTGCATCTTATATACTCACATTATACTATTTTATGTATGTATGTATATCTCTAGCTCTACATCTATATGCATATCAATATACATATTATCTATAAAACTATATCTATTTGTAAAACATCCCCTGATTTTATTTTTTTAATTTTTTATTTAATTTTGTTTTCTTCCAAATTTTTATTTAAATTCTAATTAGTTTACATACAGTGTAATATGGATTTCAGGAGTAGAATTTGTGATTCATCACTTAACATATAATACCCAGTGCTGGGCCACCTCGGTGGCTCAGTCGGTTGGGTTTCTGATTTTGGCTCAGGTCATGATCTTGGGGTCCTGGGATTAAGCCCTGTGTCAGGCTCCCCACTCAGTGGGGAGTCTGCTTGTCCCTTTGCCCCTACCCCTGCTCATGCTCTCTCTCTCTTCCTCAAGTAAATAAAATCTTAAAAAAAATAATACCCAGTGCTTATCATAACAAGTGCCATCCTTAATACCCATCACCCATTTAGCTAATCCCCCATCCACCTCCCTCCATCAACCTTCAGTTTGTTCTCTACCATTAAGAGTCTCTTATAGTTTGCCTACTCCTCTTTTTCTCTCCCTTCCCACATGTTCATCTGTTTTGTTTCCTAAATTCCACATGTAAGTGAAATCATATGGTGTTTGTCTTTCTCTGACTGCCTTATTTTGCTTAGCATAATACACTCCAGCTCTATCCATGTTGCTGCAAATGGCAAGATTTCATTCTTTTTGATGGCTGAGTAATATTCCATTGTAGATACATAACACATCTCTATCCCTTCATCACTTGATGGACACTTGGGCTCTTAACAGAGTTTGGCTCTTGTTGATAATGCTATAAACATCGGGGTGTGTGTAACCCTTCAAATCTGTATTTTTTTTTTTTAAGAGAGAAATAGCACGAATTGTTGGGGGGGACAGGCAAAGGAAGAGGGACAGAGAGAATCTTAAGCAGGCTCCATGCTCCAGCCTGACAAAGGGCTCAATCTCATGACCCTAAGATCATGACCTGAGCTGAAACCA
Source organism: Phoca vitulina (assembly GCF_004348235.1). NCBI lineage: Eukaryota > Metazoa > Chordata > Mammalia > Carnivora > Phocidae > Phoca > Phoca vitulina. The sequence continues at coordinate 68,935,806 of NW_022589711.1, read as the reverse complement.
AGAGTCCGAGCCCCACACAGGGCTCCATCTCAACGACCCCGAGTCAAAACCAAGAGCTTGATGCTTAACTGACTGGGCCACCCAGGTGCCCCTCAAATCTGTATTTTTGTATCCTTTGGGTAAATACCTAGTAGTGCAATTGCTGGATTATAGAGTAGCTCTATTTTTAACTTTTTGAGGAAACTCCACACTGTTTTCCAGAGTGCTTGCACCAGTTTGCATTCCCACCAAAAGTGTAAGAGGTATCTCCTTTCTCCACATCCTCATTGACATCTGGCTGTTAATTTTAGCCTTTTCTAAAAGGTGTGAGGTGGTATCTCATCATGGTTTTGATTTGTATTTCCCTGATGTTGAGCATCTTTTCACATGTCTGTTGGCCATCTGGATGCCTTCATTGGAAAAATGTCTATTCATGTCTTCTGCCCATTTCTTAACTGGATTATTTTTTTATTGGGTGTTGCGCTTGATAACTTTTTCATAGATTTTGGATACTAACCCTTTATCAGATATGTCATTTGCAAAAACCTTCTCCCATTCCCTAGGCTGCCTTTTAGTTTTGTTGATTGTTTACTTTGTTGTGCAGAAGCTTTTTATCTTGATGAAGTCCCAATAGTTCATTTTTGTTTTTTTTCCCTTGCCTCCAGAGATGTATCTAGTTAAGAAGTTGGTATGGCCGCGGTCAAAAAGGTTGCTGCTCTAGGATTCTCCTCTAGGATTTTGATGGTTTCCTGTCACACATTTAGGTCTTTCACCCATTTTGAATTTATTTTTGTGTATGGTGTAAGAAAGTGGTCCAATTTCATTCTGCTGCATGTGGCTGTCCAGTTTTCCCAACACCATTTGTTGAAGAGGCTGTCTTTTTTCCATGGGATAGTCTTTCCTGCTTTGTTGAAGGTAAGTTGACCATGTAGTTGTAGGTCCATTTCTGGGCTCTCTCTTCTGTTCCATTGATCTGTGTGTCTGTTTTTGTGCCAGTACCACACTGTCTTGATGATGACAGCTTTGTAATATAAAACAGCTTTGTAATGTGATGCCTCCCATTTTGCTTTTCTTTTTCAGGATTGCTTTGGCTATTCAGTCTTTTGTGGTGTCATACAAATTTTAGGATTGTTTTTGTTCTAGCTCTGTGAAAAATGCTGGTGGTATTTTGATAAGGATTGCATTAAATGTGTAAATTGCTTTTGGCAGTATAGACATTTTAATGGTATTTGTTCTTTCAATCCATGAGCACAGAATACTTTTCCATTTCTTTGGGTCCTTTTTAATTTCTTTCGTAAGTGTTCTACAGTTTTCAGAGTACAGATCTTGCACCCCTTTGGTTAGATTTATTCCTAGGTATCTTACGGTTTTTGGTGCAATTGTAAATGGGATCTATTACTTGATTTTTTTTTTTTCTGCTGCTTCATTATTGATATGTAGAAACGCAACAGGTTGATTTTATATCCTGCAACTTTGCTGAAATCGTGTATTAGTTCTAGTAATTTTTTGGTGGAGTCTTTGGGTTTTCTACATAGAGTATCATGTTTGTCTGCAAATGGTGAAAGTTTGACTTCTTTTTTGCTGATTTGGATGCCTTTTTCTTTTTGTTGTGTGATTGCTGAGGCTAAGACTTCCAGTACTATGTTAAGTAACAATGGTGAAAGTGGACATCCCTGTCTTGTTCCTGACCATAGAGGAAAAGCTCTCAGTTTTTCCCCATTGAGGATGGTATTAGCTGTGACTCTTTCATATGTGGCTTTTATGAGGTTGAGGTATGTTCCATCTCTACCTACTTTGCTGAAGGTTTTTTTTTTTTTAATCAAGAATGGATGCTGTATTTTGTCAAATGCTTTTTCTGCATCTATTGAGAGGATCATATGGTTCTTATCCTTTCTTTTATTAAGGTGGTGTATCACGTTGATTGATTTGAGAATATTGAACCACTCCTGAGGCCCAGGAATAAATTCCACTTGATCATGGTGAACAGTTCTTTTAATGTACTGTTGGATTCGATTTGCTAGTATCTTGTTGAGAATTTTTATATCTGTGTTCATCAGGGATATTGGCCTGTGATTCTCCTTTTTAGTGGAGTCTTTGTCTGGTTTTGGAATCAAGGTAATGCTTGCCTCATAGAATGAGTTTGGAAGTTTTCCTTTCATTCCTATTTTTTGGAACGGTTTGAAAAGAATAGTTATTAACTCTTCTCTAAATGTCTGGTAGAATTCCCTTGGGAAGCTATTTGGCCCTGGACTTTTATTTGTTGGGAGATTTTTGATTACTGATTCCATTTCTTTGCCATATCATTTTCTATTTCTTCCTGTTTCAGTGTTGGTAGTTTATAAGTTTCTAGGAATTTGTCCATTTCTTCCAGATTGCCCAGTTTGTTGGCATATAATTTTTCATAATATTCTCTTATAAAATTGTTTGTATTTCTGTAGTGTTAGTTGTGATTTCTCCTCTCTCATCGTGATTTTATTTATTTGGGTCCTTTCTCTTTTCTTTTTGATAAGTCTGGCTAGGGGCTTTATTAATTAAGAATTTTATGAATTCTTTCAAAGAATCAGCTCTTAGTTTCATTGATCTGTTCTGGGTTTTTTTGTTTCTATATTGCTTATTTCTGCTTTAATCTTTATATTTCCCTTCTGCTGGCTTTAGGCTTTATTTGCTGTTCCTTTTCTAGCTCCGTAAGGTATAAGGTTTGGTTGTGTATTTGAGACTTTCCTTGCATCTTGTTGTAGGCCTGTATTGCAATATATTTCCTTCTTAGGACTGCCTTTACTGCATCCCAAAGGTTTTGGACTGTTGTGTTTTCATTTTCATTTGCTTCCATGTATTTTTTTTTTAATTTATTCTTTAATTTCCTGGTTAACCCATTAATTCTTTATCAGGGTGTTCTTTAACCTCTGGGTATTTGTGGTCTTTGCAAATTTTATCTTGCGGTTGGCTTCAAGTTTCATAGCACTGTGGTCTGAAAATATGCATGGTATGATCTCAGTCATTTTGTACTCATTGAGGGCTGATTTGTGATCCAGTATGTGATCTATTCTGGAGAATGTTCCATGTGCATTCGGGAAAAATGTGTATTCTGCTGCTTTTAAAGCATCAAATGCTCTGATTATATCTGTTAAGTCCATCTGGTCCAGTGTGTCATTCAAAGCCATTGTTTCCTTGTTGATTTTCTGCTTAGATGATCTGTCCATTGCTGTAAGTGGGGTGTTGAAGTCCCCTACTATAATTGTATTATTATCAGTGAGTTTCTTTATGTTGGTTATTAATTGATTTATATATTTGGGTGCTCCAAGTTAAACATCCCCTGATTTAAAGCCACCTCACACTTTGTAGTTTCAAATCTGAAGTCTCTTCTTCCTTCACCCCTGTAATACTGTTTTGTTTTTTATTTTCCCCCTCTATATCTTTCTATGAATGACATTACCGGCCACACTGTCACGTGAGCCAGACTCCTGGGAATCATCCTATGCCTTGGCTTGTCTCTCTTCCTTATTCTTCATAGTCAGCCTAGGATCCCACTCCTTAAGATCTTATAAATGAATCCATGCCTGCATCTCTATTCTAATTGTTGTGCTTTGTTTCAGGTATACATGACTTTCTCCTGGATTTATGTGGTAATCTAGTTCTAGCCTGCGTTCCACAAAAGCAGAATGTGGAACAAGGCTGTGTTCAACGTTGTGTTTTTGTTTTGTTTTGTTTTGTTTATTATTTTTTTGAGGTGGTTTATCTTGGGGAGTAGGAATGGAGAAACAGAGATGTGAAATCCAACACAGTTTGCTTCATCTAGTTGGCCACCACCACAAGCCACGGTTGCTCAGTCCTGTGGAAAAAATTTTATTTGTTGTTGGGGGAAGCACTGATTTCTCTGCTTCCATCCCCAGTTTTTTAAAGTTAGGTTTCCAGCAATTCCAGGTTGTATTTGCATGATGAATGCCGGGCAATTTTGACACCTCAAAGCCTCAGAAATGGCCTGGGGCAGAAGTGAGAGGTATGTAGCACATACTCAGGCACAGGCTTCAGTGGGAGGGATTTGAAGTAGGTTAGGAAGTGTCTGATTTACCTTCTAAATGACAGATTCTTCTACTTCTGCAGTCCATCCTTTAGAGCCAGAGTAATCTTTTTTTTTTAATTTTTTAAAGATTTTATTTATTTAGGAGACAGAGAACACATGAGTTGGGGGAGGGACAGAGGGAGAGAAAGAGAAGCAGACTCCCGCTGAGTAGGGAGCCCAAGGCAGAGCTCCATCCCAGCACCCTGGGACGGCCTGAGCCAAAGGCAGACGCTTAACCAACTGATGCTTAACCACCACCCAGGTGCCCCATAGTAATCTTTTAAAAACAAATGATTCTGTTATTTTCTTGCTTAAAAAGGTTTCGCTGTCTGCTAGAGACTTCCAGAAACATATATGCTTCTTAGAATATTATAATGATCCTCCCTGCCCCCTTCCTACCTCTTTAGAGCCCTCACTCACCACTTCCCCATATAAAACCTTCCCAGAATGTTCTCCACTCTTATTCTATCTCCTTATCAATACTGTACCTTCTTCCTAGAATGCCCTTGCTTTCCTTTTCTGCTTAACTCTTCTCTCCTTTAAGATGCCTTACTTGTTGCTCTACTCTTTTTCTCAGGCTGGGTTAGTTTCCCTGCTACCTGTTCTAGCAGCATTCTGTGTTTGCCTGCATCCTAGAACTTACATTTTGTTACATTTGCGGGGGGAGGGTGTCTAATTTATCTGTTAAACTAGATTGTCAATTCCTAGCACAGAATTCGACAGGTAATAGGTGCTCAATAACGATTGAAATGTTTCCATTATATTGGGGAAAGTGAACCAACTCTATCACTGAAGTGAAAAAGAACCACATTCGATGTATGTCTAAATACCTTCAGGGTTTTAATCCCTCTCAGCAGGTGTAAATCAAACCTGTTCCAGTTAGATGTGCCATAGGAAGAATGCAGGTTGTAAGCATTGCAGGGAGCAGTGTTAGGTAAAGAGATGTGAAAGGTGGCAGCTCTGACTTACTAGAACCCTCTTGTTGTTACTGATGGAAGCAGTGCTTGGCTGATCACCTGCCTGCAAGAAGTGTGAAAACTGATAACCTTTGTAGCAATCCATTAGAGAAAGTGTTTCCTCGTCCACATACCTCGCACCCACATGCGGGAGCTAGAAGAGCAGCCACATAAGCCCGGATGAAGTTGGGCTGTGGGCCAGGATAATTTTTGTAGACTTTGAAAATGTGACATAAGGCACTAATATTGTACCTCCCCAGGATTTGAGCCTCACTGCCAAGAGGAGGGGCATTGCTGGAAATAACCCTGGGAAAGTGTGGCAGAGACTTGGGAAAATATTGTAGGCTGAGAGATTACTTTTCACCTCCAAATAAATCTGCCAGGCTGAATTCATTTGCAAAAGAAGAGATTAAGCTTGATTTGTTTGGCTTTTGTGGTTTCAACTTCCCTAGAATTAATTCATGCCAAATTTATTATAACTTTATTTTTTAAATGAAGAACTGTATAATTTTCTACTTGATTAAAAAATAATAAATGCTTATACTATTCCTGGTTTTAGTGTTTCTAATGGTTACTTCCTTAACTTTAAATAATACAAAACACTGCTCTTTCTTCAACTGTCAACTTTAGGCATTATTTATTAGTTGAACTTCCGAGAGGCTGAAAAATACTTAGTCTACGTAAGTTACAGTTTCTCCTCTTCCCCCTTCCACCTCCAATTTAAAACAATTGTTATTTTTGTTTGATTTTTTATTATACTAAGTGAAACAGCATCTCATAATTACCAATGATTTTTTTGAGTGGGGGGAGGGGTAGAGGGAGAGAGACTCTGAAGCAGGTTCCATGCTCAGTGCGGAGCCCCACACGGGGCTCCATCTCACAGTGCTGAGATCATGACCTGAGCTGAAATCAGGAGTCAGACCCTTAACCAGCTGAGCCACCCAGGCGCCCCTCCCAATGACTTTAGATAATATTAAATGTATTGAATGCATTTTTATTAGCACCCAGCTCATATATCTTCACATTGGACCTAAGAAACCACGATTCTTTCCCCTCTTTGTCATGCATGGAAACTGAGGCACAGAGCAGTTATGTAACTTGCAGGAGGTTGCCAATTAATAAGTGGTAGTGCTGGGATAGCTCTAAAATCTGTGCTAATGGTTATTAAGCTCCATTGGTTCCCCACAGTGATAAATACATATATAATAAATGTAATAAATATAATTATCTCCCACATGAAGGAGGCTCAGAATGTCTGCCTGCCTTTCACTATGTCTGTCCACTTTTTCATGCGTCTCCTGTCCCCTACATCTAACTGCTCTTTTCCTTTTCATTCCCCACACGCATCCTGTTCACCTTCCACAGTGAGAGTATTGTGCTGCTTCTTTTTACTCTGTGGCTCTTCTCCCGAGGAAGCCCACTGATCCACCTGCCCCTACGTTCCGGAAGTGAAAAGGCAGCTCCCCGAAGTCCTGTGCATTGGAAGTGGGAACGGTGGGGCTGGTGGTGGGCATACTCTCGTGCACCCTGGCTGGGGCTCCAGTGGGAGGGGGGCCCTGGAACAGAGGGCCTCATGAAGGATGGGGGTGGGGGACAAGGGGGGTGTGATGCAGGTGGAGAGCATTAAACAGTCTGCGCTAAAAGAAATTAACTATATAATGTCAAAATTGGCAACATTTATGTTGTGTTACATTCTGTTAACATCGTTAAGTTTTGCAAATTTGGTTTATAGGTGAATCCAAAGTTTGAACATTAATACACAGCATTTACTTTGTTGTGATGGAATGAAGCCTGTCCTATATGGAGACAAATAATGTTAGGATTATAAATTCAATGTTTTAATCAATCAAAGCCAAAAGATCTTTGTATCCAGTTCAAATGGATTTCCATTTCTTCAGCAAGCCCTCTTCCAACTGTTCAAAATCATGCCATATTTTAGTGTCCGTGATTTGGGGGACAGGACTTTCTTATAAGGCTCTTTCCCCTTGTGTTCCTTATTGCCTTCCTCCCTTCACCTGTCCCTACAACCACAACCTCCCCACCCCCTCTCCCAGAGTGTTTAGAAGAATTTTAATCTCTCTTCAGTCCCCTATCCTCCTGTCCTCTTCCTTACCTGTGACCATGAATGTGGAGTTCATAATGTATGATAATATTTTAAGACAATACAAGACCCCAAAGCATCTTTATAGTTATCAGAACGAAGTTGAATTATGTCCAAGATTAATTTTAGTACAAATTATTTTAAGCTAGGACTGTAGACATTTGTGATAAATATATTTATTGCCCTACCATAGTACAGAAAGGATTTGAGGTGGTTTACATAGAAACATAGTGCATGAAAAGAGAAAGATAACGGCAAAAAGTAGAAATGGTAAGATGAAGCTAGGATTGAGGTTGTCACTCAAGTGCCTTCAGAGTGTCTGGTGTATTTATGAGAAGGGCACCACGCACTGTATTCTGTACATCTTCGCAGCTGAGCAATAGCCAGTTCCACCACTGGTGGGACAAGTTCCTTGAGTCACAGTGAGTGTAACATAAAAACAGTCTGCTGTGGAGTAGACCTATTGCTGGAACAGACTGGGGTGATGACTTCCTGTGGGCTCTGGTAGGGAAGGTAGGTTTAAGTTTGGAGTTATGATGTACTCCATCACTTTTTTTTTAAGATTTTATTTATTTATTTGACAGAAAGAGAGGGTGAGGGCACAAGCAGGGGGAGCAGAAGACAGAGGGAGAGGGAGAAGCAGGCTCGATCCCAGGACCGTGAGATCATGACCTGAGCCAAAGTCAGATGCTTAACCAACTGTGCCACCCAGGCGCCCCTCCATCACTTTTTTATAGTCACCATAGCAATATGATGCCCATGGGAGTTGTAGAAATATGATCAAACAGAACTTGATAGGGTACAATTAGAAGCAACTTTATTCTCCTGCCCCCCACACCACAATCACTATCCATTTAATGCCTGTTGATTTTCCCCACCGTCCCCCCCCTTTTTTTTTTGAAGTTTAGGACAGGATCCCTTGGATTTTCTTATCATTTTCAGAAAATGAAGTGTTTCCATTCACTTTTGGTCCCTAGAACAGTCTCCTTTTTGTCTATTGTGTTCTCTCCACTAAATAATTGGGAGGGAACTCACCAACCTGGGATTCTCCCTGAGGAGCAAAGAGTTTGAACCCCACATCAGGCACCTTAACTTTTAAGACCTGCACCCAAGACACAACTTCCTTTGAACTTGAACTTTCCTCCTCCTTCCAAGTTGGACTGGAAGTCTGTGGTGGTAGAGGGGAAGGACAAGGTCTTGCATCTTGCTTTTTTCCCGGTCTTGAAATTTTCTTTTTCTCCTTTACTTCACCCTGTCCTGCTATCTCCATGACTAAGTTGTCGTGGATTCCTCTGCTCTGGCGAAGTGAAGAGAAGGTGGGGTAAGGAAGCATCTTCCTTAGCTGGCAGTGCCATGAACGTGCAATTGGCGCAGGTGTGGGTCGTGTCCTCCGCAGCTGGGGCTCTTCATGGGCTCTTCTACCCCAGGGGTGGCTCCTTCCGGGTGTCAGGCACCGTGCCCTCCACATTCCTGGGAACACATCGGGCTCTCCAAATGCTGCCCTCAAATCCCTTTCTCCAAGCTGGAGGTAAAGGACAAACAGCCTTCTTTGCCCCAAGGGAGGGGACGGAAATTGGCACAGCGCCAGCAGGTTTTCTTTATTCACATTTTCTACAAAACCTTTTTTATACCATTGATGTGGTGTTCATCTAAAGGCTGGAAAACCAACTTTCCGACACCTTCTTTGCAAGTCTCCTTTGTCACCTATTGTCTGGCTCTCAGCTTCTTGATGGTCTCTGTTGAACTGGATTCAAAAAACAGTCCCATTTTAATACCTTATTACATTTTTTTTTTTTTTTACGATTTTTTAAATTCGTTTATTTGAGAGAGTGGGAGGGAGAGCACAGAAGGAGAAGCAGACTCCCGGCTGAGCAGGGAGCCCGATGCGGGGCTCAATCCCAGGACCCTGGGATCATGACCTGAGCCGAAGGCAGACGCTTAACAGATTGAGCCCCCCAGGTACCCCAATACCTTGTTACATTTTTAATAAAGTTCTGCAGTATAAGTGAACAAGAAATATTGTTAAAGTGCCTTTCTGCTTTGAGAACCAAAACAGTGTAGTTCAGGTGTAAAGTGCATTGCTAGTCCAGGTAGTGGCATTTTATTCTATTGATGCACCTCTTTTTCCCGTTTCAAAATTGATACATGTTCATTTTTGAGAGATTAGAAGCATTAATGAAGAGAAAGAAAAATCGTGAAAATGACTGTCCCATCTTTCAGGGATGGTTACTATTAACCTTGGTTTATATCCTTTCATATTCTTCTCATACTATAATGGATGTGTCTTGCCTTCTGAATCTCACTACCCAAATCTTTGTATAAATGACATAATTTTTCTTTTCCCAAATTCATGATCTGAAAAGAGAACTTGTGATAGCAAATCCACATTGTTACAGCAGCCAAACTGATTTGTGCACAAATTCGGGGGAGACAATAGAGAGCACGCTGCAGTGGATTCTCAGCTCTTCTTCCGATCATACAGAATCCTGTGCCTGCAGACTTTACACATGTTGTGCATTATCTCATCAGATCCCCCACATTATGAAATGAAAATGTCTCCTAAGAATACCAAGAAGCCTGTGAAGAAAGTCGATGGGCCCGTGAATTGCAGAAAACTATTGACAAAGTGATTGACCTGCAAAGCAAATTTTTAATGTTGATGAAATGAGGCTATTTTGGAAGGGAATGCCATCTTGCACGTTCATTTCAGTAAAGGAGACAAAAGTGCTAGAACATAAACCATCCAAAATAGGCTAACATCGCTTTAAAGTGAATATGATGTTGAAACTAAAACCTCTGCTGCTGTATCACTTCGAAAACCCCGCCACCTTTTAGGGGCTATTGAAGAGTGAATTGTCTGTTCCGGGATATTCAGCTCATAAAGAGTGGGTGACCAAGGCAGTGTTCAGTGATTACATGAGGGGCTAACTGTCTATTCATCAGAGAGTACACAAGAATGGAAAACTTGCAAACAAGGCTCTTTCGATAATAGACAATGCGCCCAGATGTCCTTCAAATGTTGACAATTACGGAAATAATACCACAGTGGTCTTTTTGCCTCCCAGCGTTATGTCATTATTGTAGCCTCTGAACCTAAGAGTTGCTGCAGCCTTCAAGGCATATTGTTTACAGATGGTGATGCAGTATGTGGTGCTTATATGCTGATAAATGGTCTGATGATGCAGGCAACACTGCTTCGATTCAGGATTTATGGAAGAGTTTTGACATTCAGAAGGTCTTCAAATTTATCAACTGGGTTTGGCATGTATCATAACAAACAATGAATGCTGTATGGGAGCAACGAGTCCCTCAATTGTTGTTGACTTTCAAGGTTTGGAGGAAGTGATTAACGCGAAGCAAAAATCCTAAATCTTGTGAAGAAGGCTAGATTTAGTGAAGTGGATGATGGTACAAAGAACTTAACGACCACGGCACTTGTTTAACTTGATGTTCATTCTAGGTCAAAGGAAGAGAAGGAAGCAGAGCCATAAATACTTGTTGCTGGTCTTTAGGGAACTTGGAATTATGCAGATGAATGATTGTTCTTGCAAGTTTTGTTTTGTTCTGTTGCTCTGTCGTTATCTACCATTTTATTTTTTAATCAAGATCTTATAAACTCATCATATTTGTTATCTACCATTTTAGATAATGGGCCACAGCCTTCCACTTCTAGAAACTCAAGTGCCGAAAAGAGATGACTGTCCACGAGAATCTTGGACTTGAACACAGGTGATCTGTAGGTGTTTGATGTTTTCACTTGCTCTCTGCCAACTCACTCCAGCTCACCTTCACCCAATCCTTTTTTTTTTTAAAGATGTTATTTATTTGTCAGAGAGAGAGAGTGTGCACAAGCAGGGGGAGCGGCAGGCAGAGGGAGAAGCAGGCTCCCCGCTGAGCAGGGAGCCGGATGTGGGACTTGATCCCAGGACCATGGGATCATGACGTGACCCAAAGGCAGATGCTTAACCAATTGAGCCACCCAGGTGCCCCACCTTCACCCAATCCTGAGCAGCATCAACATCTACCTAACTGCAGCCTCTACCTTCCTCTCCCTAAATGACTCCTTATTTGATAAGTGATCATTTAAAAACAATTTCCATGTTTGCTTAACTGTTATTTATATACATAACATAACTTTAAAATATATAGTACCTTTAAATTCGCATTATAGTATGTGCTTGTTGCGGTACAGAAGGAAAAAACTAATTTCTACTGTATTGTTGCATATTACATAGATGTCCCCATTAAAAAGCCCATAAAGTATTAAATAATTATGTAGCTGACATTTCATACATTTGTGCAGAAATCCTTGGTGATATTATTATATAGGTGTTTAAGAATATTTAGTTAAATTTTGGAGAATTTGTTGGGGTTTTGGATGGGCTTAAAACAGATTATAATTTTTCCCATTTAAAATAGTGGAATATGGGGCACCTGGGTGGCTCAGTGGATTCTTGATTCCGGCTCAGGTCATGATTTCAGAGCCCCACTCGGATTCTGCACTCAGTGCCGAGTCTGCTCAAGATTCTCTCTCTCCCTTTCCCTCTGCCCCACCCCCACATGTTCTCTCTCAAAATACATAAATAAAATCTTAAAATAGTGGAATATGTATAGCCCTACTCTCCCACTACTTCCAAATTTGATATCCAATGTATCAAACCAGGGAAGGATTAGATTCAAAGAACAAGCAATTCCTGAATATAAATTTATTTATTTTTCTACAAACAAATGAGATAATACTCTTATTGATTTGAACCTGCTTTTTTTTTTTTTTTAAGTAATATCTACACCCAACATGAGGCTCAAATTTACAACCCCGAAATCAAGAGTCGTAGACTTTACCGACGGAGCCAGTCAGGTGTCCCTTGAACCTGCTTTTCTTGCAATGTATTGCGACCATATTTATGTATAAATGAATGATTTATATTGCTTATAAAAATATATGCATTTGCCTGGTTTGTGTAATGGATAAGCCAAGCCTCAGAATGTCTGCCATACCCACATGCAGAAGTTTTCCTGTCCGTGGCCCTATGTTGAGGGAGCAGGAACTTACCGTTTCTTACAAATGGGGAACTGTTTATTATCACCTGATTCCACCACTCTGGTCAGAAGTGACTGGAGCAGAGGAGGGCACTTAACAAGGGTTTGCAAATTCAAAAGTCAATAGAGGCCAGGCAAGTAAGCAGGCAGATGCGCAAGACCATAGAGGGTTCATTGGAGACTGTGAAGAACTGAAGCACTGAAGTCCTATTTTAAGGGGGAGGACAGTATTCCGTTTTTGCCAACTATCGTTACCCAGGAAATAAAGACTAAGTATTGCCGAAATCTTTGGATTTTCAAGAAGAGCTAAAAATTTCTATTTTTAAATGAAATTCCCTGATCTTTCCACTGTGTGGGACAACAAAGTTCAGGCCAAGCAAATATATCTATAGACTAGATTTAGTCCACATGTAGGTTGTTTGCACCCTCTGGTCTTTTTCTTTCTTTCTTTCCTTCTAATTTCAGAAAGATTTATTTATTTATTTGAGAAAGCAAGCAAATGCACATGCAGTGTGGAGGGGCAGAGAGAGAGAGAGAGAGTCCTAAGCTGACTTTGCACTGAGTTCAGAGCCGGTGGAGGGGCTCGATCCTACGACCCTGAGATCATGACCTGAGCGGATACCAAGAGTTGGTGGCTTAACCCGCTGCACCAGCCAGGTGCCCCCCCCACTCTGGCCTTTCTAAGAGCAGTCAATGTGTGCATGTTCCAATGACCTAGGACCTACGAGATGGTCTGCCGCCAAAGCATGCTTAATTAGAGACAATGGCAATTGACACAACCAATCATATTCTTTTGAGAATTTGTACAATACTACGAGGATTTTAGTCAGTGACAGAGCAGAAATTAGGATATCCTCATGGAAGAGGTTACAGATGCCAAGAGTAAGAGAAAATTATTATTAGAAGCTAATATAGAGGGTGAGGTAGCTGGTTAGCAGAAGCAGTTAGATAGTAGCTGAGTCATGATACAGTCAGGATGAACAAACTCAGAGTGACAAGTGGACAGATACTCTGGGTTTCTTAGGTTGCTGTCTGCTGAATGACTCCTTGGTTCTTTTAATTCCATTCTCATCCTTGGGAGGTCTTAACGGACGGTTGGACTAGTGCTTCCTCTGAGAATATCTTTGGGTTCCACTGAAGCATGATAATGTGGATAAGATTCTCAACTTCATTCTGTGCCATTTATAGTTTTAATAAATATTCACTTACTTGAGGCAAATTGAATGAGTCTCTCTTTTATAACCAAAAAATCCTAGTAGTATTAATGTACCATAATTTATTTAATCAATTCCTGGTTGTTGAACATTAAGATTATTTCCAACCTTATATACAATTTTGTCATGAAAACCCTTGTACATTCATTATGATGTATTTGATATTCCCTAGGATAAATTTTAAGAAGCGACATTTCTCAAAGAATATGTGGGCATTCTCAGGATTTTGATATGTATTGCCAAATTGCCATTGAAAAAGATTTTGTAGATTTATACTCCCCATCAGCAAAATATGAGAGTCCTCATCCTTTCCCAATACTTGGTATTACTTGTCATTTTAATTTTTACTAGTATTTTGGGTGAAAAATGCTGACTTGCTAGAGTTTTCTTTAGCTTATTAGTAGTAACATCTATTATTAATTTAGAGGTATGTGTCATAAGTTGTGCTAAGAACTTTAAAGTTTAATTTAATCATCACAACAACCTAACGTGGTAGCTATTATTAGAGAAATGGAAACTGAGTCAAGAGAGCTTTAATACGAACAAACATGAGTAGGTATTGATCTGGATTTCCAGATTGTGAGGTTAGTTCACTAATTGTTTGTTTGTGTCACATATGCTATGAGTACTTTTCCTCCAGTTTACATCTAATTTATTTATATTGCTGTTTTGATTGATGCCCAGCAGTTAAAATATTTTATATATATTAAATTTCATCCATTTTTTTCTTATGGATTCTGTTTTCATTTTCATGCTTTAGAAAGCCTTCCCCATCCCCAAATTACAAGAAAAACCTTTCACATTGTCTCCTAGATCTTGTTATACCCAGGAGAAGGAAAGGACTATATACCCTAGGTATTACACTTATTTTTATATCCTGATTTTTACCCTCAATGGGAATTTTCTCATAGTTTTATGTATGTAAAATCAAAGGGTTGATTTTAAATGTCTGCATAGTATTCCCTTACGGCTGTACCATTAATTCTCTTCCTGTTATCCTACGGGTAGATATTTAGTCTCTAAATTTTCACAACTACTCTGATAAACATCCTTAATGTAACTTTTTGATTGCATCTTGAGTATTTCTTCAAGATTGATTTTTATTAGTAAGATTTTTAAAACAAAAATTTTAAAAATTTTTTCTTTAAAATACTTTAATTTTTTTAGAGCAGTTTTAGGTTCACCTCAAAATGGAGTGAAAATTATAGTTCTCCTATACCACCTGCCCCTACGCATGCAAAGCCTCCCCTATTATCAACATCCTGCACCAGGGTGGGACACTTGTTACAATGAACCTACATGGATGTGTCATCACCCAAAGTCTATCGTTTACGCTAAGGTTCACTCTTTGTGTTGTATGTTCTATGGGTTTGACAACTTTGTAATGATATGTATCTACCATTTCTAGTATCATACAGAATAGTTCCACTGCCCTAAAAATTCTCTGCTCCACCTATTCATTCCTCTCTTCCCCCTAACCTCTGACGACCACTGACAGTTTTTATTGTCTCCATGGGTTCTGCCTTTTCCTGAATATAATATAGTTGGAATTATACAGGATGTAGCCTTTATCTTTTTAAATTTTTAAATATATTTTTTAAGACCTCATTTATTTATTTGCCAGAGGAGAGAGAGAGCCCAAGCAGGGGGGGAGCGGCAGGCAGAGGGAGAAGCAGGCTCCCCGCTGAGCAGGGAGCCGGATGTGGGACTCAATCCCAGGACCCTGGGATCATGACCTGAGCCGAAGGCAAGAGGCTTAACTGACTGAGCCACCCAGGCATCCCTATCCTTTTTGAATCACATTGCCACAGTGCTTTCTAGCAAGTTTGTACCAATATGCACACCGCCAGCAGAAATGTATGAGTTATCAGCATTGGTTTAAACTTTACATCAGCATTGGTTTAAACTTTATAAAATCACAATTTTGAGAAGTAAAAAATCATTTTAGTTTGTATTTCTTTAATTTCTAAGCAGGGTAAATGTTTTTGGTAAGTAGATCAACTGAGTTGTTGATAATTATTGAGGAGCAAAGAGATTGAGGTTTTAATCTTTTTCTTTTTTTTTTTTAGATTATTTATTTATTTATTTGACAGAGAGAGACACAGTGAGAGAGGGAACGCAAGCAGGGGGAGTGGGAGAGGGAGAAGCAGACTTCCTGCGGAGCAGGCAGCCTGATGTGGGGCTTGATCCCAGGACCCTGGGATCATGACCTGAGCTGAAGGCAGACACTTAATGACTGAGCCACCCAGGCGCCCCGAGGTTTTAATCTTTTAACAGGTACTTGGAGCCATTCTGTGCTTCTAATGAAATGTGGAGACTTGTATTTTCATAGTCCCTGAGCAGGGTCACTGCTGGTAGTTGTGAGACTATGCCCTAATTAGCCTAGAGAGGAGAGTTGCGATTGATGTATACCGTATGTACTTTTCAAGCTACATGCCTTGGGGCATGGGGCTACCTCAGGCCTTTACAATTACAGGAATCTGTAGTTTTTTAGGCTGTTATTTCTAATAATTTGTGAGAAAGCATGGTCTGCTCTAATGAGGGTTGGATTTATTTATTTATTTAGAGGCAGAGGGAGAGAGAGGAGGTGCAGAGGGAGAGGGAGAGAATCTTAAGCAGACTCCACACCCAGTGCAGATCCTGACCCAGGGCTCAATCTCACCACCCTGAGATCATGACCTGAGCCAAAATCAAGAGTTGGACGCTTAACCAACTGAGCGACCCAGGCGCCCTGAGGATTGGATTTATTTAGTAGTGAGAGTATGGCTCTCCCTACTTCCCCCAACTCCCACAGGTGAATTATCTGAGGAAGGGAACTTTTCCAAATTTCTACAGAGACCACACCACCTTATCCTCAAGAAATCAGATAGATTGCTCATTTGGCTGTGAATGGTGTAGCAGAGAAATATATCACTATGACTGGCATCAGTGTATTGTATTCCACAGGGATGTTGGGGCAAAATAAAAGTTGAAAATTAATGTCATATTGTATGGCAGTCATAATTTTAGCCTTGAACATTGTTATTTTTGAAAATACCCACTATTCAGTTATATTAAAAATACCCACAACACCTCCTTTCCCAGATGTATCAGGTTATGGAACATCCTTCAGAGAATCTCTATGAGCTGCAAACTCCCCAGGGATGCCCTTCTCAAGAAGTGACACTGTGTATCCTTCTTCTACTTATGGAGGTTGAATTTGCCCCCATCTTATCCAGAACCCCAGTATTTCCAAAACAGCAGATACAGATGCATGTCCATTTTGTAAATTACACAATTTAAAATATTGCAGTAACTCAAATTAGAATGAAACATTATGGCTGACAAGTGTTCTGTGTATTGGAAAGAACCTGTATTTAAGAATCAAAAGACCTGAATTCAAATCTCAGCTCTACCATATACTGGCTATGATATCCTGGATGAGTTTCTTTTATCATTTCTTCTATATAAACTAATCAAGCAGGATAATAATGCTGTATAGTTTTGGTTGATGTTAAGAATAATTACAATTATGCATGCAAAGATAGTACCCCCAAATGTTAATTAATTTCATTCTTTCATATGTGTGATAAACACATCAATACCTTCAAATGGTGACCAACCTATAAAAGCCTCATTGGCTGGGATCATAACCATGATCCACCAGAAATAAATATCAGGAGCCACAAAACAGCAGTAGGTACTTTCATGGTATATTTTCATTTTTATTAAAATTCTCACTGAGGTCATAGTGGCATAAGGTCCTCACTTCTCTTAAGGTCCTGGGGCTTTCAACCTATAATAATTTGTGGACTAGCCACATAGAATTATTTTGTTCTAAAGAGTAAGGAACTTCTCAAATCTTTCATTCTCACCAAGTACCTAGAGCAAAAACATATGGGAGAGGCCAGAGGACTCATTTTGTAGATGAGGAAATTCAGTGATTTATCCACATCTGAGGCAGGTCATACCTAAGTCTTCATAGCATGCACAAGAAGATAGGGCTTTCAGCAGCTTGGCCAGAGAGACTCTGATGATTTTGGGTTTTATGTCAAAACTTTAACCAATAATGTTGGTTAGTTTTCACATTAAATCACAAATTAACACTAATGATATTCATTGGGCAGAGTTCACATTTTATTCTCAATATCAATTTTAGGGATTAAAGGTAAAATCTACATGTTTACTTCACACATTTCTTAGGACAGAATTTTTTCCCCCCACAGATTTAAATTACTATTTTTGTTCTCTCTGAGCATCAGTATTCTCTCCTGGGAATAAAAGAGCTAACATAACCCATGTCTACCCACTTTCCTTTCTCCAAAGGAATAGGTAGATGATTAGTGAGATAATGAATGTGAGGAGAACTCCCTGGAGGAAACATGTTTCATAAACATGAAGAGAAGACTTTAGCTGATTCACTGATTCCCACAGCTCAGGGACATGGATAAATCTTTTGTATGAATTCGAGTTATTTAATCTACCCACCTCACGCTCATCTTAAAAGTGGCTTCTGGAGAGTTTCCTAAATGTCAAACTGATCTTACTTATAACAAAAATCATCATCCAGTTTGTACTGAACACCAAGTGTTTTTGCAATTCAGTGCTTCTGCAGGGTGGGAGCAGAGCAGTGCTCAGGACTAACACAGGACGGCATTCCTATACAACATAGCCAGCAGCTGCTTTGCTTGGCTTTTCATGGTTTTTTTAGAATCAAGTCTTATCCCAGAACCACTCCCTTAATTTTTTTTTTTTTTTATGTTTTCATTACCTGGAGAATAGAAATTAATTGGTAAAATTATAAAAGGCCCAAAGCAAAAGCTAAAAACTCACAGCTGGAAAAATCAAATGAATACTATATCCAGCTGTTTCCCAAGGACCTCAAGTATGTTGAGAATATTAAGATGTTACCAGAGATGTGGCTGAAAGCTCCTCATTATGCCTCTGGCTCTGTGGGTTGAAATGGAAAACGGTTTCTGAGCAACAAAGAAATGGTTTTCCAACCCAAAATTTTGTGTTAAATGAGACCCATAACATTTTGGTAGATTAGAAAATCAGTCAAGAGACACCCATTTAAGAGTGTTATGTATTCTTTTTTTTTTTTTTTTTTTTCTTTTTTTTATAGAGAGAGCATGAGAGGGGGGAGGGTCAGAGGGAGAAGCAGACTCCCCGCTGAGCGGGGAGCCCGATGCGGGACTCGATCCCAGGACTCCAGGATCATGACCTGAGCCGAAGGCAGTTGCTTAACCAACTGAGCCACCCAGGCGCCCTGAGTGTTATGTATTCTTGATGATTTTTTTTTAATCATTAGAAAATGTCCCTCCTCTGTATATATTCTAGTCATGGCTTCTTTAGCTCACTTTCTTTTGTCAATGCTCTTCTATCTGCTTCTTGTAATAAATAATTTTTTGAAATTTCTTGTCAGTTGATGGCTCTCATAGTCTCTTCATTGTCATAGATTTAGAAGTTAGTTTATTAGGTGGCATCTCTGATCATTGGGTAAAGCTGGACTTTTTAATAAACGGTGCTGGACAAGTGGGTAGCCATTTGGAAGAAGATACGATTAGATTCATATCTCACACTATACACAAGAATAAACTCCAAAAGGGCTAGGGATCTAAATGAATGTAAAAAATAAAAGCATACAATATGTGAGGAAGGCATGAGCAAATTCCCCTTCAACCTTATTAGAGGTGAGGGAAAAGCTCTCTAAGCATGACTCAAAATCGAGGATCAATAAAAGTAAAGATTGAGAAATCTAACTACATTAAAAATTTTTTCACAACAAAACCCGCATACAAAATCAAAGGAGGACTGACAAATTAGGACAAAATATCTATAACATATACCACAGACAAAGATACATATATACAGAGAAATTGAGAGACAAAGGCTGAGATATGTTAGAAAAATGGGAAAAAACCATGAACAGACACAAAAATATGTAAATAGCTCTCAAACATATGAAAAGATGTTCAGATTCACTTACAAATACAATTTCTCACTATGAGACTGGTAAAAACCAGAAAGCATGTCAACACATTTTGTTAATGAGGCTGTGAGGACACAGACACTCCCTCATAAATCGTTGGTGAGAATGTGCACCATTACAACTCTCCTGGAGGCCAAATTAGTAATACCTAACAAGACTATATATGTACTTGCTTTTTGACCCAGAAATCCCACTTCTAGGAATCTAGAATATATACTTCTAGGAATCTAGAAGATATACTTCCAATAAATACAAAAATATATATGTCAATGTTACTTATGACAGCATTGTTTGTAATTGCAAAATATTGGAAACAATCTAAATTCCAATACATAGTGGAGTGGCTGAATACATTGTAGCCCAACTACATAGTTGAGTTCTCTACTCTACTGTAAAAAGGATTGAGGAAGATCTCTGTGAGCTGTTATGGAGTGATTTCTACAAATAAGTGGAAAGGAAAAGTACAAACCAGTGTATATGGGATGTTACCTTTCATGTGTGAAAGAAGGGAAGTAAGAAAATACATACATATCTGCACATCTGTGCAAAAGAAATATAGGAAAGATAAATGAGAAACTAAAGAAATTGGTTACCTGCAGAATTTGGGGAAAAGATGCAGGATGAAGGCATGAATGGGAACAGGTTAGTAGGGATGAAGACAGAGAAACACACATATCTATACACACAAGGACATTATTTTATGTATGTATATACTATATATGTTTTAAAATATAGTAGTCTTTCATATATAAGACTTCTCCTCCATAAATAAAATCAATGAGGAAGTAAAGGAAATCTAAAATAGAATGTAATCAGTCACAAATGAACCTAACTCTATTATTGTGTTGAACAGGGTAGCACTGAGTTCTTGGGTGTCTTTTTTCTCACTGATTTATATGCACATTGTATAGCAGTGACTAGCACATGGTAGATACTTAATAAACGATGGCTGAATAAAAAAAAAATGAAAGGCATAACTGCACTGAAGTGAATGGATTAAAAAAGAGCTCACCTAAAGAGCTTTGGAAAAAGTTATGACTGGATATTGTGAGGCCAAAGATGAAACAAATGATATACAAGTACTGTTATCTTGTTAGTAAATCTGTTTCTCCTAGAGATACAGATAAACAATAGTGTAACTACCTTATGTGTAAACTAGTATTAAACAAATAGGTGATATATTGTAGATAATGACAGTTGGGTCTCACTGGGGGAAGAAGTTACAGAAAAATAAAGGGAGAGGGCCAGAATGAACCTCATGGTATTGGATTCAAATCATAGGTATCAATATGAATTCATGGTTTTTAATAAAAATGCAGATAGATTGATGTAGAAGTAAATATAGATGTGTGTATGTGTGGCTTAGTATTCATATATATATAAAGATGATAATATTTGATATATATGATATATATATAAATATATAATCAATAAAATATAACTGGAGTCCATACTTGATTATTTGATTAAATAATCAAATAAATACATGAAGAGAAGGGATAGCTTTTTCCTACAGGAAAAATCCAATTAAAAAGTACAGAGGGAAAGGAAATACAAAATCATTCTGAGCGAATCCAGAAGTAAGATCCACTAAGTAAGATAGACACTAAAATGATTGGGCAAAAATTTGAGGAAAACCAGGATATTAGCATAGTCTCAAATCATCTCTGCTAATTACAAGAGGAATCATAGTAGCTGTAGAAAGGAAAAACTTTGCAGGCACCACCTTAGCCACTGATCAAGGCTAACATCACAAGTAATAAGGCATGACCTTCTGATGGGCACTGAGAAGGCCAAACAGTACTTAATGTCGTGTTCTTGCCCCCAAAGACTTAAGGTCAATCCAATCATAAGAAAACGTGAGAAAAAACAAATTAAGCTCCATTCTACAAAATGACAGGCCAGTATTCTGTCAAGAACATGAAAAACAAGGGAGAAATGAATAAAATTAAGGAGGCATTCTGATTAGATCCTGGAGCAGAAAAAGGACTTTAGGGGGGAAATTGATGGAATTTGAATGTTTTCTAGTTTACTTAATAATATTGGTACAATGTTCATGTCCCAGTTTTCATCATTAAATTGTGTATGTAAATTATATAAGTTTAGAAGAAGAAGCTGAGTAAAGGCTATACTTGAACTTTGAACTGTTTATTTTTTCAGATTTTTTATGTCTAAAATTATTTTTTCTAAATTTTAACAATTTATTAACATTTAAATCTAGTCTCAGAAAGGACAGTATACTTTTTTGCCATTTTGAAGTGAAAAATGTATACGTTTAGTTTTTTTTTTAAAGATTTTATTTATTTATTTGAGAGAGAGCGCGCGAGAGAGAACAGGAGCAGGGTGAAGGCCAGAGGGAGAAGCAGACTCCTCGCTGAGCAGGGAGCTCTGTGCGGGACTCAGTCCCGGGACTCCGAGATCATGACCTGAGCCAAAGGCAGATGCTTAACCTACTGAGCCACCCGGGCACCCATACATTTATTTTTTTATTAAAGACTTTTTTTATTGTGGCAAAATGTATCATCTTGCCCATTTGGGGCTGATTTTTAAGGTTAAGTTTGGTAATGTTAAAAATATTTACACTGTTGTGAAACAGATCTCCAGAACTTTTTCATCTTCCAGAACTGAAACTCTATACCTATTAAACAAGGAATCCTCGGGGCGCCTGGGTGGCTCAAGAGTGAGGTATCCCAGAAACCAAGGACGAGGGCCTTTGAAGAAGGGAGGAGTCATCAGTGGCAACAACCACAGGGAAATCTGTTAGGATGAGGATGGGAAGTATTCACTAAATTGGAAATTAAGAGATCCTGGTGGCCTTGGCAGGGCTAGGTTGGACCGACTGGTGGTAAAGGAATGCCTTCCTTTTCTTTGGGGACTGAACGTGAGCTGAAGAAGAGGAGTAACTGAATGAGTTTAGACTACCCTCTTGAGAAGTCTGGAAGGAAGTTATATACCACCTACTGTAAAAGTGTGGTTACACTCATGTGGCTATTGGAGGGGGTGAGAAATTCCCATTCTGCCACCCACCATCAATAAAAAGGCTGGATTTTAAACCATTTCCTGCTAACTCCCCACATATAAAAGATGATTCTCTATTTCTTAAACATGTACTTGTTCCTAGGCTTTTTAAAAATGGTAGAATTTTTCCACAATTGCTGACCACATGAAATGCATTTTCCATCATTGGTCTCATAAATATTCAGCTATTGTACCTCTCCCCAAACAGCCAGAGATTTATTCATTATATTGAATTGCAATCTCACCCTTCCGCTCTGCTCCTTTGTAAAGAGAGAGATAATATTTCGGCATTTTTTGTAACGCCTCGGCCTTGAGGGAATGTAAATATAAGCATAATTGATTTTCTCAACTTGCTTCTCCCACCCCCATGTTCCAGTGCTTTATGCATTATAGGTGGAATGACTGACAAATCAGCCCTGATTGCGAATTAGAAAACAGAATATATTAAAAGCAGAGTACATATATCCAATTTGCTCTCAGCGCAAACCCTGGAAATGTAATGCTCCTCAATGCTCTAGCACCCGCGGTCTAATTACCTGCCCTTTTGCTTTGACTTAACCATTCAGGAATTACATTATCTTTGTCTGGCGGGTCAGGGGTGATGGCTTATTAAATGGTGGAATTCACCTGCCTCACCCTGACTCACTCCTCCTTCCCTGCAACCCCCACAGAAAGCATTTCTTCCCTTCACCTGTTGGCTGGATAATGAAAGCTGGTGCTCTTATCCCTGTTTGAAGCCCAAATTCTCAAGGTAATTTTACTTCAAGGATTGGTGAAAGAGGAATTCCATCCTGCCCTCTTTCTAACCGCTGGTATAAAGAGGTCTTTTTTTTGTGTCAGTGCCCTTAATGGAAAGGCAAGACCCCTGGGGTTCCTATTCTTCCATGCATCACCTCAGCAATCAGCTAGTGGCCCTGAAAGGAGAGGCCACCTTTGCCTTTGTGTCTGAAATGAGAGTTCACTCTTCACACCGGGACATCTGTGGGTACCCGCAGGCCGAGAAGTAAGAATTGATTTCTTTTCACCCTCCCACTAATCTGAATGTCACCTCTAAAGCACCCGGGATTTAATTGATCCGTGATAACTTCAAGGCAACCACAGTTCCCATTGAATGATTAAAGAATATTAAGGGGGTTGGAGGGGTCAGCAACACTGACAGGTAGGGGTACCTCTTCCTGGGACCCCACCATTAGGCATTTGAACAGAACTTGATTCTTACAAGTGCTTTAAACTCATCTCTCTTCATTTATTTGAAGGTGACTTGGAAGCCTCATGGAAGGCCAAGCCATATAAAATTGCCAATATTCACGTGTTTTTCACTTCTAAAGATGGCATTTTCAATGTGGTTTAACTTAATATTAGCTACAATCAGAGAAATAGAAGATTGAAGCCTAGATAGGTAAAATGAATTCTGAATTCCTGTCCAGAATCTTTGTCCTTATAACTCACGAGTTAGGAAAGTTACTCATTTATTCATTAACAAAACCTTTGTTGCATGTCCATTCTTGTACTGATCATTGAGGCAAGGATGCCAAAGGTTGGGTGTATACTGGCACTGCTTAAGTACCCACTAGGTAAATTATACCAGCATGTAAGGCCCCACAAAATAGGGCATTATATTGTCTGTCATTTAGTTTAAAATCATTCAGCACAGAAAGTGTAATGCATATGTGTGTGTTTAGTTAGTTTAACTTACCCGCAGGGGCAGCTTGCTAATCCTTGAAGTACCTTGATCAGAAATCTACACTCCAGGGGAGGTTAGTTAGCATTTGCAAGAGTCTAATCAGGTGGCTACTGTAAATGTTAAAGTCTCAGCCATCTCAATGAGCACTAGAGGGTTTATTAATTAGCCTGAGGGATGCTAGCAATAATTTTACATTAGTGAAATAAGTACTATTCGAGATGAGGATACTGCCTAGGAATACGGAACAGGCACTACCACTCTTGCATGAACGAAGTATAAGAATCTAGGGTGCTCTTGACCTGCTGCTCTGATCCCCATTAGGGAAGGTTGGCTGAATCCTATTACAAGGGTATCGTTGCATTTGCCTTAAGGGCCCCTTTCATGAAATGTGCCAGTTGCAGTCTTTATAAAGACAGAGAAAAGGGAAATTCATGGACATTTAATACCGGATATATAATTACACACGATTGGGTTTGCTTTCAGAAAAAAATATTCTGATAGATGGCAGTGTAGAAGATGCATGGAGGTATTCAGAGAGTGAAGAGTTAGACCAGTTAGAACGGCCATGGTAGATGCATAACGATGAAGGCCTGAACTCAGGTTGTGGTCGCATGAATAGATGGATTAGAGAGGGTAGATTTAAAAGCTTTGGAAGAGAAAAATAAGTGGATTTGATGAATAATTGGATACGGGGAGAGGGCATGTGGGTGAAGAGGGAGTCATAAAGACAACCTCTAGGGTATCTGATTTGCATGATGCCATTTACTAAAAAAGAGAACCAAAGGTAAGGAGGAGGTTGAGGGCCAGTTGAAAATAAGCTACTTTTGACTAAGATAAATGTGAGATGCCTGTAGGACATTCAGGGGGAGTAATCCAGTAGGTAGACATATAATATGTATAGACACATGTACATATATATATATATATATATATACTTATTTTCTGGGACCCAGAAAGGAGACCTTGGCTGAAGATGGATATTTACTGCATTCCACAAACATCTAGTAACCATTTTCTATGCTCCAGGCCAAGACTGGTGTGATCCTTGCCCTTATTATGATTATAGTAGTTGGCGGATGCAGTATAATGGGCACATTATAAGACTGTCTTAAGAGTAAGCTCACCTGGGGAGAGTGTAGTTAAAAGTGCAGAAGCAGGATCTCATGAATGATTAACACTCAATATGCAGGAGGGAAAAGAATGATGAATGTTATGAAAGATATCATATGAATGAAAATGGGAAGGAGGATTGGCCAAACAGGAGGAAAACAAGAAAAGAATGATTCCAAGGAAGTCAAAGGGTATAAAAGTCTCAAGGAGGGAATGGTGAGTGGTTCCAAATATTGGAGAGATCAAAAAAATAAGGAATGGAACATCCATTCAACATGACTTTTTGGAGGTACATGAGTAGGACCATTTTACTGTAGTGGGGGGAACAGTGGATTGAAGGCTGAACACTGAAGAGAGAATGAGAAATGATAGGGTGGACATGAATCTTTATAAAGCTTGGCCATGGGAACCTAGAAATTATTGGGTGGGGGAGTTTCGGAGAGAGAGAGAGAGAGAAAGAGGGAGAGAGAGAGAGTTGGCTAGAGCTCGCTTCTTGCTCTCTATGTGTAGGGTCAGAACTCATAAATGTGACTTGCACATAAATGAAGCAGGGGTAAAATAATCCAAACAGGGAAATGCTAAAATAGTAAAGGAGACAAAAATAAGTTATTAATTTCAAACTGTTCATTTTAAAGAAAACAAGTGTCCTGGCAGCGACATATTTTAGAATGCAACCGGAGAAGTAGTGGCTTCTTTAAGGCGGATGTGTCATGTGAGCATCGAGCAGACAGGTGTCCCTTGAACACCTTCGCTGACGTGAGGGGGAAGAGGTGCTGCGGTCAGAGAGGCCCTTTCATGCCTGCTAGAGCTCTGACAGGACACTTTATATGGGACATAGTTCCAGGAATGATGTTCCCTTACAAGTGAGTCAGCATTTCTGGGACTATCACAGTTTTACTGAAAGCAAGTACCACCTTATCTTCCTGGGCAATTTCTTTCAAGAAATATGATGAGAACAAATTTCAAAGCTCTGACTTCTCCAAATTTACTCTTCTTTTTTTTTTTTTTCAAATTCTCCGTACAGTTGTTCATAGCTAAGAATTGGTTTTGTTAGAAAGTACATATGAAGTCTGTTGGCAATTACATGCAGCCAAGTCTAGCCCCAGGAACAAAGGTGAGACACTACCAAATAATCTGGAGCCGGAAACATGGCTTTGAGGTCAGATGGGCTTGAGCATAAGTCCCAACTCTGTAATTTATTAGCAGTGTGACCTGGGGCAAGTCACTTAGCCTCTCTGAAACTTGGTTTCCTCAGCTGTACAATCTAGGATAATAAAAACAACTTTACAG
Source organism: Phoca vitulina (assembly GCF_004348235.1). Lineage (NCBI taxonomy): Eukaryota > Metazoa > Chordata > Mammalia > Carnivora > Phocidae > Phoca > Phoca vitulina. The sequence goes on along the minus strand of NW_022589711.1, from coordinate 68,909,383 downwards.
GAATTTTGCAAAATAATGTACATGAAGTGTTTTGGAAGAAGTAGTTTGCTCAATAGTCTCTCTCCATCTATATCTATATATCTACATCTGTATCTATGTATAGATATAGATAGAATTGGTGTATGAATATGTTTGGTTAAAATTGAAAAGCATTTGTTCAGCATCTACGACAAGCAAAGTACTCTGTCCACATACACTGCAGAAAGGTGAGGAATAGCCAGTATAAAAGATGGTCAACGACTCTTTTTTTTTTTTTTTCCTACTTACACCAATAGGTCAAGAAAGAATAGAGGGAAATTGATGTGGGGGGATTTAGATGAAAGTGCAGCAGAATACAATTCCAAACTACGGTGAAATGCCATCAAGCCATTATAAAGAGAGTCAGTAAGAAACCTTTAGTGGAGATTTAAAAGGGTAGTAATTGTTACTTTGAGATGAGTTAAGTGCTAGAAAACAATGATGTCACTTCCACGCTATAATGCTAGCTGTATTATTTTATACTCTCAGGGATGCCTGGGCCACTTCCATATTTTGAGACACCCAGTATATTCACAAATGGAGAAATGCTAAAACAGGGTTAAAAACTGGTATATTAAAAAATACGTGTGAATCTATGTGTATCTATCTATGACCCATTAATTCTCGAAACACAAAAATATAGTGCAATGTAAGTAGGTTTTTCATAAGAGAGTCATGAGATTTCTAAAAACTTATTTCAAAGGCCACTATAGACATTATGAAGACCTTCTTTCCTTCTTGCCAGTATATCGTTGGGAAGATATCACAGCCTTTGACTGAACGGAGTGCACCGACCTTCGTGCCTGTGAGGTCTAGAGCACTGCCTTTTGCCCTAAACTCTTGGTGATGGATTCTGACCAGTACCTCTGACAGCTCAATCCCTGGCATAACATAGATGCTCAAGAAAAGTTTGTCCAGATAACGAGTGAATTGTTGTGCACTGCTTACCACCTAGAAAGCTTGCTCAAGATCTTCAAAACTGGTATGCTGCTACATTGGGTAATAGCTTGACATTCCACTCGTTTTATAAAGGGAAAGAACACATTACCTTTGCTGGGCTTCTGCCTGCTTTTTCTGGGTGACTGCCTTTTAATCAGAAAGTACTTGGTGCAAAGCAGAAGAGGGGAAGTGGAAGATGGTGAGGGACGTGGACAAAGGAGCTTTCTCAGTTTGCTTGGGTTTTTGCTGTTGAGAGCACTTAAAGATTTTGGAATTTTACAGAGCAGGAAAGCACAAATGACCCAGCATCAACCTTGTAGTATGCTAATAGCAGCAGCAGCAGCTAAGCATTCCTAATTTCCCTAGAAATTAAGAGAAACCCATCTGTTTTTAAATGCAAGGCTTCTTTCTAATCTTGAATCCCTGTTCTTAATAATTCAAAGTTGTGCTAAGTCCAGAGACACAGTTGCTATCTTTAGACTTAGACTTCAAGAATCTAGAATAGATGATGCCAACTGACCCCATGCGAGATGCTTGCTGTCATTGCTAGACCTCCTTCTCATCTCAATGTGATTCACTTCTGACACAGAGAAAGCAGCCTAAAGCCATTTAAATCTTCCTTAAATAGATGCAGCTTAGCAGGCTCAGCTTTGAAGTCCTCTGAGTCCCAAGGGCCTGGTTTTCCCATTCTAGATGGGATGATGCTTCTGCTCATTCCCCGCAAAGTAGGTAATTAATTCTTGCTGGTGTGCTGGAGAGAAGGTGAAGGCGGGATCTTTAGTTTTAAAAGACTCCAGTCTCCTTTACCCATGGGACCGTTAAGTATTCCTGGGCACAAGAGGCAGGCAGATCAGTGGTACTACTATTAGTACTAGGTGGAAACCCATTACCATCTACAAGAATCTGTGGATTTTAAAAAGTAGGGCTAATCTACACATCACCCTCCCGAAAAGTGAAAGAAGAAAGCCAATGCATTTCATTGAGGAAATTCAATGTAGTGAACATTTATTGAACATTTAGTACATGTTTGATTCTGTATTAGGCATTTTGGCTGAAGGAATATAAAGATGATTCTAGATTATGATCTTTGTTCTTAAGCTCAAAATCTAAAAGTGGAGACAAATCTGCACCCAAATGATCTGCACCCAAATGATGCCTCATGGGTCTCAGTGCCAAATCCTGGTGTCCTGTCACCTTGCTGCATTTACCCTCCCTCCCTCTACTCCTTCCCTCCATCCCATCCTTCGGCCACTGTTTCCTGACTATGTTGTTTTGGGCCCAAGGCCAGGTGCTGGGGTTTGCAATCTCACGAGTTCCCCTGCTCTCCCTCTGCCCTGCATGCAGAGGGCAGGAAGAGACCAAAGGAAGAGGCAGAGCACTCCAGATTGGTAGGTGGTGGGTTTAAGAAACAAGGGAACTTACTTACGTTTGAGGCTTGTCTTGGGCTGCTGTAAACTGAATAGACCTCTGCACCTGCTTGCTGGCATCTTATAGAAGGAGAAAGTGTGGGGCCTCAAAGACCAACTCCATGAGGAAGAGCTGCCATCAAAGTACTGTTAATATGCCATGAGTGGGAAGTCTGATGCAGGAGGTCATTGCATTTGAAATACCAGTGGGCTCCCGTGTATCTGTTTAATAAATGGAAGTTTATTAAAGGCCCAAGGAGAAAGTGGGGGAAGACATACTTTGTCTCAAATCCAGCCATAATGTCTTCTTAATATCTTTGTGTGAAGTAGAAAAATGTACCCCTTCCTTGAGACACCTTACAGGTAATTGTCTGGAAATTTTGATAACGAACGTACATTAACTAGGATAAACAAGATATGGATGTTGTCTCCTAGAGTACTGCAGTGCACAATCCACACAACCATGTGTTGTGGTCCTACCAGAATTATCCAAAGTGCATAAAAAATATGACGACAAAAATTGATCAGGGAGGCATACACATTTAGGCAAATTAAAAACGGATTCTAATCCAGAATCTGTAATAAGATGTAACATGTACATAATCTCCTTTATATTCTGAAATGGCATGGAAAAGTTAAAATCTAACTAACCTTTAATGCACTAATCTGAAGATTATTATATCAATTTTAAGTTAATCAAAATGAAGCAGAGAGAGCAAATGCCTGGCCCAAGGCTGTTGAGTGAGTGGCGCAGGTAAGATTTCAATGGAACTTTCTCTAGGTTTTGTTGGAAGGACTTATTTTTTCTTATTTTTTTTTTGTTTTTTTTTCCCCTATTCATCCAGATGAGGCTTAAAGCAAAACTTTAAGATACAAGTGGAAAGTGGCAAAGGCTGAACATATAAATAGATTTGAAGTGGGTTTAGATAATTCATAGATGACAGACTCATAATGGTAACCAAGGAGATAAGAACGCCTGAGGAGCATCCCTACCTATTGCACATAGTAACAACACCAAGGATGGTTCTTGAGGGGACTACTGAGACAGTTGGAAAACTAGGTTGGGGGCTAGGGTATCTGGTTCCTATTACCATGGGCCACCCTAAAGATTTAATAAATGGTCTCCTTCCCTCTCTCCTTCCCTCCTTTCTTTCTTCTTTTCATTACCGATTTTAAAATCTCCTGCAGACACAGGTTGTCGCTGAAAAAAAAAACAACAAAAAACAGAAGTGGGGCTGTATTTCCGACTGCCTCACAACCACGGAATGTTCAATGGAAAGCTCTGTTTCTGTCTGTTTCTTGGAACTTCTATGATGACCCTTGCTCTTCCAGTTGGGGTCTGTTACTGGGTGGTAAAAGTAGAAACAGCAGACCTACCAAAATCCCACTTTTAATCTCAGCTTCCAAATTTTTTCTTACTTCATTGATTGATTGTTCTATTGATTGAGTAATTTATTCACCAGAAGTAGCAAATAGTTTTGTGTGTAAAATATTTCACTGGGGTCCATAAAGACAGATTCATCCTGGTTTCCAGTCTAAAGGAGTTATATACTGATGATGGTGACAATGACAGGCTAATACAAACAACAACAGCATTTACTGAGGACCTCTTATGTGCCAGGCACTGAACTAATCCCATTGCATACTAAGATTCTGTGAAACAGTTATTACTGTCTGCTTTTTGTAGAGCCAGAAACTGGAGCAGAAAGAGGGGAGGTACCTTTCTCAATCCAAAGCTAGTGAGGAAAGGGATGAGACATAAAACCTATAAAACAAGGAAGAAAGCAAGGGGGATCCAAGAGAGGAGGGAGCACACTGAACTGGAGGTTCACAGCAAGAGAGATGAGCACAGGTTTCAAAATGATGTCTGAACTGGGTCTTGAGGATTGGCAGGGACTGGCAGGTAGAAAATGAGCATCTTTGATGAAGAAACTGTGGTGCCGACATCTGTTGCTTTTGGCTGCCTGGTCTCTATGATGTGTTCTTTCGGGCCTAACACGCTGACTCACTTTTGGGGAATTCTCTTCTCCCATTGGATGAAGTTTTCAAAATCATCTATCAAGGTGGTCTGATTTCCTCTAACCAAAGCCAGGTCTATTGAGTACTCTCTGGAACTGGAACCTAAGCAAAAGCAGAGTGGCAAACAACACAACTCAAAAAGCTGGGGTGCATGCATCCACTTCGGCTGTGCCCCAAGAAATGGGCCAACAGTTCCTGCTACGGAGCAGCCCTCTCCCCAGAGTAACTCTGGTTCCTGTACTTTCTATGCCTTGCTCTTCAGATTCTTGTGAATTGTCCTATGTCGTTCCAGCATATCCGTTTGTTCCCAAGGTAGCCCACATCGGTTTCTGTGGCTTGCAACAAAGAATTCGAAAGTGGCAAGGGTAAAGGCATGTGTGGGGTACGCTGCCAGAGTGTCGGGTCATCCAGGCTGTCTGCAGGGCAGAATGCGGGGAAACGAGTAGTGAGAGATAGATCTGGGAAGGTGAGTCGGAGCCTGGTTGTATGAAGTTGAGTGCCAGGTTAGGGAGATTGAACTTCACTGAGTGAAAAGTGGAGAATTTTTGAAGCATTGAAGCTGGGATGATATGATTGTATCTCTCCTTTAGATATTAATCTGGCGGCAATGTGGTTGGTTATAGAAATTGGAGAACATGGATACTGGAGATAGGGTACTCAGTTAGGAAGCTATTGCAATGGTCCAAGCAGGCGGTCACAAAGGCTTGACTCACAGTGTAGAGGTGGCAATGAAAGGTGTGCGTGGAGGAAAGAGCTTCTTGCTTTTCTGGATGCGAGCCAAGGCAAGAGAACGCTGATTGGTAACAGAGCCAGTGGGCAGCACCTCCCATAGGCATAAAGAGCTGATGAATTCTGCTGCATTGCACCTAGGCACCCCAGAGGCTGAGGTTGGGCTCATAAAGAGGGAAGGCAGAAACTCAGTCTGGGGAGCAAGTCAGTTGGATTTGGACCAAATTAATATCAAGTTGTTGATGCTGAGTCTTCAACCACTTCCTTGGCGAATAATTTTTGGTTGAGGCAGCAGGCCAGAGGAGTTCCCATTTGGAAGATTTGGTATTTCTGTGGTTCCTTTTTTGGAAAAAATTAAAATACAGTCCCCATTTTTTTAGTGGTTCGTAAAAAGTTGCAAAAGGGAAAACATTATTGAGCAATAAAAGGTGTGTTTATGTGTATTCATAAGAAGTGGGCTAGAGGCCAACTCCCATAAACGTGTTTGACTTGTACCTCGGTACTGAGCAATTACAAGAACCCTGGAGGCTCCTATTTCACTCAGTGGATGTAATAGAAGCAGCCTCTGCAGCCCTCCTAGGCTAATCAACTCGATAAAGACTGACCTGGGGAGCCTGCCCCTGTAAGTGTCTGACAGTAAGCAAAATTGTGATATTAGCAAAGATGGCCTTTGGAGCCCAATTCTCTCTATTTTCCTTTCTGACTTGGCAAACACCTGTGTCTCCATGCATCACCTTGCGTTTCCAGCCAGTATTATTGGTTCCAAGCCTGTCTCAGTTGGCAACATCCACTGCTTATCAGGTTTGGAGACACCACTTTCAAGCAACATTTTGTTGTCCAGGCACTATAACAAGTGGTTTTCCATTGTGAAAACTAGACCCTTGATAGCCACTGATATAAGATTTCCTTACAGAGGGTCACCTGGGTGGCTCAGGCAGTTGAACATCTGACTCTTGATTTTGGCTCGGGTCATGATCTCAAGGTTGTGAGACTGAGCCCCAAGTTGGGCTCTGCACTCAGAGCGGAGCCTGCTTGGGATTCTCTCTCTCTCTCTCCCTCTGTCCCTCCACCCACCCGCGCCCCCCCCCCCCCTCCCCCTTCATGTGCTCTCTTTCTAAGAAAAAAAAAAAAAAAAAGATTTCCCTACAGAAACCAGGGACGGTGCCCTATTCAACTGGCTGAGATATCTTTCCCAGTTCTCAAGGTCCAGTGGGAATTGGGAGGGACATTTTTTGGGAAGTAAATTGGGAGACCTTATCTTTCTCCATGAATTCATACTCCCTTCCTTATTAAGCTTCCTTAATACTTCCTCATCAAACTTTGTTTCCTTTTCTATAAATCTTGGATAGTTGAGTCTATTAGTTTCTTACTGCTGCTGTAAAAATTTTTTATCTATTTGGTGGCTTAAAACAACACAAACTTATTATCTTACCTTTCTGGAAGTCAGAACTGAGCTAAAAGCAAGGAATCAGCAGAGCTGCCTTCTTTTCTGGAAGCCCTGGGAAATATCTGTTTTCTGGCCTTTTCCAGGTTCCAGAGGTTGCCCACATGGCTTGGCTTGTGCGCCCTTCCATCCTCAGAGTCAGCAAAGGCCAACAGAGTCTTCCTCACAGGGCCCTACTCTGACACTGACTCTCCTACTTCCTGCTTCCACTTCCAAGGACCTTTGTGTTTTTGTTGGGTCTACCCACACAATCCAGGGAAACCTTCCTGTTTTATGGTCCAGTGATTAGCAACCTTAATTCCATCTGCAACTTTAATTCCCCCTTGTGCTATGTCACATAATATATCCACGGCTCCTGGGGATTAGGACTTGGACATCTCTGCGGTACCATCGTTCTGTCTACTGCAGTAAGAAAGGCTGAAACAATCTGATCCCTTCTCTTCTGTGTTCAGGTTACTCTCCAGACTTTTAAAAATTCTTAAAATATATTCAAATAGCTCACAGGCTTCAAAAATAGCAAAAAAAAAAAAAAAAAAAAAAAGTGTTGAATGACTTCAGGGTGCAGGGTCCTGTGCTAGGAGCCATTGGAAGTACAGGGGAGAGCATGAGGGATTATACTGCCTTTAAGGCATTTTTACACACTCTTTGAGCAGATGAGATAGACATGCGCAGACAACAGAGCAGAGCAGGATTTGATAAATGCCACTGACTGGTTCAGCCAGTTGGTGCCACAGGAGTTCAGAAGAGGGAGCCACGCTCTGAATCCCATTGATCGAACATTTCCCCTACTGACCTCCAGTCACTCCTTGCAGTGGAGCATTTCAATCAGGTTTCATGGGAGCAAAATTTTCTCTATTATTTTTTATTACAGCAGGTACCCTCCAGCACCGGGGAGAGGGGGAGGAGGAGGGGGAGGGGAGCCAATGCAAGGGATCTGTGCAAGTTGGCCCCAGACAGCCATAGCTTACATGATCCTCCCTTTATACCACGTGATGCTGGAGCTATATTTTCTCCCTTCCCTTCTCAGGCAGCTAGTTCCCTCAGACTGATAACAAGAGTGGGCAGAAATCTGGAAGCTGGAGTGCAGCTCCTTGACACAGCAGCTGTGGTCAGCAAGGAGACAGCCACCGAGTAAAGGGACAGGAGGGGAAGGAGGATGATTTGCTAGAAACCCGAAAGCATCGTTTTCGAATGTGGCCACAGAAGAAGTCAACAACAGACATAAATAATTTCAACCACAACTCTTTGGGGGTCTTTTCAGCTGCCTTCCTCCTTGAACATCTCCTGGGACTTGATAGATTTGGTGAGGAGCAATTTGAAGGGGGATGAATGAATGTTAAGTGTCTTTGGGGAAAGCTCATGTAACCACTTGAAAATGAAGCCTTTGGGGCGGGCGCCTGGAAGGCTGTCAGTTAAGCGTCTGCCTTAGGCTCAGGTCATGATCCCAGGGTCCTGGGATGGAGCCCCACATTGGGCCCCCTGCTCAGCGGGGAGCCTGCTTCTCCCTCTCCCACTTCCCCTGGTTGTGTGCTCTCTCTCTCTGTCAAATAAATAAATAAATAAAATCTTAAAAAAAAAAAAAAGAAGCCTTTGGGGCTAACTCCTCACCCACCTTTACTTGTAGAACAATATACCTAGTGATACCATAACCGTGTTAAGATGGTCACCGAGCTGTACTGATGTGACGGTGGGAGCAAGGACGCCGCTTGCCCCCACCCTGCCGTCGGTGGCCCGTTCCCTGCAGCAGGGCCTTCCGTAGCAAGATACAGCCATGCCTTCTGTCTTCCTGATGCCGCGGCTCCTTCCTTCATCTACCTAGAGGGACAGCCTCAGCAAAGTAAAGTCTGGAAGCATGCAGACATTTCAACCCTCCTAATACACAACAAATGTTTGTACACACCTAGTTTTATTCCAACATTAACAACATTTCACAAGTCTCATATTAATATGTGAAGATGGAATGATTTCTGAAAGGGAATTGTTTTTCATCCAGAGTGCTTGACTCTGAGAATTTGTCATCCCTAGTAAATAAACCTGCCAAAGGATGAAAAAGCAGCCTTGGAGGCCTGACCTTGGGGCACCGTTGAGGGGAGTGGGTAAGAAGAAAGCAAGCAGGAGAGATAATCTCATAGGTGACTCCTCTCCCACCACGACCACCCAGCCTCATAAAGAACAGCGAGTGAAGGCCGAAGGGCTGCCGGCTGATTAATACGTGTGGTCCAGAGGGAGAGCCTGGGTTTAGGTCTGTGGGAAATACCGAGTTAGCAGCAGGTCAGGTCACTGTCTCTTTGGCTTCCTTTGAATCTTTCATGACAGCTTCCTATGATAGGGCCCTGGTGACGCTTGAAGGCAAAAATTTATTTCTTTCATTATTCAGAGCTCCAGTAAACTGTATTTAGGGAGTCAGGTGCATTACTTAAACCGTGGCTGGGCAATGATTTCCTTTTCTACACCTAGCAATGCTGCCCATTATAGGGCTGTCAGTCAAAGACAAATTAGAGCGTATGACTTGTTTTTGTCATAGAAAAGGAGACCTGTAATCACAGACCTGCCCAGAGGAGAGGAAATTTAAAGGTTACCACTCTCTCGTTAAAAGAACATATTTCTTCCACATCCTGGACAGATCCAGACTCTACTTGAATACTTTCTATAATGGGAATCTCACAACTTCATTAGTAGACCAGGGGTCAGCAAATTTTTTCTATACAGGGCCAGATGGTAAATATTTTAGGCTTTGCAGGCCCTAGGGTTTTCTTATAACTACTCAGTTCTGCCGCTGTGTGTGAAAGCAGCTATGGACAATGGGTAAACAAGTGGGTGTGGCTGTGTTACAATAAAACTTTAATTACAAAAATAGGCATGGGCTGAATTCAGCCCACTGGCATAATTTGCCTATGCAGAGACAGGCCCTTCTTTTGTGGGATGGTCCCGGTTTTTAGAAAATTCTACTTTGAGCCCAAATCTGCCTCTTTCTCTCTCTCTCTCTCTCTTTTTTTAAAGATTTATTTATTTATTTTAGAGAAAGAGAGAGAGGGTGGGAGGAGGGGCAGGGGGAGAAGGAGAGGGAGAGAATGCTTAAGCAGACTCCCTACTGAGCACAGAGCTCATCTCAGGGCTCAATCCTAGGACCCTGAGATCATGACCTGCGCCGAAATCAAGAGTCAGCCATTAACTGACTGAGCCACCCAGGCACCCCAAATCTGCCTCTCTTTAAATTAATTATAATCTTTTATATCTTTACCGCGCATTATTTTCCATAAAAAATATTTGGCCCCAACTCTGCCTTTTGTATGTAAGTTATTCAAACACATAAATTCTTCAACCCAAATCATTTTGTTCTAATTAACTGATTGTTTCATTCATTTATTCATTTATCATCACTTAGCACTTGAGTAGGGGATATAGAAATTAAAAAAAAAAATCTTTGCCCACTAGCAGTTAACAGTCTTGTGGGAGAAGATAGCAAGTAAATGGAAGAAAAACTGTGGTGGAGATATTCATTGGGGTCTACGAGAGCCCCTAAGAGTGGCATCCACCCAGAGGGGTGGAGAGTGGGAAGATGGGGAGCATTCTCCAAGGAGGTTGAGCTTGAGCTGAGTTTTAAGGAGTTGGTCAGGTGGAAATTAGCAGTGCATTCTGGGAATCATAGGTGCACAGGTGTGCAACTGGGAGGGCTGCAGCTCTGTATTTCAGGAAGTGTAAGTAATTTGCCACAACCAGAGTGCCGCGTGCTTGCACGTGTAAGCGCCGGGGTGGGGGTGTAGGAGGAGGCGGGGCTGGAGATGTAGGCAGAGGAGCAACCTTGCCTGCCGCCTTAAAGTCAAAGGGAGTCAACCAAGGTAAGTGTAATTCTGCTACTATCGCCGAAAATATTTTAGCATGGAGTTCTCCGAATTGGTACAATATGTTCTATTTTATACGCAAGACATCTTGACCTTAAGCCCCCAGCCTTTGGTTTGAAAATACTGTAAGTTTAAGTGACTATGACAGTACCTTACATTCGTATCCAGCATATACATTTGCAGCATAATTTGTTGGATTTTTAGTTTGGTGCTGGAGTGTTAATAACAGACCCTACTGTCCCTATCTAAAAGCAAGTTGCAGGGATTTTCCTGGAAATTATCAGAAGACTCTAGACTATGTTTTGGAAGCTTGTGGGCTCTCTGGTTCCATGCCATGCCAACTGTGGCTGGGTATATGCAACCCAGACACACAGATGTTCCCAACATACTCTCTGATATCCTCAGAATGTCCTCATTACAAATTTTACCCAACTGCGAAAGCCTTTTATTTATTTTGTTTATTGAAGTGTAGTTGACACACAGTGTTACATCCGTTTCAGGTGTACAACATAGTGATTCGACTTCTCTATACTATATGCACGGCTCACCACCAGTGTAGCTTCCATCTGTTACTACACAAAGCTATTACAGTACCATTGACTGTATTTCCTATATTGTAGCTTTTGCCTTTGTGACTTATTCATTTCATAAATGGAAACCTGTACCTCTCTCTCCCTTTCCCCCCGTTTTGTCCAGCCCCCCCCTTCTTCTTCCCTCTGGTAATCAACACTTCGTTCTCTGTATTTCTGGGTCTGTTTCTGCTTTTTTGTTTATTTGTTTGTTCACTTGTTTTGTTTTGCTTTTGTTTTTTTAGATTCTACATATAAGTGAAATCATATGGTATATTCTTTTTCTATCTGACTTATTTCACTTAACATAATACTCTCTAGCTCCATCCATGTCACTGTGAATGGCAAGATCGCATTCTTTTTTATGGCTGACTAATATTCCATTGTGTATATATACTGCATCTTCTTTATCCATTCATCTATTGATGGACATTTAGGTTGCTTCCATATCTTGGCCATTGTAAATAATGTTTTACTTTTTTTTTGCAAAGATTTTATTTATTTATTTGAGAGAGAGAGAGAGAGAGAGAGCACAAGCAGGGGGAGGGGCAGAGGGAGAGGGAGAAACAGACTCCCTGCTGAGCAGGGATTCTGACATGGGGCTCGATCCCAGGACCCCTGAGATCATGACCTGAGCTGAAGGCAGATGCTTAACCCACTGAGTCACCCAGGTGCCCCACTTTACTTTTACTTTTGACTTTGTAGAATAATGCCTTAGGTCTTTGCACATATTCCTTTTTCTTTCAAGGTATGTTTTCCCTTCCACTTTACAATGGTCTAACTATACTTTCACTAGCCCCGCAGTGCCCTGAATGATTCCCTAGCTCCCCTCTTTTCCTTGTTCATTCCTGACTTCCTTCTGAGCTCCCAAGACTTCCTGTGCGCACACTGTCGAGATTCAAGGCATGGCATCCTTACGGTTTACTTGTTTCTCCTCAACAAGACTCTGAAAGCAGAGACCAAGACCCAGTTCACTTTGTGTTCCCAAATGAAGCACATAACTTGACATATAGTAATAGTTGCTGAACCAATGTTTGGTAAGCGAGTAAATGAATGAATGAAAGAACCAAGGATATTTACTACATGTCCTTAGCTAGCGTCTTGATTAACCTTGGCTAGTCCTTTGATTATTTGGGGATTACTACCAATGCAGAGTGGTACAGGGAAGGGAGGGCCACGGATAGTTGCTTAGGTATAGACCTCTGCCGTTTGAGACCAGAGTCACCAGACGCCCAGGGCTACTCGGCACTTGTGTGTGGCAAGTCCAAATGGAGATGGGCCATCAGTGGAAAATACATACGGGATGTCAAAGACTTAGTCTATACATGTATATAAAAAAGTAAAATATCTTGCTACTACTTTAAAAACATTGTTTATATTTTGGATAGATTAGGTTAAATAAAATATATTATTAAAACGAATTTCACTTTTTTAAGCTTTTTTATTGTGGCTATAAAATTTTTTTAAATTGCATATGTGGTTCACATTTGTGCCTCACGTTATATTCTTCCTGGGCAGCACTGGTCTGGAGAACAGATCCTGCTCCGAGAAATAGTTGCTGCACCCTTCCATCTTGGCAGTTCTTCAAGATAATCCTGTCCTGTTACCAGATGCCGTGGTTTCATTCTGTCTTTAGAAAATATAGTCCTCAGACCACTTCATTGCTGGGGCAGTAACCAGCTCCTTGAGACATCATCTGTCCTGCAACGGCATTCGATTGCTTCCTACGACCTGTGAGATCAAGGGAGATAGTGATGTGAAAGACCATGGCGCCTTTGTGGCTCTTGTAACAAAATCTTGTCTTTGTTTATAACAGCAGAGAGGAACAGAAACAAAGTGCCAAATTATTTGTATTGGAGTTTGCTGGTGTTTTGTGATTTAGGGAAGGTGGAGAGGAAGCAATGGAAAGTGGATTTCCTTTACTGAATTATATTTTGTTTAGGCCGGGACTAACATTGCCTTTGCTCTTCCTCCTATCAAGGATGTCCTCTGAGCTGTCTCTGCTTGGAAACGTCCTTCTCATTCCTCAAATCCGACTCAAGTAACATCTCTACTAAACCTGCCTGCTTGGGTTTCCCGATATAGAATTTTATTGGTACATGAATTATACCACTTAACAAGCAAATAGTACTTACAATTTATCTGTCTAGATTTCTCTCCGCACTAGGGCAGAGAGCTCTCATCATTTCTGTTACCCTCTCCCACTGCCTGGTGCCTGAGAGATGTAGAGTAAACGTTTGTGGAATAAATGAACGGATAAATGCATGAGTTAATCTATTGTCTGAGAAGGATACCGATTGGTAAAAGAAGTGGGTGACAAGGCTTTTTTTTTTCAAATACCACTTGCCAAATTTACATGCAAATGAAGAGCAGAGTGTACGTTTCATTTACATTTGTATAATGACCACAATTAGAATAACAAACAACAAGAGGCTCTTTATATATCCAACTGGAATTCCTGAGGCTGCGAAATCTCTCCTAAAGCACTGTGTCGAAATGTTTTAATGAGCGCCTAGATCTGCCACACGTGGTATAATCTGCCCTAAGCTTTGCCGCCTCCAAGGGGAAATTCCCCACAGGTCCCAAGCCACGCAGGGGACGGTTGGAATATAAGCAATGAGGATAGGAGTGCACTTCTGTAAAGTCAGGTCAGCTGAGGGCCTGCTACTAGTTTCTTAGGCTCCATGTATTTCCTAGGCTGTAAAAGCCTGGGCAATCTAGCTGGGCTGAGAGTGAAAAAACTAACACAGAGAAGAAAAAATGTTGCCTTCTTAATTTAGAAAATACTGAATTTTCATGTCATCCTTGCATTTACCCAGCGGTAGGATTTGAATGACACCTGAAAAATGTCACATAATCCATGTCTTCCTTTTTCAGTTTTCTTGCACTGATTTGGCTAGCGTTTTCCCGATGGCTACACGGATAGCACGGTAAGACAGGTGCGCATCCCACCACAGCTCTACTCTGGGCCGGAAGAGCTAAGAGCCAGGCTAGAGCCCAGAGGCGCCCACCAGTTTCTGAGGCTTTTGCATTTGTTTCTTTGCATATGAGCTTCCGCCGATATCTTCATGCTGCTTTTGTGAATGGTGAATTTCTAGAATAATAGAAAATTTTGGTTGTGATAGAGGTTCTTATCAATTTTATGCAAGTTCCTTTAATACCAAGAAAAACAGATTGAGCTGAAAAAAGTCCCTACTAAGGAAAAAAGGACATTCTGCTGCAGCAGGGCGATGTAGCGAAGGGAGGCATAGAAATTTCCCAAGGTTTATTGGCATATAAACTACATAGGCCCAGAAAGCATTAGGAGAAGAACGCCATTTTAAAACAATTCAGGAAGAGCCTTGTTTGTGCCATTTCTTAGGATTACAGGCTGGGAACCTGGAACAAGATATCAGAATTTAATACTCGAGCTAGTTTATGAAAAGCACTAAGCAGCAGGCTCTTTGCTTTAACCTTTTTAATATTCTGGAAGTTAATTGTTCAGACCATCTCACCTTTTCAGGTTAATGAGGTAGCTAACAGGCCACAATAGAAAATGACTGCCCAATCAAATTATGACAATCAAAAAAATAAATAAATAAAAGAAAGAAAAGAAAAAAAAACAAATGGGAAGGTCTGAAGTTACATAGGGCTTTTATTGTCTTTCAAAGAATGTACAGCAGCATTACCATTCTGTTGTCTCCTTGTGATGGATTGCAAAAAGAATCAGAAAAGGCACAACATGAATCTGCTCTCAGGACAATGATTGTAATCAAAATAGGAAATGGTACAAATGCAAGCCATTCTCCTTGCGTTTAAAGATTATAAATCCCTTATTCATCTGTTATGATCCAGGGCCTACTTGGGATTTTTATAGTTCTTTACACGCTCAGAATTTTAAAACTGTAATGTAAAGGGGGCCACAGCTGTTCTCCTTCCGACGTGGATGTTTAACCCCCGCTTGGAGCGTGGCGCCCTGGTCTCCCCTCCCTCTGCCCATCTGCAGCCTGTGCTTGGGGCCAACGCCTCCTCCTCGCACGGGAGAAATTCAGCTCATTGCGGTCTCCCCCCACCCCCCCAGGTGATGAAAACACAGCACCTACTCTTCCAAGGGGCCCTGGAAAAATGTAGGAGCCCTTGCCAAAGGTTTTGCTCTTTTTTTTTTTTTTTTTTTTGGAGAACTGAATCTTCTTAGGATCATTATGCGATTTAAAATGGAAGTGAGACAGGCATTCGGTTTGGACCCGAAGACCTGGAGTTTTGTCTTCCACGTGCCGTGCCTCTTTCTAAGAGGATGACCTTCGTGCTCTTCTGTTTTCTCATCCAGAAAATAATGGCACTACCTGTTGCGAGGGGCTACGTTGAAGATCAAAAGAGCTAATGTGTGTGAAGTTGCTTTGGAAGCAGGACCAGCTTTTCACATGTAAAAATGGTATTCAGAGACCAATTCCAGGGTTTGTGTGTGTGTGTGTGTGTGTGTGTGTGTGTGTGTGTGTGTGTGTTCTCACGTGCCGGGATTCCCCCACAACAAACAATGCTCCGGAAACTGCCGGATGTCCTACAATTTAACTCAATTCGGACACTCTCTACCCAGAGATAACAGCAGATTCTCTGGGTTAAGGGCTCAGTCCTCCAAGACTGCCCTCCCTCCCGCCCTTCAGATGCCAGCCACAAACTCAGGTTTGTTACCTGCACTTCTCACCAACTGCCTATAGATCACTGGTTCCCAACATCCCCTCTCAGGTGTGATTAATTTGCTTGAGAGGCTAGAATACAGAACTCAGAGAAATATTCTGCTTCCTAAATTACTGGTTTATTATAAAAGGATATACTTCAGGAACAGCCAGACGGAGGAGATGCATAGGGCAAGGTGTGGCCAAAGGGTACAGAACTTCCATGCCTTCTTTAGGCTCACCACATGCCCCAAATCTCCACGTGTTTGTCAACCTGGAAGTTCTCTGAGTCTGGTCCTTTTGGATTTTTAGGAGGCTTTATTACATAGGCATGATTGATTAAGTCATTGGCCCTCGGCAGTTGATTCAACCTCTAGCCCTTCTCCCCACCCCATGGGTCAGGGGGTGACACTGTAAGTTCTAACCCTCAGATCACAGGGTTGGCTCCATTGGCCCCCAGACTCCATCCTTTGGTGCTTTGCAAAAGTCACCTCATTAACATAACAAGTGACAACAACACCAATCCATGTGGGTAAATTCTCAAATTGGCAAAGCTGCCATTTTCGTTTCTGTGGGTCACTAAAATAACCATGGTCTTGCCAGGTGTGCCCCGATTCCGTTGTCCCTTGCTCCTGGAAAGGAAATTCCAAGGCTTTCAGGAGCTGTGAGCTAGGAACTGTGGAAGAGGGCAAATAGATAAGGAATATATATATTTAAATGACCAAATATGTATTTCTTATAAATCACAATATTGCAAATGTAAAATGTCGTTAGCATTGGTATCTGACAGTGAGGTTAGAAAGCCAAACGGGAGATTGTAATCCTAGTGATTTGTGGCCTTGTAGATTTCTTAAATACATTGAGGGTTTTGAGCTAGATCTTTCCTGCTTATGAAAGACTGTTAACAGTGAATGAAATCCCTCGGGAGATCCAGTTCTTCTAGTACACTGGGGAGATGCTGGTGTAAGAAAAGTTATTTCCTGAGCTGTGTCTGAGGGACAATGGATGTGCTGCCCTCTCCAAGGAACTCGGCTGAGACCCTGGAAGACACTTGTTTGTTGGGTCTTCTGCTCTCACATACATTTTTTATCTTTTATTTTTTTTTTGTATTAAAATTCTTCTGAGAGGCACTCCCTGGGCAGCCTGACATCCCCACGGCCACCCAGTCTCCCGAGGCCGCCTCCCCCAGGCAGGCCACAGGGCCTCTCCTCCGCATGACGGCAGCACAGCACTGGCACGCTGGACTTCATGCTTGGCATGCTTTGCGGTGAGACCACTCTAAAAGGGCCTCCGATCCATTTTCCAGGAGCAAGGGACGACGGAATCGGGGCACACCTGGCAAGACCACGGTTATTTTAGTGACCCACAGAAACGAAAATGGCAGCTTTGCCAATTTGAGAATTTACCCACATGGATTGGTGTTGTTGGAACTTCAGAGTTATGATGGTGATTCGCAAGGCCAAGAAGTTGACGGTCTTTTGAACGAAGTAGAAGAAAGAACAAAAGAACTGAGTAAGGACCTCACCGGGTGGGTGAAGGGATTACCGCCCATAGTTCGAGGAGGGGCCCTCAACTGATATTGGCTCACTGCTGATGGCCACCTGGTTGTGGGTATGACATAGATGAAGTGGTGTATGATGAAGATTCACCATCTAAGAACATTTAAAATTCTATACTCGAGGCAATTTGGAGATGTTCATCTGGTGGAGGATGATTTGGGTATACATAGGGCATGTATGGAAAAGGCCAGTGGAAAAGACTATGGTGGCAAAGACACACCGATTCTAGGCAGTGGAGGTGGGCGCATATAATGTGAAATAGCCAAACTGAAACCAAAGATGGTCACTACAGTAGAGATTGACCAAATGGTGATTGATGGATATAAGAAACACCTGCAAAAACCATGTGGCCACCCCTTAGACAATCCTAAAGGAGACTGCTCTCAGGTTTTAATAGAAGACTGTATTCTAGTACTGAAGAGGTACGCCGAAGAAGGGAGAGAGTTTGATTATGTGATTAATGATTTGACAGCCATTCCAATCTCATCTCTGGAAGAAGATTCCATATGGGAGTTTCTCAGACTGACTTTTTTTTTTTTTTTAAGATTTTATTTATTTGACAGAGAGAGAGCGAGCACAAACAAGGGGAGGGGGCAGGTAGAGGGAGAAGGAGAAGCAGACTCCCCTCTGAGCAGAGATTCCCATGTGGGGGCTCAATCCCAGGACCCTGGGATCATGACCCAAGCCGAAGGCAGACGCTTAACTGACTGAGCCACCCAGGCGCCCCATAGACTGATTCTTGACCTCTCCATGAAAGTACTGAAACAGGATGGGAAATATTTTACAGAGGGTAACTGTGTCAATTTGACAGAAGCCCTGGCACTCTGTGAAGAACAGCTCAGGTGCTTGTACCGTCCCGTGGAATTCTCCAAAGACATAGTCTGTGTTCCTTCTTACTGGGAATTGTGGGTATTTTACACTGTTTGGAAGAAAGCAAATGCTTGAAGACCAGTATCCCCTAGTCACATGTGCTGCAAATAGCCTTCCTGACCTCCGTATGCTGTACACGACATCAAAATGAGTCAGGCAATTGATTGTGAATTCCTTCAAGGCTTCTTTTTTCTTTATTTGTTATCTTTAGTGAAAAAAAAAAGCAAATGGAAAATGTATATTTTGATGAGCTTGGGTGTTACTTTTTTTGAAGGTCAGCTGAAGGATGATTAGGCTGCTCAGTGAAGGCTGCTAAATGCACTGAAGCCCTAGAATGTGATTTTTGTTATTGTTTTTGTGTGCGGGCTTTTTGTTTTTGTTTTGGTAGATGTTGAATTTGGTTATTTGTAGGAAAGAACATCACTGTTTTGTTCTGGAGGGGAGTTCTTAATGCTGTTTCTTTCCCAAAGATTGACTTAGATATTAAAATTTGGTGCCTATAAGAAAGAGTTAAGAAAAAATGAATAGCGATGCTTCGATTAAAATTATAAATGAGAAAAAAATTAAAATTCTTCAGAGATGATCAAGATAAGTATTCACGTCCCCAAAATATTTACAAATACAGTGTATGAGCTTTTATGCTTATTGTCTCAACACTTCTCAATTTGAAATGTTTTCTACTCATCACCAATAGTCATATTTTGTAAATGATGTCACAGAGTGACTATCGATACATCTTTACCAAACGCTCTCTTTCCCTATTCTTTGTGGAACCTGTTTCCCTTGAGAGTGACCATCCTTTCAACTTTACTGTATTTTTGCCTACTGTGACTCTCTCATGGCATGTACCTTGTTGGCAAGGAATTCATGTTTTCGACTGAGCTGCAGTGTCACAATCCCCGTCTCCCGGTCAGATGTGGCCTCTTTCCCTGCAGTCGCGCCTTCCCCCACGACCCATGTGCTTTCGTGACCCACGTGGAACTTCTTAGCACCCATGGTCACTGCCCAGCAAGAGCTTAATACTCTTAACAATGGCATCTTCGAGTTGGATGTCCTAACACTTCCACATTTGGGGAGCACATTTATTTTGTGGCTATTTTGGTTTTGCATTTTCTAATTTCAATCATTTTTTATTTCTTTCATTCCTAATTTCTATGGAGGGAAAAGTAGTGTTAAGCCTGCCTTTTACCAGGTGGTCTTGTGATTTTAAAGAATCTCCACACATTAAAATTCCATTTTTATGTAATATCATTTTAATAGAAATGCTCATTTTATGGAAGGAAAATGATGGATAAAAATTTGAATGCTTCTTAGAGCCTCTTATACCCTTTTTATTACATTTTGATGTGGCTTAATTCATTAATAAAGGCGGATGAGTTGGAACTGTGGCATATTTTATCTCCTATCATCATTCAACAAAAGAGAATATTTTTTCAATAAAAATTTTAGAGCAAATTTCCAATTTTCTGAAAAACACATTTTAAAAAATAGAATGACCTTGGACTCAATTCAAAACTGGGATTTTACAGCCACTCTTGCAATTCATTTACTCCCATAACAGTGCCAGGGAGGTAAGATCTATTATTATTATTTCCACTTTGCAGATGGGGTGAGTGACATTCACAGAAACAATGTGGGTTGTCCTTGATCACAGCACAGCAACTTCATCTCTAGGAACTAGGCTAAAAACCAATTGTGTTAAATTTTAAATTTAATTGCTAAACATTCCCCCTCTCCCCACTTCTCTTTCCTTTTCTTTTCTGGTCTCTAATTTTCTTCTTTTCTATAAATATTTTTGCAGGCATTCACTCCATGCTGGACACTTTAAAGGACTACTGACTAGCTGCCCTGGTTTTTGAAGATGATACCTTGCCCACACCATCATTAAATTAGGGATTAAAAAAAAATGTCCTGGGGTGCCTGGGCGGCTCAGTTGGTTAAGCGTCTGCCTTCAGCTCAGGTCATGACCCCAGGGTCCTAGATCAAGTTCATCCGGCTCTGCTCTGCGGGGAGTCTGCTTCTCCCTCTCCCTCTACCTGCCGCTCCCCGGGCTTGTGCTCTCTTTCTCTCTCTGTCAAATAAATAAATAAAATCTTAAAAAAAAAAGATGTTCTTTCCTCTAAGAATAATGTAATGGAGAAAAATAATGTGTATACAGTTCATTCTCACATGATGTGATATGACTAAAGTTGTGCTGGCGGTATGCACAAAGCTCTCTGTAAATGCTGAGGAAGTGTGATAGAGTCTGCCGGGGGCTTGGAGGAGGGAGAAGTGAATGGATGAAGGTTTTAAAAAGTCAGCGACATTTGGGGCCGAGGCTTTGAAGGCGACGTAGAGAGAAGGGAAGGGCACAGAGAAGAGTGGGAGCAGGTTAAGGAGAGCAGAGATGGCCAGGGTGCGGTGCACAGCATGTCCCAGATATGGGGTGTCCTGGGGCAGGGCTGCTCAAAACCCGGGGCAGGCAATTAGGCAGAACAGGTCATGCAGTCCCAGTACGTTCCAAGTGGCCGGGACTCATCTGTCAAAATGGGGAGCTGCAGATGGTGTAGAAAGCAGCGTAGACACCGTGGGATCCTGAGACAGTGTTCTGGTCAGGGAAGAGGGACTGGAGTGAGGACGAACTGGAGAGTGGGGCCCATCAGGAATAATAACAGAAAGAAGATAGAAAGGCTGAACTCAGGCAGTGACCATGGGAACGAAGGGAGTGGGGTGGACAAATTTGAGATTTTGAGATAAAAGAAAAAAAAAAAACCCTACCCTGAATACCTAGTTGTAAAGTATAGGGGGGAAGGCATATTTCCATTTCACAAAAATCTAGATTTCTGGTAAAACACAAACAGTTTAAAATTGTGATTATTTGGAACATAGCTCATTAAATTCCTCAAATAATTGGTTTTTCCATGCTAAACATTTCTAGGAAAGGCAAATGACAAGAAATCAAATTGAAAATCAATTTTATCTTTAAGGAGGGAATTCTTACTTTTTGTTCTGGGATCGTTTTAGATCAGTTCCATTTCTTACGTCTTCTGGGTCACATTCCTGTCCCTTCTTGTCCTACCTTCACACCCACGTGCTGCAGTGGCCCTCCTTCCTTCCTGCCACCACCGACTGCTGGGCTGTCCTCCGTATAATGAGGAGGAGAAGCCCTGACGACTGAGTCTGGTCTGCTCCTCTGGCTACAGCATTAACTCCTTCAGGGCAGGGAGTCTTTTCTACTCTTCTAGCTTTCAGAGGGAGGGAGCTGAAATTTAAAGTCTTTACTATGTCACACCCTGTCTAAGTCATTAAAATACATGATCGACTTAAAGCTCTCAATACCCATTTGAGGACTATTACCATTGTTTCACAGATTAGGAGACTGAGATCTGGATCACATAATGAGAAACCAATGTTTTTTATATTATTTCACATTACTGTCTTAATGTCTATTCTATGTCCTGACATATAGTTGGACACTCTCAGTAGATGTTTAATTAGCATTTAAACAGAGGTAGATTTTCTCATCAGTAGTAGCCCTCTATCATGCTTGCTGGCGGATAGGAATTCCCCGGTCCCTGGAGTATATAAATTGTATTGTGTTTCAGCTTTATTCTGGGTTAAATGCAGCATTGTGTGTTAGTACAGGAATTTTGCTTTAATGCCACTTATGTTTTTATGGGATAATGTGCCTCAGGAGAACAACACTGGTTACAGATGTAACCAGTATGCCCTTGGCTTCTCCTGTGTTAATCACACATGTGTCACATTTACGATAAGATCACAAATCTCATTGTTCTTTGAGTATCTATTTTCCTATTAGGAGGAAGTTCAGTTTTTTCCTAGGTCTTTCTCTCCAAGTATTCCCAGGAGCCCCTGTTGTGCAAGGTGGGTCCCTTCGTGGTCACCATCTGTCATGAGCCAAGGCAAATTCTACAGTTCTATGGGTTAGAAAGGCTTTATTAGGGGAACTTTAAGCAAGGTTCAGCAAGATGTGGTGTTTATGACATGAACAGAAAAGTGTGCTGTGGGCAGGGCACTGTGCACATTTTAGGGTGAACATTCTAGGAGCAGGACCTGCTTCCTTCTCGATCTCTCATTTTATAGGGCAAGCGTAGGGGAGGAAAACTTTCTCCCTCTTCCCTTCTAGGTTCTTTGACTAGTCTAATAATTCAACTGACATAAGACAGATTAACCAGAGAAAAACAAATTTAATTTTATGCCTATAGAGTGCCACAGAAATGACCAACACACCTTTATACCTGTTAGACAAAGAAACAATAAGTTTGTGAAGAATTGACAAAACAAAAGGGACCTGGGGTCCATGGTAACTTACCACTAAGATAGGATGGCCAAGTTCCTGGTCAGCCCCTCCTGCTGGGAAGAGGGGAGAGCTCTCAGTTCCAGCTGACTTATCTGGGCTAGTGCTGATCAACAGAAATACAATGCAAACCATATATGCAAGTGTGAGTGTGTTACTAACTACAGTAGAAAAAGGAAACAAAAATATGAAATGCATTTTAATAACACATTTTCTTTAAATCACTATATCTAAAATATCATTTCAGCATGTAATCAATATAAAAGTCATTATTGAGATATTTTACATTTTTTAAATACTAAGTCTTTGAAGTCATTAGGTGTGTATTTTACACTTACAGAATCTCTCAATTTGGACACTAAATTTTCTTTGAAATACTTGATCTGTATTTAGATATCACAAAATTTATAGTTAGAAAGTAGATTTTCATCTCTAAATTGTTCCAAATAAATACTTCAAAGTTTTCTAATACCCAAATTAAGTACCAATTTTAAAATTTAACTTAAAATTTTTTTAAAAATAAAGTTTAAATTAAAATTAGTTATTTGGTTGTGCTAGGCACATTTCAGGGGCTTTATAGTCCTACTTGGCTAGTGGCTACTGTATTGGACACAGAGCAAGCTCCTGGGGTCATTTTTGGGCAATCCCAGGTATGTATAATGTTAATATTACCTGGGACCTAGCAGGTCTTAAAAACAGTAATATAATAAAACACAAAGAAGAAATATATCAAGTCCCAACTCTGGGTTTGAACTCTAGTTTTGCTACTTTCTGTCTATAAGGAAGTTACTTCACCTTCTGGACCTCATCTGGGGAGGGAGATAATATTTCTGGCCTCAGCTTTGTAGTGAGGACTAAATAGGACAATGCCTAGTGAGCATATGGTGAGTTGTCAATAAAGACAAGGTAATGTTGTTTCAGAGTTTAAAAATCCTTTCACCTTTCATTATTTCATTTGGTCCTTCCTGAAATCTCATTAAGAATGGAAAGATTTATTATCTCCCTTTATAAAAGATCTAGAACTTGAACAGGGGTCTTCAAAATCTAAGCCTATTTTGTTTTCCATATTATGATTACTATCACCATCAGCTGGCTTGAATTGAGTGGTCCCTATGAGAGGTACTCTTCTTAGGGCTGCACTTTTGATAGCTGTACTATCCCAATTTTACCGTCTGGTTTTGAGGAAGTAGGGCCTGACACAGCTATTCATATCTATAAACCTATTGTACAAGGCTTAGAGAAAAGGCAGACTTGTTACCAGTATCAGGGATTCAGTCTACCTATTTCTTATGAAATATTTGTCTTTCTACATCCCTAAACACTTACTTAAAAAGAAAGTAAAAGTCTTGATTATTCATGCATGTTTGTTCTGCACCTCGCCTCAGATTGATAGAAGATCACAATGAAAGAACATAAGCAATAGTTAATTTTCAAGTTCTCATGCCATTTATTAAAGAATGTATGTGGAGAGTGATTTTGAGCTCTAATTATCTCATGTAGTGTGAGTGTTTCTGGTTTCCTTTCATTGAGGTACAAGCAGGATATGCTTACATTTATAAATTTGGGCTGCTCGTTGGGTCTGTTTTCTGATTTTCTCTTCCTTTCATGACTTGTCAAAAACGGGAGTCTGCCCCTAGGTGTCATTCCAGTCCATTCTGTCTTGATAATCTGTGGCTTGTCAAGGCTGCCCCATAGTCCTTTGTGTCCCTGTCTGGGAGCCCAGGGCACTGCTGAGTGGATCAGGCACCTTGTGAAATATCTGATTGAACTTGGACTCTATCACGCCATCTCAATGAATCAAGCCACTGTAAATTAAAGCTTTGTTCTGCCAGTGGTCTTTCAACTTTCAATACATTTGATTTAAGGGACTTTGGTCTCTGATCACCTCATACTTTATGAGGTGATATTTTGTAAGTGCAGGGAAAGAACGAAACCAAACATTCGGAGAAGACAGTTATGAGGAACACAAGCAAAGAAAATAGGGCCAACCCACGTATGGTATCATGTCGTTATTTATAAAGACAGGTGAAACATCATAATTGGTGCTGTGTAATAGTTACTTCAGTGACCCTCCAGACTGTGTGTCTCAGGGATGTGTGGTAGAGGTAGCCATAAAAAACTTTATGTCACAGGAATTCTGTAAATAAAATGCTTCCACAGGCTTCTGTCTATGCAGCAACAATGATCTGTGATGCAAGTATCAGAATATATAATTTTTTCTTTGTAAATAGGCAAAGAAAAGCTGGTATGAATGGTCCTTCTCTGCAGAATAATATTGAATAATGAGTTTTTTAAGGATTTTTTTTCTTATTATCAAGGAACATATACTTATTGTATAATATTAAGGAAAAGATAATAAAATCACCCATAGGTACTTCCACTAAAGATAACCATTCTTAATTTATTTTGTATTTCCTTCCAATCTTTTATATGCATATATTTTATAACCTAGTTATAATTGTGCTGTATATAGTTTTATTTCTTGCTTTTTTCTTTTAACATTATAAAATTTTTATGTTACTAGGTTAAGCATTGGATAGACTGTCATAAATCATTTAGTCTATTACTTATTGGAAAATTTTGGTTGAGTTCATTTTATTTTTCTCTTTAAAATAACCCTGTGATGAATACCTTTGAGTTTTTTATCTTTTAACACGTATTTTATTAATCCTTTAGTATAGTTTCCTAAAAGTGGAATTATTGGGGCAAAAGTTATAAATATTTTTAGAGCTCATGATACATAATGACTAATTGATTTCTCGACAGGTTAATTTATCCAATGCTCTGTCCCATCAGAAGCATATAGTAGTGCCTGAGAAGACAGATTTTTAAAAACAAATATATTAGTATGTAGATACCAAGGTACAGGTGGTTCTCTTCCGAGGAGTCACCTTGGAAAGTTATACCTATTTAAATGTAGTTGCCTGTGTACATACCGTTACTTCAGAGATGCCCATGATTTAGACATAGAATAGCGTCACCAATTTGGGTCCTCAGTAATTTTTGGCTGTTTTCAAAATTGCATGATCTGTTCTCAAAGAATAAAGACTTGCTACCCTCAAAGATATACAAAATATGAATTACCAGCAAATAGCCCTTGCTACTTGCTTTTCCTTCTTCAAGGACGCTGCCCCTGCTGAATGCTGCTATGACCATTAAAGCAATGCCATAGGAGGGCTGGAAGTGAGGAGAAGAGGGACAGTGTGGTGTGTGCTGTCATAGCCTCTTCCCCTAGCAGCGTCTAAGAAACTGTGCTTACTTGGCTCCATTTGACACAGAGAACAAATTTAGACCTGAAAGTGGGGAATTAGCATAGTGTATTCATGACAAAGTGATTTTATTAAAAGAAATAATTTGATTTTTCTATGGAATGTGTTTTAATGGATTTTACTTGATGAGAGAGCAAAACTGAGAGAAAGAGAGAGAGAGATACAAGGGGCAGAGAGAAAGCAAATGAGGCAAAATTTTAATAACTGGGGAAATCTATGTGAAGAGTATATCAGTGATTTTTACTATTCTTGCCATTTCCTTTAGGTTTGAAAAATTTGAAACTGAAAAGATGAGAAAAATATCTGTAGAGGAGGAAAAATAACTTTCTTCTTCCCTTCTATGTTCTTGGCCAAGACACCCCTATATAAAAAAACAGATTAATGGGAGAAAAACAAATTTAATTATGTATGTATGCATGAATAGGAGCCCCTCAAATGAGACTCAAAGAAGTTACCAGAGCAGGCAGCTTTTATACTTTTTAGACAAAGAAATAAAAAGTTTGTGTAGAATTGACAAGGCAGAGGGTTTTGGGCTTGGAGTGGCAAATGGTAAAGAATGAACAAGGTTTATAAAGTCTTCTTGGCCCTAAATTCCCTATCTCTGGTGATAAGGTTGTCTTCTATCCTCCTGGTACAGGGAGTGTATCTTTCACATGCGAGATTTATTTGCTGCTTTCAGGGGGGCAGAGGAAGTTCAAAATGTCCTTCTTAAACTGACTGTTTCTTAACTATCTTTATTTAAAATAATCAATATGCCAATGTAGCATATTTTAGGGTGACATATTCTGAACCCCTACACATACAAACAACACCAAAATGCCCTGAAGAATGATCCAGGAATGACTGAAAATGATCAAGGGCCTGGCATCAAGGCAGATGTGGATCAGAACATACATGATTTCCATGTATCATGGGTAGTCTCCTTTGGAATTCTTCCTTTGGGTGTGGGACTTGTGTACTTGAACTATTTCTTATAAAAGAATACCCAGTGGCAACCTTCCAAATGTATTTTATGGGCAGAATTTATCATCCTAATATAGACAAGTTGGGAAAAATCTGTTTAGACATTTTGAAAGACAAGTTGCCCCCAGCACCAGAGATCAGCAGAGCTCTGCTCATCATCCAGATGCTTTGGCAAATGATGGAGGGACACGGGAAGTAGTAGAAGACAAAGGAAGCTGAGATTACTGAAGCATTTAGGGCGTGAACTAGCTATTCAATTAATAATATTTCAATTGGTCTGATCATCAAGTATATATCGCTTCTCCTTTTTGGCTAACATGTCTTTTTTTGTTATTTCACTTCATGTCTTTGGACTATTACAGAATAAAATCCAATATCTCTTCAAGAAAATGGCAGAGAGAGAGAACTTATCCTATTATCACTGAACTTTTAATTTTTGGTTCTTTTGGTCCATAAACCTCTGCAAAAATGATCATATTAGGAGATATTAATTTGAGCCAAAACTTAAGGTGGCTACCTCATTAGTCCTTGTGTCAGGTTAACTTTGAGCTGACAAGAAAATACTTTCCAATATGGTAAAGGAGCAATTCTTGGACTTTAATGTGCATATAAATCACTCAGGGATTTTTTTTTTTGAGAGAGTGAGAATGTGTGTGTGGGGTGGGGGAGGGGGAGGGGAGAGGGAGAGAGAGAATCTTAGGCAGGCTCCACGCTCAGCACAGAGCCCAATGCTGGCTCAATCTCACGACCCTGAGGTAATGACCTGAGCCAAAATCAAGAGTCAGACACTCAACCAACTGAGCCACTCAGGCACCCCTACCCAGAGATCTTCTTAAAAACACAGATTTGGATCCAGTTGATCTGGGGAGGAGCTTAAAATTCTGCATTTCTCACAAATTCCCAGGTGATGCTGATACTGCTGGTCCATGGATCACATTTCAAATAGCAAGTAGAGGACAAAACAAATCTTTGCACTCAAAGGAAGGTATTACCCTCTTTGGCTTTTGGTTTCCTCAGTTATAAAATGGAGAAAATGCATATATCAAATTCTTGTGAAGTTGAAATGAAATAAGCATTCTGAAAGTACTTCGTAAACTTTGCTTTCTCTATTATTAAATTTTTTTTTTTTTTTTTTTTTACTAATACCATATTGCTTTACAAATCCTTCCTCTGCAGAGAACTTAAAAACAAAGATGGGATGGAGCACCTGGGTGGCTCAGTCAGTCAAGCATCTGACTCTTGGTTTTAGCTCTGGTTATGATCTCAAGGTTGTGAGCTCAAGCCCCATTTTGGCTCTGCACTGGGCATGGAACTTGCTTAAAATTCTCTCTCTCTCACTCTCACTCTGCCCCTCCCCCCTCTCAAAAATAAAAAGAAAAAAAAGGAAAGGAAGGGATGCCAGGTGCAGTAAATTTATGCTGCATTGTTGCTATTCAAGGCTCTTGACACTAATGTGGAAAGTGGAGACCACGAGCAAAATTCATTCCTATGGACAATGCTGTTGAACTATTAAGAATTCTAAAGATTTGATACTTTGATACCTTATTGCAAAGCTATGAAAATTGATTCTCTTTTTCTGAAAAGAAGTTTCTTTTGAAAGTTTTGGATTTCCATTATACATCATCCTTCCTAAGACTGACTAGAACCTCTCTTCTTTCCCTAACCAAGCACCAGCCAAAATAACAATGGACATTTCATATTGGATTTGGGGAAAGTGATCAAACAGTGAAGCCATAATCTAGTAATTGCAATTATATTATTTTCAAATATAATCTTCAGGCACTGTGGAATGAGAGAACTCTAATTTTAAAAAACCAAAGATAAAGCAATTGATCAGCTATTGAATATCAATAGGACTTCCAGAAAACAGCTGAGTAAACAAACAGGCAGTGCTAAGATTTTATTTCAATTAAGAACAAACAGTTACAGAACATAGAAATCCTTTTGGAAAATAAAATTTTAACACTAAAGTTAAAATTCAAAGCTAACAAGCTTCATTTCCTAGAGATATTATGAGATTTTTTTTTTTTAAATAATGGGCAATTCTCACAATGGTGAGAAGTGATAACAGCAGAGGTGGTCAGATGGAGTCTGAGCCATTTACCTTAGACTCCCACATTTGGCTAGACTCAAGTTCCCATAGAAAGAAATTATTTTCCAGTACTTACAAGAATAGAACTGAGATGCCATGCCAGTATGAGTTTAAAAACAAGGAGTTTCTTAAACTCCACTGTCTTTAACTGCCTACAATTATATTAGCAACTAGCTTGAGGGAAGGTGGTAGCAGTGATGGATTCCCTGTGTGGGGTAGAAGAGAGGGGGCTATCTGATAAAGGTAAGATGATCCCCGGAAAACCAAAGTCCTATTTTACTTCAAAATTTAAAAACATTTATACCCTGCATAATTATGACTACACAAATCTAACATACATTTAAGATTAAATTATTAACTGATGTCTTTACAATCTCATTGTATAATGAAAAATTCAGCACTATGTATTTTATTCTTTTTTCCTTTTCATGTTATTATCAATGTTCTCGGAGATCCTAGTCATTTTTTCCATTATTTAAAAAAAATCTGATTTCCTGTTTATTTTACTCTGTGTCTGAGTTATTCCTTCTTACCCTATCTTCACACCCCCTTGTTGGTGTCAGCGGAGGTCTGGAGCGATGGCTATTGACTCACTACCTTGTCACGTATGTGTGTTTGTGCTGAGTTACACATTTAAAGGGGAGGGAATAGGAAGGATCCGGAGGAGAGAATAGAGATTTTAATGAGACAACTCAACTGATAATATCGGCCCTACCACATATGACTTATCTCCATAAGGATTGAGAAAATATGAGTTTCATAATTTTTATTATTTTTTAAGATTTTTATGTATTTGAGAAATTTGCATGTATATTGTTTGTCCATATCTATACATGGCATGTGAGTAATTCTTAACAATGCACATGAATATGCATGAATATTATAAGCATACTTGGGTAGACTGGTAAATGTTAGTAGATTTTGAAAGAACAAAGCAGGTGAAAGAGGCAGCAATGGTAATTTTATAAGCTGTTTAACTAAGTAAGTCAAATTTGAACAGGAGTCAAGTCAAACTTGTTGAGAACATTTATTGCTGCCAATGGAGATGAATGAAGTATAGAATCCCTCTGTAAAGATGAGCCAAGGCGAGTGCGCCCTCACTCCTTTGGCTGGGCCTTTGTTCCTGGACTGTCCCAGTCAGGCTGGTGGGAGGCCACTGCCCCTCCTCTGGGACCCCTTGATGGTAGTGCCTGCTCCCCAGTGACTAGCTCTGCTGCACAGTTTGAAGCCGCTTCAGTTTTGTTTTTTGCCTTCGAGCAGTTCTCAGTTTTTTAGTTTTTAAGAAACTGTCCTCTAATTGGTATAGGAAGTCTTCAATTCGCCCAACCTAGAAGAAATAAACAGATATAACAAGATTTGTGGTTGTTTTTTCCAGGTTTAGTGTAGTTAGGAAAATGGTGAGGTAGTTAAAGTGAAAAGGCACATACAGGTCCACGTTGGAACAGAATTGGCAGAGATGGAAATGATTGAACGTAAAAGCTTCCTTCAGTCTCCATGTCGGGTTCCCTTATTTTAGGAACATGAAGCAGACATGCAGGAGTTTGCTTTACCACTCAGTCCTATGTCCTGGGTATGGAAGTGGGGACCATAATCACCCACTGTCTTTAATGGTCAGTAAAACCAGGGATTTCAAAAAGAAACGGTGAAAAAAAAATTTCCATTATCAAAAGGAAGAATGGAAACAAAAAAAAAACCCCCCCCCCCCCCCCCCCCCCCCCGTGCCAAAGTGAGAGTTTCTAGCATTTGTATGTCCCTGGCCAACTTGGGAGAAAAATGAATATTACACATTGTCTTAGCAAGAACCATTTCTCCTTTAAATCAAAACACAATTTTGGGGAAATACATTTTCTTAAAAAATGCCACACCCCAGGGAATAAGATAAAGTAATGATATACAAAACAATAATTCTCAAAAATAAACTATTAGTCTTTCTCCAAAGAAAACTTATAATTATTCAGTGACTGTTGGTTGAATATGTTGTACTATTTGTCACTATTTTATTCTACTAAAGAACTGTAGAATAAAACAGTTTACATATATGCTGAGTTGGGCTCTCATGAAAGTCTGTAGATATAATAATTCATACTTAGCCCTGACTCCCAGCACCTGCATATTGTATTAGCCTAAAAGTCACTCACTGAGAGCCCATTGTCATAAAGTTAGCTCAAAGCTAGAGCACTTATTATTCAAGGTACACGAACATATCATCTACTTAAGATAAAAGCACTTAAACTCTAATTTTCCAATTTTGAGTTCTACTTTTAAATCACTTGATTTATCATTCAGGGTAATATCCAAAAGATAATTCAGATTGTCAAAAAGAGAATAATAAATGGTAGCATTCATCTATATGTTATGCTTAGGTCTTTTATCACACCAGGTGATGTAAATTGTCCATTGGTTTCCTTAAGAAAATAAGATAATTTATTTATGTGAAAACAATTCTTTTTGAAAATCTAAAATCACTTTAGGTAAATTTCTCCAAAAGCACATTGTTGTTTATGATGTCTGATCATAGTGGCAATCATCAAAATAATTTGACATGAAGCCAGTGAATTATTCTATGTATTCCATACATTTATACTATCCAACTTACACCAAAATCATAAGTAAAAAATTAACACAGAGCACAATCAAAACAAACATAATGGATGGCACTTTACCGTTATTTCAATAGTTGATGACTCACTCATGTTTTTGCACTGAAAATGTATCATTTAAATCAAAGCTCTTTACAATTAGAATGTTTGCAATTAGTCCAAATACAATTTAAAATTACAATCCTAATGCAACAAAAAAGCTTCTTTCAGTGATAATTGTTTTAAAATATCCATTAGGTGGCTGCTGTCTTTTTTCCTGTTTAAATGGTATTTATTAACTGCAGTTTTGACTAACTGGGTTGCTTTTCATTAAAAAAGACAAAGAAGTACATAGGTTGTCTGCTTGGAACAAAGAGTACTGTTAAATTAAGCTGGAGGTCTAGAGTATACACTACCTACATGTCTTAGCCTGGCCTGTCTGTTTACCTCCTATCTGGTCTGTCTACATGCTATCCTTTCAACCCATTCTCCTACTGGTACTGGAATGATCTTTTTAAAATGTAGGTCCGGTCACATTTTTCCTTGCTGAAAATACCTAAATGGATTCCCAAGCCCTTAACATGGCCTACACAGTTTTGAGTAATCTGGTTTCACTTGCATCTCTATTTCTGTCTCCTATCACTCCATTCTCCTCAGTGTGTAGTACATCTTTCAGTTATCTGAACACAGCAGTGCAGTGTTCTCTGCACCCTTGATCTTCTTAATGATATGCCATGTGATGGAATACTCCCATTGGAACCCTTAAAATTCCTCTGGATTTCAAGTTCAACATCAGTGCCTGAGGGACATCTTCTTTGATAATCCAGACTAGGTTGGGTCTCTCAAAAACATATATATTCCCATAGCAGCCCATTCATCTCTTTGCAAATGGTAATTTTTTTTTACCTAATTGTTATAATGATTTATTTAATATTTATTAAATATCCCATCTGGGTTTTAAGGTCTCTAAGGCAGGAATGAGGTCCATGTTGTCCACTATTCCCAGCATCTAGGATATGGTAGACCCTCAGTAATCCTCCTCTTTAAGAATAGAGCTGAAGACATTCAGCAACCAATTTGTTTTTCCAGATTCACAGTGATGCCTGGTATGCAGCACATCAGAAGGCTTTCTTTTCTCTTACAAATTAAATAATCACCACTTTCATGTGCCATCATTTTATCATCATTGTTTAGCTTTGAGAGTCTCCAGGCAAGATACCAACAAGGTGTGATCTCCATACTTGAAATGGACTGAGGTAGAAAGGGCACCAGATGAAGAGAGTCAGGAGTGTTGAGTTCTGCTTGTGGGCTGGCTTATAACCCTGATCTGTGACCCCAGAGAAGTCACTTGGCCTCTCTGAGCTTCAGCTTAACTGACCTTGGGTGAAGAAAGTGTTCACCTGGATAATTTCCAAGGACACACCAAGCCAAAAAATTCCATGACTTGTACTCACATCAGCTCTAAGTTAGTCCAATCTTACATGAGTCTTCACATTTTTCAAATCAGAGGTTATTCTCTTAGATTATACCATTAGATGAATGACACACTATGCAGTAAAGTAAGTCAATT
This sequence comes from Phoca vitulina, assembly GCF_004348235.1. Lineage (NCBI taxonomy): Eukaryota > Metazoa > Chordata > Mammalia > Carnivora > Phocidae > Phoca > Phoca vitulina. Next base: position 68,876,566 of record NW_022589711.1, on the reverse strand, counting down.
TTAGCTTCTATACTTTCTGAAGTGTAGGAGAGCTGCAACATGTTTTTAGTAAAGCTGGTTCTTTATTTTCTTTTTTTAAGTCAAGGAAAGAAAAATGCTAGTTGAAGAGAAAATAGATTCATATAACTAAGAAGAACAGATTGCAAACGATAGAAATTTCTATAAAGCCCTTAGGGAAATAAAACACAAAGAAATATGTAAGCATGCAAGGAAGGGAAACGAGCCAGTTTTTGGAGCAGAGGCCTTATTAGACTTTCTTTTTGGTACAGAATCTACTTGCTTAACTATATCAGATAGTCTACTTGGTCATTCTGGGTCTAATTTTCCCATTTGCAAAATGGGCAGACGGCATTTTTTTTTTATGTATCTATGTGCCAGTGCTGACTTGGCTTTACAGAGCTATGGACATCAGAACAAATGAGCTTGCAGAGAATTTTGGGATGTCAGATGATCAAGGGGACTGAAGGTTTCAGTGAGAGGGCAGATTCTCACCTATCATATGGCCATCAATCATAATCCACATCAAAGTGTAAGGAAATTATTATCAACTAGTTTTTCAGGACCCTTAAATCTTATACACAAAAATCTTTCAGTCATGATTTAGTGTAGATTCAAGAAGTTCAGAACGAAGTTCAGAACTCTGTAACTCTAAAAGAGAAGACAGCCTGAGAAGTAATAGGAGATTTTGAAATTAAAATTTTAACCATGCAAAAACAAATAAATACCAATCTGTAAGAAATGTGGAGGTAACTAAACAGACCAACTTATATTAGAGGAAAATTTCTAATCAACTCAGATTTCAAAGGGAGCACATTTATTCTTTCATGCAAATATTTATTGAACATTTACTATGTGCTTGGCACTGTAATAGGGTGATAAGCAAAAATATCAAGATATTTGTTTATGAGGAACTCATATTCATGTAGGAGAGGCTTAATGAAAAAATGATTACAATAAAGCATAACTGCTTCTGTAAGTTAATATATGAAAAGTTCTATTGGCAAAAATGTCAGAACAGTGAATTCTACTTGAAGGAATGTGGACATGCATTGGGATGATAGGAGCTGGCTCTTTGCCAGGACAAGAAGTGCATTCCGGATAGAGGGAAGGGCATCCATAGAGCCATGTTGTGAAAGAACATGGGCTATTTGATAGGGATAAGTCTTATAGCATAGATGTAGGCATCGGGAGACTAGGAGTAGAGATACATACAGCAGGAAATATTGATTGGGGTCAGCTTGTAAAAAGTGGAAAAATATTTAGCCATGTGGTTAGAAAGTAAATCTGGTACCATTATGTGGAGTGGAATGCAGCCAGGGAAACTAGAGGCAGGTGAATCAATTAGGGGACCGGTGTAATTGGATATGGAAAATATTATGAGGGCCTGAATCAAGAACTTAAGGGATATTTGGAAGTAAACTCTATAGACTTGATGAAAAATTCTGTGTTGGGACAAGAAGGTAAGCAAAATTAGGAATGACTGTGAAGTTTCTAACTTGAGATAATAATGATTTTTAATGAGATAAGAAATACAATTAGGTGAAAGTTTTAGGGAAAAGAAATGATTTTGATTCATGACAAATATAAGAAATAGAAAAAAGTTCACATAATCAGGAATTAATTAAAAATGGACCTATAATAATAGCCTAGTACTAGGCTAAAAGCCAGAATGGAACAAAACTCCAAATTTAAAAAAACCCAACAACCTACCATTTTGCAGCCTACCATGTAAAAAGCATCCTACCAGTTAAAAAGTGCTAAGAAAAACAAAAAGGATGCTTTCAGTTATTCAGAGTGATTATCACAGAGACACGGTACTGGATCGAAGTCAGATACACCTGGTTTGGAATTCCAGCTCCAGCATTTACTTGTTGTGTGACTTTGTGAAATTTTATTTAAGTTCTTAAAACCTAAGTTTCTTTTTCTATCAATTGCTTCACAGGATCCTAGTAAGATTAAATTAATTTATGTGAAATATTTGCATAAGTCTGAATCACTATTATTTAATAACATTAATATTTGAATCTGGAAGTGTATGCTCAGTAAATAGAAAAAAAATAACTAAATGAAAAAAATACAAAAGTGGAGGAAAATAAGATAAACCACATTAACAGACACTCTGTTTTTGGCCTCTACTCTGCGAGGGATGCTGCCTCAGTACCTGCACTAATTGTAGTTGCCACACATTAAAGTCTTGTGATCAGGTCTCAAAATTCCACTATATATAAAAGTCAGAAATAGGAGGGGGCAGAGAAAGGAGAGGAGAGAGGAGTTTCTGATAGCACATATTTGTTGCAAGTTCAATATAAATCAACAGTATTCTCTGGTTGCCTCCCTAGAAACCAATCTGCTTATAGACAACAATGTCTGTCTCATGGAAGCAACTTAAGTGTTTACTGAAAGATGAATGAATAAAGAAAATGTCTTACACACACACACACACACACACACACACACACACACACACACAGAGTGAGGAGAGAGAGAGAATATTATTCAGCCAGAAAAAAAGAAAGAAATCTTGTTATTTGCAACAGCATGAATGGAACTTGAAGGCATTATGCTAAGTGAAATAAGTCAGAGAAAGACAACCAAGTTCATAGACACAGAGAACAGACTGGTGGTTGTCAGAAGTGCGGGGGGGTGGGGGGAGGTGGGCAAAATAGATGAAGGTAGTCAAAAGGTACAAACTTCCAGTTGTGAAATAAATAATTCATGGGGATGTAATGTACAGCATGGTGACTATAGTTAATAATATGGTACTCTATATTTGAAAGTTGATGAGAGATTCAATCTTAGAAGTTCTCATCATAAAAAAAACCCAAAACTTTAACTATGTGTGGCAATGGATGTTAACTAGACTTACTGTGGTGATCATTTCACAATATATATGAATATCATTATGTTGTACACCTGAAATCACTATAATGTTATATGTCAATTATATCTCTATAAAATACAAAAAAACCCACTTTTCCCATAAAATGTGTCTGTTTCAAAGGAGACAAATACTTTTATTCCTTCTCTGCTCAGGTCCTATCACATCTGGGCTATCATGCTTGGTTCTGGGTGTGTCAAGGGTCTTACTCCAAACTGTATGAAGAAAAGTTGAAGGATCTGGAGGTCTTTAAAATGAAGAAGGGAATCATAACAAGAATCTGTGGTGTCCAAGTAAGTCAAGGTTGTTATGTGGAAAGCGTGATGGATTTGTTTTGTGTTAGCGGATACAGTGGAAAGAGTGCTATCCACTATTAGAGAGTAAGTTTGATTCTTGAGTCTCCCACTAGCCATGTGACTTAACTTCTGACCTTTAATTTTCTCATATCTCGTATAAATAGCAAATTAATAATGATAATCATGGTCTACTTGACAGGGTTTTTGTGACGATTAAATGGTTTAATGTTTATAAAAAGTTCTTCAAAAATGGTTAAGCCATCCAGGGAGATTATAATATCAGTATATTGTGTAGTGTCTGGTGCCTCCACAGTAGGTTCTCAGTAAATATTTGCTGAATCAATGAATAACTGAAGGAGTCATCAAATGAGTGAAAGAGTAGATATTAGGTATAACTGTTTTTTTTCACAATTGTATAAAAATGAAAGAGACTTTAGGGTGAGGTATGGCAACCCCCATCACAGAGATTGGAAATCAAACATTAGATGACTCTTGGAGAGCATGAAATCTTTGTGAGTCATGTGTGAGCTAGGGGTTGGATTCAATAAATTTTTTAAAATCCATTCCAACTTTAAAGTATTAATTCTATGATGGTTAGTTTGACCTGGATTCATTCCACAGAAATGTACTCCATGGAAGGAGGGTGTATTGCACTTTGCTTGTACCACACAGAGAAGCATTACGGAAATGAGAGGGACCCAACAACTTCTACTGTAGTTTTTTATATTCTGAAAGTACTGAACTAATTAATATAAACACCCATAGATACTGGGATTCTTGAGCCTCCCCCGTGTCCCATTTATAAGATTATCATCTCTAAAAGACCTATATTTTCTTCTCTGGATGTATCAGAATTGTATCTTGCATGTACAGGACCCTTATTATGGATTAGCTTAATAGCAGAAGGTAGTTCACAGAACACTCATTTCCTTTTCATCTTATAACTGCACAAGATTATGTATTGGCACTAAAATGTTTCTTTTCAGTTAATGATTTTATATTTTTTCAGCATATCAAAACTTACAATTTTCTACTGGATTTCAGGATAAAGTGCAACATTTTTACAGATAAAAATAATATGTTTTCCCACATACAACCACTCATAATCACTTTAAATATAGGCATGCTAAAAGGTACTTGAATATTTACTACAATAATCTTTTACTTTATTTTATTTTATTTTATTTTTTTAAGATTTTATTTATTTATTCATGAGAGACAGAGAGAGAGAGAGGCAGAGGGAGAAGCAGGCTCCCAAGGAGCAGGGAGCCCGATGCGGGACTCGATCCCAGGACCCTGGGATCATGACCTGAGCCGAAGGCAGACGCTTAACCATCTGAGCCACCCAGGTGCCCCGATAATCTTTTACTTTAAATTGGTTTGTACCTTATATGTAGGTGGAAAGTATAGGGATGCCCTTGGGTCAGGTGACATTCTGTTCATTTAAGAGCTTTCATGTGAAGGAGGATTGCTATTAACTCTCCATCATTTTGTGGTGTTGACTGTGCCTTCATTTGCACAGAGATCTAACCTATTTTCTTTCACATGGTAATTGAAGGCATATGGGCTAGGGTGAAAGCAACATTACTGCCTTCCATTTATTGCGTGAGGGCTGGTCATGAGACCAAAGGTATTGCTGAGAAAGAAACTGAATTTTAGGGCAATAGTTAGAAATGGGGGCAAACTAAGGAAAGAGATAACTAGAAGCTCAACATGAGCAAATTTAGTGAGACATGATAACAATAAGGGACTACACAGCAATGACCTGATAGAGATTTGAAAGGGGAGTCATTCAGATGTGGTAGAGGGGAAGGAGAATCACTGTGAAGATTTGGGTGGCCCTTTTCCTTCCAAAGTCAATTAAGATCAAACACTATTGGATTGAGTTGAATTGTGTTCTCTCAAAATCCATACATTGAAGTCTTAACTCTCTGTACTTCAGAATGTGACCTTATTTAGAGAGGTAGTCAAGTTAAAATGAAGTCATTAGGGTGGGCCCTTAATCCAGAATGATTGGTTCTCATAAAAAAGGGAAATTTGGATAGGCATACAGGGAGAGTGCCATATGAAGACAAAGGCAGAGATTGGGGTGATATTCCTATAAGCCAAGGTATGATAAAAATTGCCAACGAACCACCGGAAGCTAGAGAGGCATGGAACGAATTCTTCCTCATGGCTCTCAGAAGAAACCAACTCCATGACACTTTGATCTTGAAATTTCCAGCTTCCAGAACTGCAAGATGATCAATTTCTATTGTTTTAGCCACTCAGTTTGTGGTACTTTGTTATAGTAGCCCTAGGAAACTAATACAACAACTAAGCCATAAAATTAATGGAAGCTCAATTAAGTTCTAATTTTCCCCTCAAATATGACTGATGCTTTCTAAAATTCACTTTTCCTGCTGGTTCATGCTCCCTACTAAGCCTGCCAGTTTAGTGTGTACCATGGGAACCAGGGTGGCTTCTTCCCAATAATGGCAGTGAGAGGAAGTTGACCTCAAACGTGAAAGCATGGGTAAATTACACTGGGAAGACTTGAATTGGTACTTCCTATTGGATTTCATGTAGCCTGGATCACAGAGAGGGGATTAGCTATGTTTGTACGGGTTTGTTTGCATATGTTCATGCCTTAGGAATTGGGTGCTCAAAGGATTTTTTAGTAAAGCTTTTAAAGATGATTATTAAGAAGAAAAAATGTAGATGAAATAAGAATCACATTCTTCAGGAATAAATATCATGTTTATATGACTATGATGGTGGTTACAGAATGAGAATGTGTTTCTAGAGATTAGCAGTATGGACCAAAATCCTCTCGGCAAAACAGACATTTCACTCCACCACAGTGGATTTGATAACATTAGTTTCTTTGCTCTATTCCATTTAGTTTCCAGACCAAATGCTTTTAAATATTTATCATCCAAAATGGTTTGAATTTTAATTCTTATTAGAATGACAATTGTTTTCAAACAGGCTTGAAATTAATTTCTAAAATAAACTTAGTTTTTGAAACGGAGTTGTTTCTGTTATTCATAATATATCAATTTCCTTTAGCTTTTGGCCTGCATTCAAGCAGACAAGCCCCACATTTTTCCTTTTTCATTTAGTGAATTTGGAATTTTATTCAGTATTTTAGTCATAAAAGTGCAACGTGAAAACATGAGGCACCTGCCCCAGAGAAATTACAAAATGTGCAAAAAAACTTTGTGCTAAACTGTATTACCAACTCTTGACTGAAAACTCCCCTAACGATAACACTTTTTGTTATATTTAGTATAGAGTTAAAGAAAAATTATAAATCTTTCCATGACTTTGTCCAGGAAACCATGTGTCATGGTTTTTTAAAAAATTATTTTTTAACATTTAATGGCATAATTTATCTGAGGGTTTAAATATATATTTTTAAAATTTTTATTTTGAGGTAAGTGTGGATTCACATGCATCAGTGAGAAGTAATACAAAGAGAACCTATGTACTCTCAGTTTGCCCCAATGGTAACATCCTGCAAAACTGTAGAATACCATAGCCAGGATATTGACAATGACACAGTTAAGAAACAGAACAGCTCCATTACCACGAAGATCTCACATGTTTCCCTTTTACAGCTACACCCATTTTTCTCCAGGTTCCTCATCCCTGAAGCCCTGGCAACCATTAATCTATTGTCCATTTGTACAATTTTATCATTTTAAGAAGGTTATATACATGGAAACATGTAGAATTCTGCAATTCTCTGGAGACTTATTCAGGTTGTTGTGTGTATCAACAGTTTGTCCCTTTTCATTGCTGAGTAGTAACCCATGTACCACAATTTGTTTAATGATTCACCCTTTGAAGGGTATCCAGGTTACTTCCGATTTTTGGCTTTTATGAATTAAATTGCTATAAACAATTGTGTACAGGTTTTTGTGTGGACATAAGACTTCATTTCTCTGGAACAAATGGCCAGGAGTACAATTGCCAGGTCATATGGTAGTTGAATATTTAGTTTTATAAAGAAACTGTTGGGGTGCCTGGGAGGCTCAGTCAGTTAAGTGCCCAACTCTTAATTTTAACTCAGATCATGATCATGATCTCAGGGTGCTGAGATTGAGCCCTGCATTGGGCTCCATGCTGGGTGTGAAGCCTGCTTAAGATTCTCTCCCTCTCCCTCTGTCCCTTCCCCCCCAAACCCCAACTCACATGCTCTTTCTCTCTCTAAAACAAAAAAACAAAAAAAACAACAAAAAACAAAACAAAACAAAAACCCAACCCCGGGGTGCCTGAGTGGCTCAGTTGGTTAGGCATCCGCCTTCTGCTCAGGTCATGATCCCAGGGTCCTGGGATCGAGTCCCGCATCGGACTCCCTGCTTGTCGGGGCAGGGAGCCTGCTTCTCCCTCTACCCTCTACCCCTCCCCCCTGCTCAGGCACTCTCTCTCTGTCTCTTTCTCTGGTGCTATCTCTCTCTCTTTCTGGTGCTCTCTCTCTCTCTCTCACACGCTCTCAAATAAACTCTTCATAAAAAAATAAAAAAAAAACCCCAACGCCCTCACCCCCCAAACTCTGTCATATTATTTTCCACAGTGGCTGTACCATTTTATATTCCCACTAGCAACATATGAGAGATCCTCACCAGCATTTAGTGTTGTCACTATTTTTTATTTGAGCTCTTTTGATAGGTGTGCAGTGATTTATCTCACTGTGGTTTTAATTTGCATTTCCCTAGTGACCAGTGATGTTCAACATCTTTTAATGTGTTTACTTGCCATTCTCTTTGGTGAAATGTCTGTTCATGTCTTTTGCCCACTTTCAAATTGGTTTAACTGCTTTTTAACTATTGAATTTTGAGAATTCTTTATATAATCTAAATATTAGTCCTTTGTTGGATATGTAGTCTGCAAATATTTTTCTCTTGCCCTGTAACTTGTCTTTTCATCCTTTGCAACAGAATCTTTCACAAAGCAAAAGTTTTTAATTTGGAAGTCTAATTTCCAATTAGACTTTTATGGATCATGTTTTTGGTATCAAGTTTAAAAACTCTTTGCAGAGACTAAAATCCCAAAGATTTTTTTTTCTAAAAGTTTTATAGTTTTATATTTTACAGTTTTAGTCAGCTTTTGAATAAAGAGTGATACTTAAGTCAGGATCTTTTTTTTTCCTATGTGTGTCCAAATGCTCCAGCACCATTTGTTGGAGCTATTTTTCCTTCATTAAATTGCTTTTGTTTCTTTATAAAACATCATTTGAACATGTTTATGTGGGTTTATTTCTGAGTTTTCTAATTTATTTCATTGAGCTATGTGTCTGTTACTCCATCAATACCGCAAAGTCTTGATAACTGTAGATAATAAAGTCTAATAAAGTCTTGAAATTAAGTAGACTGATTCCTCACCTTTCATTCTTTTTCTAGAGTGTTTTAGCTATTCTGTTTTCTTTGTCTTCCCATATACATTTTAGAATGGTCTTGTCTTCATGTATGAAAAATCTTCCTGGAATTTTAATAGGACTTACATTAAGCCTGTATATCAATTTTGAGAGATTGATGTCCATACTATGTTGACTCTTCCAATTTATGAACACAGCATGTCCCACCATTTATTTAGATCTTTGATTTCTTTCCTTATTGTTTTGTAGTTTTTGGCATGCAAATTCTATGCATGCTTTGTTAGATTCATAGCAAAGCATTTCACTTTTTTAAAGCAATTATAAATGGTACTGTATTTTAAATCTCAGCGTCCTTGATCACTGCTAGTATATAGTAACATAATTGAGTTTTGCACATTTTTCTTGTGTCTTGCAACCTTGGTGAACGCACTACTACTACTACTACTACTTATTATTATTACTATTATCATCATCATTTTGTAGATTCCTTGGGATTTTCTATGTAGACAATCATACTGTCTGCAAATAGGGAAAGTTCTATTTCTTCTTTTCTGATCTCTATGCCTTTTATTTCCTTTTCTTGCCTTTCAGCAGTGGCTAGAATTTCCAGTACAATGTTGAATAGGAGTGGTGAGAGCTGACACACTTGCCTTGTTTCTGATCTTAGGGGGAATGACTTCAGTTTTTGAGTATTAAGTATAATGTTAGCTGTAGGATTTTTGTAAATGCTGTTTAACAAGCTGAGGGGGTTCTCCTCTCTGCCTAATTTTCTGAGAGTTTTTCTTATCATGAATAGGTGTTTAATTTTGTTGACTGCTTTTTCTGCATCAATTGATATGATCATGTGATTTTTTCTTTTGTATCCTGTTAATTTGAAAGATTACAATGAATTTCAAATAATCAGACTTGCATCTCTGGAATGAACTCCACTTGGTTATGGCTTATAATTCTTTTTACATTTTGCTAAATTCTATTTCCTAAGATTTTAAGGATTTTGCCTCTATATTCATAAAGGATATTGAGTTGCATTTTTTGGTACTGTTTTTGTCTTGTTTGTTATCAGTATAATACTAACTTTATAATGTGAATTGGGGAATGTTTCTTCCTCTTGTATTCTTTGAAAGAGATTATATAGAATTTACATCAAACCAGCTGTGCTTGGAGATTTCTTTTTTGGGAGTTTTAAGTTGTGAATTAAATTTTCTTAATAGTTATATGATGATTGAAATTATTTCATATTGGGTGAGTTGTGCTGGTTTGTGTTTTTTGAGGAATTGTACATTTCATCTAAGTGCCAAATTTATATGTGTAGAGTTGATCATAGTACTCCCTTATTAGCCTTTTGATGTCTGCAGGGTCTGTAGTGATATCCCATTCCATTCCTGATATTGGTCATTTGTGTCTTCCCTTTTGTTCTTCATTAGTCCTATTCAGGCTTTGCAGATTTTGTTGATTTGTTTAAAGAACTAGTGCTTTGTTTAACTGATTTTCTCTATTTTTTTCTGTTTTCATTTTCATTGATTTTTAGTTTTTTTTTTTTTATTATTTCCTTCTTTGTGCTTGCTTTGGGTTTATTTTGCTTTTCTTTTTTATGTTCTTGAGGTGGGGCTTCAGTAATTGATTTGAGATTTTTTTTCTATTATACTATATGCATTTAGTATTATACACTTATCTTTCAGTGCTGCTTTGGCTGTGTCCCCCAAATTTTGATATGTTGTGTTTTCGTTTTCATTCAGTTCAATGTAGTTTTTAATTTTCTTTGAGACTTGTTTTTGATCCATGGATTATCCTAGTATTTAGAGATTTTCTGTTATCTCTCTGATGTTTGTTCCATTAAAGTTGAAGTAAATGTTGTTTATGATTTCAGTTAAAAAAAATGTTGAGGTTTGTTTATGGCCCAAGATATAGTCTATTTTGGTATATATTCCATGGGCACTTGAAAAGAATGTGTATTTTGCTGTTGTTGGATAGATGTTCTATAAATGTGGGTTAGGTACTCTTGCTTGATGGTGTTATGGAGTTCTATATATACTTGCTGACTTTTCTGATTAGTTGCTCTATTGATTGTTGAGAGAGAGGAGTTAAAATCTCCAACCATATTGCAGACTTGTTTATTTTTCCTTTCAGGCCTATCAATTTTTGTTTCATATATTTTTCAGACCTGTTTGGTGCATATACATTGCTATGTCTTCTTGGTGGATTGACCCTTTTATCATTATGTAATATCTCTCTCTGTCTCCAGTAATTTTCTTTGCTGTGAAGTCACTTTGGTATTAATATAGCCACTACCACTTTCCTTATATTAATGTCTGTGTGATATCTTTTTCTATCCTTTGACTTTCAGCCTGCCTATGTCATTATATTTGACGAGTTTGTAGACAGCACATTGTTGAATCATGAATCTAAATTCATTTTGCCAGTCTCTGTCCTTCAATTGGTATATTTAGACCATTTACATTTAATATAATTATTGCTATGTAAGGACTTTTTCATTTTATTTTTTGTTTTCCTTTTGCTCTCTTTTATTTTTTTAATTTTTTTTTAACCTGCATAGGAGTACTGAGACATTTTTAAGAATTCCATTTTAATTTATCTAGTGTTTTTTGCGTATTATTTTGTATAGCATTTTTAGTAGTTGCTCTAGGTATTAATATATATATTTTAATATATAATATAAAATTATATATATAAATATTTGTATATATAAATACAGTTCAAACATAAAATGCAGACACCAGTAGACTGAAAATTGTTTACTTTTTTCTTCATTTTATGTTCAATTGGAGTATAGAGACCTTGCTTTAACATGTCTTTACCTTTCTCCATTTATAATTTGCTCTACATATATTCCCCCATTTAAATATTTGCTCTACATATATTTAGAAGGTTATTAATTATAGATTTAATTCCCTTAATAGATAGGCCTATTCAGATTGTCTGTTTCTTCTTGAGTAAGTTTTGGCAGATTGTGTCTTTCAAGGAATTCGACCATTTCATCTAGGTTATCAAATTTGTGGGCAGAGCATTTGTTCACAGCATTCCTTTTTGTCCTTTTAATTTCCATGGGATCTATAGTGATGTCCCCTCTTTAATAACTGATTATTAATTTGTGTCTTCTGGTTTTGTTTTGTTTTGTTTTGTTTTTTTCCTTAGCGTGGCTAGAGGCTTATTGATTTTTTTTTTTTTTTTTAAGATTTTATTTATTTATTTGACAGAGAGAGACACAGCAAGAGAGGGAACACAAGCAGGGAGAGTGGGAGAGGGAGAAGCAGGCTCCCTGCCGAACAGGGAGCCCGATGCGGGGCTCGATACCAGGACCCTGGGATCATGACCTGAGCCGAAGGCAGACGCTTAACCGACTGAGCCACCCAGGCGCCCCGAGGCTTATTGATTTTATTGATCTTTTCAAAGAACCAGTTTTGGTTTGGTTGATTTTCTCTATTAATTTCCTGTTTTCATTTTCATTGATTTATGCTCTAATTCTTAATATTTATTTTCTTCTGCTTACTTTGGACTTGATTTGCTCTCTTTTTTTCCCTAGTTTCTTAAGGTGAAACTAAGATGATTGATTTTAGATCTTCTTTTCTAATGCATATATTCAAATGCTACAAATCTCCCTCTAAGCACTACTTTCACTATGTCACAAAAATTTGGTTAAGTTGTGTTTTTATTTTCATTTGATTTAAAATATTTTAAAATTTTGATCCATGTATTATGTAGCTGTATGTTGTTTAACCTTTATGTATTTTGAGATTTTCCTGTTATTGATTCTAATCTAATTCCATCATGGCCTGAGAGCAGACATTGTATGATTTTTATTATTTTAAAATTTAAGGTGGCTTTTATGGCCTACAATGTGGCCTATCTTGGCGAATGGGCAACAATAAAGCAACAACGTATTTGATTATGCATGCCTATGTATATATCTTATGTGTATGTGTATATATATATATATATATATATATACACATACACACTTATGTTTGCTTATATATATAAACAAAATAAATGAGAACAATGATACAGAGATGAAAAAAATGATTATTTTGTTATAAGGTACTCACACTACCTGTGTAGTGGTGTAGTTGTATCCATTTGAAAGTGGACTTGGATTAGTTATAAAGGTATATTGTAAACTCTAAGACAACTAGTAAAAATAGTAAAAAAAAATTATAACTGATATGCTAAGAAAAGAGAGAAAATAGAATCATATAAAATACCCAATTAAAACCACAAAAGGCAGAGAAAGACTGTAAGACTGTTATGACTTTGTCAACATTTACCAAATAGAGCACAGGGTGCTGGATGATGAGCTGCATGCAGTTCAACAAAAGACCACAAGAGAAACTGAAATAGAGAAATATGTTATTCATAAGTCCTAGAGGAAGTACACAGCATGCCTTGAGGCACCATATGGAGAGGTTGAGGCAGGGTACAGGTAGAGAGAGCGAGAGACAGGACCCAGGGCACATGCCTTTATTAGGGCCCATTGGTGTTGTTTAGATTGGGTAATTTTCATTTTTCTATCTTCATTTTATTGATTCTTTTCTCTGTCCCCTTCATTCTGTCATTGAGACAGAGTTTTTAAGTTTTTATTTTAGTTTCAGCATAGTTATGATACAGTGTTATATTAGTTTCAGGTGTACAATATAGTAATTCAACAATTCCATATATCAGCCAGTGCTCAATAATACAAGTGTACTCCTTAATTCCCATCACCTATTTCACCCATCTCCCTACCCAACTTCCCTTGGGTAACCATCAGTTTCTTCTCTATAGTTAAGAGTCTGTTTCTTGGTTTGTCTCTCTCTCCCCACCCCCCACGTTTGCTCATTTGTTTTGTTTCTTAAATTCCACATATGTGTGAAATCATATGGTGCTTTCTCTGACTGACCTATTTCACTTAATAATATACTCTCTAGCTCCATCCATGTTGTTGCAAATGGCAAGATTTCATTTTTTTTTTAAGTTGTATCAGTTCTTTATATATTTTGGACACTAACCCTTTATCGGATAAGTCATTGGCAAATATCTTTTCCCATTCAGTAGGTTGCCTTTTAGTTTTGTTGATTGTTTCCTTTGCTGTGCAGAAGCTTTTGATGTATGCAGTCCCAATAATTTATTTTTGCTTTTATTTCCCTTCCCTCAGGAGACATATTTTAGAAATATGTTGCTATGGCCAATGTCAGAGAGCTTACTGCCTATGTTCTCTTCTAGGATTTTTATGGTTTTAGGTCTCACATTAAGGTCTTTAATACATTTTAAGTTTATTTTTGTGTATGTTGTAAGAAATTGGTCCATTTTCATTCTTTTGCATGTATCTGTCCAGTTTTCTCAACACCATTCATTGAAGAGATGGTCTTTTCCTCACTGGATATTCTTTCCTGCTTTGTCAAAGATTAATTGACCATATAAGTATGTGTTTATTTTGGGCTTTCTATTCTGTTCTGTTGATCTAGATGTCTATTTTTGTGCCAGGACCATATTGTTTTGATTACTGCCACTTTGTAATATAACTTGAAGTTCAGAACTGTGATACCTTTGCTTTTCTTTTTCGAAATTGCTTTGACTATTTGGGGTCTTTTGTGGTTCCATATAAATTTTAGGATGTTTGTTCTAGCTCTGTGAAAAATGTTGTTGGTATTTTGATAGGGATTGCATTAAATGTGTAGGTTGCTTTGGGTAGTATAGACATTTTGACAATATTTGTTCTTCTAATCCACGGGCATGGGATGTCTTTCCATTTCTTTGTGTCATCTTCAATTTCTTTCATCAGTGTTTTATAGTTTTCAGAGTACAGGTCTTTGACCTCTTTGGTTGGGTTTATTCCTAGGTATTTTATTAGTTTTGATGCAATTGTAGGTGGGGTAGTTTTCTTAATTTCTCTTTCTATTGCTTCATTATTAGTGTATAGAAATGTGACAGATTTCTGCACATTTATTTTGTATCCTATAACTTTACTGAATTCATTTGTCAGTTCTAGTAGTTTTTTGGTAGAGCCTTTAGGGTTTTCTATATGTAGTATCATGACATCTGCAAATAGTGACAGTTTTACTTCTTCCTTATCAATTTGGATGCCTTTTATTTCTTTTTGTTGTATTTGTGTTGCTGTGACTTGGACTTCCAGTACTATGTTGAATAAAAGTGGTGAGAGTGGACATCCTTGTCTTGTTCCTGATCTTAGGGGAAAAGCTCTCAGTTTTTCCCATTAAGGATGGTGGTAGCTTTAGGTTTTTCATATATGGACTTTATTATGTTGATGTATGTTCCATCTAAACCTACTTTTTTTTTTTTTGAGAGAGAGAGAGAGAGAAAGTATAGGGGGAGGGGCAGAGGGAGAGAGAGAATCTTAAGCAGGCTTCACACTCAGCATGGAGCCTGATGTAGGGCTTGATCTCACAATACTGAAATCATCATCTGAACCAAAACCAAGAGTCATATGCTCAACTGACTGAGCCACCCAGGTGCCCCTAAACCTACTTTGTTGAGAGCTTTTATTGTTAATGGATGTTGTACTTTGTCAAATGCTTTTCTCATCTATTGAAATGATCATATTGTTTTTATCCTTTTTCTTATTGATGTGATGTATCAAGTTGATTGATTTATGAATATTGAACCACACTTGTATCTCAGGAATAAATCTCACTTGATCGTGGTGAACGATTTTGTTAATGTATTGTTGGATTCAGTTTGCTAGTATTTTGTTGAGGATTTTGCATCTATGATCATCAGAGATATTGTCTTGTAGTCCTTTTTTTGTGGTGTCTTTATCTGATTTTGGTATCAGGGTGATACTGGCTTTATAGAATGAATTTGGAAGTTTTCCTTCTATTTTTTTGGAATAGTTTGAGAAGAATAGGTATTAACTCTTCCTTAAATATTTGGTAGAATTCCCCTTGAAGTTCTCTGGTCCTGGATTTTTGTTTGTTGGGAGTTTTTGGACTATTGATTCAATCTCCTTGCTGGTAATTGGTCTGTTCAAATTTCCTATTTCTAACCTGCTTCAGTTTTGGTACGTTGTATATTTCTAGGAATTTATCCATTTCCTCTAGGTTGTCTAATTTTTTGGCATATAGTTTTTCATAATATTCTCTTAAAATAA
This sequence comes from Phoca vitulina, assembly GCF_004348235.1. Lineage (NCBI taxonomy): Eukaryota > Metazoa > Chordata > Mammalia > Carnivora > Phocidae > Phoca > Phoca vitulina. The sequence continues at coordinate 68,860,928 of NW_022589711.1, read as the reverse complement.
TTCGCATTTCTGTGGTGTTGGTTGTCATTTCTCTTCTTTCATTTATGATTTTATTTTTTTGAGTCCTTTCTCTTTTTTTCTTGATGAGTCTGGCTAGAGGCTTATTGATTTTGTTGATCTTTTCAAAGAACAAGCACCTGGTTTCATTGATTTGTTCTATTGTGTGTGTGTGTGTGTATGTGTGTGTGTGTGTTTTAGTTTCTATATCACTTATTTCTGTTCTAATCTTTATTATTTCCTTCCTTCTGATGATTTTGGGTTTTGTTTGTTATTCTTTTTCTAGTTCATTTAGGTGTAAGGTTGGGTTGTTTGAGATTATTCTTGTTTGTTGAGGTAGACCAGTATTGCTATATACTTCCCTCTTAGAACTGCTTTTGCTGCATCCCAAAGGTGTTGGATCATTGTGTTTTCATTTTCATTTGTTTCTATGTTGATTTCTTCTTTGATTTCTTAGTTGATCCATTCATTGTTTAGTAGCATTTATTAGTAGCATATTATTTAACCTCCATGTATTTGTGGTCCTTCTAGATTTTTTCTTGTGGTTAACTTCTAGTTTCATAGCATTATGGTCAGAAAAGATGCATAGTATGACTTCAGTCATTTTGAATTTGTTGAGGCTTGTTTTGTGGCCTAATATGTATTCTGGAGAATGTTCCATGTGCACTTGAAAAGAATGTGTGTATTCTGCTGTTAGGATGAATTGTTCTGAATCTATCTGTTAAATCCATCTGGTCTAGTGTGTCATTCAAAGCCACTGTTTTCTTGTTGATTTTCTGTTTGGATGATATGCCCATTGATGTAAGTTGAGTGTTAAAGTCCTCTACTATTATTGTATTACTATCAAGTCATTTCTTTATGTTTGTTATTAATTGTTTTATCTATTTAGGTGCTCCCATGTTGGATGCATACATATTTATAATTGTTATATCTTCTTGTTGGATTGTCCCCTTTATTATTATACAGTATCCTTCTTTGTCTCTTTTACAATCTTTGTTTTAAAGTCCATTTTGTCTAATATAAGTATTGCTACTCTAGCTTTGTTTTGACATCCATTTGCATGATAAATGTTTCTCTATCCCCTCACTTTTGATCTGCAGGTGTCTTTAGGTCTGAAAGGAGTTTCATGTAGGATATAGGTGGGTCTCTTTTTTTATCTACTCTGTCACCCTATGTCTTTTGATTGGAGTGATTAGTCTATTTTCATTCAAACTAATTATTGATAGATACATATTTATTGCCATTTGTTTTGTGGTTGTTTTTGTAGTTTTTCTCTGATCCTTTATTCTCTTTCTTTCATGGTTTGCTGGTTTCCTTTAGTGATGTACTTGGATGCCTTCTTTTTATTTTTGCATATCTATTACTGTTTTTTTGATTTGTGGTTACCGTTTGGTTTATATATAACATTTTCTGCATATAGCAGTCTACATTAAGCTGATTGTCACTTAATTTTAAACTCATTCTTTACTCCTCTCCCCTCCACATTTCAGATATTTGGTATCATATTTTATACATATTTTACATCCACTGAGGTTTTTTTTTTTTAATTTTCAGTTTTTATTTCAGTATTTGAGTTCCAAAATTTCTATTTGTTCTTTTTTATATCTCCTATTATCTGCTGAACCTTTCTATTTCTTTGTGGAGACTCATTTTTTTTTTTTTTTCATTTGGTTTAAGGTGTTTGTAATTGCTCATTAAAACATTTCTTTTGATGGCTTCTTTCAAATCTTTGTCAGAAAATTCTAATATCTCTATCATCTCTGTGTTAGAATCTATTGTCTTTCCTCATTCAGTTTGAGATCTTCCTGGTTCCTGGTAGGATGAGTGACTTTCATTTGAAATCTGGACATTTTGAGCATTATGCTATGAGACTCTGGATCTTATTTAAACCTTCTCATTTAGCTGGATTTTTCTGACACTGCTATGGTAGAAGATGGGAGGAGCACTGCCTTGTTACTGCTAGGTGGGTATGGAAGTTCACGTTCCCCACTCAGCTTTCATTGACTCCTGAGGGAGGGGCTCCTCATTACTTCTGGGTGAGGACGAGTGTTCAAGCTCCTCACTAGGTTTTCACTGATACCTTCCTAGCTGGGAGAGGTAGCAATACCTCATCAGGGCTTGCCATGTGGACTCCACTGACGTCATATTGAGGAGGCAGGCTCATAATTGTTGGTGCTTGGCAAAAATCTTGACTGCCTACCAGGCCTCCTCTGACACCACACCAACAGGGGGCAGTGGAGGAAGTGGTGCCTTACCACCCAGTGGAGATGAAAGTCCAGGCTCCATATCTGTTTTTTTTGACACCACCCTGTTAGAGTGGGAAGGCTGGGACACGTTGTTATAGCCTGGTAAGGACAGAAGTCTAATTCCTTGCTTGGCCTTTGCTGAGATGGGTCGGTGTTGGATCACCATTTTTTTCTGTGATGTTTGGCTGGAGTAGAATGATTATTGTCTAAGAATTTTCCATTTTGCTAGGCTTCCTCATTCCTTGTCCTTTGACTAGAGAGAGCAGGTTTTTGTTGAGGCTTCTTTTGTCTACACATGTTAGTGTTTCTGGGTTACTAACTTCTTCAGCAACAAGTGTAGGATGTATGGGAAAACAAAAATCCATAATGTCATTCCTCAAGTCTCCATGTCTCTTCGTTGTCAGTCCTTTTCATTCCACCTTCCAGAATCTTGTATTTGTTTTACATATAATGTTCGGGATTTTTAGTTGTGCTTAATGGAAGGAATAGGGAAAAGCATATCTACTCCATATTCCTGAAGTGGAAGTCTTCTCTCATGGTTTTTTAAAAAAATAATTTTGACCCCTGTACTTCAGGGAGATGTAGTATCATTTCTTGAATCAGTTTTTCCAGTTGCTTCTAAATATCTATGTTAATATGATTTAGTGAATCATTGTGAAGCTGAAGGGGTCTTCTCTGCATAAGAAGTCTTGGGAAGTTAAAAGTCTCTCTGATTCCTTTTAATTCAATAAGAGGGGGGCTTAACTTTATCTTGTTTTTAGGTCAGGCTTTCTAACATAGGTCTGTATTCATTCTTTCACCAGCCATCTCATGCCCCTCTCTAGAATCTTTTCTCAAGCAGAAAACCATTTTTAGCAGAGTACACATAAGTTTCACACACACACACACACACACACACACACAGTTTTGATGATACTAAGAGATGTGGGTGTGTTTATGCTTATGGCATTTATATATGTTTTAGATTATAGCTTTGTCCCCTCCTCCACATGCACCATTTTAAGAAAGTCATAATCAGAATGAGAAATGGATCATACCTTCCTTTAGGGCTGCGTGTAAAGGCACTTTCATTTCTGCCCTTCTCCAAAAGATGAAAGGTATAATGAGTACACTGTAAATGATTGAATGAGCTACAAGTCAATTGCTCTGAACTCTGTATTAATCCCACTTTCAATACAGAATGGAAGATGTCCCATGGTTCATTTAACTACCAAGTGGTATAAGCTGTTATTGTGTTATTCTCCAGAATTATAAAGGATTGCAAAACTTAATGCGTAAAATACATGCAATAAAATGCTGGGCTGCCAAGCAAAGAAGACACCTTTGGTAATTTAAGGAGAGTAACTTTAGAATGAACTGCAAACTCACTCTTCAGTTCAAAATAGAATTGAGATATGTGCTCCCCTCCCTTGCCCCAGATATTTCACTGAACTTCTGAAAGATACATTTTGAAAAGTTTTTATAGACATTAAAAAAACTATACACATTTCCAATTTCCGTTTTAGTTATCTTCTTATATTAGCTCACTAGTGGGACAGGCAGGGAGTGATCCCAGGAAGTGAGGGAGTGAAATATATGCTGTACAGTCCTAGGCTCAAGTCTTCTGGGCTCTGAGGATAAAGTTTGGAGGGGTTATGGCAATATGTGTTCCTGAAATTGTATTATCATTGACAGCCTGCATTTCAGAATAGTTCAGATAACTCACCAGAAGGTGACCCTCAGATCAATAATAAGTACACTATAGGAATGACCAGACTTCCAAGCTGTTTCTTTGAAGTTCTAAAGTTGCAAGAAGAGGGAAAATGGTGAGCTATCAAAGCCATTCTAAACACAATGTTTATAGAAGGAGGGATAATGAGGGAAGACAGTGAGAGAAGATGATCCAGGGGACAGCGGGTGTCAAGTTTTGGACTTGGTCAGGCAACTGCCTCAAAGCTGTCTGGATACATCCTCAGCTGGGCCAGTCAGCTGTGATCTAGAGAAGGATAGAGGATGGCTATAATAGCCTCTGATGCTCCTATTCCACTCACTGCTGAAAACTAGGTTCAAGGGTTGTCTTACTGGTTGTCCTACAGAATCTGAACTTGGGTCACACAACATTCTTTGTGCAATTGACTTTTAGTAGCTGCATTTGGTTTAACATAAGTGTTCTAGCTAATGATTAGGAACAGAGCCTTTGATCCACCCAAACAAATCTGATTTAAGACTAAACCTTGTCACTACAAGCTTAGGTTTGTTTCCTTGTTAATTCTACAAAGCTCTTTTTCTAATCTTCCAAAGGAAAAATAATGACATCTCCCTCACAGGGTTGTTGCAATGAGTAAATGTGATAACCTGATGATGAAGTGTTTGGCACATATTAAAAGATCAACAGTAATCACTGATAATATTTGCCATCACCACAGTATTAATTAACTTATTTATTTGAAATAAAATTTTCTATAGCTTGTTTTAATTGGGATAGTTATTCAAAAGCAAACTTCAAAGAGACTAACATAGTTTGATCATTTATTGAGTAACACAGTATTTTATTAGGTATGTTTAGGTATGTGAGTACAATGACAGTTTTGTCTGCCCCTTGATAAACTCCCAGCAAAGCTCCTGGATACGTACTCCCTAGATGAGGGCCATGCTAGGATTTGACTCCTGCACAGAAATGCTTCTGCTGCAGAAATTGTGAAAGTTTTAGAATACTTTCAACCAAAAAAGTACATAAAAGAGGTATTCTCAGTTTTGGAGGGAAGACCAAGCACAGGTGGAAAATCAGTGATTAGCAAATATGTGTTGAAAATGTTTAACAAATTAACCACACATTTTTTCCTTTAAGTCAGAGGAGAAAGATGTTGTTTGGTTTAAATGGTAACTGAAATTTGTCATCTAGATTTGGAGGATCACACTATAGCTGGGGAAAATGGCTAGAACGAAGGCTTTTGGCTTTCTCCACTTTCCAGGCTAGACTTGGCTTTGCTGAGTGTGACATTTGAGGATGAAATGCTCCCTCCAGGTCCAAATGCCCCAGGGCTCAGCCTCTGACCACAATCAGGAGGTCTGCCAGGACTTTGGTGGAGCCTACTCCACTGCTGCTGCTGTCTGGACACCTACTGGCGCAGACTCATTCATCCTAGGAACCTCAAAGATTTGTCCCAGACATCTGGCCTCTTCTGTCCCTTGAGCCTTGCCTGTCTCCTTGTCCTCAGAGTCTGTCCCTGTCCTTCTCCCCAGTGTGGTCAGCAACAAGAGCACTTAGATCTCCACACGATCTGCATTATGCCATGGACGGAACTTCTTAGCAGTGCTTAGAGTACATACTGTAAAGGAATTTGGGGATATGCTAATGAGGAAGCCCATAACCAGAAGCGGAGATTCACAATCAAATTGCAATAAATCTGCAGAGACTCCTTAAAGAACAAGACACACAGGAAAAGCCTGATTGCTGGAAAAACTGCTTTGCAAATGAGTAGTACGGCTGCTGAATCTTTGAAAAGACAGCAGTGCTTTCAGAGAGACACAACTGCACGCCCTAACCACATATTATTAGTCAGCCCAAACGACTGGCCGATGAAGGATAGTACCGCATGTGCAATCTCTCTCAGAAGAGTTTCTGGAGGGATTCAGGTTTGAATGCTGATGTGGAAAGTAAATAAAATGTTCCAATTTGCTCTTCTCTCTTCCTCCTCAACCAACTGCCCCTGGCCCATCTCCCAGATTTGTATTCTCCCCGGCTTGCTCTGCCTACATCAACAGCCTTGAACAGAACAGAGTTGCTAAGTGACATACGATTCTATCTCATTTTCATCTTAAAAGACCAAATTAGTATATCAATGAATATCATGTCTGTATGATGGTGAATATGACTTATAGGTTAAGATTTTGAGATAAAAGGGACATAAAAAGCTGAATAATTTTGAACAAGTTCATATGGATGGTTTAAAGATATCCACCTATACTCCATTAGTTGAATTCATTGAAGATTGTGATGTACCACATTATAATATTTGATGAAATTTTAAAGTAGTATTTCTTTTCATGAAAATTCACAGGACCATGATTACATGGTATTTTCCTCATTACTTTTAAAATAACAAAACTTCATTTCTCCTCATTTAGTCTCAAATCAGTGATCCAGAGGAATATCAGAATAAGACAATACTTTATGTTGTGCCAGATTAAATTCTGATCTTCTCAATGTGAAATTTAGACTTTATAAAGGAAGAACAAAGAACTTTTCCTCTGAGTTGCAGACAGAGTGCTGCTTAACTGTTTCTCTTAACTGATTCTGTGGTGAGAAGAAATAGGAATGTTCCAACTTAACAGTTGGCACATTTTTTTTTTTTAAAGACTCCTTTTCTAAAGACTTCTTTCTCTATTTATCTTCAGGCCTAGTTCATAAAGCTTTAATGGGCTTTAGGATTCAATACTAGGTAACATAAAATCATAGACTCTGAAGGTGGTAAGTATATAAACACATGTTTCTCAGAAGGTTGTGACTTGCCCAAGGTCCCACAAGTGGGTGTTGAATTAATGGTCAAGGATTTGCAGATTTAGGTTCTGTATCTTTCCTGGTTATAGATGAAAAACTAAGGAACAGAGGATGAGGATCCTATATAGATGGATTATAGGGGTAGACTACACCAAAAATTCCTTAGTGACTCCTTAGACCCAGATGAAAAGAAATTTATTTTGAGAATTGAAGACAATCAAACTGTGCTAGCTTATGGTCAAATTTCACTTTCATTGGAAGTCACCATAATTCCCCATTTGGCCTTACACCTGAATGCTCAGCTATACATAAAACGATGTTGGTCAGTCAGGCTTTTTCAGACAGCACAAAGCTTAGACTTCTATCAAGAAAGAGTTTAGGCTCTAGGGTCAGATCAAATCCTGGCTCCATCACTCACTGGCTGTGTGCCTTTACGCAAACTGTTGAACTTCTCTGTTTAATAAAGTACACGCTTGACCTCATGTGAGGATTAGTGAGTTGGTATATATAAAGGGAATACAGGAGAGTGTTGGCACATATGAAGAGCTTAGTAAACATTGACTCTTATTCCTTCATTTTGATGGTCTGGCTTTCGAAAGACTCATTCATTCAGAGCCGGGAGGGGACCTAAAATCTTGTAGTTCAATATCTTTACTTTACAAAAGATGAAAAAACTGAGGCCCAGAGAAAGGATGTAGCTTCTGAACTAATTTGCAACAGGCCCAGGTCTCCAAATTGCTAGTTCCGGGTGCTTTTTTACTTTTCTAGCCACCCTCTAAATAAGCCTTTGGTCTTCTTTTGGATAAAAGACTGAATCTGACCATTTCTCACATCCACTGCCACCACCTGGGTTCAAGATTGAAGCCATCCAACCTTGGGTTCAAGCCATCATAATTAGTCTCCTGTATCATTATAGTAAACTACTAACTGGTCTCCCTGACTCTACCCTCGCCCCCTTCGATCTATTCTCAACTCAGCAGCTTAGAGTGTTTTTGTTTTTCTCTTTGACAAAGCATTGTGTCCTCTGCTCACTTCATCTTCTGTTACTCTTGTTCATTCTATTCCAGTCCCCTGGCCCTCCTTGTAATCCCTTGTACACACCAGGTACTCTCTCATCTTGGGGTTCTACATTTGCTGTTTCCTTTACGAATGCTTTTTACAAGGTATTTGCATGGTTTGCATTCCCTTCAGACTTTTGTTCAAGCGTCACCTCAGTGAATCCTGGCCTGACTATTCTAGTGCAGTTGCAATCATTGGCACTTTCCATTTTCCTTTCCTGCTTCCTCCAGCTATGGCATTCATTACTTATAATATATTCCATATTTCTTTCGGTAGTTTATTGCCTACTTTAGAATGCAAACATTATGAGGACACTATTTTTTCATGGCTATATCTCCAATGTCTAGAACACTGTCTGACCCGCAGGAGATGCCCAGTAAATGTTGGATGCATGCATGAATAAGCAGTGTGATAACAAGACCTCTGGGATATTCAAAAGTGTATGTTTTCTCAGGGTTTTGTTGTTGTAGTTATGGCCTAAACCTTGTTAAAGAGTCCTGCCGTGTCATGGGACTTTCCAACATGAGAAAATTTACCTTTTTTTTTTTTTTTAACACACAATCTGCTTATTTTTGTATTTGCACAGCTAACCCAATGTACATATATTTTTCTTGAGTTAATTACTGGGAAGGAAATATTCTATAAAGCCAAACCAAAAGAAAAGCCACTTTCCTAAAACTCTATAAAGAATATATTTTAGTTTTGGTAAATTAGGAAAAAACACAATTGTCTCCTTTCTTTTTCTGGGTTCCTAGAGAAATCTCAAAGAAAAAAAATGTAGACAGGAGGTCAGCACTCATGAATCAGATTTCATTTTGATAGGCTTTTTATAGACCTGTAAAAAAGTGAAGCCCTGGAAATTGTGTTAGGTAATGGGGATTCTGACAGACCCTTTAAGTACGTGGAACTAGGAGGTGCTGCTATAATTCTGTGCTTCAGATGAAAATTCCGAGTGTTTTCATTAGGTACAGCAGCTGTTTCTATTACAGATAACAGATCTCAGAGGTGGTGATGCTGATATCAACTTCTAGTGGGCTCAGAACACAGTGTAGCTTGTACAATTAGGTTTTTTTAATTATTTTTTTCTGCACACGCAAATTAACTCTGTAGCAGTAAAAGAAAATTACTTACTTGCTACCGAAATTGTCTGAAAGTGATATGATCATCCTTTGTAGAGTCACATTAACCAAATTAAAAACCCTTGGGAAAAATTTGGCACCCTGTTTCTTCCCATTCACATCTTCCTAAAGACCTCTCAGGAGCTTCCATTTAGAAAGCTAGGATCATTACCAGGGCTTTTAATTTGGAAAGATTGGCTGCTCACCAGTGAGTCTTTCTAGACACCTAGTGGTTGGGTAGAGTGGCTTTGCAATGTTCCATCCTCAGACACCTTGACTTTACTATCCTCCTGACTCTTGCTCGCTTGCAGGTGTTTTCCAGCACAGGACAGAGATCCATAGCTCTGCTGCTGGAGTTTGTCTCCAAGATCGATGCTATCATTTCATTCTCTTTATGAATGCACATGTCACTCCTCCTTGGAGAAATGCAATCTATTCCTCTAACCCCAGGAATCTGGGCTGGTCTGTAACTACTACCAGTAGAATATGGCAAAGTTCTGGGCCTAACCTTTAAGAGGACTGATGGTTTCCACTTCCTTTCTTCTTGAAATAGTTCCTTTCAGAACCCAGCTGTTTAAAGCCTAATTCACATGGAGAGGACACATGTAGGCACTCCAGTTGGCTGTCTCAGTTGACTAATGATAGTTGTCAACCACATGAGTGAGCCATGTTGTAGTCTAGTATATCCTAGCCTTCAGATGACTCCAGCCCCAGGCATAGAAGCCACCTGATTGAACTACATGAAAGACACTGAGCAAGAACCACCTCGCCAAGTCTGGTCAACTCAGAACTGTGAGAGATAATATTGGGTTATTGTTCTAAACCACTATATTTGCAGTGATTTATAACGCAGCAATACATAACTGCAATAGGGGCAAAGTGGGAAGCCACAGGCTAAGCATTCCTATGAATGTGGGCATTAAAACTTAGCTTAGTGTGAGGTGGAATTGGTGGTTATTTATAAGATGGAGACAGGTATAGACAAATGTCAATTTCTCTCCATCTTTTTGACTGGTCCTTGGAATTTCATAATTGGACTATTGCCCTATTATCACTTGGATTTATAAATACAAATATGTAGTGTACAAATGTAAATGTTTCTGGGATGGATAATGCTATAAACCAGGGTACAGCAAACTTTTTCTATGTAGGGTCGGATAGTAAATATTTTAGGCTTTGTGAGCTATATGGTCTCCGTAGCAATTAATCAACTTGGCCGAGGTGACATAGACGATATATAAATGAATGACACAGCTGTGTGCAAGAAACTTTATTTATAAAAATAGGTGATTGTCTGGTTTTGACCTGTGGGCTGTAGTTTGCCGACCCCACGCTAAAAAATTATTTCTATAGCCAACAGAGATATTTGGTTATGTTGCTTGAGTCTCATCAGAATTGCATTTGGTTTACCTCTGACTCCAATTCCTCTTGCCATTTCTTCTGAGTCTCCTTTGTAGGGTTCTCTTCCTAAGTTTGAAATGTGCTCCTCAAGGCTCTCTTCTCTTCTTATTCTATGCTCTTCTCGGCCATCTCACCTTCTCGAATGATTTCAGTTAATATCAGTTTGCCAACAACTAAAAAAATCTTTCTCTATTCAGTCTTTTATCTAGAACTCCAGACTCCTGTACTTCCCCTTGGATGTCTTGCCAGCACCCTGAGTTCAATCCACTTTTGTGCCAGTTATTAGCCTATAGTCTCTTAACTCCAAACCCACCCTTCTATGATTAGCTCTGTGATGCTGGGGGCTGGAACTCTGCAAACCCCATTTTTGTTTTGCCAGCTGGTAGTCTCTGTCAATAGGAGGCATTAGAGGGGCATTGCAATGCCAAAGGAGAGAGGAGGACTTGCTGCTTCCTGTTTACTTGCTGCTGATTTCCTGTCTGCTTGGGGTTCCCGTGAGCATCTCTTCAGCAAGGCTTCTTTGCTCTAGAAAGTTATGCTCTTTTCTGTAGTAGTGGTTGAATCTAGTTTTTCCCAAAGTTGCAGAATTACCACCATTACAACTCCCTCCCCACTCCCACCACCCTTCCTCTCATCAGCACCAGTGAGTTAGTGCCCCCTCCTCAGAAGTCTGGACCTCAACCCTTCAGGATTTCTCCTCCAAGCTCGGAGATAATAGCACCAGCTGAGCAATGCCTCTTAGTGGGAGGTCTGAGTTTTGGTCCACAGCAGGGTCCTGCTTCAAGTTTCTAACTTTTAATAATTCCAATCTCTCCTATTTGATTTCCCAGCCCTAATGGGTGGTAGCTGCTCCCTTTAATTGCTTCTTCTGTGCTAAATTATTGTTCTCCTTTGTTTTTTCAGTTACCTAGTTAACAGTGTCATACCTAGTTGACTATTCTTTATATTAAATTCCCTTTCAAATATCTGGAGTGGTTTCTGTCTCCTGACTGGACTCTGAGTTTATATTCTCAGCCCAAAGCTACACTTTTTAAAAAAGATTTTATTTATTTATTTGACAGAGAGAGAGAGAGAGCACAAGCATGGGGAGCAGCAGAGGGAGAGGGAGAAACAGGCTCCCTGTGGAGTGAGGAGCCTGATGTGGGGCTGGATCCCAGGACCCTGGGATCATGACCTGAGCTGAAGGCAGACACTTAACCGACTGAGGCACCCAGGCACCCCGCAAAAGCTACACTTTTGAAGTGCATTCTTCCTTAGTAAATGGCACCAGCAAACCTCTCCCCATGCCCTGTCCAGTGATTCAAACCCAACGTCTGCACATCATTCTAACTTCTTCTGTTCTCTAAACTCCCTTAAGCAATCAGTGAACAAGGACTGTAGATCTGGCTTCCTGCACATTGCTTCTTTCTGTCTGCTTCTTTCCATCTGTATGCCCACCACCATAGATCAAGCCACTGCCTTATAACTGACCTCCTCATGTTTCTGTAGCTCTTCAATCTGTTCTCTTACTATAGCCCTAGAGATGTATCAAAAACATTTTCCAGATAGTTTCTGAAACATTCCAAATCCTTACTATCATTTATAAGTCTTTCTGTGATTTGACTTCTGCTTCTGCACTTCATTTTGAAATATGTTCCTTGCTCCTTTATTAGTTTTCCTTCCTTTATCAGTTTTTCAATTTGCCATGTTTTCTTTACACTCTTGGTACAAACTCTTCCCTCTTTGTAGAAATCTCTGTTTTCATCTGGATAACTACTATATATCCTTAAAATGTTGTATTAATATCACTTTCTCTCCCTCTTTTTTAAAGATTATTTATTTATTTATTTGAGAGAGAGAGAGAGAGAACATGCATGAGCATGAGTGGGGGGGAGGGGCAGAGGGAGAGAGACAAGCAGACTTCCCACGGAGCAGGGAGCCCGATATGGGGCTCAATCCCAGGATCCTGGGATCATGACCTGACCTGAAGGCAGATGTTTAACCAACTGAGCCACCTAAGCACCCCTCAGAGATGGCTTTTCTGACCTCTCAGACCAGATTATATTCCCCTATTTGTTTCTATAGATTATTGCACATCTGCTTTTTAACTATAAAATTCAGTAAACTTGTAGCTGTATACTTGTCTTCCTTCCTAGATGGTAAGGCCTGTATAGGCCGGGGCTGAGTTCGTATTGTCTAGCATAATATCCGCAACACCCAGTGTTCTCTCCAGCACAGTAGATAGTCAACAAATATTTGCTGAGTTCAGTTAATTTCTGTTCTGTGCATTTACCATAGGGCCTCTGAACTGATTAGAGAAGACACCCATTTCCTCAGATGCACTAGAATCCATCATGGCTGACTGTTACCTCTTAAACCAGAGGTTTCTTTGGTTTGCTCTTCTCATATGTGACACCAGTTTACCCTTTATGGATTCTGAAAGTGATTGGAGGAGACTGAATGGGGAGTAGACTGACTAGAATTTATCACCTTTTACTGGACTGGAGACTCAACATTATCTCCTCCTACATTGTCAGAGAGCTCTGTAGTGTCACACAAGTCTTCTGAGTACCTGGTGCTAGGTGCATCTCTGTGCTTGTTTTATTTAACTCAGGTAGCCAATGAAGGGATGTTCCTCTACTTCTTAACAACCAATATGTTACTCCTCCACCCAAAACATAACTGTGCTAGTTTCTTTGTTGTGCCCTGAAATGTAGCCATTACTTCTCAAGTGGGGAAAGTGTTGGGGGGTGGACTAAAACAGAGATGAGAGGGCTTTAAAAAAAATCTATAACAACCAATAATGAAGAAGCAGATAATGAAAATAGAATATGAAAATGAACATAAGAAGACCCATGAAAGCATATGACCACAATCTGTTGGAGAAGCAGACCCGAGGAAATATTATATAAATCCATTTTGATTCTGGTTATACTTCCAGGGAGATAGCTGCATTTATTTAAAAAGGAAAACAAACAATAAAACAACCTGAAGAGCTTTCTTTTCTTTTTATCTTCTAAACAGATTTGACCCAAGATGGACATTTTCTTTGAAGATAATATATTTTTTCCCTTCAGCTGAAAGTTTTACCTTTTGGATTGTATTCCACACACGTTCTTTATTGTTTCTTCTTCCTTCAAGGGTGTCCATAGCATCTGCCATTAGTGACTGCAGCTGTGGCACCAAGATAAAAATTATCAGTGTGGAATTCACACAGAAATAACTTCTCTAAATACACAGATTAAAACCTAATTAAAAAATCATTTGTACGCTGATGATTTTATTACTCATCTTTCCGACAATGAACACTGCCACCTCATCTTTACTTCAGTCATTACCAAGTATTATTGCAGATATAAAATATTGTGACAATGAAAAGATTCTTCTTGAAAATTTGTAGAAAACATATAGGTTTTAATGTAGTAAGTGTTGATGTTTTGTAAAAAAACCAGATTTGGGTTGTAAAGAATAAAGGCAGTAGTTAATTCTCCCAGGAAATGGCATGTAGTACATGGATGCATTTTAGTATTTTCTCCTGAGGCTAATGTATCATAATTCTAGGCATCATGCAAAAGCTCACCCGAGGACAATACTAAAATTGTGCTGTTTTATTGCCTTTTAAAGGATGTTAGCTCATTTAAATTCTTTTACTGTTCTTTTATTTTCTAAAATTTCAAAATAACCAAGTTGTCTTTTTCAAAGGCAAGTTTAGAAAATTCCACCCTTTGCCCAAAACTGCCATATTCCCATTTAAAACAATCCTGTGCACATGCTGTATATGTGGCTGCAAAGTAATGAAGCTGCATCAAGCCCTGTGATAATCAAAGCTAAAAAAGAAAGTTCTCTAAATAAAACAAATGCCAGTTCAGTTCACTGTGGCATCAGAGTATGAACTCTCAGATAATCTCTCTCTACTTCAGATATTGCAGAGCTTAAGCAGGAGGGCAGAGAGTTGAGTCACTCAAGACTCTTCTATTGAGCAGTCCTTGTTTATGTAGCACCATAAAAGATATTTACTAGGATTTATTTTCTAGGTTAACCTATGCTTGGAAGTTGGAAAGTAAAATCTGTTACTTCAGGTGATGAAATCTTGCAAGATACATGATTTTTAAATATTTGGCCTATACATATACATTCACATACATTAATTTTTTTTTCCTAGTAGGCATATAAATTATGAAAATATCCCCTGAAATCCTATTTTCCAAGGTTTCAGATAGTGGGCTCTTGCACTAACATGTGAGTAAAAGATGTCAATAATGCTAGTTTGATGCTCTTTGTTTATATTTGGAAATATATTTCCAGGAAAAAAAAAAAAAAGCTGCAGACATGTGGTTAAGAAAACCTAAGTGCAGGAAACTCCCCTGTATTTTTCATTTAAATCTTGAATGTGCTTTTCAGGAAGACACGATCAACACTGTGCCAACTTCTTAAATTAACATTTTCTTTGCTTCCTCTTATCTCAGAGGAGCATTAATCATCTAAAATTGGCTATAATATGCACTTTGAAAACTCCATACTTACTGCATTCCTGAATGCCTTATGAGTGGTAGGATAAACACTTAGTCTTTTAGAAGGTGTTCCGCTGCACAGAACCGTAAAGGTTTAGAAAGTATTCTTGCCAGTTTTGACTTAGTAATTCCCTGATTAATAGACTTTTTTTCACCCCGCAGTTTTAAACTTTAGTACGCATAGTTTTATTATTTGGCGAGTCAGACCGTTTTATATACTTACTTTGAATATCGGTATTTATTCAATACCCTTTTATAGGGTCAGATGAACATTATAAATGTTGGCAGTTCATTTCTTGATGGATTAATTTGTTACAACTTTAAAGCTCAAAGAGGGAGAGTTGCTTTAGTTATCTGAAAATTACAGGTGATCAGTTTGGGCTGTTCTCATCCCTGCTACGTGAATTCAATTCAGGTCTATTATTAGTTTTAGCTACCTTCAATTAAAGCCTCAAAGTAAAGAGCCCTTCCCTACGACACATTAGGATCTCCATATACAGTAAATTTTACCTTTCCTTGAATGGCCCTCACACTGGTTAGTAATAGTTTTACAAATGAGGAGCCATCATTTCTAATATTAATTATGGTTATAATATACACATCTGTTTGAAGATTTTTCTGTGACATATTCCTTCAACTAATTTTTGACTGGCTCTGTGTTTTCTGAGTTAATTGGTCAATTTAGTTAAAAAAAAATCATTTGACTAACTACATTTTCCCCTCCAATGAAACAACTGTTTTATCTAAATGTACCAGTGTGGGGGCGCTGGGTGGCTCAGTCGGTTAAGCATCTGCCTTTGGCTCAGGTCATGATTTCAGGTTCTGGGATTAAACCCCGTGTCGGTTCCCTGCTCAGCAGGGAGTCTGCTTGAGGATTCTCTCTCTCCCTCTCTCTTTGTTCCTCGCCCCGCTACTGTGCTCTCCCTCTCTCTCTCTCTCTAAAATAAACAAACCTTAAAAAAAAACGTACCTGTGTGTGTGTGTGTGTTGACACCACCAACATATATATGACACTAGAAATGAATAAGAAAACTATAAAGACTATTTTGTGGGGTTGGTATTTTTTTTTTTTTTAAGATTTTATTTATTTGACAGAGACACAGCGAAAGAGGGAACAGAAGCAGGGGGAGTGGGAGAGGGAGAAGCAGGCTTCCCGCTGCGCAGGGAGCCCGATGTGGGGCTCGATCCCAGGACCCTGGGATCATGACCTGAGCCGAAGGCAGACGCCCAACGACTGAGCCACCCAGGCGCCCCGGGGTTGGTTTTTATATAGCAATTACTCTTGTCCTCTCACTTTCCCTTACAAGAAAATTATATATTAACATATCTTGGAGTTTAAGAAATAATTTATTATAATTACACTTTATTTAAAACAAAAAGCTTGATCCACGATATGAATAATCAGCCCTTTTCCATGTTTTTACACATCACAAAGTTTTTGCTATAAAAATGGAAGCTAGGCAATGAGAGCAAATAAAAGACAGAAACACTTTCCTACATTTTCCAGTTTCTTTATTAAAATGCCTCAGGAGGGTTGGGCAGTTTGCCCTCAGACTACATTGATTCTCACAAATTTTCTTTTCAGAACATATCGCTCTTCTGTTAGCCCAGGGCCCGTGAAAGCCTTAAACAAAGAAAAACACTTACCAATTCCGCCTCCTGTTGACTGATGTCCTGTAGATAGGGAATGGTTGCTAGCTCCGCCATTGCTTGATTGATCACCTGGGACTGCTCCTTCACTCTCTGCAGTCCGCTGAGGAGGCTGGCGTATTGCAACTTCTCCATCACACCTGAGCACCTGTGGAAACTCCCCTACTCTCCCAGTAAAAGGAAATGTTTTAGAACAAAATCACAGAAATAGACTTCTCCCTGGGGATCGAAGTCAGGGATTATTGTACTATATTTACATCCTTTGAAGCAATGGGTACCTAGCACAAATAAATGTTTGTTTCCATTATTTTAGAGAATCATCTATACCGTTCCTTCAAACAGATGAATGTATATAAAGGGGAATGCTTTGCAAGACTGTTCAGAAAGATTTGCAGGTGGCCCTGCATAAGGAACCTGGGCTGAGTGGAAAAGAGGGGACTGAAATTGAACATGCATTCCATTCTCCTAGTGGAGATCCCACAAAGTCATGTTCGTTGAAAGAGGGCGACTTTATCTATGTCATCAAAACATCATAGGAGCTAAGAGTTGCCTGCTATTTTGTTTCTTTTCTTTTTTTTTTTTTAATTTTATTTATTTGTCAGAGAGAGCGAGAGAGAGAGAGAGCATGTACAAGTAGGGGGAGTGGCAGGCAGAGGGAGAAGCAGGCTCCCTGCTGAGCAAGGATCCCGATGTGGGACTCGATCCCAGGACCCCGAGATCATGACCCGAGTGGAAGGCAGATGCTTAACTGACTGAGCCACCCAGGCACCCTATTTTGGGCTTTCTTAAAATTGGGCATACTTTTAATAAGGTGGCCCACCTATGTGTTTTTCAACTGCCAGCCATAAAAGAGGAGACATTACCTTCTCTAAAAATTTGAATACAAATTGTACTTCTTGATAGGAGAAATAAAGTTTATCATAAAATTCTCATTTATATTAGGAAAAAGGGGGCATAAAGGGTATCTAGGAGTTAATAGAAAAGCTTTGGATTTCTGCTGTGTGTGTAGGATGGTAAGAAGTGGGAGGTTGCAGGAGGACTTAATTTGGCAACTGCATTCTGCATCCTGGTCCAGAAGAGAAAGTCTGGATGGCCAGTGTTCCTTTATAACAGGGTTCCTCCTGGACCAGCTGTACCAGAATCACAAGGTTTTGTTAACTAGGCAGAGTCCTGGGCCTTACTCGGTGAATCACATATCTCTTGATATGTGGCCCTAGGAACATGAATTTTAGCTAGGTGCCCCCTCCGCCCCCCATATTCGAATATCTCAAATGGAAGTTGAACAAACCACCATCTTAAAGCCTAGTATCTGAACAAGGACGATTTTAGTTTGTGCATGCTTATAAAACAAATTTTACTCCCCGGACATTACAGAAGGCAGACATGATTTTTTCTTCTTCAAATAGAATCTCTTCTAAAGAGAAAAATTACTAGAAACTAGCATTACTAAAGAGCATCTGAATTTCAACTTGAATTTGCAAAGCAGTTCTTTCTGAAATGTCATACTCATATTTTGATGGACACTGACCTCTAGAAGTTGGCACTTTTGTAGAATCTTGGTAATACAGGAAGGCTGAGCACCATTGCATTGTATTTGCTGTGTGTCTCCCTAACACCTATCTATGCCACTTGACTAATGTCCCTCTATCTCTGCTAATTTGTTCTTTATGATTAATCATTTATCTGAAAACCTATAAACCTATAGGAGCAATGATTGCAAATTGTGGATTTGGGATCCCTTCTCTGACTTGACAAAATAGCTAGCCTACACATTTAGTTTAAACATGCAGCTAAACAATGGGATTCTGTCAAATAGAGAAAAGCAAGTTGCAGGAGAAACCGTTTTCTTTCTGAAGAAAAATTGCTTTCTTTGTTCTTCTTTAAAATAAACAACGGGGCTCCTTGTAGGAAAGTAGTGTAGTGACTCAACTCCAAAGAGCAGAAACAACAGCAGTCTGCTCGGGAACATAATCTATCAGTGTAATTTTCCAAAACATCAGGAAAATAAAAATAGTGGAAGGCACTGGTGCTTTGTTAGCTTGATTGTTGGATGCATAACAAAACAGGAAGTGCTCCATACAAATCAGATACTAGGGACAGAACATTGTTGACTGCTAATAGTCACCTATCCTCCTCCTCTCCCCAAAGCCAATGCAGTTTTGGGTATCAGGAAACTAATAGATTAATATGTTACCTATATAAGATGGGGGTCTTTGAGAGACAAAGTGAAAAAGAAGTACAAATGCTATCTAATGCCAGGAGGAATGTTTCAATGCTGTTGCTTTAAGAAAATAAAGGAAATAATGAAACATGAAGGAAGTAGCTTAAACATCTAATGTTACCAAGAGCTAAATCTAAAGGAGAAGTAGCCCTCCCTATGAGACTTCAGGAGTGATCAAAGGGGTCTTTAGCTGCTGGGGAGAGTGTAATAAAGTGGCCAAGATTGAAGCTAAAACCTCACACAGGTACAATGAAGGTTAGGTAAATAGCAAGCTCAAATGAAGGCTTCAGTCAGAGATTTGCCTAGATTTAATAGCAGGTATGGTTAAATGTTTGGCAAATAAGTGGTACTGTGTAATACCACCAGAAAGCAGAGCCCAAGTATTTGGAATATATTTCCATTTGACATACATATAGAAACATTAATTGCCAAAAAGGGATAGAAAACACATATTACTGTTCATTTCAAATGTGTATATGTAAACATTTTTTATGCTTCACTTAGAGGAAATTAAAAGTAAAATTAATGAGGTATTAAAAACATGGTTAGGTCATTTTTTGGCAAGTCAGCCTGTGAAGAAGGCTTCACGCACGGCAAGAGATTTTATTATTTTAACCCTTTAACATTTAACCCAGGAAGCACAGTACATAAGGTTTGAAACTGACAGCAGCCAATAAAGTTAATGAATGGAGAAGCACAGTGGCATCCGGTAGCATGTGAAATAATTAGGACAAGGATCCAGAGAAGGAAAAATACCATTAGGGCAGAGCTACTGGTTGAATGGGATTGCTGTTCAGTGGGATTAAAAGCCACCAGGTAGGAAGGTGGTAGAATATTTGAGATTATAACTCTTACAATGTCAGAATCATTCTTGTTTGGCCATGTGTCATTGTTGTATGCCTAGCAAAAAAATCTATAAGGATAAGGAAACTGGGATCAGAGTGTAAGGAGAATCATTGCCTGGTACATAGAAACCTCCCTCATACTCTCCTTCTACAATTTTATGGCAAGAGGTGAAAATTCACGTTCCCTGGGAAGGCCTACTCTGGTTAGTAGATCTACTCCATGGCTGGAGATGACACTTCTAATCCTGCCTTTGTGAGTAGATCTGAGCACATTAGTGATCTGAGGAAAAAAATTAGAAATCTATAGGACACTCACATAATCTTCATTTCAGAAGGACATATAATTTCAGAGTACACACTTGTATCAAGAAAGAGAAAGGTCTATAAAACAGTCCTTTTGTCAAAGCACACTAAAAACCAATACAAATAATTAAAACTTCTGAAATTTGTAGTGCTGAACAAAGTGCTTCAACATGGACTATGTACTTTGGATCTCACAACAACTCTGTGAGGTGGGCATGGCAGATATCAGCTTATTTAATAAATGAGAAAAAATAGCTCAGAGGTTAAATGACTTGCCTTAGGGTTACACAGACAGAGCACAACTATGGACAAAAGTCTTCATCTATAGGCGTTACAAGTGAGGGTGACAACTAATAAGAACAATGCAATACCTAAACATTCAAGTGGACAGCATTTGCTATGTGGCAAGGAAAAACACACTTCAGGGAATCTTAAAAACACTGTTGAGTGCTTCTTGGGTCACAGTTAATGGTACCATGTAGGAATAATTTCTACTCACCAACTCATTACTTGCTTCATTAAGCTAGGTTACCTTTGCAGCCAATTTTATTCAGTCCTGCTTTATGGAGCTGTGGTTGGGCATATAATAAAAAACCTAGAGGCCAATATTTGGATATACTTGTGGTCCCTGGGTACCTTCTGGCTCACTTGCTTCAATTCCATTAAACTCTTTGTGATAATCTTCCAAAAACTATTATTTCCCATAGAAGCTAACATAGAAACGTTGATAAAATTCCTTGCACAGTACTGACTCACTTTAAAGAACATTGAGTTATTAGTTAGATGCCAAGAATCTTAGTTATGGTTTTCAAATTTCCTTTATAGACACATAAAGATACAGGCATATACCAACTTCTAAGTGGCTAGAATGCTGTTTGAAGGGTGAAAAGAAAATGAGTTAAGAACATTTAAAAAGTGCATGATGCCTAGATGGGCCCAACCTGCATACAGGACACACTGAGATATGAGCTGGCAAGAGGTGATGTGGCCAGTGTCCTGACAAGTAACAAGGTATGGCAGGTATTACCCCAATGAGCCAGGACACAGATCACTTCCACAACTTCTAGTACACTGGCTCTGCTAGGCTAACCATGAACCGATGAGGTAAAATAATGCTGTATGGTGATGGTTCTTGTTAACAAAGATTCCACTACGTGCAAGGGTCTGATGATGACAAGGATGATGTATGTGGATCTCTAATTAAGATGGGAGGTTGGTGATGGTGTGTGTGTGGCTGGAGGAGGTTATGATAGAGGGTAAATTGGAGAACAGGACCTAAAATCTGTGGTAGAGCCAATGAGATTGCTGTAAACTGAACGTTTGTGTCCACCCAAAATTCATATATTGAAGTCCTAACCCTGAATGTGGTGGTATGGTGATGGGGCCTTTGGGATTAGACAAGGTCATGAGGGTGGAGGCCTCATGATGGGATTGATGTCCTTATACAAAGAGACACCAGAGAGCTTACTCTCTGCCATGTGAGACAAGGTGGGAGTCTGCAAGCCAGGAAGAGGGCCTTCATCAGAACCTGACCATGCTGACACCGTGATCTTGGACTTCTTGCTTCTAGAACTGTGAGAAAACAGAGATGGATTTCTTCATAATAGAAATATAGGGGAGATAATCGAGTGGAACACAGTTATGGGGAGGGGGGAGATATGTGGTAGGAAAATGGGTAAAAATGTGCTTTTGTATTTGTAATGCATAGAATTACAAATCATGCAAATAGATTAGGGGTTTTATAGCTTTTCTAAAATGCTGAATAATGTTATTGAGCAGATAAACTGCTGAACAGATGTTAAGTAGCTGTTTGTGATGACCCCCTTGGTTCCTCTTGTAAGGTAAGAACATCAAATCAATGATGTAATACAGAAGCCACAAAAAGAAAATTCTTCAAAATTTCCAGCTTACAGGCCTTTTGAAAAATATTTTAAAAAGGGGAAATCTGCAACATTTATAGCCTGTTAATGAGAAGTTCCCTTTATGTTCTTTCAGTATAACGGCTTAAATTTTGTAAAACAGCATAGCATAATTTAGGTCTTATTTTGGGCTTTTTTTTTTTTTTTAAAGATTTTATTTATTTATTTGACACAGAGAGAGAGAGAGTGAGAGAGGAATCACAAGCAGGCAGAGTGGCAGGGAGTGGCAGAGGGAGAAGCAGGCTTCCCGCGGAGCAGGGAGCCCGATGTGGGGCTCGATCCCAGGACTCTGGGATCGTGACCTGAGCCGAAGGCAGACGCTTAACGACTGAGCCACCCAGGCGCCCCTTATTTTGGGCTTTTTAACACTGAAAAGTAGAAAGGGCATATTTTCCCCAGATCAGAAATAGGGATTAGGTAACTTGCCCTAAGGGTATACAAAGATCAATTGCCAGTGCTTAGGGAAGCATCCAATTTATCAGTGTGGTGTGGAGGCACTAGTTTGAAAACTCCAAATTCTTGTGTAGGTAACAAAATAGTTATGCATAATAGCCCAGTATATGAAATAGGGAAACACTGTGTTTACTAAAATTTTGTTATTGATCTGAAGTAAGAAATACACTGCAAACTTGAATTAGATAGCAGGAAGGCACAAAGAAGAAGGCTCTTCAAAGAGCTGGGATGCCTGGGTGGCTCAGTCAGTTAAGCGTCTGCCCTCAGCTCAGGTCATGATCCAGGGTCCTGGGATCGGGTCCCACATTGGGCTCCCTGCTCAGCGGGGAGCCTGCTTTTCCCTCTCCCTCTGCCGCTCCCCCTGCTTGCGCGCTCTCTCTCTGACAAATAAATAAATAAATAAAAATCTTTAAAAAACCCACAAAGAGCCACTAGCCTAATAAATGCTGGAAATTGCAAAGTATAGTATTGTAATATGTTTTAAAATATAAAAAAATCGTTAGCTAAACTTTGCTTGGTTTTGCAGATGAGATTTACCATGAATGTTTCTAAAACCCTCCAATACTTGCAATATTTGTACCATAAACTTTCCATACTTCTAGAATTGTCTAATATTTGTGCATTGGACAAATATAAAAGACTCATATACTTACATTCAATTGGGTGCTTCTAATAAAATCCAATATTGGCAAGATTCGCTTCCCCATTGTCTCCATGTGTCTCACTGTGTCTTCTTTGGTCAGCGGACTGAAGGGAGTTTTATGTTCTAAAAATTGTAACAATAAACTTTTATACTACTTTTTCCAGACTTACATTTCAAAATGCTTTCTTTAGCAAGCTATAAACAGATATCTCAATGTTAATAGATATGAAATCTTTAGTGTAGAAACTAGCACCATCCCTAGACCACATGCATAGCAATGAAAGATCTATGAGGAGAAAGGCAGAGGAGACATTGCCCTTTAGAGACTATCATTTATTCATTTTGTTGTGTTTCCTGATTGAGAGATCTAAGAGACAGCCTATAACAATTCATCCCTCTCTGCAGAGTATGCTTTTCCCGACTTGTGAAAAAATTTTGTCATAAATGCGTCTGATTGTTGTCTTGTTCCTCCCAGGTATTATTCAAGTGTGTAGATCCCATTGACTTTGAATGTAGCTTGAAGTTGAGCTAAGTCTCAGAGAATAGAGTGCCAGACAAAACACAAATCCTTAATTATGTGGGTAGAGTTGAAGGAAGAAATTCAACCTGTCGTGAATTTTGCCCACAAATCTGAGACTTCGACTCCATGTGAATATTTTCTTGAGTTTTGGAAGTTTCAACAGAATTACTGAATACCATTTAACTGTAATAACTCTTCAGGAGATCTAAGCTCTCGGTTAATTACATAAGAAAAGAGTGGAACAAATATCAATATAATAACGGATAATCCAAGTGATTTAAGTTTGTCATTGGCTATATTTTTGATTTCACATAAGTATTTTGGATAATTTTCTTCTACATTTGTTAACTGATTATGACAAAAACTTGTATTCTTAAGTGCCTTATGCTTAGGCACTGGTGATAGCGTGGTTGGGGTGAGATGGTTGGAGTGAGGGAGGCGGACATTCTAGAAATGTGTTGGTCTTGGGGGAACCTGAATCCCAGGTATTGTTAACTAACCCACAAGGAAGATTGGAAGGAGTTCATTATAACCTGATAAACATTTTTTGGGGGCCTAGCCCATCTATATGCTAGGCCTTATGATGAATAAGACTTGATGAAGAATGCACAATTCCTGCCTTGTAACAGCATTAAAGGATAAAAATAAGTCCAGGTGATTTACCTGTAAATGTAGGCAGCTTTCTACTTGATAGTTTTTCCAAAAATTTCCCATCTTCTTTGTTTTTGAACCCAAGAGTCAGGAGATATTGTTGGGGAGGAAAAGATGACCAGTCAACTGTCTGAGGCAATATGTGGAGTCCTTGGAGATCTGAAATACAACAGGAAATGAACTAAAGACATTGATAACAAAGGGTATTTTTTCCTCTCCTAAATTTTAGGAACTGTACTTGGAAGACATGATAAATATAAATATTAAAGGTACAAAGTAAAAATATATGTATCGAAATGTCAAATAGATGATATATCAAAATCACATTTCATTATTTATACTTTTCTTAAAATATAAACACACACAGAACATAATAGTAAAATATGGTTGGGTTCCATGGATCTCTTTCCCCATATTCAAAATAATAGAAAATTGAGGACCAGCTTGTAGGCTTAATAGTTTTCTATGTGCTCTTTTCAAGAGAATTTGATTTTTCTGTTCATAGTTTAAGATTTAAAGAAATAATGTTATATGAAAGGAAAGAGAACAATTACCAAGTGAGAATTAAAATATCAGGCTAATTTAGTTACCATCTCTCCCATAGCTAAAGAAAATTTGAAATGACAAATGTACCAACTTTTGCAATTGACTTGGAAATAATTCAAGTGTCATGAAAAAGGTTGTAAAACAGACTCATATACTTACTGACCATGAGAGCTATTTACTGAGCCCTTACTTTCTACCTTCCCTTCTTCTGAGTACTTTGTACAGATTGTCTCTTTTTTAATTTAATTAATTAATTTATTTATTTTTGTGCATAATTAGTTTTTATTTATTTATTTAATTTATTTTTTAAAATTATTATATTATGTTAATCACCATACATTACATCATTAGTTTTTGATATAGTGTTCCATGATCCATTGTTTGCATGTAACACCCAGTGCTCCATGCAGAGCGTGCCCTCCTTAATACTCTCTCTCCTTTTTTAAAGATTTTATTCATTTATTTATTTTAGAGATAGAGGGAGGGAGGGAGAGAGAGAATGAGTAAGCAGGGGGAGGGGCAAAGGGAGAGGGACAAGCAGATTCCACTCTGAGCAAGGCACCCAAGGTGGGGCTCGGTCCCAGGACCCTGAGATCATGACCTGAGGCAGAATCATGAGTTGGGGGCTTAACCGACTGAGCCACCTAGGTGCTCCAGTGCAGTGTCTTTTTAAATCCTCATGATAACTTCACAAAATTGGTGCTATTGTCCCCATTTTATGAATAGGAAGTTGAGGTACACAGATGGGAGGTGACTTACAAAAGAACACAACCTATAAGTGGACAAAGCAGGATTCACACCTGGCGATCTGACTCCAGGACCTAACCACTGTATTCTGCTTCAGGCTTGCTTGGCTCTTGATTACTTTCAATATAGGGACAGATGTCATCCGTAGAGTCTTGGTGGCCAGATTCACTTAATTCATTTCCATTCTGAGTAATAAAGCTTTGGTTAATTGTGATAGACTTCACAAATGAAGGATGATGAACAGGGGGTTTAATGAGCTCTCCCTACTTAACACTGCCAGAAAGGGAAAAAGATGAAATTCCAAAAATCCTTGAATTATGATTTAGTTAAAGGTCAATTTTTAATGTAGAATTGGAACTTAAATGGTAATGATTCAGATATAGCCTTCATTATTTATCTGTAATCTGTCTTTAAAAAATAATAGATGCAGGGGTGCCTGGGTGGTGCAGTTGGTTAAGTGGCCGACTCTTGACTTCGGCTCAGGTCATGATCTCAGGGTCCTGGGATTGAGCCCCTCGTGGGGCTCTGAGCTCAGCAGAGAGTCTGCTTGAGATTCTCTCTCCCTCGCCCTCTGCCCCTCCTCCTGCTTGTGCACTGTCTCTCTCTAAAATAAATAAATAAATCTTAAAAAAAATAATAGATGTAGTAAACCATGAGTGTTTTTATCCACCCTCCCTGGCATCCTCCATTCTTGTTTTTAGCTGCAGAACCCTTTGTTCAAACTAAAATTTACTAAGAAGCCTCATATTTAAAGTTGCTAAAAGTAGAGCTGTTCTGTTTGGAGCCTAGGACACTGACCACCCACCCTCATGATTATACTCCGTTCTACACCTCACATGCAATAGCCGCCTTAAACCCTTCCCCAGAACAATTTTTCAAAGCTCTTTGGCACATTTTGGTTAAGTAAATAGGGTATGCTTGTCAAACAGAGAGTTAACATGTATGCTTACTATTGAAAAAATTAAAATATCACACAATATCTTTTAAACACACAGAACAAAATATATTAGACATGCTTTAGCCTTTCTTTGGTGACTCAAGATCAGAAATCCCTTTAGATTTTTGAGGGCTAACATTTATCTGGCACTTCTGTGCTATATACTTTTTCAGGATTATCTTTTTCACTAACAACCATGCAGGACAGAGCATATTATTATGCCCAGCTTACAGATGGCAAAACTGAAGCTTCAAGAAGAGGTTGCAAACTTGCCTAAGATCACACAGTGAGCAAATGGAGGGGCCAGAATTGAAAGTCAGGGAGCTGGACATCAAAACTTAACTCCCAAAACTATCCCCAGGACAATTTAGCCATGACAATAATCATCACTCTGAAAATCAATGGGAAATGTGTTCCAGAAGCATGGCAATGCCAATAAATAGATGGTTTTAACAGACACAATTCTAGATAGAACATTTCCTACCCTGTCTAAAAAAGTACAGCAAGCACACAAGGGTTCTCAGAACTAATAGAGTAACTTTTGTGTGCTTTAACGTGCAGATTCAACATGCCTCTTGAGTTGGTGTTTGAATTACGAACTGCTTCTTCTTAAAAGGAGGTCTCATTTCTATGAACAAGGTAAAAATGTGATTTCTGCATTTCAATTTCAAAAGTGCAGGAAGTTTCTTTGCTTTTGAAATCTGCATTAGATCATCACAGAAACACCTAATACTGCTTGCTTCCAACCTAATACTGTCTTGCTCTATACGGTAAGGGAAGAGTTTGTCAGTTTTGCTGAAGTTGCCAATAACCAGATCACTTGAAAAAGCAACAAAGTAAAAATAAAAAGGACACTAGCTCACCCTCCTGATAAATGGTCATCACATTTCTTTTGATTGTGATCATCCTTTAGCACTCTATGAGATGCCAGCATTTATAAATTGTCAGCATTTTCGGGAATTGACATACTCTGGAGATTGAGGCCAGAACGTATGTGATCCCTGGCTATGGTTTGCTTTTTAATCTGGTTTTGATCCCTGACTTAGAAGGCCTGAGGGCCTCCAGGCCATGCTGGGGATGATGTTGGGGGCTGTCCTATGGAGATGATCTTGGCTTCTTGGGTGTCTCTGGAAGGCCAGAAGCCCCCGGAATAGGTGTGGGAAGCCTTTATGGCTGCTCTGACCTCCACACAAATCCAGAGAGCATGCAGACATAGAAGCTTCTGGATCCCAGGGCTGAAATCTGTTAGCACAGGGAGGGCTCCTGGCAGGACACCTTTAAAACTTTAAGGCCTACACTGAAGTGATAGGATGCCCCAGAGCGGCGAAGTTCAGAAGTGACTGGGGTATGTTGTCCAGAGGCTGGTGTTTGTAGTGGGTTTGCAGGGAGCATCTTGAGATTTGTCATTTTCTGGTGCAGTTCTATTGCCAGAAGCAGCCAGATGTTTGAGAGCTCGATTATATAAATAACAGGAGGACTTTGAGAGGTTGAATTCTTCTTGCTCATAAATATTGGGTGGATAAAGAGGAGACTGATACTAATAGGGCCAGTGATTAGATTGACTAGTGAAACTAATGTCAGCCCTATAGCTAATTTATTATAAAATATGCTTGCAAAAATAAAAGTATTTTCTGTTCCTTTTGATCCTATATGTTTCATCTTGTGTGTTCGATCTATTATTAACTTCTAGTCGAAGTTTTAAAATGTGAGAGGCCCCTACATTCATACTGTTAAGTTTAGAAAAAATATTTTTTAAAGTATCATTCTTATTCGATTTGTATGCAGAGTAAATTGCAGTTGTATGAACATTTAGCCTAGCAGGTGGTCTATGACCCCAAATGACGACATACTTACCAGATGTTGAATCTCATGTAACATTAATTTGAGTGCTAATTGTTCTCAATTTTATGCTCATAAACCTCTACCTACGTCCGAAAAGCCCTGTGCCCCTGATGGATATGAGAGTTAACCAGATTGTATTTTTTTGTTCTTTGGTAGGAAAATTGAATTGATTAAAAATGTCTTCTTTGCTTCTGTCATGCCAGAAGAACTGAGAAGAAATAAATACCTTAATGCATCCTTTGAAAATTTATCACAATTAGAGATGAAATTTAGATGACCATGACCAAATTTATTATTAAAAAATCAGTTTGCAGGTATGACAGAGTTCCAGGTTTTTACCACTAGGGCAATGGATGCTTTAAGAAAGAATATCAAAGATGGGTTATGCAGATTACGTTTCCTACAGAAACGTAATCTTGCAATTCTTTTTGAAAGATGTCTCACCTCAACAAAAAAGGATACAGTTTGCCCTTTATCAAGAATCTTTCATCGTACCACAGAAGGCTGGAACTGACCAGTTTTCAGGTCTTCAAATCATTCATGCAGCTTGACCTTCTGTAGGATTGCCCTCCTCCTCCTCCTTGAAGTCACCTCCCTGGAGTTCAGTGACAGTCTCTTTACTTTCTTTCTCTCTTGTCTCTGTCTGTCTCTATTTCCCCCTCTCTCCTACACATACACACACACACCTTCTGGTTCCTCTTTCTTCCTTGCTCCTCCTGCCTTCTCAGTCAGTGCTCTCCCAAGCTGTCCCTGGCTCACTGATGAGTTCTTCATACACACACTCTTGGGGGCTTTCTCTATTTTTGTGGCTTTAGCTACTACTTCTAAACAAAAGGTTAAAGATCAAAGCTCTAGTCTGGTCTGAAAAATCTTCACCAAATTCAAACACAGCATTTCCAAATGCCTTCTGGGACATTGCTATTGACTCATCATTACAGAAATTACCAGAAGGCAGCAAATAGATTCTTCAAAAGTGATTTTTATAATCTCCACAACTTCCCTCTTCCTTGCTTTTCACCAATGTGTTGTAAGGATAGCCATTATTCACCCAATTATTTGGGCTTAGAATCTGGAAGCCATTGTTGACTTTTCTTTCCTCTTATCTCTGACATTTAGTGAGTCTCAAAAACTAATTAAATCTGCCCATTGTAGTACATCTCAAATTAACTCCTTTCTTAGCATAGCCATTGCTACCACCCTGGTCAAATTTCTGATCACATAACATCTGGATTACAGAAAAAGTTTCCCAACCAGCCTCCCTGCCACCAGTATCATTTAATGCCACACCATCACCCAATGAATATTTCTGGAACATTGCCTTTGTGGTTGCCACATCCTTCCTCAGGAACTTCAGTGACTTGTTTCCTGGTATTCAAGGTCTCAACTGTGTGCACCTGTTTCACAATCTGTACCTAATTCCTACGTTTTCTCCAGTATAAACCTTTATCATCACCTCTGCTGATTTCACTAATGTGTACCAGCCTATGCTTATCCTGCTTCTGAACTTTTCTTTGTTCAGAAAACTTCTTTCTACCAAGAAACACCTACATATTCTCCTTTTTGCTTTATTCAGTTGGTAACTATCTTTCCAGATGTACCTAATTTAAGTCCTACTTGTCTATGCAGGTTTTCCTGAATATTTCAATATCCTTCTTCAAACTCTTAAAGAAATCTATACTATTCACTCCAGAGTGAATTTCTTAAGGTTTCATTGGGGTATGTCTTATCTCCCCAACAAGTTTTAATCCTCTTGAGGATGACATCTTCAAGTTATGTTCATGCCCCAAGCATCTAGTAGGTGCTCATCAATATTTGAATCCAAAAACAAACTTTTCCAAATCCTGAATTTTTAATGGTCAAAAAAAAAGAACTTCAAAAAATCTTTTTCAAAAAAAGAACTTCAAAAAGAATGAATAAAATGTTCAAAGCTTCTGAGATATGATTTATTTCTTTGTCACTAAGCTTAGAAAAAAATATCACACAGACTTTGTTCCTTATTTTACCTAAACCTTAAGTGGTTTCTGTTCAACTTATGAAGAGTGAGGGAAGTAAAATAATCAGTATTAAATAACTCAATGGAGTAAAATGCTCAACTGAACAGAGCAGCTTTGCCTGGATGGAAAAATTAGTTTCATATTCGGGTTGTACCTTTGCTGCAGCTTGTTCTCTGAGAAATACAAACTCATAGTCACAAAGGAAGATTGGGTTAATAGAGAGAGTCTGACTTAGTGAAACTGTCGACATCACCAGAAAAGCATCTGCGCAAACATGAAATATTGATTGTAGATCAGCAGACTCATCTATATATATGAGGGATAGCTTTAACTGTTACGAAGTTAAATATCCATAAAATATAAGCTCTCTGGAAGTAAAGTACAAAACACAGAGGCCATCAGCATCAGTGTTTTCTGCTGGACACCTCATCATAAGCACAGGCAAAAGTTCTTATGAAAGAACTTTTCAAAGCAAAGTTTTTTAAAAAAGAAAAAGCACAAGAAATTTAAAAACTCTTTTAGAAGTATGCAAATCTGTTAGTGTTCTATCATCACCTTTCTCTAAGTTTCATTTCCTTCTCTATTTTCTGGCGTCTATGTCATTTCTCTGCCCTTTGTCCATAACAAAATGTTCTGACATTTTGGGTTGGAGTAAAAATCTCATTTCTAAAGGTCCCAATTGCTCAGTATGAGATGGGACCATGTCAGTGTTATATGACTGCTTTTTACTGATCAGTTTCAGAGTTTAGCTTCTACAGTACCTTCGTAATGCCAACACTTTGTCATTAGTTCTTTCCCAACCATTTTCTGAGTTTTATCTTGTACTCCTTTTAATGCCAATACTTCTATCTTGGAAGTTATCCACAAATTCACATCAGCAAGAAAATAGCAAAAGGCAGCAACTTTGCAGCTAAGTTATCATTATTGCCACCCATAAATTATAAAACAATTTCTACTTTTAAAAACATAGCATATTTTGATTTTTGCATTTGATGTGTGAGAAGGCTCTATGTATAATGAGTCTTTGTATAATAAGCTACATTTTCCCTTGACCTTCATTATAATTTCAGAGTTCTAGATGCAAGTGGAAAAAATTGGTTTCCATTCTTAAGATTCGTACTTTTCACTTCAAGCTGCTGGTCTACTTCTCCAAAACCAATCTTTGAATTTTTAAGTTTCTTCTCATAACCCATATATAAACTTTGAAAAAACAGATAATCCCACAGGATTTTTATGCTTAGTTCATTTCCATTTCACTTGGAATTCATGTTGATTCCAAAATTTTATGTTTAATATGCTGTATTATATTGATTCTGGGAAAGTTCATTAATTTTATCCCCACCAAAGTAAACCTGAGACAATACAACATTAAAGATACTGCTATTTTCTTCAATATTTATTAGACTCACAATCAAAGAAATAATACAATGTTGTTATAATTCCCATAAACAGCTATATTTTCTAAAGATTTATTTATTTGAGAGAGAGAGAGCTTGAAAGAGCAGGGAGAGGGAGAGGGAGAGAGAGAATCAAGAGAATCCTAAGCAGACTCCCTACTGAGCATGGAGCCTGACATGGGGCTCGATCTCACAACCCCGAGATCATGACCTGAGCTGAAATCAAGAGTTGGACACACTCAACCGACTCAGCTACCCAGGTGTCCCCAGCTATATTTTTACACTATATAAGAATTAGAATGGACATTGGTTGGTTGGCTACCTACTATGCATTCTCTCCTTACCTCTTTTTTCCCTTACAGAATTTCTCAATCTCTACCTGCTCTAAAAGTGAGACCTAACTGATGTAGACCAATCAATCCTGGCATTACCTTGACCTCAGTTTTGGTTCAATCATAAACATAAGTGCAATTTGGGCCAATGAGTAAGAGTAAGTCCAGGGACTGTGTGAAAGAGGCACTCACTGTTCTTCAGGACAGTGTGATTTGAGATCTGTAATGACATTTGAGCATTTGGCTATTACTAAAGATCCTAGCACTTGAGGGGATGGTACAGGTAGTGGAATACCAGGTAGGATTTGAGAATAAAGCTGACTTCAGAAAATAGAGCAGTGAGTGAGCTGTGGGATTAAGCTGCATTTAAAGGCAGTGCTGCCTGTGGATCTTTCAATAATGTAAATCAATGTGTTCCATGCCTCCCCCTACCCCTTTAAAACTTAAATATAATGAAGTCTGTTTGAGTTGTGATTCCTTCCACTTGAAACCAAAGATTTCTGATATCGGGATTTAGCTAGTACTTCAGAATATCTACAAATACTATGGAATCCTTAAAATATTATAGCTGAGATGCAAGGCAGTTATAAACTCTTCAAGAATCTGGGAAGAATATCTTTCTTATTTAAGACACAACAGTTTGAGGATTAGGAATTCATTTTTACAGCTAGACAAAGAGAAAAGTTGAATACATCTTGGTGATGCCATTATTATGATAACATTATTATGACATTATTACCAACAATTAAACTTAAATGTATATTAGCATAATTTTTCTTGATCTTTATCATAATTATTACTTTTTCAGTTTTGGTTAGATTCTACGTCTTATAGAAAGTGACTCTTGGATAGTTAACTAAGAATGCATAACAAAAGCCTTACATAATCTGAAAACCTTAATTTTCCTGACTATCTGGATTAGTAATCTACTTACTTGTTTGTTTATACCCCACTGTAGAAGTGTAATGACTTGCCTTACATAAATACATATGACATAAGAAAAAGTGTAAAAGAATGTTTGAGGAAAACAGAGCAAAAGGAAAAGTAAGAGATGAGTGATAAAGCCATAAGTGAGATTAATACACAAAGTGTGTTTTATAAATTTTTATATACTTGTTAGAATTAAACAGGATCAGCATTCTCATTCACAATATTCCTACAGATTAACACTGGAAAGGAACTAATCTATCTATTTATGAGGGAATCAATTTGGGGAGAGTATTTGGAAAGCTTAGAGTGGAAAAGGGTACTTGGAGAGAAGCTGCCATATAAGTGTGTGTGTGTGTGTGTGTGTGTGCGTGTGTGTGTGTGTGCATGCATATGTATATGTGTGTGTGTGTATGTGTATCACAAGGTTTTGCTGAGCATTCTGGATACAGTACCTGTAATACCTGCTTCCTGCCATGTATGCCATTCTAAGAGCTCCGTCTTGCCCCAACCCATTGTGTTTTTTTTTTGAGAGGCTGCAGTAAAAATTTACATTACTTCCACTTATTTTTGGATTATTAAATGGTATTTCTTTAAATGCCACTCTGTCTTCAGTCAGACCCCATAAGAAAACATACTTAGCAGGATGAATTAAAGTTCCAGGGAGGTCCAGGAGAAATGCAATCATGGAAGGTAAGAGTAGATGATGGAGACCAGAGGCAAACAGTGCTGTAACCTGCTACTGCAAAGGACAAGTGAACTGCTTGTTGAGAAGATAGACCAGTGCCAGAAAATTGCACTTCCCATTGGAAAGACCAACATTTTCATATTTTAAGAACAGAGACTGTAGCTCTATATATATGAGGGATTTCTTACTTTGGGAATTATTCTCTGTTTCTAACAAGAATACTGTGGTACAAATATAAGACCATTTATCATCTTTATAACCAACCTGGCCATAACACTTTCATAATAATATTGGGGATATAGGCTCTTTAATTCTATAACCTTTTCCATTTGAGAAAGTGAGTTACAAAGAGGAAAATAGTCTGATCTTGAAAACTTACGATCATGATAAAATTATAACATTTTAAAGAAAAAAAGAATAAAATGAGGAATTTTTAACTTCTTGTTTTAGAAAGCATAAGAATGTATTATCCTTACTGGTAAATGATGGCTGAACAAGAACAGGGTTATAAATTTCAGTAAAAAGCAATTCTTAAAGGCCTATTTTAAAACAATATATTATTCCTCTGAACATACATATTTACTCCTGGGAGTTAAATTGCATTGGAAAGACAAAATATGACTCTATCTACCTGTTAAAGTAATTGATATCTGATCCAGAAAACTTTTCTATTAAACATTACTAAGCATAGATCCATTACTGAATATTTATTTATTTAGCAAATAAATCTTGATATTTTCATCAAGAGGAGACAGGATATGCTTATTGTATTACTTTATTATTATTAAAATACAACCATGCAAGAATAAGAACTATACAAAATTGCATTATTTTGCTGGAATATATGAATAAAAATCTCAAGCAAAATCTTTATAAATGAAAACATAATAATTCTGGGGCTGATGAATTATTATTTGTTTTATATACCCTGACTACTCTGCATGAATCAAACTGGATTTTTCCTTAAATAAGAAAAATGGATAGCTATACTGCTAAAAATTCAGTAATTTTTTTCTCCGTGAAACATAATACAACTCTATTATAATATGGCTTTAAGATTTTGGCTGGTCTTACCATATTCCCCAAATAGCAAAGGATGAACAGTAGGCTTTTGAGGACGTATAAGCCTGGTTGTCCCGAAAGGCAGATTTGAATTTTAACCTTCCCTCATCAGTCTTGTAGACCTTATAAGGGCAATGTGGTTCTAGTGCCTGCCACTGAGGGGGAAATGGGTTTTCCTCATGATAAATCACGAATTTAGTTGGTCTATTCAGTAAAAAGATTAAAAATATTTATACCTATATGCATTTCGAAATTGATTTATTTTTATAGCTTTCCCCTTCCCATCTGTTTTTCATGTGGAAACCCCTGACATGGGTGACTGTGAACTGGGGGCTAGCTAGAGAAAAATACACTGCCTGGGAAATCTTTATTGTGAAAACTCTTCCTGCTCATTACTACCACCTCGGCCAGCTATTGCTGGGCTCACTGCACTGTCTCAAGACCAAGGAGTAATGAACTCAACACTATCTAGGCTTGGTGAAGGTGACCTGGAGTTGGGCAGAGTTTCTGAGTTGGAGGTTTGTCTGCCAGCCCCTGCTGGGAGAATTCAGGGTGTTAGTCTCCAATGACAATAACTACTTATCCAGCACAACATACATAGGGAACTCCTCATCCAAGATCTTCAAGGTATAGATTTTATGACCTTCATTGGTTGATTGCTTATTTCGATGACCTCTGTAATTTAGAAATTCTTACTTACAGCCTGCATTTCTCTTGCGGCAATGAAAACTACATAAGTGTGTTCTGTCTCCCATGGGGCATCAGTGGGTCCCCTGAAATGCTATCTTTCTGTGATGGGTACAAAGATGTGTGCTTGAGAGCAGTCACCTCTAGCTGTCTGGAGAAGGATGAGTGAGTGTGAAGTAAAAAAGAATGTGTACAAACTCTGAGTGTTCCTGAGCGTGGACGTGATGGCACATGAAGGAGTGTTTATTCAGTCATTGAGTTCACATGAATTTATTGTGTGCATTGTGGATGGAGTAACAAGCTGCCTACCTGTTAATGATGTAAGGCAGTGCATTAGAGTAAAGCTAATCGGTTTAACAACAACAAAAACACCCAAAACAAAAGACCTCCAAATCCAAATCTCAGTGATCTAAAGCAAGAGAATTTTGTTTTTTGCTCATGGGGGACCTTCCAAATTGTCATTCAGGGAATCCAAGCTTCTTTTGTCTGTGGCTTCTTCAGTTCCACAGTCCTATCTACAGTGGCCACAGAAAGAGAGTTCTGCATGTTGGGTTTTATGGGCCAGGCCTGGAAGTGGCATGTATTATTTCTGCCCACATCTTATTGGCCATTACTCAGTCACAAGGGAGGCTGGAAATGTATTTTAGTTACATACATGAGAGGAAAAAATAGCTTGGTAAACAACTAGCTAGTCTCTGCCACTTTCAGTGGCAAGGATTTCTATTTCCAAACTGCTCCCTTTGTCTGTTTTCTCCTCCATCATTCTTTTTCTTAATTTTTTAAATTTTTAAAAATTTTATTATGTTATGTTAATCACCATACATTACATCATTAGTTTTTGATGTGTTCCAATTTAAGAGTGTTCCATGATTCATTGTTTGCATATAACACCCAGTGCTCCTCCTCCTCCTCCATCATTCTTTTAATTAGAGTCAGCCTTCCATTCCACCATTAGAGCTTAGGTGTTAATTGAAAATATTCTCCAGAAGAGTGGAAAAATATAGTCCAATATTCACCCTGAATTACAAATTACTAAAGTCAGATCCTTTCTTAGGAGCAGGTATATTATAACACTCCTTAGAATAGAGTCTGGAATATATGTGCCCAATAAATGTTTGAGGAATAAATGAATAGATGAACAAACCACACATCTCCATTGTTGATCCTCTTTTTGTCCTGAGGATCCTGGGATTCTGGAGCATAAAGAAAAGGAGAAGAGACATGACAGACTAACACAGCGAATTGGATAGAGGGCTAAAACTACTCCCAGTCTTTACTGGAGTACAGGGGATTTCTAGAGTAAGACCCAGAAGGTGAGTGGGTTCACAAACTAGCATTCTGGCAGGGAAAGGGAATCTCAGAGAATGGCTCTAGGTTAGGCCAGCTTATGTGGTGAGGGTGGTTGGTGTACATATAAAGAAGCATAACACCAAAAGGCAGCATGGAGAACTCGTATATATATCCTTTGGTCACCTAATGTGTCACATAAATGAGCCCATTTGGTCCTGCTCGCCAACAGAGGTGATCTCATGCTGCATTAGCCATGTAATCAGCAGCTGCACCAGCCTGCACCAGACTTTGAAAAAAGAATCTTTCCTCACATACCTAATGACCTCTTTGGACACTGGGTATGCTTGAGCTTTGTGAAAGCTGAAACCAGACCAGGGGGAGAAGAAAATCCCATGGAAAGGGGGAAGGGAAGCTGGTGAATTTGATTAGTTACTGAAGGAAGACTAATTTTTAGAAATGACTGAAGGATACTGAATCCCTGGGAATGAGATAGAATATATTACTGGCTCTGAACAGACCAAAGATGGATGTGTATAGGTTAAAAAAAAAAAAGTCTGTTTGCACACATCTGTTTTGTCCAGTCATACCTGCTGCGTGACTATTTGTTGAAATAAATCACTGAATAAATTTTTGGCAGGTTAGACGCTTCTTAAATTCTATCTACAAGGCAGATAAAAGGAAAATCCTGGTTTTGGGGAAGTGTCAACAAAACAAAATAGCTACTCTCTTTGTGTGACTCACTTTCTAGCTACTGCCTTTGGCTACTGATGCCTGCCCTAATCTCTTGGTACCACCTGTAAGAGAGATACAGATGCTAAAGATAACATTTGATGTTCCTTATTCCTATGCTTTGAGTCCTCATTCATGTTAAAATTGCATGGGGGAAAAGAAGCCACACCACTAAGACTGTACACATACAGTTAATAACAGTGGTTTCACTACCATTCCAACAATGACTTTGGGGAAGATCCTTCCCTGATTTGTAACAGTCAAGTAATGTCATCAGTGCAACAGCCTTGTTCACCCAAAGTACAGGTTCTACAGAGCAAGAACCTAACCAATCCCAAGGAAATTTAAAATTCTAGACTACCTTCTCTACCTCTGCTTTTCCCTCCAGAAGCTGTGTCTTTCCTCTCTAGTTTCTTATATAGCACTGTCACATTCCAGCAATTAGTAATTATAAAATAATAGAAATGAAATCATTAGTAACTTATAATTATCTTCTTTCCCAACATATAAGATCCTTTAGCATGAGTCGTCTTGCCAATAGATCACAATTCATCTTGATAACAGGTTTGATAGAGTTACATGAGACATGAATCTGGCTCATTAATGTCGTTATTGTTTTTAAACACTCAGTGGCAACAGTGCTTCCAAAATATTAATTAATCTTCATGACTTCTCTGTAAAGTAGGTTAAATATAACTAAACTCATTCTACCAGTAGAGGAATTGTCAAACAGGTGATCTCAATGAATTTCTCTTCATTACCAATAGATCCAAGAATAGAAATAGAAAAACTGAATCTAATTCATTTTCTATGACACTAGACAGACATGACTCTTGTTTGCTATTAAGGCTACCCCCCCAAAACTCTTAAGAGATCCATAACAAAATAATAAATGCTTTATAACAATATAAATGCTTTATAGCAAAAAATGTGAGTTCTGAAACATTTTTATCCACTTTCTTACAAAATACTCAGAAGTAAATCAGCATCAATGGTCATTACAGCATGCACTGTGCTTTCTTCTCTTCCCTTTCCTTGCTCTCAAATTTTCATTGTGCTTTAGAGATTCACTATTCAATCATCACTACTTATATTTACGTAATACATTTCCTCTGAAGAGCTTGAGGCATTGTGGCGAAAAATAAGGACTATATAGGACCTAAATTTAATGCTTCTATCACACCTCTGCTCTTTTCAGATGGAAATGGTGTAGCTCAATGGCAAGGACATGGGTTCAAATCCAAGGCCTGCACCAAGATGCTGTGCATCTTTGGAAAAGCTATTTTCTCCGGTTGCTGTTTTCTTGTTTCTAAATGAGAATCATCTTACTCCATAATGCCTGGCACTTTAAAAGTGATCACTAACAGGGGTGCCTGGGTGGCTTAGTCATTAAGCATCTGCCTTCGGCTCAGGACATGATCCTAGGGTCCTAGGATCGAGCCCCGCATGGGGCTCCCTGTTGCACGGGAAGCCTGCTTCTCCCTCTCCCGCTCCCCTTGCTTGTGTTCCCTCTCTCACTGTGTCTCTCTTTGTCAAATAAATAAATAAAATCTTTAAAAAAAATAAAATTGATCACTAACAGAGTACATTATTAATCATATAAATCAATGACTTGGCCCCAAAACCATGAAAAAAGGAATGAAGGGCTCCTAATGGGAGGATGTGATATTAGGTATGTGCATTTAGAGATTTTCCTTACCATGATAACCATCAAGTGGCTCTTAATACTGTACAAGAAAATCTTTTCTTAATTCAGAATAATGGTTGGCACATAGTAGATATTAAAAAGTATTTTTGAATGAATGAATAAAAGCCACTTGCTTCCAAAGACAAAAAGAGGAAAAAGGGATAATATCCGTGTTGTGTCCTCTATGTATACTTGACCATCCAGATCTCATTTGGATATCAATGATCCAAGAACATAAGGAAAGAGGGAAGTTTGAAGTGTGAGATAGATGGAAGAAGGAAAGTAGAAATAGGAAGCACTGGAAAAAAATTCATCTTCTGGAAAATACTATAATCCTCCAGTTTACTGGTGAAGAATATGGGGAAAGGTGGCATTTTATGACAGGTTATTCCTTCATTTTTAAAAAATTTTAAGAGTTTATTGGGTTCCTGGTTGGTTCAGTCAGTTAAGCATCTGACTCTTGATTTCATCTCAGGTCATGGTCTCAGGGTTGTGAGATCGAGCCCTGCATCAGGCTCCCCACTCAGCAGGGAGTCTGCTTCTCTCCCTCTCCTTCTACCCTTCCCCCTGCACTCTCTCTCTATAAAAAAAAAAATAAATCTTAAAAAAAAAATCTCCTTTTACTTATTTTTTTAAAAAGATCTATTTATTTATTTTAGAGAGAGAGAGTGCATGAACAGAGGGAGGGGCATAGGGAGATGGAGAGGGAATCTCAAGCATAGTCCATGCTGAGTGTGGAGCCCAGTGTAGGGCTCCATCCTGGGAACCTGAGAGTGTGAACTGAGCTGAAATCAAGAACTGGATGCTCAACTGACTGAGCCACCTAGGTACCCCTACCTCTTCTTTTAAAATATAGAAATATCATGGCACAAGAAATATTGTGCTAGACCTAGAGGACTAGTTCTACTTAAAACCTTAAAATAAGCTCCCATTTCAACTCATCAAATTAAAAGAATGTACCTCTAAACAATCCTAAAATTTGTATGGAACCATAAAAGAACTCAAGTAGCCAAAGCAACCTTGGAAAAGAAAAACAAAACTGGAGGTATCACAAGTCCAGATTTCAAGTTATATTACAAAGCTGTAGTGATCAAAACAATATGGTACTGACACAAAAATAACCACATAGATCAGTGGAACAGAATAGAAAACCCATAAATAGATCCACTATTATATGGTCAATTAATCTTCAACAAGGGAGGAATAAATGTAACAATGGCAAAAAGACTGTTCTCTTCAACAAATGGTGTTGGGAAAACAGGACAGAAACATGAAAAAAAAATGAAACTGGACCACTTTCTTACACCATACACAAAAATAAACTCAACAGGGATTAAAGACCTAAATGTGAGACCTGAAACCATAAAACTCCTTCGAGAGAGCACAGGCAATAATCTTTCTGACATGGGCTATAGCAACTTCTTCTAGATAGGTCTCCTGAGGCAAGGGAAACAAAAGCAAAAATTAACTATTGGGACTTCATCAAGATTAAAAGCTTCTGTACGGTGAAGGAAACAATCAACAAAACTAAAAGGCAACCTATGGGATGGGAGAAGATATTTGCAAATGACATATCTGGTAAAGGGTTAGTATCCAAAATATATAAAGAACCAATACAACTCAATACACAAAAACCAAATAATCCAATTAAAAAATAGGCAGAAGACATGAACAGGCATTTCTCCAAAGAAGACATATAGATGGCCAACAGACACATGAAAAGATGCTCAACATCACTCATCACCAGGAACATGCAAATCAAAACTACAATGAGATATCACCTCACACCTGTCAGAATGGCTGAAATCAACCACACAAGAAACAGTAGGTGTTGGAGAGGCTGTGGAGAAAGCAGAACCCTCTTGCACTTTGTAGAAATGCAAACTGGTGCAGCCACTATGGAAAATAGTATGGAGGCTCCTCAAAAACTAAAAATAGAACTACCTTATAATCCAGGAATAACACTACTAGGCATTTACACAAAGAATACAAAAGCACGAAGTCAAAGGGATACATGTACCCCAATGTTTATAGCAGCATTATCTACAATAGCCAAAAAATGGAAGCAGCCCAAGTGTCCATTGACTGATGAATGGATAAAGAACAAGTGGTATAAATGTACAATGGAACATTTTTCAGCCATAAAAGAATGAAATCTTGCCATTTACAATGACATGGATGGAGCTAGAGCGTATTATGCTAAGAGAAAGAAGTCAGTCAGAGAAAAACATTCGTGGAATTTAAGAAACAAAACAAACCAGCAAAGGGAAAAAAATAGACAGAGGCAAACCAAGAAACAGCCTCCTAACTATAGAGAACAAACTGATGGTTACCAGAAGGGAGGTAGGTGGGAAGGATGGGTTAAATAGGTGATGGGGATTAAGGAGTGCACTTGTTGTGATGAGCACTGGGTGATGATAGAATTGTTAGATCACTATATTGTACACTTGAAACTAATATTACATTGTATGTTAACTAACTGGAATGTAAAAAAGTATGTTAACTAACTGGAATGTAAAAAACCTTAAAAAAAGTAAGCTGTGCTAAAAGTAAAGGTGGATTTCAAATGATACTTTTTAATTTGACAAAAATTTTCTGCAATTGAGTAATTCTTTCCCAATGTGTGAGTTTCTCTGGTGTCAATAAATGATTCACGTGTACAAAGAATAGGGAAAAAAGTCAGTCCTCATGTCCTGTTGGTAAGTGTACATTACTGTTAATTATACTTTCTCTGTTGCTACATACAAAAAAAGCTTTGAAATTAGGTGTTTACATTTGGGGTTTCTAATAACTCTCTATTGTTATCCTCACATTTATCAAGTTTTAAAGCTTACAGTTACATAAACCAAGAATGAATGTGGGCAGCTCATTTCCTCTACCAACGGTAACTTATAATAATCTTGTTCTTTAGCTAAGCAAAAAGAGCCATTTGCTACCTCAGAAATCAATTTGTCCAGGATGATTTTATAACAAGGGACACAATGGGGGAGATAAGTAAAGACAGATACTCCATCAAGAATAAAGGAAAAGCCATCAAACTAAAGGGAAAAGATGAACAAAAAAGAGCAAAAAAGAAACAAAATTCACTCCCTCTTCTAAATCCAAGAAGGTTGCTTCTTCCTGATAAATTTTTAAGAACACTCACGGTGCCTAGGATAAATCTGGCAGAAACTATAAACCACGAACATTTTCAGGATGATGGGATTATGAAGTTTTTCCCCCTACTTTTTTGCTGGAGGATTTGGACAAACTGCAACCTTTTAACTATGTGTCCAGTGATAGTGGTTCAGTAGCAGAAATCTCGTTAGTTCTAATTAGAAAATGTGATCAAATTATTATAGATTATTATCAAATTATTCCTTTAATGCTTCCAACATCAGGGTTGACCATAATTGCAGTAAATTGCTTTACTTATAAGATTGTATCTGGAAGGAACCTTGGGGATTTTCCAGCCCAATTCATTGAATTGGAGATGAATTAAGTGACTTGAAGAGGCTTAAGTGACTTTTCTCAGGATGAACAGCTTTTTAATTTTATAGAATTAGAATTAGGGTTTCAAATATTATATTTCACTTTATCTTCAAAAATTATGGTTTTACCTCCTGGGTTTTACTCTCTTGTTTAAAAACAGTCATAATAAATATCAGTTTATATTCTAAATGGTTTAATTTACTTTAGTTTTGCAGTGTATATGAGTGCTGTAGAATTTTAGAACATATATATGTATATGAGTCCTGGGCACATGGCTGGCATTTTTCAGACCCCCTTGCAGTTAAGTGTAGCCATGTGGCTCTGTGTGGATCAATGAAGCATAAGCGAGAATGGTACTCTTTCTAGGCCTGGCCCATAAAACTCTGCCTCATATGATCCTCCATTTTCTTTCTCTATCAGCTTCCTGAAGAGGGAGGACTCGCAGGACTTGGAGGAAGATGGAGCTACATGGTGGAAGAACTATGGGTTCTCATTATTGCTGATTTGAGGAGAACCGATCAGGAACACCCACATTGAACTACAGCGAGTGAGAAAATTACTATTATTGTTTCAAATTACTGAAATGTTGGAGTTGTTTGTTATAGCAGTTAGTCTATCTTAATTCACAAACAATAATAAAAGAAAATTTGAATCTCTTTCATAATCTATTTTTTCTACTAAGTTTTATGTACTATTTAAAATGTAGACCAAAAACATGGTATTTTAAGAGATAAAATAACTTTTCATTTAGTAGTGTGAGAAATGCTTTTTTATATCCTATTTCCTTTAATCCTCATAAAGTCCATCTAAGTAGGTATTACTAGTGAATGAATATTATGATTATATTATTTTCAGAGTTAGCGTTAGATGCACCGGAAGCAGGGCTCCACTTGCAAGCTATAAAAATTGAGATGGGAATCTTTAGTCTTTAGTGGCTAATATGGTTCTTTGCTATTACATTAATAATGATGTAATTTTGAATGATGACTGGAATTTTCTAGAAAATGGAAAAAGAAAATTTTTGTGACCAATAATTTTCAAATTCAATCCTTTGAATACATATGGGTTCAATTTGAAAGATTCCAATTTTCTTGAAATTTAGAATTAACTTAAAGAGCAAATTTACCTAAAGAGCAAAATATCTTACCTTGAGACTTCCCTATAAACCTATTCACTGTATCACTTATGCAATAGCCAAGATTGACATTTTTATGATGATTTTATTAATATAATGGTATGTCAGAATACAATATGTAATAATTGATTGTTTGCCCTTGCCTTGATGATCAACATTTTAATGCCGAAATAGTACCTTGGGTTTATGGGAGTTCTTTTATTAAACAACCTTCACTGTGAGTTCTGTATTTTTCTAATATAAGAGAATATTTGGCAGCTTTGCCATTACATTTATCAGTCCAGTGATGTGAAAGTTATGTCTTCATGCAGTTTAAATCAAGATATTTAAATTTTTATTTGCACTGTGTGGAAATGACCAAAGATTGTATGAACAGGGTACTTGTACCAAGGTGAGCAAATTTTTAGATAGCAGTTATGAATTCTCTACTTTGCAATCCATCCTGTTTAAAAACAGCCACAATAAATATCATTTTAAGTTCTAAGGCATTTAATTTTACTTTAGTTTTGTGGTGTATGTGAGTGCTATAGAATTTTAGCATATATGTGTGTGCGGGGGGAGGTGGGTGTGTGTACACTACTGTCCACTATCCGGTCTGGTTAGGGTTAGAGTTAAGGTTTTGATTATATATCATGCCTCCATTAGTTGGATAACTTCAGCATTTAATGCCTAAAA
This sequence comes from Phoca vitulina, assembly GCF_004348235.1. Taxonomy (NCBI): domain Eukaryota; kingdom Metazoa; phylum Chordata; class Mammalia; order Carnivora; family Phocidae; genus Phoca; species Phoca vitulina. The sequence goes on along the minus strand of NW_022589711.1, from coordinate 68,816,786 downwards.
TTTAATCTTTATTAATTTTTAATCCTATTTGGTAGGAAATTTTATTTCTATGTCCTTTTAGCATAGAGCTAAAGAGATGAAAGGAATCTAAGGTATTATTTTAAAATCACTCAACTTTAGGGGCGCCTGGGTGGCTCAGCCATTAAGCGTCTGCCTTCGGCTCAGGCCCTGATCCCAGGGTCCTGGGATCGAGCCCCGCATCGGGCTCCCTGCTCGGCGGGAAGCCTGCTTCTCCCTCTCCCACTCCCCCTGCTTGTGTTCCCCTCTCTCGCTGTGTCTCTCTCTGTCAAATAAATAAAATCTTAAAAAAAAAAAAAAAAAAAAAAAAATAAAATCACTCAACTTTATAACCAAGGAAACTGAGGCTTGCTGAGTTCTGGTGACTCAACTCAGGTCACAAAATGAGAGAAGGAAGCAGGACAAGAGTGCAAGTCTCTCCTAAACCGATGATTTCTCTTCCACTCAATGACTTTTCATCCTTCTAGTTAGATTGCAAATTCCTAGAAGTATAAGATCAAGTTTTACTTTCTTTTTTCTTTTTCTGTAACTATCTTATTCCTGTCTTCACAGACAATAAGAACTTGACTCTAATTCTAACAGAGAAACAAATAGACCACACCAAACCTAAAGCAGGTCAAGATCCTCTTCACAGCAATAACTCTAACACAAAACAGAATATTCCTCCTTCACACCTACTGGCCACACTAAGACTGTTTTGCCCACCAGCCCCTCATTGGATGTAAGGAATGCTATCAATAAGCATGCCTGTCTCAAAGAGAAATATTTACAAAAATTAAATGAAAGTCTTCTTGATAAGGCAGCTTAAATAATAATGTGCTTGGGTTGGTCTAGCTTATTTAATGGCAAAGCACATATAATTTATAAATAGAATTTAAAGTACATTCTTGTTCTAAAGACCCTGAATAATTTTCTGCCTGCACATTAGAGAAATACCAGCTGATAGAAACTCAGAGTTACAAGTGTGGGTTTCAGCAGCCTCCAGACTCTTTAGGATGCCACAGAGCTTTTATTCTTGATGACTTAAAATGAATCACCAAAAGGTATCGCAGGAATAAATAGCTACATTACCTGTAATTATTTCATAAGCACAAATGGGTATTAGTAATGGGCTTTAGCCTCTGTGTTCAGTGGTAAATGTCAACACAGTTTGGGACCCTTTTTTGTCATTGTACATTTCTTCTCTATATTTAGTTTAATTATATGAAGGTAGATATTCTTTTCCCTAACTGTATCGTTTTCTGATTGTATTTTTTGACTGATGGTTTTAGATTGGGCTTGCTGGTGCACGAAGCTGATTAACGGCAGAGTTGGGACAAGAACCTGGTAACCTGGTTCCTAGACGTGAACTGCTTTTTCCACCATTTATTTTATCTCTTAGGCTACTATGCAAGACACTTTTGAGTGGAAAAGTCTAGGATGCCTTCGAAAAACTGTATTTTGGAGAAGTTGAAAGAATCCAAGTATGTTACTTTGGAGACAAGACGTAAGTTGTAGGGACTAATTTTCTGTCATCAGAGAGCAACCTACTGTTGTAGACTTCATTTAATTCACTGATAAATCTGTAACACTCATTTATCAATTAAGTGAGTGTTCCTGGGCCTTGGCTAAGTGCTGTAGATACATTATTCTCTTTACTTGTTAAGGCAACACTGGAAAACAGGCATTATCCCATTTTATTTTATTTAAGATTTTTATTTATTTATTTGAGGGAGAGAGAGAGCGCATATGAGCAGGGGGAATGGCAGAGGGAGAAGCAGACTCCCTGCTGAGCAGGGAGACTGACATGGGGCTCAATCCCAGGACCCTGGGATTATGACCTGAGCCAAAGGCAGATGCTTAATTGACTAAGCCACACAGGCACTCCGCATTATCCCATTTTAAAGATTAGGAAAACTCAGTTTTTATATGATACAATATGCAGTAGTTCACATGGTTACTTTGTGACAGAGCTGGGATTCAAGTCCTTCTGTCTCAGCCAGAGCCTCTTGCTCTGAGCCATTTATGGTGTGCAGACTCACAAATGAGTTTATAGCTTCCATGAAGCTTTGGAGGGCAGAAGTGCAATCCTTAGCAGTAGGAAAAATGTCCTAATAGAGCCTTCCAATGAGAGAACTAGTCATCTTGGAAGTTAGTAGCTCCATGGCCCTGGTGGTACACAGACCCAAGAAAGGATGATGGTATATCTGGGGATCCAGTAAAAGGGACTGTGTGTTGTGTCCAAAAATGTCTTTATAGTGCTAATGTCTATTACTCAAAGTTTGTCTTTGGTATACTCCCACAGCCCCATAATTTCTTTTCTCCCTCAAGTTTCAGCTTTGCCCCAGCAACCAGACACCTCTTCTTTTTTCTTATTTCTCTCATTTGTCTGTAATTAATGTCTTTCAGGCTGTCGCTCCCTCCTGGAGGACCTTTATTTTTTAGGAGGTAAGAGATTGCAGGAGGATGCTATTATGGGGCAGGTATCCTTCTATAGGCAACTTTTCATCATCAAGAGGTCTCAGAAGGGGCATAATTGCATTTGTGAAAAATGTGATGGACCTGTCAAATATATATACAAATACTTATTATATACACACACACACACACACACACACTGTATGACAACAACTAACTACAACTTCAAGTGATATTAGATGAAATGAAATGAAGTGCTACCTTTAAGAGACCTGCCACTATACTTCCAAGTTATGTATGTATCCAGACTCCAGTTTTCTCTCTGATTTGTGTCTTATATGTGAATATTAAAGCAGGCCAAACCCCATCTGAGGAAGGATAAAGAGAATAAAGACTTGCCATGCTAATTATGGTGTTTTGCATCTCTTTAGGTTTGGGCTTGAAATAGTCCTCCCAAGGTTTTCTGGGGGTTGTCCCTCATAGGCTGTTGACTCCTGGTTTGGATTGCTCTTTATAAAATAGCACTTTTGCTCTTGGATAGAAATAGGTCAGTTTAACAGTTACTTTAGGATCCTAAAAAAAAAAAGGAAATCATGCCACTTGTTGAAGACAGACATTTAAAATGCTGGGGCCTCATTATCTAGAAGAGGGGAGATTGGAAAATATGGAAAAGAAATGAAAAAGAAAATGATTCAACCAGAAGCTATAGTACAGGTAGAGTATGCAGTCTTCAAAAATTAATGAGGAAAATCTTGTGAATTCAAGAAAAGAAGAGAATTCATTTTTAATTGTTGTGCAATGCCATCAAAAAATGGCTGAATATAAATAAAAACATTAAAAGCTTTGAGCTTTACAGATGATCTTATACTTGGGTGCACACAGCTTAAAAAATTTCATGATTTCACAGACTAGTTATTCCGCATCTCCGACTGCTAAAATAAGTGACCTCAATTTCTCTGCAAGCTTGTAAATCAGTAACCTATAAAAATCTATGGGAAATATAAAAGATAACTATAAAAATCTCTAAATTTGGTTTGGATCATAACAATTTTTGATTTTTAGATGCAAACCAAACAAAGAAGGAATCAACGTGTTCGCAAATTTAAACTGGAACGCAAAGTCTCGAAGTAAACAAAATAACCTCATGACAATTTAGCAAAATAGCGCAGAACTCCTGGGAACCAAATAGCTATCCCTAAATTTGTTCAAGTAAAAGAAGGCCCCAACTGCCTTAAATCTATGAAACCCATATCATTCTCAAATGAGAGAAAATGAAAAGAAATTTAGAGGTTACTTCCTTCTCCATTAAGAACTGTCAGAAACCCAAAAAACTTTTGAGGAGGGAAAAAGAGAAAAGGAAAAGCTGACTCTATTAAATGGTGTGAGTTTCCTTCAAAACCCACTGATATTCCTACAAAACAAACAGAAACCATTAAAAAAATCATATATATATATAATTTATATATATTTATATATGTTTATAAATATATATTTCTATATTAATTATATATTTATATATAAGTATATATATAATTTATATATAAATTTCTGAAGATGAGTACTAAGTAAATATTTCTTAGGAGTGGCTGAGGATTACTTTTCTTGTTTGATGTGATGCTGCTATTTTCTTTTTCTTTTTTTTTTTAAAGATTTTATTTATTTATTCATGAGAGACAGAGAGAGAGAGAGAAGCAGGCTCCCAAGGAGCAGGGAGCCCGATGTGGGACTCGATCCCAGGACCCTGGGATCATGACCTGAGCCGAAGACAGACACCTAAGGACTGAGACACCCAGCCGCCCCTATGACACATTTTTGAAAGAACCTGTGGCTCTTGGCTTGTATAGGTGGCATGAGGAACAGGGACAGTGTGGGGAGAAGAGAGGGATGGGGCATGTAAAAAGCAACCTCACCTACTTGACAGTCTGGCCAAATCAGTGTAACTAAATATATATATAATAGTACTGAAATGTACACATGAATTCAATATGTGTATGGCTCAGATTCTTTCCTCCCTCCCTCCTTTCCTTCTTTTCTTCCTTCCTAATGCCTGGGACACTCACAGAACATCAATGGAAGAACTACACTAAACTATACAGACAGAAAATAATGTCACGGTCACTATCTTCTTCACAGGAACACTCAGCCTTAGATCAAACACATGCCTCAATTACATCTTTCATTTAAAAGTGAACCTCTTCTACCGGCATACTACCTCAAATAGCATCAAAGCGAAGTGAAACGCAGGCAGCATTTAACAACGCTGGTAACCATGGAAACATATCATTAAAGAATATATAAACAGGAATGAATAATTAGATGAGAAATTCATTTCTACATTTATCTTTTTCCAAGACCCAGGGAAGGAAGCTCTCTTTTACCTCTCATCTCAATTTGGACACTTCCTCTTGAGCCTGTCTTCTAACTGAAAAATATGAGAATTCATAAAATGAGAATCTTAATATTGCCTAGCTTAATGGACAAATCTCTTTGTAGGCAAGTGACTAAAAACAACTGCAATGCCCATTGTTGTCTAGATGTAAAACTGAATGTAGGAAGGAATTCTGAGGCAGCCAAAAAGTTTGCTTTGGGCATGGGAGGTGGGCAGGAAAATCTGACTTACATCATGGTGAGAAGAGGAGAGCAGTTAACCTTTAAAAAGAGGAAGTACAGGCTGCCTCACTTATTGGAGGCTTCTACATAGTGGGACTGAGGGGAGAATCTGGGGCTTAGGGATTCTTTCTGTGCAGGTACTCTGACACTCTACCTTTGCATCTAGCAAGGCGCTAGATAAACTTTGGTAGGCTTAGTTGGTCATGAACTTAGAAAATTATAAATGGCCTTAGAGACCATCTAGCTCAGGATTGTGCATCAGAATCACCTAGTTGGGGGGCAGTAGACAAAGACAGTTTTTCAAACTTCACCCAACTCTGGGAATCTAATATTTTAAATATCTTCCCAAGTGATTTTGATGCAGTTGGTCACTAGACCAGTGTTTGAGAACCACTGACCTAGGCCAACTTTGTCATCATGCAGCAGCAGAAACTAAAGTCCAGAGCAGTTGTGGTAAACCAGCAGATTGAGTTGCTGGTCTCAATTTCCCCCCTCCCTATAACCATATCACATCCATGCCTTTGTCATGGCTTTGCAGTGAACAGAAGAATTTTACCCCTTGCCCTTGGCCTTGACCATATATGTCTTGCTTTGGCTAATGGGATGTTAACAAGCATGGTATGAACAGAGGCCTGAAATGTGGTTATATAGTTTTGCTTTCTCTCTTAGAATTCTGCACTTTGCCATAAGATGAACAGACATCAGGTAGCCATTGTTCAAAGGTGGATGAGAGACATGTGGATCATTCTTAGGCTTCTCTGCAGCTTGGAGCTAGGCCTCACCAAGTCCATCCAAGACCAGTCTAGATCAGCCAAATCATGACTGATAAGCCAACCTGCTTATTATAATAAGCCACTGAGTTAAAGAGTGATTTGTTACATAGCAGTACGTAGCAGTGGCTGACTAATACAGAAATGAAAGTGACTTATCCAAAACTGAATTCTAGCATTGGAACTAGAAGGTACAGCTTGTGAATCTTAGGCCTGACTTCTTTCTATTGCTCTATAGTGTCTGTTTTCTTTTGCTTTCTTTCCTTTCTGAGTTAAGCACATATATCCATTGCCTTCTTAGAGTCCTTCTGCTCAGCCTACGTTCCCTATATTCAGAACATTCTGTCACCTTTCCTTATCAGGGCTTACCTTTCCTTCCATCTTGTTCCTTCAGGATTCTGCTTTCATGTTTCCAAAGGTACTAAGAAGTCTCAAAATAATTTTCCCAGTTGTGTTGAGTCACCCATTAATGAGTTAAACATTTACAGGCAAAATTTCTTCTGCATACGATGTGGGGTTGACAAGAGACTCAGTGTCAAATGGTGGAAATTTAAGCATGACACATGACAGTTGATAGGAAAAATATTTTTAGGTGAGTGAGTTTGGTGCTTCTTAAATTATATCTATACTAAATACAATAAAGTTTGGGTTATTTTTAGACCCTCCTTGTCCAAATATTTTATAAACTGTATGCCTGATGGGGCCAAATAAATAAATAAATAAATAGACTATAAACAAAGGCCATTAGGAGAACTGCTTATAAGGCATTTTTATTTTGTTCCTTTCTGTGGAAACATTTTTCACATGGAAGCAAATCTTTAGAGAGAACACATTTTTCTTCTCCAGAATATGTAGGTGTTTTGTTAAAGATAATAAAAAAATTCTGGTTCTTTGTTTGACCTTACTTTGCCTGTAACTTCACGTTGAAGATTTTATTTTTACTCTGAGGTTGATATATCATAAATCTGTATCACATAAATGACTAATATTGGGATAATTTTGCAATATCAAGAAGAAAAAGAACTGGAGTGAAAAAGTTAGTCTCCATTATTGGTATATGTAAATGACTAATATTGGGATAATTTTGTAATATCAAGAAGAAAAACAAAGAACTGGAGTGAAAAAGTTAGTCTCCATTATTGGTATAAGGGATCAAATAACATTCAGTGTTAAATTATCCTGTATCATTCTCTGGTTAGTGCAGAGAAATCCATTAGCTTGCTGCTGTCTTGATTGCTATGTTTGAAAGAAGCTAATAGATAAGACCTTAGGATTTGCATGGAGACATCCATGAGCACAGAAACCAATGAGAGAAAGGGGACTATTGGAAATCTGCAACCTTCTCCAAATACTCTGATAAATCCCAGACTCAACTAAAGCACAAGGTTGTACACATTTGTGAACTTAAAACACACACACACACAGAAATACTTATCGAATTTGTATAAGCACAGAATTTTTAAATAACAAATAAAAAACTATTCCAAAATATTTTTGACATTATTGGTTTGAGTTTAATGTAAAATAGTATTTAGTTTGGTTAATTGAATTTAACAAATACGTATTGAATCGCTATTTGCAATGCACTTTGATAGTACTTGCAAGAAAAACAGACTAAGAAGAAGTGGTGTCTAATTTAAGTACCAACTGTTTTTCTTGTTAATAAATATTTTGTGCTAGCATAAGTGTTTCTTGAAGACAAGACAATGTCTATTTTGTTCACTGCTGTATTTCTAACACATAGCATAGTGCCTAACATACAGTCACTAATAAGTGATCAATAAATATTTCCTGAATGAGTATGAATGACAAATACAATTTGAAAGTAAAGAAGAAAAGTACCCACTAATTTAAGAGTAGTCTGCATACACTGGATTGGAAAGGTTTCAAGCTTGAATGACTATAGTGCAGTTTAAGGAGGAACTATATGACATGAACATTCTCGGTGCTATTTTTTGCTTTGAGTTTTGGAAGCAATAAATGTCTTCTGTTAGGCCCAATACCAAGAGGAAAAAGGGCTGTTGCAAAGAGAAGGAGTACACAAGGGACTTAACCTGCGGTCTGTTGAATCCCTGAACACGATGGGAGGGCTTTAGGGCCCACAGACTGTGCACTATCTTCCTCAAGCATGTAGCTGGGGAAAATCTTTTGCATCTCAGTGCAGCCAGTTCCTGATTTTATCCTTTGAGAGTAGACTAATTTCACCAAAGAAAAATTTCTTGTTGGTGAGCCCTCTTTGGAAACCATTTAGGCCATTGATATCTTTAAGATGGTGAACATTCAATGCCAAGTACAAGTTGAATTGGATGGGAAGTCTTGGTATTCTCTGCACAGATGGAGGATCTGTGAAGCTGGCACTGCCTCAGCCTTTGCTGCTTCACTAAGGAAAGATGGTCCACATGTCAAGCTTCCTACGGGGGCTTGTATTGGTATCAACAGCCCCTCCAACAATCCCAAAAGAGGTCTTTCAATTTCTGTGAAAGTCTTCAACTTCCTCAGAGCCAAAAGCTCAGATCAGTGCCTTTTCAGTAGATCTTTGTCAAGATACAAGAACACACCATGAGGCTCTTTCTTAATAGAGAAGTTTTTGGCAATTCAGAGAAGAAATGTAGAAGTGATTTAGTTTAATTCTTGAAAATTTTTTAAGAGAAAGAAAACTCCTTCTTAGAACAGATTGATAGTGAGGAGTTCATTCCAGGACTAGCTTTATAATGGCTGATATCTTAGTCACATAAAAGAAGCAACTCTTTTGGTTAAAATGCTTAATTTACTATTAGAGATGCTGCTGAAAAACTATGAGCTCTTTCTTCTTTCTTTCTTTCTTTCTTTTTTTTTTTTTTTGTCAAGCTGCTATTCTAAATGAGGTGGCTGGAGTCATATAACAATATGGACTGGAGGCGAGACTGACAAAGTCTTGAGAGTTTCTAGGGACAAAAATCAACACTTGGCAAATGGCTTTATTTCTTATGAAGGTCACTTTTTGTTCAGATGGCTTTAAAATCGAAACAAATTGCTGACGTAGATAACTTTGATGATAAAGACTTAACAAAGGTAATCTCATTGACCTGAGGACAAAGGAAGTGATGTAATATGAATTTTGGTTATTGTTGATGCCTGTCTATCCATATGAGATCTTGTGAGTTACAGGAGCTCTGATTCCATTTGCTATTAGAGACTTTGTGAATCAGGGTTGTACCTCTTATTGCTATTAAAATGAAACATTGACATTGATGTGATGTCAAATATATTTCAATTTCTTATTCCAGAAAAATTTCATAACCTTTTCATAAGAGTGATAAAACTATAATTCTTCCTATTCTATGTGTAGGAGTTCCAATGTAATGAGATAAGTAGTAAGCACATTTTCTGTGTATATGTTTATGAGTATTGTTTCTAGGTGGATACTTGTAAATGGAATCAGATTCTCAGAGGGCTTTGTGAGTCAAAAAAGAAAGAAAGAAATTTAAAAAAGAACAATTAAGGTGAAGAATGAGCTGATCAGGCAGCTTGCCCCTGTTTAGTGGGGCTCCTCTGCACTTGTTTTGTGGGACTTCTGCAGCAAAATTAGCCATTACCATCTTTTCTCACTCCATTTTGCTGAGCAGTGCAGACTGGAGTTGGCTCTGTTACTCACACTGCAGGAGAGAAAGCCACACACCAGACAATCCATGTGGCTGACAGCATGGCTGAAAGTGAAGGTGGGAAACCAGGAAAGGGAAACAGGAAAGGAAGTCGTGTTTGTTTCCTGATGCTATTAAATCTAGTCCTGGATCTAAAGGGGCAGGTGGCCTAGGAGGTGGACTACAGTTTACTGTAAAAATCTTCCTGAAATAATATTATTGTCTTAGGAGCAATGTATAAATACAGAGTGGTCACTGCTTCAAAATAGCTAATTCTCAGCCTGATTAGGAATCTTCCATTTTGTTAATTAGCTCAGAATTGTGATGAGGTCTCAAGGTGTTTGAGAAAAGGAGAGTGGCTGATAATAGGAGACTGGGTATCAGGTTGCAGAAGCATGCATGCAAGTACAGTTGTGACAAGTTATTTCCAACCCTCTCTAGCTCTCTAGAAGAGGTGATGCTATTATAGAATAACATGTGCAAACACTTTTATTCAGAGTGATATATTCCAGTGTGAGCTGTCATGTAGTGCAGAGTTTTATGCCTTTTTTTCTTGCTGGTTTGATGATATGAAAACTGTTCCTAATACAATTGAAAAGTGTTCTTGAGCTCACCAAAGTAAAGGTCTGTTCTTTTGTATCCAAGAATTTGTAAGCCAACAATTTGTGAGAGTAAGTGTAGACTGGCTCTCAAATTTTTGCATCCCCAAATTTTCCATTTCTTGTTTAAGATCTCTAAGAAGAATAACTGACCAGAGTGATAGGTATTTTTTTATGTGCTTGAAAGGAAGATATACAGCAACTTCATCACTTACAAAGGTAGTGAAAAGAGCCTCTGTCTAAGCCTTAATGGATGTCTATGAATGTATATGCAGATACAGTTTCTAGTCTGTGATGTTTGAGGGCATTTGTAAATTCAACATTCTTAAATTCAGTTGCCATGGTAGATTGGGTTGGTGGAGCATAACTGTCTTTAAAGATGACATGGATGGGCACTCTCTGGCAATGTCCAAAAGCCCCTTTTGATTTAGGACAGAACAAAGTTTAAGGAGGAAGATATATACATTTAAATTAAGACCAGGAACAGGCAAGCTCGCATAAGGAAATATGCAAATGGTGGGAATGGTGTGGTGTGTTGATATTGAGGCTAGTTAGAGGGTTTAGTTTGTGGAATTTATCTGCAGGATGAAATTTCTAATTATGTTACTTCTTTTTATCTTAATATGTGTGACATCATTTTTGGAGGTGTTTAAAATATTAGATTTCAGTGCTAAAATTAACTTTAAGAATAGACCTTCTCAAACACTTTCTGCTAGGCATCTCGTATTTTCTAGTTGAAGTTCCTCTAGAGACTAATTTGCCTTAGGTTAGATAACTATTTTGTTAGAACTTGGACTGAATCAGACCTGACTTCCAAACAAGGGCTCTTTTCCAATATGCCAAGTTGCTTCAAATTAAAAGAGGAAAAGAATAACTCAACATCTCAAAAATGAATAATCCAATTAAAAATGGGCAGAAGACATGAATAGACATTTTTCCAAAGAAGACATTACAGATGGCCAACAGACACATGAAAAGATGCTCAACATCACTTATCCTCAGGAAAATGCAAATCAAAACTACAGTGAGATATCACCTCACACCTGTCAGAATGGCTAAAATCAACAACACGAGAAGCAAAAGGTGTTGGCGAAAATGTGGAAAAAGGGGAAAACTTTTGCACTGTTGGTGGGAATGCAAACTGGTGCAGCCACTGTAGAAAACAGTATGGAGGTTCCTCAAAAAATTAAAAATAAAACTATTCTATGATCCAGCAATCACACTAGATACTTACTACCCAAAAATACAAAAATATTGATTCATAGGGATACATGCACCCTGATGACTATAGCAACATTATCTACAATAGCCAAATTATGGAAACAGCCCAAGTGTCCATTGACTGATTAATGGATAAAGAAGAGGTGGTACATATATACAATGGAATATTATTCAGCCATAAAAAGAATAAAATCTTGTCATTTGCAATGACATGGATGGAACTAGAGAGTATAATGATAAGTGACATAAGTCATTCAGAGAAAGACAAATACCATATGATTTCATTTATATGTGGAATTCAAGAAACAAAACAAACAAGCAAAGGAAAAGAAAAAAGAGAGAGAGAGGCAAACCAAGAACCATACTCAACTATAGAGAATACACTGATGGTTACCAGAAGGGTAGGGGCTGGGGGTATGGGTTAAATAGGAGATGGGGATTAAAAAAATAAAGAGAAAAAGAAAATACAAGGAGAAATATGTTTTTCTTATCTTTTATTAATACAGATTAGTTAAATAATAGTATTTGTTTTCCTCCTTTTTGTATAGCAAGCATGCATGTATTGGTAAGTGGAGATTATTTTCCCAGTTTGAGGTAAATAAAATGGGGATATTAGCAAAAGGAAACAGAAAAAAATTATTTACAGTAAATCTTAACCAGTTGCACCAACACTGGATCTATTTTTTCCTAGTCTGATGTAGAAAACGCCCGTAAGTACTCAGTGTTTATTTGTTTAGTGAATGAATAAATTAAATCAAACATTCCTTTGGGACCTATTATATGCCAGGCTTGCTGAATGTTATATCTAATCCTTGAGATTCAACTCCTTTCCCACTTCTCTCCAAAAGCTTTTGAAATCCTTTAATAAAAATCTTCTTCCTTTATTGTATCTATAGCTCATATTATTTGCTTATATTTTTACATCTAGCAATTCTTTTTTTAATTTAATTTTATTATTTATTTATTTATTTATTTTTAAATTTAATTTTATTATGTTATGTTAATCACCATACATTACATCATTAGTTTTTGATGTAGTGTTCCATGATTCATTGTTTGCGTATAACACCCAGTGCTCCATTCAATACGTGCCCTCCTTAATATCCATCACCAGGCTAACCCATCCCCCCACTCCCTCCCCTCTAAAACCCTCAGTTTGTTTCTCAGAGTCCATAGTCTCTCATGGTTCGTCTCCCCCTCCGATTTCCCCCCTTCATTTTTCCCTTCCTACTATCTTCTCTCTCTTTTTTTTAACATATAATGTATTATTTGTTTCAGAGGTACAGGTCTGTGATTCATCAGTCTTACACAATTCACAGTGACATCTAGCAAGTCTTTACAATTATTTAATTACATGACTATAAGTAACTGCTACTGTTTTGCATGTTACAGATTCCCTTAGGAAAGTTTTAAACTTATCAGCAAATTAATAAATTTTTTTGAGATTAAAATTTTGTTCAATTTTTTTTTTCCAAATAATCACAGGTCTCAAGTATAGTAGGACTAATGTAAACCTTTATTCTTTATAGTAGGTAAATTGAGCTCCAAGTATTTAGCTGGAACCATATAAATTATTGAGCATTTTATATGATAAACCTAATGTTTACTGCCTAATATAGATAACACATGATATAAAGACAGAAAACTGGGAGCCAAGACACAGTAGTAAAAATATGGGAAAAATCAGGAAGCATTAAAACACTATGATGATTATTTCTCACTTTCATATTTGTGTTTTAGCAGATCTTATTCTAGTTGGTTTGAAAGGTTCATATTAAATTAAATTAAATCATCTTGAAGTACGAGGAATAAAAGGCCCCACACAGTCTTGAGAGGAGAAGATATGGAGAAGGGATTTGGCTTTTGTAGTAGATTTTCAAATATTTGAAAAAAATTTCATTTGGGAATGGGTTTCCTTTTGGTCCATGTTGTCCTCCTGGGAACCACTGGATTGAAGTTCTAAGGGAGTAGAAATCTACTTTACATGAGGAAAACAGTTTAATAATTAGCAAATTGGATGTTGTTTCTTGGAGTTAAATGAGCTCTTCATTTGGATCTATTTCAGCGGAAACTTATTGACAATTTGCTGAGAGCAGATAAGAAATGAAAAGATTTGTGTATTGTGAAGGAGATTGAACCAGTAAATTCTAAACTCTCTTTATAATTCTAAGAAATTTTGAATCTCTTCTTGAGATCTAATTGACCTTTGATATGACTTCTTGCTGCCATTTTGAATAATAAATGAGAAAAAAGATCTGCAGTTTGTTATTAGTTAGGTGTCCCAAACACTAAATATTACCCAACAAATACAACTGACCTTTGCATTTTTCCTTTATTATGTAATTGGTGTTACTTCTAGGGTATGCTTTTACAGGTCATAGATCAATAAGAATCTATGAATATACAATGTTCATATTTTAAAGGATCATGTCATTATAGCAGCATGCTTGGGAAAATAGTTCCTGGGATGTCTAAAATTTATATTGGGTTGTAAAACTGAGGTATGGGCCAAGAGTTAACAGCCTTGAATTTTGCCCTTAAAATTAGTCACAGAAAATCTACTTCATTATAAATACATTACTACTGAGTAGTGTCCTTCTGATTGATATGGCCAGAGCTACCTTTTTCAGCAGTCTTTTAAGCACCAATCCTTCATTTTGGTTCTAAAAATGAGATGGGCTCCTCCTCCCTAGTTGGGACATCAATTTTTACCTGCCAATACAGTTTGATGAGCTTGCTTATATACTGTTCACTTCCTCCACAGAGCCAGAACATGTAGTCAGCAATCATGGCACTCCTAAGGAACAAGGACAATTAAAAAAAAAAAACAAACACAAATTTATCGGGCAGAAGGAAAACCATAACAGGTAGTATACATAAATACTGAGGAAGAAGATTTTGTCATATATAAATTTGAATAGATTAATATTAAGCAAAGCCCATGCACATTTTAGACGTAGAAAGTAGGGTTGTTTTTGTCTTCTGTTGTTTTTCTTTTAATCTAAACTAAAACTCTAAAAGAAGCAATCAGCCATTTGTCTCCTAGATGTTTTTTTTCTGCTTGTACAGTGTAAGAATACTTAAAGACTATGCAGGAATGCATTGTTTTGGTTGCCCCTTATTAAGCTTCAGAGCATTTATAGAGCAACATATATTTTATGGACTCCAAAATGCCTTCAAACCTAGCATAGCCTATATAACTAACTATTGTACTGTTACTTAAGCATATCTCAGACTTTACCTGAATTGAAGATTATTCACCTCTGATTAAATTGGCCTCCTTAAGAGTAAAAATAAAAAATTTCTAATTCAACAAACACTCCCCTCCCCTAACTTCTGTGTTTAGTTGAATTGGTTTTGGTATCTAGTGTGTACAACCACTGAATTAGTCTTATTAAGCTAAGAGGATATTAAAAACTATTGTGCAATTGATATTAATTCATTGCTTAGCACCCTTTGGAAAAACAGTTTACTTTTATGACTGTTTCTGCTAGGCCTCTCTATTTCTTTTCTCCAGAGATTCCAAATCCAATTAAATGTGACTAGAAGTAATTCCAAATTGTCACGTTAGCCAATTAAACATATAATAATCCTGTGTACCTAATCAGTGGTACCAAAAGTTTATTTATTTAAGTAGGGCTATCACGGTGTACCCCTGGATGTTTTTCTTATCTTTGCCTGCAGATATGTGTTGTTTCTTGACACCAGTGTAAATTGAATTAGAAAATTTCCTTCCCTAAATATAGGTTGTCTAAGGCACGGCAGCTAAAAACTTACTATGGTACTCTGTCGGAAGAATTAGAATGTTTAGTTCTTGTTCAGGACTGACAGAAATTAGGACTTTAAAAAATAACAATGAAAAAAAATACCATCATTTGGAGGGTTATTCAGCTCAATTTATTTTTTTACACATGTGGTATTGGAAAGGAGCTATCCACTGACATTGAAAATAAATGACAATAATTTAGGAATAACTAATCTTTTAAGAATCCTTTTATATTTTCCAAAGCCCTAGTTTACTGATAAAATAAAGTGAGCTAGGAAGTTTTGATGTTGTGTGAATATGTAAAAAGTAGAAAAAAGTTATAAAAATTACAGACGAGAGGGGGCAAAAGTGAATTTCAAAATTTGCATTTGATAGAAACACTTGGAAAAATTTTCCTCTCATGACTACCTAAAAAGGAAGTCTACTTAAGTACCTGTCACCTAATAGAAATCCATTTAATAAATTCTGAATTTAGGAAATCAATGAAAAATGTAAAAAATCTCACTCTCAAAGACAGCACACACGTATTTATAGAAGTTGGGTACTCTTAGGTGACGACTTGATTCTGCACTCTGATTCCTCCTTCCGTTACCATTTGGAAGTGTAGATATGGCTCAACAAACATTGTTTAATGAGGAGACCAGCCATTAGTTAAACCAGGGGTGGGTAAAATTTTCCTGTAAAGGGTCAGATAGTAAATATTTTAGGCTTTGTGGGCCATGTGGTAACTTTGCCTTATGGGAGGACCTATGGACAATAAGTAAACAAATGAGTGAGGTTGTGTTCCATAGACTTTATTTCCAAAAATATATGGTATGCTGGATTTGGTATAGTTCGTCTAACTCTAAGATAAATTAGGAGGTTGAACAACAGGTGACAAGAATTGATATAATTGTCAGTCAGCAGTTAGGCACCAGCTTCTATATGTTCTGGCCACAGGCTCCCTTAAAGATTTCAGTCTACAGTTTTCTCTTTAGGGACAACGTATACACTGTACTAAGATTACTGTGCAGAGTTCAAGAAAGAAACTTTACAACTTTGAAACATGCAAAAAATGTAAACGATAATCCTGGATGGTAGGCACAGAGGCTTGAGTTAAGTAAAAGCTAAATTGATAGTTCCTATCATGTTAATGATCATCATTCTTAGATTGGAACAATTGGGAGGGAAAAAGAGAGATCATGACAGTGGGTTTCTAGAGCTTTCCCGCATTTTTAATGCTTTTGGTGATTTGGTTTTGAGTTCACCATTGTAAAATTAAAAGTTTCAGTATTTTTATTAATGCTTTCCAAAAGTTGCTCTTTCTGTAATGATGTGTTGTCAAATTGATTTTATTATGCCTGGGGGCTCAAGTCTTTTTCCAAAGGAACATATCTCTAAATTTATATTGAAACAAGTGAAGAATTAAGATTCATTGAAATTTATTACCTGACCTCAGCGAAGCACAATTACTATAATAGTAAAAAGATACTAGTATTAAATAACAAAGAATGGTTTCAGAAAGCTACATGTTTGCTAATATACTTTTCATAAGTATAACTTGTTTCTCTTAATGTTAGAACACAATTTATATTGTAGTTGCTTCAACCCCATTTTCTTCCCAGTGGAAGTGGCAGTTATGTTTTCACTACCCACCTTCCTTTGTCTGGTTCCCTATCATAACTCTGCCCTACAGCTTAGCCTTTATAAATCAGTCTAAAATTCAGTGCAAGAACATGAAAAGAGCATGGAAATAACATTATACCATGCAGTATTTGTGAGGCAAGACACAGGGGTTTTTCATCTTGTTGAATTTATAAAGGGCAAAGATAATTAATTAATCAACTCAGAGCATCTACAAGGAGTCCAGTACCTTGTGGGATCCTGGTTCTGGCAGACTCACCTGATGAATCGAATGTAAAGAGCAACCATCATTCTTCCTACTTTCCTTTAGGTATCTCTGTTTACCTTTAGACCAGTCTCCTGGAGGCTAGTCAGTGTGATTCAATGTTGCTTCTAAATGTCTTTGTTTCATTGTCAGTATTGTATTCAACATACTTTTACTAATCTACTGAATACTGTAGCTGCACTGGAACTGGAGGATCATTTTAGCCAACCCCTTTTAAGTCACAGAGGGTGGCTTCATATCTGTCCTTTTTTTTTTTTTTTTTTAAAGATTTTTTATTTATTTATTTGAGAGAGAGAGAATGAGAGACAGAGAGCACGAGAGGGAAGAGGGTCAGAGGGAGAAGCAGACCCCCCGCTGAGCAGGGAGCCCGATGTGGGACTCGATCCCGGGACTCCAGGATCACGACCTGAGCTGAAGGCAGTCGCTTAACCAACTGAGCCACCCAGGCGCCCCATATCTGTCCCTTTTGAGCCTTTACTAGTGCTAAGCACCAGGTTAAGCATTTTACATAGCAGAGTATAAGCCTGATCGACCCCCCACCCCACACTTCGGCATCAGATCTCATCCCACCCATGGAACTGCTCCAGTAATTCATTCTCTCTCTCTCTCATTTATTTTCTTTTCCCTTTTTCATTTTTTTCCTTTTCTCCTGGAGCTTTTCTACCAGCACACAGAAATGCTGTTGTTTCTGCCATCTTAAAACAAAACACCTCCAAAGCCTCTCTTGATCTGCTTCCCTTCCAGTTATCATTTTCTTTCCTTCTACACAAACAACAAGCAACAACAACAAACCCACAGGAACTCCTTGAAAAAGCTGTGTGTGCTCCCTATCTCTAATTTCTCTCTTCCTTCTCTCTCCTAAACTCACTCCAGCAAGGCTCCCATTCCTACTACTTCACTGAAACTTATCTTGTCAATGCTACTAATGGTGTCCATGCCGCTAAAACAAACAATGGTTCAATTCTCAGTCTTCATTTTGCATGCACTCTCAGGTGCACGTGAGGCAACTGCTTGTTCCCTCTTCCAGTATATACTTTCCCACTTGGGTCCCACAACTCTGCTCTTTCCAGTTTCCCTCAATCTTACTGGTTGCTCTTTTCAGCCTCCTTTTCTGGTATCTTCTCCTCTCCCTGAATTCCTACCACATGGGCACAATGTTTGGGCCCCTTCTCTTTCTTTCTATATGCAATTCCTTGGTGATCTCACCAGTTTCGTGGTTTTAAATACAGTCTATGGATTGACAACCCTTACATTTATATCCTGAACTTAAACCTCTTTTTGGATCCTGAGACTTGTAGAAATTGTCTTCTTCACATCTCGACTTGGATACCCAATAGGTATTCCGGACTTAATATTTCTATACCTGAGAATCTAACCCTCCTTACTCTCCCTCCATCCAGTTTCTCAGGCAAAAAAATTAAAATTAGTGCTCCTGAGCAGGTCACTACTGTGCTTAAAACTGCAAAGGCTCCTTATTTCGCTCAGAGTAAACACCAGTTTTTAAAATGGCGTTTGAACCCCCTGTCATCTGGTCTCTGATCTCATTTCTGATTTACTCTGCTCCAGAAAAGCTGTTTACTCTGCTGTGGCTCAAAAAGAACAGGTACACTATTGCCTCTGGGATTTTGCTTTTGACAGTCCCTGTTCCGGGATGTTCTTTCTCTAGATACCCCCTGACCTCCTTGTTCATCTACTTTAGGTCTTTATCAGATGTTATTTTCTCAGTGAGAACTACCCTGACCACATTCCAATACTATCCATACCAAAGCCTAAAATATTTACTCTCTGGGTCTTTCCTGGAAGGCAAGCTTCCTGAAGGCCAGGAGTTTTGTCTGTTTTATTCACTGCTCTATCCCCAGTGCCTAGAACAGTCTTGGTGTGGTGGTCACACAAGAAATATTTGTTGAATTAATGACTACTCATTATCTAATTTTTTAAAGTCAAAAAAATTTAAATTCTTGTTACAAAAACCTGAGGGCTATAGAGTTACGTAACTTACTAGGATTCTGCCAGAAGGAGTCTGGCCTGGATTACCTCACTGCTCATATTTAACAATGTTTTTGTTCTGGAAGTGGCATGGGAATGGAGTGACAGCGTGGGCTTGCCCAATGTAGAATCCAACATTTAGCTCACAGGAGAGTTTAATAAATGCTAATGGATGCTGATGTATTTTTTTAATGTAAATTAAAGAGGAAAGGTACCAGGAAGCACATTAGCCTATTATGTTGTATCTAAAATTATTTTTTAACGTGACGTCTTCAGTCATGTGTCAATAACTATGGTTTCCCTGCAAGCCTACTGTACTCTTCTTTGATATGATATTTGAGTTCATTTTAGAAAGTGTTTCTGAAGTCACATTTAATTTACTTAATACATCTGTTAAATGTAAAAGGGTCAAAATCTGGCTTTTAAATATATATGTATCTAAAATACAAGATTTTTGTGTCATAACTCAGCTTATCGTGAATCAAATCCCATTTCTACAGAACAGCATATACACAATATAAGAATTTGAACATGTTATTAATAACTAGATACGTAACAGTTCTGCTTACCAAATTAATACCATACAAGGATCACAATGTTTAAGCATTTTCATGCCAGGTGATTTTACAGATTGAATATTTCTAAACAGACTGTGCAGTTCTAAGGTTATGAGAGTATACTATTGGCAATTCTCAAGACCTATGTTCATATTCACAATCTTTAACATTTCTACTCAGCGTGGCCACTTGGTGGTGTAAAACAGTAAGATATGGGTAAACAAAAGAAAATCACAGCACACAATCAGCTGTGTGTTCTCATAGGGCTCCCTGGCTGGGACCTTGAAAAGTCATTCGTTCATCACCTTGCCTTTAGGCAGGATCACACTTAAACCTTTCAAATGAGACTGATGAGAATCTATTCTGTTTTAAAGACCTCCACAGAAGGACATTGCTCTGCTTTCCTCATTGATTCCTTAGTTTCACAGCCATTAATAGCATCTTCTGCAGCTTTAGTCTGCTGGTTTCAGTTCTTTCTCCAGGGTTAATGCAACCTAACTAGACCTTATCCTCTGGATAGCAGTTCTACATATCCTCACAAAAATTTATTAATCTCTCTTCCCTAGATTAATTAATTAACCCCAGTTGCCTTAATTTTCTCCATGGGTCCTCCTTGCTTGACATTAGTCAGTTTCATGATTGTCTTTTCAAGTTCTTTAAGTTCCTCCTTTTCTTTCTCCTACACTCGGAAATTGACCTCTCTCAAGAGTCTAAGGATAATCTTACAGTGTATGTATGTAGCTATTTCATTTATGTAACCGGTATAGATACTTCTTGGAAGTGTGTCTATTAGATAGTTCTAACTACAGAATCCTTCCCTATTATCAACATACTTAGGAGGTTGTTTCCTTTCTCCCGTACTGAAAAAAGCTAAAGAACATATGTATAGGCATGTTGTTAATTTAGATTGATTAGATTGATTATTATTGATTAAAGTGTATACTCCTTTTGAATACAAATATACACTAATATTGAAGAGATTATATTCCGATCAGGAGGAGAATCAAACTATCAAATCCACTCAAGCAAACACCCCCCACCTCCAACATGAAGCTTCTTATTGCAGTCTCACATATTTTCCACACAGCAATCAGCCACAGTGATCTTTAAAAACTATGTAAATAAAAATTACCTCAAACAGAATGCAAACTCCTTCTGTGGTCTACTACTCTTGTGATAGGCTGCCCTTGTTTTCCTCTTCAACACGTATTCTGTCACCTTCTAGTCAAGTGTGGCTTATTCGGTTGCTCAAAGCAAATATGAATTTTCCTGCCTTGGGGTATTTGCATATTAGGTGCTTCCTACCTGGAATCTATTCCTTCCATTTTTTACCTGGCTGCTTCTTTTCAAGATTTGGACCTTTTGGCTTTAGCTTAAACATTGGTGACCTCTTCAGTGAGGCCTTCTCTGACCACTTTCTGTAAATAAGTTCTGCCTTATCATCCCTCAACCAGAACCTTCTTTTTCCTGCATAAGTCTCATGTTTTGTAATTACTGGTTAGTTTACCTATTACCTTCTTTTCCTAGGCTTGTACTGCCCAATATGGTAGCCACCACCCATATGTGGCTATTTGTATTTAAAAGAATTAAAATTTAAATTTAAAATCCAGTTCTCAGGTACATAAGGCACATTTCAGGTGTTCAATAGTCACACGTGGCTAGTGGCTACTATGCTGACTGGCCCAGAACATCTCCATCAACACTGGTAGTTTAGTGGCAACACTGCTCTGGACTGTAAGCTATAAGGCCCACCATTACAGTGCCTCATACAACACCTGGTAAATAGCAGGTGCTTGTGATGGTTGATCTTACGTGTCAACTGAGCCATAGGGGCCCAGATGTTTGATTCAACATGATGTCTGTGAGAGTGTGTCTGGGTGAGATTAACATGAATCTGTACACTGAGTAAAGCAGATTGTCCTCCCTGATGTGCATGTGGCTTATCGAATTCACTGAAGGCCAGAATAGAACAAAAAGTCTGATAAGGGAGAATTTGCTTTCTGATTGTTGTTGATTTGGGACATCAGTCTTCTCCTGCCTTGAATTGGAATTTACACCAACACTTCCCCAGGTTCTCAGGCTTTTGGCTTCAGACTGGAACCAAACCTCTGGCTCTCCTGAATCTCCAGCTGCCAAACTACAGATTTCAGGCTCCAAAATTGCATGAGCCAATTCCATATATTTATACCTCCCATTGGTTCTGTTTCTCTGGAGAACCTTGACTAATACAGGGCTTAAATAACTTATATCTGCTTTTGTTTGCACTTTGCTCTGGTTATCCTTTTCCCCACTCCACTACCCCTAGTCATTTGGTTTTCATCAGGAGGCTCAGCCCTTATAGTGTTCTGAGTCCACGTATTTCAGTGGTTGATGAGCATTGAAGAAGTTATACTTTGGTCTCTCTACCTTTGTAACAAGTCTGCCTGTGTGCCTAATTGTCTAGTTCTAATAGCTGAGAGTTATCCCTGACACCAAATCTCTACTTTTTGCAGACCAAATCTAGTTAATGTGTTGCTGCCTTGACTGTAACTCCAGATTTTGATTATACTGGGGTTCTAGCCATGCTTGCTCCTGCAAGATTGCCCAGCAATGGATAGTAGTTTTTTTTTAAGTTCCCTGCCTGCCTCTAGCATGGAATTTCAAATATTGCCTGTCTCTAGATTCTCAGTTGATAACAACAAAAAACAATAAGAGTATTACTATTACTATTTATAACAACAACCAATATTTATTGGTGCTTACCATACATATATTAAGTGCTTTTACATCTCATTTAATTCTTTTTTTTTTTTTTTAAAGATTTTATTTGACAGAAAGAGACACAGCGAGAGAGGGAACACAGGCAGGGGCGTGGGAGAGGGAGAAGCAGGCTTCCCGCGGAGGAGAGAGCCCGATGCGGGGCTCGATCCCAGGACCCTGGGATCATGACCTGAGCAGAAGGCAGACGCTTAACGACTGAGCCACCCAGGCGCCCCTAATTCTTGAAACCAAGAACCTCACTTTCCTCATTTCATTTGAGGAAATGAGGAAATGAGTTTCCTTAAACTGAGGAGGTTAATTTCCAAAAAGTTGTCAGCAGAGTCAGGATTCAACCAGATATATTTGTTATCAAATGTTGGTCTCTTAACCATGGTTCTGTACTACTTCTGTGCTGCCATTCTTTTTCTGTGCATCTTTTACAAGACTCTATTTTCTTTTGTTGGACTTCCCTGATGCTAACTTCTTGCCAACCTGTTGACCACTGGTACAATCTCTAAAAACCATATTCCTGTGGTTAAATGTGTGTGGTGGGCGTGGTTATTATTGCCTATTAATGCCTAGTCCTCCTCCCCTATTGCCATCCCATGCTTGTCTCACTAGCAGTCATGTCTTGGTGTTAGTTCTGGCTTATTAATCTGACACAGTCAACTTTCCTTTCCTGGCCATGTCAAGAGATGCGTCGTTACTTCTATAGAAAATATATATCTGGTTGAAGAGGTCTAGATGGATGGAATTCATCTCAGATTATACATGAAGATTTGATATTGATTTTGATTTTTTTGACCCAAATATGGTTATAAATATTATCAGCAAATATTTATTATGTTTATTACAATAGGTGAGGCTGGGAGTCATGGTAACATGGAAATGTATGAAGACATGATATTGACCTTTATGAGATGCCAAATTAACTACTGATAAAACAATATCTGAAAAGAGTAATCAAAATATAAGGCAGTTTTATATCCATAAAGAACTATGCAAATGTTAAGTACGTAATGTTAACTAAGAAGTACAGAGCAGAAAAGGGGAAATGATTACTCTTGGCTGTAATGGGCTGGCTCAGCCCTGAGACCTGAAGAATGGCTAGCACTATTTTAAAGTGATGATGAAGAAAAGGGAGGTTTTGTTTTTGTTTTGTGTGTGTTTGTTTTTTGTTTTCCAGAGATGTATCACATGCAGGGCTTTGAAGGTAGAAAGTATAATATAGGATCTGGGGAGAAACAGAGGGTCTGTGTAAAAGAAGAAAGGGAAGAAAGACCAGAAAATTATGTTTAGGACAGGTTATGGTAGGCCTTGAATTCCAGGCAGATGAATTTGAATTTTTGTCTTATAGACGTTGGAGAATAACTGAAGGATTTTTGGCAGGGAGAATAACATGAAAACTTCTAGTTCAAAAACCTCAGTCATTGCTGGTTTTCGATTCTATGATGGGGAGGAATCTTATCCAGCCAAGACCTCTCAGACTTGTGTTTAGCAGGGACAATGACAACCTGTGGCCATATTGGGAGCATTCCTGGGGTGTCTTCTTTTATATGGGTTTAAAAGCAGTGTCCTTTGACATCTGGACCTACTTACTTTCCAGGATGAAGAAGATGGTCTGGGGAACCAGGGTCCTGATAGGGCCACATGGATACAGAAAGGGGTCTGAGTACATGTTTTTATTAGATTCATATTTTCATACTTCATGAATTCTTTCATTCTACAAAGATGGAGATTCTAAGATGAGTATGCAAACATACACAGATAATCATATCACAATGAGTGAAGTGGAATAATTGATAGATACACTAATGCAGTTGAGAGGGTTGGTGTGTTAGGGAGGGGGACCTCGAGGAGATGAAAGTCTGTGTCAGCCTAAAATGCTGAGCAGGAGTTAGCCAATCAAAGGGAGAGTGGGACTGAGAAGGGCATCCTAGGCATAGGGTACAACTTGAACACAGGTTCGGAAGTTAGAAGTAGGAGGATGAGTGGGAACCCCCCAACAGGATCAGCTTTCTGAGTTTAGAGCAGGCAAAGAAGGCGTGGAGAAGGCACAAGGGAGCATGGATTTTATCCTGTGGATTTTAAATACAGAACGACACGGAGAGTTCTATGGTTTAGACAGAGAATCTTGGCAACTCTGTAAACGACGCATTTGAGGGTGAGAAGACTGGACGCGGGAGGTCACTGTAAGAGTTCTGAGAGACAATGGATGAGCCTTAACTAAGCAGCGACTGCGGGCAAATGGGAAATTGAAATATTGGCACCATTCTTTAGGAAAAAGTCAAATGACAAAGGCAAGTGAGAAGGAATTTGAGTCCTTAAATAAGGTGATACTCCAGGCCCTGTGGAGACCTGGTGTCAGACACTAGGGGCTGTTCCCATAGAGGCATATCCTATTAATCTTGTGAGAAAAAAAAACCTAAAGATGAATGCTTTCCTTTTCCAGATGAATGGAAAGTATCTGATTCTCAAGAAAATC
The DNA here is from genome assembly GCF_004348235.1 of Phoca vitulina. Classification (NCBI taxonomy): domain Eukaryota; kingdom Metazoa; phylum Chordata; class Mammalia; order Carnivora; family Phocidae; genus Phoca; species Phoca vitulina. Next base: position 68,792,130 of record NW_022589711.1, on the reverse strand, counting down.
ATAAATAATGATAAAACAATAATGGGCTTGGCCTGAAGCCAGCAGTATAACTCTTGGGTAGAGACTGACTGGTATCACAAACTGGCATCAACTTAAGTAATGTGCTGCCCTGACTCCCTGAAAAGCGTTGATGGAGCCCGATAAACCTGAGAAGTTTTCTTGGTGCTCATTCTTAAAGGTTTCCTTCTGGAGCATTCCTCTAGGGAATGTTCCTGCCTGTGAGCTGTCTCCTGTCTCACCATTATCCCAGGTCACTCTCCCTTGACCAAGAAGAATTGAACCCCCATCCTTGGAACATTTCTTCACCAGCAGAGGGCGCCCTCACCTTTAGGTATTTGTGAAAATTCAGAACGCGTTTCTCTAAACTTGAATAGAATTACAAAGTTTTATCCAACTTTTTGCGGGATCAAAGCAAGGGACAGAATTAGGAAAAAACAAGGCATGTCATCTTAGGTCATCCTGAAAAGGGGCAAAAGCTAGAGGAGAGCCTGGCTATACAAAACCAGGCAATCCTGAATCTAATTTTGCTTTCAGTAGTTCACACCAGCAGTTTCTGAAGCCAATATAAAATGTAAAACAGTTGGAAAGAAGAGTATACAGAGCAGAAAATAAACCCATTCACAGCAGAGGAACAGCTTTCAGCGAAAGTAGCCAGAACTAACTCTTGTTAGTCCCAAGAAGTAAGGAAAAAGTACAGTCTTACTGCTTGTCATTCTATCTCTCCATCTCTGCTTGGGTAGGAAAGAGTCTCAGAATATATAGAGATTTTACAGTCTGATAAACCATCCTGATTATTTAGCATATTGTGTAACTGAACTGCAATCATAAACTCTGCTGCCTATTTCTTGAGAGCCAGAGACCTACAGGTGAAGATGGAGAAAGTGAGGAAAAGAGTGATTAGCAGGCATATGCAGATTTCAGAATGGTAGGGTGATTTTTTGGAACGTGTAATTTCGATTTCCCAATTGAACCAAAGTATACATACACTCCAGTGAGGTTTTCGAGGCAGCCTATAGACACCATTGAAATGATATATATTTAACAGTTATGCAATATTTTATTAATAAAATAAAACAAATAAAAGAGTAAAGTAACAATATATCTGAATTTTTAAATTTTTTTTTATTTTTAAAGATTTTATTTATTCATTTGAGAGAGAAAGCACAAGCAGGGGGAGCAGCAGAAGCAGATTCCCCGCTGAGCAGGGAGCCCAACATGGGGCTCGATCCCAGGACCCTGAGATCATGACCTGAGCCGAAGACAGTCGCTTAACCAACTGAGCCACCCAGGTGCCCCAACACATCTGAATTTTTAACTGAATAGAAGTAGGTTTCATTTTCAGTGTTTCTCAATAGTGGTCACTCTTGGCAATCTTAGGTGGTTACGTTTTGTGTTGTGTGGGTCTGTCCTGCGCACTGCAGGAGGCTCAGTACCTCCAGGCATCCCACTCTACATGCCAATACTGCTGGCCAGTTACTCTGACAACCCACACACCCTCACCCACTTCCCATGACATGGAGAGGGTCTGAAAACCACTCAGAGAGGTTTATTGAGATTCTGAAAGGGAATCATAGGTACTTCAAAGGTTGATGGGACAGATTTTAAAGTTTTGTTTTTTTTTTAGGTTGACTTTTATTTACTTCACAATATTTCTTAGCTGAGACCATAGTATCAAGAGCATTTTCCTTATCAGTCTTGAGCAGCATAACAAAAAAGACAAGCCAAAAGATGACTGCTGGAAATTTCTATTCAGTTAAAAATCCAGGTATATTAAATCACTTTACTCCTTTGTTTGCTTTTATTTTACTAGTAAAACATTACATAATTGTTAAATGTACATCACTTTAGTAAACTGTAGTTTAAATGGGTGTCTGTAGGCTGCCTTGAAAACCTTACCACGGTGTCTGTATACTTTGGTTCTAATGGAAAATGGATTCCAATGTTGGAAGAGTATGTATATCTTAGAAAAGTTCCCTGAGTTGTAATAATCTAAGCACCAAGTAGGGAGAAAGAAAAGGAAAGGTGGGGGAGCATTGTTTGCATAATGCTATGTAAAGGTTGAACCCAGGCCATGGAGCCATCTACTTACTCTTTTATAACTTGCTTGACCTTGGACAAGTCCCTTAATCCTAACAATCTATGGTCCATCTCTAGAATGGAGATTATTTTAATAATACCTATATTCTGGAGTTGTGTGTGTGCGTGCACATAATAATATATGTAACACCATTTGAAATCTATGAAATAATCTACAAATGTCAGGTTCATAACCTTATTATTAACATTACTGTTGTCAACCTGAGGGCGAATGTGGGGGATGGTGAGGGTCAGAAGTTGAGTCAGATGCTCCCAACTCAGGCAAGCTTGGTTCCTGTACTGAAAGGATAGGAGTGGTGTGAGAGAAAGTCAGGATAAGTTGGATGTAAGCAGGAAGAGAGGCACAGTATACCTGGGGAATGTCCTCAAAATAATATGGTCAAAATTGTGACATGGGATACTTGACACTTAAATGGATCTTTAAAACAATTTATATGTAGCATTCTCAATTTAATTCAAATAGGAAAAGCACCACAACAAAACACCATCACCACCGCCACCACTAACAACAAAACCTTTTTGTGAAAATCCCATGAAGATAGAATAAAGAGTCTATTCTCCAAATGTTAACAGCTCATTGGTGGAGGGCTGGCTCAATCTTCCAAGACAGCAGAGGGCAGTAAAAATAACATATAAGCATTTGCTGATTTTTTGAGTGATATATATTCAAGGGTGGACATTTGGCAAAATTATGATGTGTTCAGATTTGCTTTTCACACTTTTCTAGACCCCTTTAAATAGTCCATGCTCTGTTGTGGCATTTCTTCTTATTTTCCAGTGTAGTCTGTCTGTGTTCTGGCCACTGAAGATCCTCAACAGTAAAACCCACCTTCACCTGGCCTCAACTCACCATTACAGGATTCACCTTCTCCCTTTCTCAATATTCCTTAATTCAAGCATATCCATTCTGCTTCTCATCTAGAGATAAATAGGCTACTTGTACGCCATCAAAAAATCCTCTGCCTCCAAAATGTTTCTTTCAATGACTTGAAGTATCAAAAATGACAACTTAGTCTCTTCTTTAGGTCGAAGGATTAAATGGCATTGCACGTTTATGTTTTCTCTGAAGGTGAAGGTGTTATTCATTAATAACTTGTAATAAGTTATTTTCATCAGATTAATAGAAAGGCAATACAGCATAAGGATTAAGAATTCAGAGACGGGAGTTAGATTGCCTTTATCTGAACCCCAGTGCTGTCGTTTGCTATCTGTATGACTTTGGACAAGTTACTTAACCTCTCTGTGCCTCAGTTTCTTTATATTACCATACAGATAATAATAGCTGCCAACCTCACAAGATTGTCAGAAGGATTAAATGTTCTAATTTATGTAACGCACCCAGAACAACAGAGCACATGAGTACTTGGGAAGCACTCAATAAGCGTTAGCTTACAAATTATTATTCTGCCCAGGCATTAACACTGATATTTAGGGAAACGAAATACACATTGCTTCATTGAGAAGCTTGTATCCAAACAGGCTTGTTTAGACTGCTTCAAAAGTGTATTGATTTTCTAGGTTGTTATTAAAGTTTTTTTCTTGAACTTAAAAGACTTAAAAGCTTGTAGCTCATATAGGTAGCGTAGTTTTGTGAGCCTACAGTGAGAATGCCACTCTCTTGGTTCAGCCTTCTTGATCCCTTGTTATACTTAAATATTCTTGTATTTCACCCTGTCATACATTTTGCTTGTAAGCCTTCCTTTAGAGCCCTTTAACTGTCCCTTGTAGATTAGCTATTGGTATTCTTTAAAAGCATCTCTGATATAGTGTAATTTTGTGGAGGGCAGGGATCATGTCTCATTCATTGTTATGAATTCACCAGAAACTTGCAAAGTCTAGGCACTTGTTACATGATCATTGAATGAATAACTGAAAGATCCATAAGGACAGAGACTTTTGAAGGTTCACTCATTGCTGTATCCACAAGCACTAAAACAGTGACTGGCACATAGTAGGCCATCGATAAATATTTGCTGATGATTTTGTTAAATGAAGGAAGGCACAGATGTGCTGTTGAAGTTAAAATAGGATTCTGCATACGAAACCAAATTTTCCACTGAATTGAGATCTATTCCTCCAGAAAAAAATAGTACATTGGGAAAGCAAACTATGGTACATAGAGTAGGACATTTGTTTCTTCCTTTGCTATTTCTCTGCAGGTAGGGGAGGGCAGTGATAGTTGTTATCCATTAGCTCTATTTTGTCTCTAGCCATAGCTACTACCTCATTCATTCATGCATTCATTTAACCAAAAGCTATTGACCATTTGGTTCATGAAGGACACTGTGGCTGATGATGGGTAACAGGAGGCAGGAAGGATACACAAAGTTGTTGGTCATGGCATTTATGTTTGAGTAGCTGAAATAAAGTGCAGTGTTCTTGACCATTGTGAATAAAGTGTGACGATCTCACACAATCTACTTCTAAGAGAAACTGCCTTGCCTATGACTCCTGATGAAGGAGCTGGTTCTGGGGATCCTGATCCTCTTTTCTGTCTCGATCAGGAGGTGTAGTCAAATTTTACAGACTGATGCTATCGCTCTGACCAAACATCTTGGCTGAAACATGCATAACGAGCCATCACAGATATATAAGAAGTAGAACATTCAAAAAAGAAACACTGAGTAGCAAGAGACACCCTCAAGATAGCGCTTTTTTCCTTTTTTTCTATTTATTTATTTATTCATTTATTTATATTAGTCACCATACAGTACTTCATTAGTTTTTTATTTATTTTTGTTTATTTTCTTATTATTATGTTATGTTAATCATCATACATTATATCATTAGTTTTTGATGTAGTGTTCCATGATTCATTGTTTATGTGTAACACCCAGTGCTCCATGCAGAACGTGCCCTCTTTAATACCCATCACCAGGCTAACCCATCTTCCCACCCCCCTCCCCTCTAGTACCCTCAGTTTGTTTTTCAGAGTCCAGAGTCTCTCATGGTTCGTCTCCCCCTCCGATTTCCCCCCCTTCATTCTTCCCCTCCTGCTATCTTCTTCTTCTTCTTCTTTTTTTAAACATATAATGCATTATTTGTTTCAGAGGTACAGGTCTGTGATTCAACAGTCTTACACAATTCACAGCGATCACCACAGCACATACCCTCCCCAATGTCTATCACCCAGCCACCCCATCCCTCCCACCCCCCACCACTCCAGCAACCCTCAGTTTGTTTCCTGAGATTAAGAATTCCTCATATCAGTGAGGTCATATGATACATGTCTTTCTCTGATTGACTTATTTCGCTCAGCATAATACCTTCCAGTTCCATCCACGTTGTTGCAAATGGCAAGATTTCATTCCTTTTGATGGCTGCATAATATTCCATTGTATATATATACACCACATCTTTTTTTTTTTAAAGATTTTATTTATTTATTTGACAGAGAGAGAGAGAGATAGTGAGAGCAGGAACACACGCAGGGGGAGTGGGAGAGGGAGAAGCAGGCTTCCCGCCGAGCAGGGAGCCCAATGCAGGGCTCGATCCCAGGACCCCGGATCATGACCTGAGCCGAAGGCAGACGCTTAATGACTGAGCCACCCAGGTGCCCCTATATACCATATCTTTATCCATTCATCTCTCGATGGATATCTTGGCTCTTTCCACAGTTTGGCTATTGTGGACATTGCTGCTATAAACATCGGTGTGCACGTACCCCTTTTTGTATCTTCCCGACATTTGTATCTTTAGTTTTTGATGTAGTGTTCCATGATTCATTGTTTGTGGATAACACTCAGTGCTCCTTTCAATATGTGCCCTCCTTAATACCCCCCCACCCCCCACCCCTCTGAAACCCTCAGTTTGTTTCCGGGAGTCCATAGTCTCTCATGGTTCATCTCCCGCTCTGATTTCCCTGCCACTTCATTTTTCCCTTCCTTTTCCTAATGTATTCCATGCTATTCCTTATGTTCCACATATATGTGAAACCATATGATAATTGTCTTTCTCTGCTTGGCTTATTTCACTTAGCATAATCCCCTCCAGTTCCATCCATGTCAATGCAAATGGTGGGTATTCATCCTTTCTGATGGCTGAGTAATATTCCATTGTATATATGGACCACATCTTCTTATCCATTCGTCTGTTGAAGGGTATCTCGGGCTCCTTCCACAGTTTGGCTATTGTGGACATTGCTGCTATGAACATTGGGGTACATGTGCCCCTTCTTTTCACTACATCTCTATCTTTGCGGTAAGTACCCAGTAGTGCAATTGCTGGGTCATAGGGTAGCTCTATAACACCTTGATAACACTTTATGCATATATCTGCTAGGGTTGTTCTGCTTAGGAGAAGACCTCAGGGAAGAGTGGTCAGCACTGTGATGCCCACACTCTTGACCATACATGTAGGTTTTCTCAAGACATTCCTCGTCTATTCCTATTGTCCTAAGGTCATTATTGGGGCCCCTTTCACTACCAAAATTGTCATGGTTTAGAAGATAAACGGTGTGGTTTCTTATTGTTTTCTCACAGAAGATCTTTTAGAGCATGCATGCATGTTGCACGGTCATCCTCCTTGGTTCAGTATACATGGTTAATACTCTGTAAAGAGAATTGTTTATCTTATCTCTAGTACGATTATAAGCTTTTGAAGAGCAGGAATCTCATTTTTTGCTTCTCTTATTTCTTCTTTCTGGCAAGAGCTGATTATATAATAGGCTGCAACACATTCTTATTAAATTCTATTTAACTTTTTCTGAGACAAGAGTCTATGGAAAAAATGCTTATATATGTGCATTTTTTCTCCTATATGGTATGTATTTTCTTAGAGATACATGTATTTATCCTTAGTCAGTTTGCTAGATGACTTTCTTATAGAATTTATCAGGAGATATAATCCATAGGAACCCTGATTTTTATGCTAAAACTCATTTCCAAATGCTTATTTTGTAGTTTTAAATTTATAGATTGGAATCAGAAAGCCTGGCTAATAGACAAAAAAAAAAAAAAAGTATTTTCACTGCTTCACAGGTTATCCAACATACACAAACAACTAAACAAACATAAAGTAAAAGTTCTATACATTGTTTCTTAGATGAAAAGAGAGTACAAGCTGGGTTGAAGAAAAAAATGAGGGATTCCAGATATTGAACCGTGTAAAGAAAACTATAAGGTTAGAAATTAAAATGGTATGCATATTAAAGGCAATTAACTACTTATTAATTTATTGAGCACTTACTATGTGCCAGTTATAAGTAATATTTACATTGTTGAGGTTTTGGGATAGAATACATGGAAGACGTTAGAAGCCAGATTCTAGATTCTAGCACTACAATTGTTGAGTTTACAAAGTAATAATGTTTTTGCTCTTAGGAGAAGTTTTGTATTCTTGAATTGGTTCGTGGTATTGATTTTAGGAAACTTTTACATTTCTTTTGGGACACAGTGCAATATCCATCTGTTTATTTAGATGTTTGCTTGAAGGGGGTTTAATGTAGGCAGAGATGATGCTCTTCCCCCCCCCCCCCCCATAAACCATAGTTTGCAGGGTATTTGTCTTATTTTTTTAATTGTGTTTTTAATTTTGCAAATGTGCCCAGAGGCATTAAGTAATGGTAGCGTATTTATAAATTAAAATATAAATAAATAATTTTGGAAAGCAATAACAGCTGGCAAATATTTTTTCAAGTGAGTTGTTTGTAAGGAAAGAAACAGTTCTGTGAGCATGATCAAACAAACCGTACCAGTTCGCAGAAGAATAGATTGTGCAGAAAGAGCCTCTTAACAAAATTCTAAACTTTTTGAAAACCTTAAGAGAATAAGTGTATCCCTTAAAGGAAGGTGTGGAGCGCTAGGGTATGTCTAGGGCTGGTGGTGGGGGTGAGGCCTAAGGGGGCTAGATACATTGTGAGGATAAATATTCATGGTGAGTGTAAGGGAGACCCTGCTTCTTATTAAACTTATATACTCACTGGATTCTGGGTATTAAAGAGTTAATAGTAACCCTGTTATTGTACTTCTGATCAGCTACTACCACCTGGGGCTGATCAAAGGTGAGGCACAGGAAGTCCCAAGGGCCATACTAATGGGATCCATTTCAGATTTTCTTGAATCAGGAAAGTGCTGGGACTCGCATCCCTGAAGAGACAATGCAGTCAGTCATTTGTGCCTTAGAGAGAGGCAGGATTTTAAAAACCTACTGCCATGGCCATGATTTTACAGCATTTATTTGAGGAAAGCAGAATCTCTCACAGAAATCAGTTGGTAGAGACTCCATATTTCAAAGATACTCTTCTGAGAAATTAACATTTAGTACACAACAAACCTAGGAAAAGAATCTTATGGGATCCCTACGAGAGTTATGTGGGCTACACTAGCAAAGAGGTAATTCCCTTTGCCCTTGGGGTTGGGGCTTGTTCCCAGTTTCTTGGTGAGGAACCCCAAGACTGAAGACTGAAACAAAACCCAGTAACAGCAAGGTCATATCAGGCACACATTTAATCTAGTTGGATTCCAGAATATTGATGAAAAAACAAGAGGAAAGATGAAAATTTAAATAGTGCCCAGTGTCAGCTCGCCATTGTATTCAATAAACTTAAGCCCACAGGCAATGAACGGAGTCAGTCAAATCAGCAATAATCATTGCTAGTTTTAAGCCTATTCTTAAAATGTGAGAAAGATGTGAAGGATTTCCCTGATTGATGGCAAAGAAACCAAACATCTGCCAGGCAAATGGGTGGTCCAAGCCTTCTAGGAAGAACTTCGATAATTAACTGAGGGCTAAGGAAGAGTTAGATGAACCGGCAAAGTCATCTATGGAAGATGGAACAATGACAATGAACAGGAAGGGCCAATAGAAAAGAATCTTCGGTAATTGGCGAAAATATTCTAAGCAGAGAAATTGTTGAGTGACAGATTCTAAATGTAATATCTCTGTATACTGAATATTACAATAAGCATGAAATGCTTTTTTTGTGAGCATATTTATACATAGGTTGTATATACAAAACCATGTATATGCCTGACATGCTAACATTAAAAACTGACCTCTTCATATCGTGCTATTCCATTCTTTCCTTTTCTGGAGTGCATCTGAGTCAGATCCCAGAAATCCCAAGTTAGTTGGGGGAGAGGTAAAATCTTGTGTTATGCAGGTGGGGATATAAGCCTGTATATGGAGTTTTTTCCATTATTATAATTTGATTTGTGTTCACAGATTGATAAGGCTTAGAAAAATTCAAATCATGTAAGATGTAGAGTAAAAATCATGACGTTTTCATTAAAGAGTCTGGATCAAATTGTTTCCAATAAGTCCTTTTGTTGACTTTTATAAAGTTCTGGAATAAGAAGCCCCCCTTTTATTCTGTATTTCTTTTAATAGACACCTGGTTTAAGGGGATTTTACTTACATTACCATTAGATTCAAGATTTTGACACCCAGATTACAGTAATTTGGGTAAGGAGTCCCCTTTTGAAGAATTTATTCTTTATAATGTCGATTTAAAATATCACTGTGTTATAGTATGAATTTAAATAGCAATAAATACTATCTTTCATTTCAGAGCACTCTATCTGTGGTGTATTATGTGCTTTCATATGCATTCTAATTTCAGTTCCACAAATATTTATACTGTGACTAATGTGATTGAGTCCTGAAGATAGGTAGCAAAGTTGAAAAAAGGTGAATTAATCAGTTCCCCATCTTCAAGAAACCCCTGGTCTTTTAAGATAAATTTACATTTAAGGGAATAATTATGACAGGGAATATGCACTAGTAGCTATAAAGACATGGTACAGAAATAATACAGAAAAAAAAGTAATCTTATTGGAAGAAAACAGAGTCAGGGAAACCTTCCCAGAAGAGGTGGACCCCAAGAAGGACTTCAGAGATAACCAAAGAGGGAAAAGCTATTCTGAGAAGAGGATATGCAAATGAGTACAAGCATGAACTAGCATGCTGTGTTTGGGTAATATTTGAGTATTAAAGTGTGTGTGTGTGTTTAAAGGAGGCCAGAGAGACAGAGAGACAAACAGGGTCTTAATTACAAGAGACCTTTTAATTTTTTTGCCAGGATTTATTTTGTAGATTATGGAAAGTCATTTAAAGTAATTAGTCTGGAGAGAGATGTGTTCAAATTTGCTCTGTAAATAGAGCATACTACACACATTGCTTTTTAACCTGCTTTTTAAAATAAACAATATGGTGAGGATAGCTTCCACATTAGTAAATTTGCATCTGTAGCAGTAATTAAAATGGTAGCATTGTATTCCATGGGTAATTCCACTATTTAATTAATCAATCCATTATGTTAGACAATTAAGATATTGGAGAGTTAAGTTTTTGAAAACAATAGGGTTCAGTTTAGAACATATGTTTTGATTGAGATGCCTATAATACAGTCAAGTGGGAATATCCAGAAGGTGCTTGAATATATAGATGTGGAGGTTGGGAGCAAGATCTGAGAACATGGGCATAAATTTTGGAGTCACTAGTAGATTGATTAGCTAAAGCAAGCAGAGGGGATTTTATGGCCAAGGAAAAGTAAATGCACAATTTAAAAAAGAGTAAAGGGGATAGGCCCTTTGGAAACATAAATTTTTAAGCAGTAGGTTGGAGAATAAGATTAAGAAGGAAAAGTTAGAGAGGTAGGAAAAAATCCAGAGAGTATGATGTCAGGGAATCTAGGAGGAAGAAGAGAGTTGATTCTCATAACAACTTTTGGAGAGATGAGACTGGGTCCTACCATTATTCTCATTCCACAGAGGCCAAAGGTCTTGCCAAGGCTAACATAATTGTAATGATAGAACTGAATTGCTGATCTTGATTATCTAGCCCCAATTTTAATGGAGTCAGCACCAGATTTTATGACTCAGGTAATTAAAGAAGAGTATAAAAGAATATCAAAATACGCTCCAGAAGCTAAAATTAAGATGGAATCTGTAGGAGATATAATATGTAGAAAAAGAACATGTTCTTAAATTATAGCAGGCAAAGGATATCCCAAAATAGGCTGGGAGAGAAAGATGATAAAAATGTCTTTAAAATGTTAAGTCTCAAATTTAAGAACATGGTGGATGAGATGATCAGAGAAACACTACCTAGTACAGCTGATACTTTTAAACAAGATGGACTGAAAACAAACATAAAAACAAGTTTCTAAAAAAATTTGTTTTGAAATAATTTGAAATTTACAGAAAAGTCACAAAAATTGTACAGAGAGTTAATGTATATCATTCCACCCAGCTTCCTCTAGCTTCCTCTAATCTTAACAACTTACAAAACCATAGAATAGTGAAGAAACCAGGAAATTAATATTGGTACATTTCTACTAACTAAACTACAGACTTTTCTAAAGTTCACCAGTTTTTTTCCTTATTGCCACATTTCTGTTCCAGGATCCAATCAAGGATCCCACAATACATTTTGTTGTTGTGTATCATTAGTGTCTTGCAGTCTTTGGCATTTCCTCATTCTTTTCTTGCCTTTCATGGCCTTGATACTTTTAATGAGAATTAATTGGTTATTCTGTACACTGTTTCCCGAATTGAATTTGTATATTTTTTCATGATTAGATTGAAATTGTGTGTTTTAGGCAAGAATACTATAGAAGTAATGTGATGTTCTCATTGCATACTAATGGGGGTGTGTATGTAATGTAGATATTTTATTATTGGTGGTATTAACTTTGACCACTTGATTATGGTGGTATTTGCTCATTTATTTCACCATAAAGTGAGTAGGTTTCCCTTTCTAACTGATAAATATTTGAAGGAGATAATTATTTCTTATTGAATTATAATGGACATACAATTTTATATTAGTTTCAGGTGTACAATGTAGTGATTTGATATTTTTATACATTATGAAAAAATCATCATAAGTCTAGCTATCATCTGTCACCATACAAAGTTATTATGATATTATTGACTGTATTCCCTATGCTGTATATCACATTCCTGTGACTTATTTATTTTATAACTGGGAGTTTGTACCTCTAAATTCCCTTTACCTGTTTCACCCATTCCTCTACCCCCTACGCCTCTACCAACACCAGTTTGTTCTCTGTATCTATGGTTTGTTCCGTTTTTTAGATTTCACATGTAAGTGAAATCATATGGTACTTGTTTTTCTCTGTCTGACTTACTTCACTTAGCACAATACCCTTTAGGTCCATCCATGTTGTCTTAAATGGCTTGATTTCATTCTTTTTTATGGCTCAGTAATATTTCATAGTTGTGTGTGTGTGTGTGTGTGTGTGTGTGTATACAGACAGACAAATACACACACCATAACTTCTTTATCCATTCGTCTATCGATGGACACTTAAGTTACTTCCATATCTTGGCTATTGTAAATAATGCTGCAATGAACATAGGGGTATATGTATCTTTTCAAATTAGTGTTTTTGTTGTCTTCAGATAAATAACAGAAGTGGAACTGCTGAAATTAAAGTCGACTAGTAGATCTTGCTTGCAACAATTATTACTGTGGTGTTTGCTAACATTGATTTTCTCTCATTTATTCTACATTTATTAATTGGTATTCCTCTGTAAGGAAGAGTTTTCCTTTATCCCCCATATATTTTTTCAATTATTTTCATATTAGTATAAACTCAGATATGAATATTCATTTAATTCAATGGATTATAATTTGATACTATCAATATTTACTTTGTTATTCAAATTGTGTTTTTTTAAAGATTTATTTATGAGAGAAAGAGGAAGAGAGCGTGTGCACACACACAAGAGTTGGGGGGGGGAAGGCGCAGAGGGAGAGGGAGACAAGGAGATCCCCGCAGAGCAGGGAGCTCTATGCAGGGCTTTATTCCAGGGCCCCGAGATCATGACCTGAGCTGAAATCAAGAGCTGGACACTGAACTGACTGAGCCACCCAGGTGCCCCAGTTATTCAAATTGTTTTAGCTTTGTCCTTTGGGGGTGCCATCTGCTTGGCTACTTGTGTCAAACAGTCATTAAAAAAATATGTAGATAGTGTTATATCAGTAAAGAGGGTTTAATAAGCAAACAAAAAGCTATTTTTTTCCTGAGGATATATGTTAATATTTATTGGTCTAGTAACTTTCTTTTACTGGGACATGTGCATTGGGAAAAGTAGACAAATCTTGAGGTTTTCAGCAGAGTGAAGACTGAATAGACAACCTGCTTAAAGTTTTTCTTACAAATAACATGTCCAATGAAAGAACTAGGAGAAACTCTTACAGAGCAAAATAGTGGAATAGCATGTCAATCTTGGACTTGGATCCTGGTAGAGTAAAAAAAAAGAAAGTTAGAAAGTCTTCCTTGGGAATTCCTAACTAGAACTTACACTATTGGGGTTTGGAATTCAGATTCACACTTTCTACAGTTTATGTGGAAGAGCAAAAGGCTTAGAATAGACAAGACATTCCTGAAAAAGAATCAGTTGGTAAAGTTTCCTTTACTAGATATCAGTGATATCAAGACATATTATAAACCATCCTATGTAGAATAATGTGGTTTTGGCAATGTAACAGACAAACAGATGTCTGAATAGAATAGAAACCAGAAACTGACATATTCATATATGGAAAACTGATATAAACAGAGCTAACATGGAAGATCAATAGCAAAAGGATTTAATAAGATGATATCAAGATAATTGGTTATCCACCAAGGGAAAAATATAATAAGATAGTCCTACCTCCCACCACATATAAAAAACAATTATCATTGTGTCAAAACTTTAACGGCAAAGGAAAAACTTTAAAACTTTTGAAGATAATATAGAAAGCTATCTTGATGAGCTTGGGATAGGAGACAATTTTTAAAAAACTTAGGGCAAATCATAAAAGAATTTGACTACACTAAAAATAAGTCTTCAGATTTATTTTTCATCAAAAGATACCAAAAAGAGTATGATTATATAAACCATAAATTGGAAAGAATTACTTGCAACATATATTGCTAAAACTTATTAGTACCCAGAGTATATAAAGGATCCGATGACTCAATGATAAAAGGACAAACAATCCAATAAGAAATGAACAAAAGTTCATTTCTAAGTATAAATAAATAAATAAATAAATAAATAAATAAAAGTATACTTCTAAAAGTATAAATACACAAATGAGCATTTCACAGAAGAGGAAACATTATTGCCCGATAAATATATTAAAAAAGCACAAGTGCACTAGTGATAAAAAATGAAGATGTAAACCACAATGAGGCAATACCATTTCAAACTCACCCAAGTGGCAGATATGAAGTCTGACAATGCCAAATTCATCCTTTGTGCAGGGGTCAGGGTCTTGGTGATAAAATTAAGCTCGAATTCCAGATTTGCTACTTATCATTGGTCTTTGATAAGTCGTTCAAACTCTAGCTTAAGTTCCCTCACCTAAAAAATGCAGAATATAATTTCTTTGCAGAGTTGTGAGGAGCAAAGCTAATGCACTACAAGCATCTGACATAGAGTTTGGCAAAGAGCAAGGGATCATAGATGATGGCTGCCAAAACTGAGATAAATTGGGGTGGTAGCCCTAGAATATACTGTTTTTACCAAAGTTGTACTCGACATAATTATTTTAGAGTGAATGTTTTAGGGTTTTAAACATCATTCTTCAAAGTTAGTAACAGCAACAACAGCAGCAGCAACAACAATAATAGCATCAGGAGCAATAATTAATCGAGGGCTTACTATGTGCCTGGTACTGAGTTTCATGTTTCATATTCATTATTCCATGCAATCTTTATGTTTACTTTGTAAAGTAGTATTATTTTTTTCCATTTCATGGTTGAGGAAATTGAAACTGAAAGAGGTTACTTAATTAACTTGCCCAAGGTCACACACACATAGCTAGTCATTTGTAGTCCTGGGAGTGGAACACAGGTCTCTCTGGCTTGACTATAATTCTCTAATGCAGACAGTTCCTCTTCAGCAGACAGATACAGAAACAGAACTTTTGACTTATAAGCAATTTTCACAATCAGTGGCATCAAGATTAATTTATGTGCATAATAGTGTGATGAACCAATGCCAGTATTTAAAAAAAAAAGTGGGGTGTGTGTGAAGAATTTCAGAGTTTCTGGCAGTGAGCTGTTAGGATTTCCAGCCTAATCTTTTGTCAGGGTGTTGCTATTTTTGACAGAAATGAAGAAAAGAAAAAAGGGAGAATTTGGAGTCAAAACCAGGTGACCTGAACAGTTCTCTTTATGTCATTTGAACTTCCACCTGCCCACCCTGAGGAACTCTACACTCTAACTCACTAAGAATAATTACAATATCTCTCAGAATGAAATAGGGTGCTAAAATTCATGATATACTCATATGCAAAACTTTTTAAAAAGTCAATTTTCCCCCTTTTAACTCCAAATTAAACCAACCAAAATCATGCCTTTCAACCCCTGTGTTAACACTGGGCTTCCCAAAAACCCAGACATGATTCTTAGAGTGAGACAGGATCTAATAGTATTGTGGTGAAATCTGTCTCTTGTTGTGCAAGACCTCAGCAAAATGATTGTTCAACATGTTCTGGTGTCAATGTTGAGAAACTCATTGTCTCTTTAGGAAACTTCATCTATCTTCAAAGAGTTCTCGTTAACAGCAACAAAAACAATGATAATCCTTATTTTTTATTGAGAGTTTATGATGTGCCAAGTACTGTGCCAACTGTACTACATAAATTGTCTCATTCATCCTCATAATAACCTCTGGGACATAGATGCTATTACTATCTCTAATTTACAGATTAAGATATGGAAGTTTTGATCCATTTATCATAATTTTAGCATGTGCAGACTAAACTCTAATTCACTTGGCAACACTTAGACATTAGAAAATAGCACAGAACACTCGGAGTTAAACTTCAGCTCCTTTGGATTAAGCTTTTTTATGTTTAATTGGTTTTCTACATTCCACCACTGTAGAAAATGTGGAATCGGGGGCATCTGATTGAAGGGAAGAAGGATAAGAAGAGAACACCTTTATTTCTTCATACTTAAAACTTGACATTCTAGGGCCTTTCTGCATTCTCTCACATGTAGTCTTTATTGTTCCATTCCCCCCCCCACCCTTTTTTTTAAAGATGCAAGGTTGGATTTATAGGACAGAAGAAACTCTTTCTCTGTGTTCTTCCACAAGTTTTCTAGGTCATTATTTGCAAAAAGTCTAAGGATGGTACATTTCTAAATTATTTTAGAACTGTCTATAGGTAATGCAAATACATAGCATATCATTCAAAACAGAAAAGGGACAAAATAATTATCATGATATACATCAGCAAGATGGAGGAATTCACAAAGTCAATCAATGTTTGTTTTTCTCTAATGAATTTTTGGGTGTCCTTTGCAATAAGCCTGTGTTAAATTTTGTTTCTATATGCATGTAAAATTATTTGTTCTTATAATAATTTACTTATAATTTGGATCGTGTCCAAAAAATTCAACTTTTCTTAAGGCAACAATTACTTTTAATCCACCAATTATCATCGCAACCTTATAATTAGTACTTTTGTTGTAAGATTAGACATTTATGAGTCCATAATTTTAAATCCTCAAGACGTAAAAGATGGTTAGAAACTTAAAGTTTTAGAATATTTTAGCCTTCACTTTTTTCCTTGAAATCACAAACACTGCACCTTACATACATACAAACTGGGCGAGTTGTAGTCTTATAGTCAGATATTTAACCTAAGCTATATGAAATGACTAAATTTGTCATTTTGTAGAAATCATACATGAAGAAGCAACATTTTGTATTGCTTAGGGTTTATACAGCTTTGTCATATCTAGGAAAAGGGAAAACCACTTAATGGTGGAATGATCATGTCCATCTTCCAACATACAACTATATGTCACCGAGGACTGATTAATGTTAGCCCACACTAAAGCTGTTCTGGTAAAGGCAAACTGTCTCCAATAAAGAAAGAGAAAGCCCTTCAGGCAGATGGCCAATTTAAGAGTAAAAATTAGCCTACAGTCTTCATTTATACTATCTGAAGGCATAAATGAGAACTTATTTTAACCAAAAAAACTGTGATGTATTTTTAGTATCTTGCATGGTGTTTGAATGGATTTTACACTTTCAATTGAATCAGAACTAAGTTAAATTCCCAACACTACTATCATCTCTTCACAATTACTTGTCTTGAGTCTACCTGTCAGAATATTCTCCTCCCTTGCAAGATACACAATAATCTCATTTAAAATCATAGAGTTCTATGACACTAAAACAGCTGACACCGTTTCTTGCTGCTTGCTATTGTAGTACTATTCCTGAATGATTGCTTATCAATAGCAATATCACTGTGTTATGTGACTAGATTTCTGAACAAACACTTAAATTTGTTTTCGGATCACTCTTTTCTTTTGGAAAGTTGTGATCTATATATGCATTATTTCCAATTTCCAGTAGGATCAGCTTTTATGACAAAATAACAACAACAAAACAAAACTCCCAAGTCCTTTGCAGGTCTCCAGAATCCCACCTACTCCCATTTCTACTAACCTCTACTATTTATCTGGCTTCTCAGTGAGTGTAGCCATGAATTAATTCATCTTAAAGTACTGTGTTTTGATTTGATTTAACAGAAACATACTGCTTGTAAGTTACCTTAAGAAGGGAAAAGATAAGAAAATTTTAGACTACATAGTTGATTATCTAATCTATTTCTCACAATATTATATATAACATGGTATTAAAAAATACTATTACAAATAAAAGGTAGAAGAGACAAGATCTGTTGCAACAAATCTGTGAATTTCATTTTCATGAATGGGACTACTTCAGCTTTTTAAGATGGCACTGTGTTTGAAAAACTTGAAATAATTGACATTTAAAGTTAAGAAATTTCTTCTTGCCAAGTTCTGAAAAATACTATTTCTTGAAGACTCAAAAATCTGCAACACTGAACCTATAGTTGTATACAGCAACATTAACTGGACTTGAATATGACCACTCCCTTCAGCAGGGCTACGGTACACTGACCAGATGGCCAGTGTGGTCACAACAGTCCTGGTTTATGCATATTTTCCTGGTTATTTCTTAATAGCGCCCATTTTCATGAGCAAGTTTGAGAGATAAATCATATGGTCATTGTAGTTAGTGGTCTCTAGTTCTCTGTAATTCATACAACAATCCTTTTATCTTATAATTGGCCTCCTTCACTCACCATCAGCCTGAGATTTGTGAGCATTTAAATGTGTTATTACTGCTCTAGTATCCCTCATCTAGTTCATCTATGTAGAAATACACAACTAACGCCTACTTAATGATGGATAGAAACTTTTGTTGTACTTTCCCCTTTAGTATTACCTTCTGTTTGCTTCCTCTTACACAGTATGATCTTAACTAAAGTAATTTCCTGTGTGACGTCATCTATTTTTTGCCTTATAGAGCTTCACTATAGGAGGCATGATACTATCACTAACTTAACTACTATGTGCACACTCTCATATTTATCTTTTAACCAGGGTTGTACTAACAATTTCATGTAATATCTCCTTACTGCTGCAGCTAAATGGTTCTTAACCACAAACTCAAAACTGGCTAGTTTAATTTGCAAACCCTGAACTGGTGCCTGGTATGTGCCAAACTCTGTGGAAGTCATTGAGCATACAGAAATAAAGACATACCATTCATATTATCAAGAGTTATTAGTTCTCTTCACAAAATAGTCTTTACTTTTGGTTTGTTTAATATCTCTACATATTTTTTCTTATCTTACCATCTTTCTTATGAAGGTAGTGCCAAATGTGTATGTGCGTGTGTGTGTGCGTGTGTGTGTGTGTGTGTGTGTGTGTGAGTGCTGCGAGGGAAGATAGATTCAAGCAAAGACATTCTACTTCAACACATATACTTTTATGTGCATAGAAACAAAGAGATGTTAAAGACCTAGGCTACTTGCTATTTCAGGTAAGACCTCACAAGTTGGCTGTTTCTTGGGGAGTTATAGCAATTTCAGTTTAGATTTGTGGTCTGAAAATGTGTTTTCATCAATTTAACCAGTGCCAATTGTCTGCTCAAGGATGACCAGCATCCCTGCGAGCCTAAACCAAAATAATATATCCTTATTTTTATCCAGTTTTCTACCATCTATATATTCTTGCTCTCTCTGCTGGTAGGTAGGATGTTACTAAAGGAATATTGACCCATAAAATAAAAGGACCTGCTCATTATTGTAAAGCTGACTGATACCTTCCATTCAACAACAAGTCATAGCATTTTCTCTAGTCTCTCTGGTTGGGAATCCTGGTTTTTATGAGGCTGTCCTGGAAATCTTTTCTGACCTATTTACTAGGTATTCCTTCCTGGGTAGAGCTGGTTAGGCTTCAAAAACCTTAGATGGCCCAATTTCTAGTTCCTGGTTATAAATACTCTAACGTGAATCAGAAAGAGGTGATTCACTTCACTGCAAATCATGGTTTTAAGACTTCCTAAGTCACATAGTAATGACATTCTTTTGTATTTGTAAGTGCCTTTCAATTTCAGAAACATGACTACTTGGCATTCTAGAGGAAATAACTTTGAGGTGTTGGCTTTTCCGGTGAGTTTTAATATAATATCCTTGTAAGAGGCCTGAACCAAACTACCCAAATCTCCAAGAAAGTAACTGAGAAACATGAATGTTCTATATATTGATTTGCATGTATTGTTTTACATTACAAGTCTAATAGCTAAGGGACACTATAATATTCATGTTCATTCTTTCCCTTGGGGAAGCCATAATAACTAATACTGTATATTGAGGACTATAATTGCCAAGGAAGCCAAGGTGAAAAACTCTTGTATCCGAAATTAATTGTATCTGCTTCTCTGTTGGAAAGTCCGTGCCTGCATAACCAACAATTATCAGGGTCTTCCTCAAGGAAATGTCAGGTCAGTCACTATATGATATTAAGCAGATACACTTATTTCACTGCAGGGATATACACATCAAGGACAATGGATATTCAGTTCCAACTTTACATGGTAAATACTGACAAATTCCTAATTTTTAAGTTCTTATTGTTTGTTTTAGGGCCCATAAAGAATTTTTGTCACAACTTTAACTCACACAGTCACGCTTGATACAATTAAGTTATAGTCGGTGATAATGCTGGCAACCTGGCTCTCCCCGAACCAAAAAAGCTTGGCTTTGTAGCATTTGCCAATTTCCATAGTGTAAATTCCCCCAGCATTGCTAAGTTCTCCTCTATTTTAACAACTGGCTTTCCCCGAATACCAGAATATTAACAATTGGCTTTCCAGAGTCTATACAAGCCAATCCCAGCACCCCACTAGCAGTTTTTTACTAGTTGCAATCTAGTTCTGAAGTTGCATCTAGCCTTCTCCTAATGATTTTTTGATTAAATTCAGAAGACACATTAATAAAGAACCTTTTAGAAAACACTGTTTTACAGATAGTGGTATCTGTTTACATTGGACCTATTAGCTTCATTTGTAGCTAGGGACTTTTAAAAAGTATGGGACTGAAGGAAGCTTACCATCACCTCTTAAATTCCCTCTCATTCACATGGGAAAAGTATGTGGGCAGAAAGAAAGTCACAGAGACACCTTAGTGGAGAAAATAAAATATAGGAAGAAGTCATAAGTGAGTACATAAGATGGAATACATTAGAGAAAGTATAAAGAAAAATAGAAGGTAAAAAATGAGATTGATACATAAAGACCATTATAATTTTTAAAAATGAACATTAACACACAGGTAAATAGATGTGGCATAATGGTTGTTTGACTGCAAAGTGAGTGTAGCTGGAATTAATTCTGCCTTCCATATCCATCATTTAATTCAGTTTTGGTAACTCTCAGGACCATCTTATATAGAATTCATGTTGATTTCATGGTAATAATTTTATGGAACCATTTTATTATCCATTTAAATTCCTTAAACTTTGATTTCCAAGAAAGTGCTATTTGCAAAGGTTCTAAAGACAGTAACTACCTGCAACCTAGGCTTCTCATCCCTATTACTGCAGATATTTCCCTAGGCCTTAGGAATTGTGCTTGGAGTTAGGTGAAGAAATCACTCACATTTTCTTGCTAAATTCCTGGGATACTAAAGTGGACAAGTAAGAAACAGCAGCTATTCATTGGGAGATGAGGAAAATTCATTGAGAGATTCATCAAAGGGAAGGGAAGTCCAATATGATGAGCTTGACTCAGGAAGAAAAAAAGCCTTGGTTGTCATAGGTGAGAAGGAATTCTTAGTGTAACATTGAGGCTGTTGCACAATTCTTGCAATTCTTTTTTGCTGTAAGTATAAGTTCTGGGGATGAAAATATAAAAAGCTGCTTCACTAGGTTTTTTTGAAACATATTGGGGTCTAGGAGGCAATATATTAGGACAGCTCTAACAACCCTTGATGTTATAACTGATGCCATCTCCTCTAGAAAGAGCTCCTGACGTCTTTTTCATGTGGTTGGATTTCATTTCCAGAACTCAAGAAAGAGAGGGTCACAGAATTGTGTCATTACAACCAAGACCAGGCTCGAGAGCAAGAGGTCAAGTTCATTTCTAAACTTCCCTGGAATTTTTCCCATCATAATCAGTGACCTCATGGCTGAAAAGTTTGAATTTTACTAAGAGCTATGAACACAGAATGGCTTTAATGAAAGAAAAAGGTAGTCAATAATTGTTGGTTTGACGTTTATAAGACAATGATTCTGGTAAAATCATACTCCATGAGAGAAATGGAAAGTTCTGTTATGCTATTACCAGAAGCTGAGAATAAAATTAATTTAACTCGAAATAAATCTTCACAAAATTTATAACAAACATACCGGGCAGCTTCTGAATATCTCTCCAGACATCTAAACACTGTTGCCTGGCGAAGATGATTTCGGAAATAAGCTGGGTTTAAAACAATGCTCCTGTAAAAACAGCAAAGAAATGCAAATGTTATTAGGTTTTTAAGTCAATTACTGGAAGTGTATAGGAATGAAGTAACATGTATTCAATTTTATGGACTATATATTTTAAAAGGTACTAATGAATGAAACACTTTTCTTCCTGTAATTGTCAGTTAAGACAAATAAACAAGCATTATTGAAAAACTAATGAAGTTTGCATGATAAAAGAATTTGATTTATAGCACTGAATATTTTTCACAGATATGACAGTGACAAAAAATTGAATCCAACTTATATTACATATAAGACACGATGTTATTTTATTTGCTTATGTTAATAAATCAGGCAAAAATCAGAGGTTATTTATGGTGTGTACTTAGAATGAAGGATGAGGTTATTGGCTATTTAATTTCACTTAAAAGAAAGGAACTGAAATTTGGGTGACATGGTCATTTGCACTCAATAATTAGGTTCTTAGTGGAATGAAAGGGACCTGTACCATTGGTTAAGGACTCTGGTCTTGACCTTGCCACTTTTGGTTAGGCCTTACGCATTTTGGATTTCATTTCTTCTTTATTGAAATTACCGGGCTTGGCTTGAGGATAAACTGATCTATCTATCCTTATTTGTTGATTCTTCCATCATCTAAGTTTGGAGTCTCAATTCATGCCCAGATGAAAAGATGATCATTCCCTAGCTGTCCTCTCGCCTAGAGAGAAACTGGTAGACATTTCCCTTCTTTGATTCATCGAGAGCTAGGCACTGTTCAAGGCACTTGATATAATGAGGTGAACTAGACAGATGTAGTCCACGGCTCATCACCGAATGAGGAGATTATTAGTGAAAGTTTGAAATGTAGCTTCTACTAACAGAGTGTATTATGTTACTGATGTGGGATACGAAATGTAGCTTCTACTAACAGAGTGTATTATGTTACTGATGTGGGATACAGAATGTTACAGAACCAATACAATATTATGAAGCAAACTTCTTGTGAGTCTGTTTTTACAAGTTAATGTGAATCACTTGGAATTAGTTCATTATTGAAGTAAGTGGTTTTTAATCTTTTTTTTGAGAAGTTCATAGAGCTTTTTGAGAATCAGATGTAAGCTATGTACTTCTGCCCAGAAAAATGCACTCAAACATAATTGCCTAAATTTAGGGAATTCATGTGATCCCTGAAGCCTAGTCATGTCCAGATCACAAAACATGCCAACAAAAATAATTCCATTCCCAGAACCATTGCTTATAGAAAGAATAAAGTAGAAAAGGAACATCTCTCTGGCCCATGCAGAATCATAGAATTATATGATGATGAGATGGATTGATTGAATAATTTAGCTCACTTTAAACACAACTTAACAGAAACCAAAGAGGTTATGGGACCTTTCTAAAATCATACACAACAAATTAGTTGAAGAAAGGTTTCAAGTTTATTGTGTTTCCTATCTCTAGCCACAGTACTTCATATTACACCTATGGCTTTTCCCACGATGATTTCTGATTAAAGGGGCCTATGTTAGTGAAGTTTTATGTTACCCTATGACTAATAATTTGTACAAATGAATACATAAAACCCCCAGAATATACATTATTTCCTTTGGTGATTTCTGATTAAAATGTTGAAAATTTAAAAACTATTGCATGAGTTCCATATCAATACTGTACTACTAATATTTTATATTAATTCAGAAAAAAGTATGTTTATATGTCTTATCCTTGTAAAAGTAATTTTGTAAAAGTAGATCAGAGGGAATAAGAGCAGAACTCTGTCAAGGGTTTAGGTCTTCTGACTGACTAGAATTTTTCTTTCACATTATAGCTAATTCTTCCCTCTATCTTTGTAATCATTCATTCACTTGTGCAATCTTACTAAGTGCCTGCAAATGTGATGGGACAAAATCCTTACTGCATGGATGTTTCTAGCCTTTGACATCTCTTTGCCCATGATGTAGTATTCTGGCATTGCTGAGCTGTTCTCTAAGAATCTTGCTTTGTCAGACAAGTCCTTTTTTTTCCCCCCAGACAAGTTCTATTGACAAAAATGCAAAAGACTGGAGAGAAGGATGGAGTGTGGTGGACAGGAGGAGTAGTGAGAGAAAGGTTTAGTAGAAGAGGGAGGAGGGAAATGAAGAGTCATCAAAATAGTTTGGAATGTAGGTGAAGGAGAAGATTTTCACTGGTAGTGAGGGTTGATGAGGTAAACCTGGGAGCTGTTTCAGTGTGACTTTTAAAAAGGATAGATGAATAAAATTGCTTGTAATTACAAGTCCTCTTTCTGGTGTTGAAGAAATGCAAGTAGAGCACATGAGCTTAGAAATCACGATTGCTAGACTGGAATAGTTTCTTTTAACCATAATATAACCCTACATGGTACCATGCGAGTCACAGCTTTATCTGAGGGACCCAAAGAAGACCTGGACCCAGTCTACTCTGAGAGGTGGAGGTATAATCATAAAAGAATGTTTAGAAATTTGAGATGAGCTATTATATTTGGGAACTTACTATTTTTGGCTCTCATAATTATTGCAGCATTTACTGTGTGCTTATGATATGCCTTATTAGATATTTGGCAAAGAAATGCTAGCGGTGATTATGAAGCCTAGTTTTTACACATTTAGTAATTTATTTGATGCTTTCTAAAATGACATACCCTTTTAAAGATGTATTTTATGTGCATACAACTTGTAAAGGAAATGATGATTTAGCCTTTAAAAGTTCTTAGTCATTTATCATTTGATGCCATTTGGGGAGCTGTAGGAGGCAGTGTAGGACCAAAATGGACAATCAGATGGGGGCTAGAGTGAAAAAAGAAACAAACAAACAAAAGCCCCAGCAACCCTACAATTATAATCAGAGAGAGAAGAACTCTGTGCTGACGGTTCTGATTTTATCACAGAGGAAATAACTCTGATTTAGCTATGTTGATAGGGCTTTTGGTAAAGAAAAAAAAAAAGATCATGTTAAAGAGAATAGCTAAATTACAGAACTCATTGAATTTTTGTCAGAAGAATGGAGATAGTGTTAGTAACAAGCCATGATTGCTCATTCAATTGACTGGCACTATTCAAACAGAATGAGATCACGTAAAATAATAAATATTGTAATAGATACAAGTTTATTTTCTTTATCAATTTGTTAGCTGTGATATATCTTATGCTTGTTATGATTTGCATTTGTGTTTTAAAACTTATCTTTTATATTAAAGTTCACATAATTTGATATGTGTGCATGCATGCATGTGCACTTGTTTTATTAAGTCCTAAGGTCATAATGCTGTTGTAAGGCCAGAATATAAGTCTATTCTGGTGATTATTTGAAGTGTCTCAATTCACTTGTCAAATAATTTATTTTTCTCTCAGTGATTGATATGCCACTTCCATTATATATAAGTTTATATGCACAGTTGGATCCATGGCTGGACTTTGTATCCCACACTTTTAATCTGTCTGTTTCTATACAGAACAAATTGTTTTAATTATTGTCACTTTAAAATACATCTTAATTTCTGGAAGAGAAGAACTGCCTAATGCCCTCTTTGTGAAAAAAACTTGTTATCTGGCATGTTTATTCTTCCTGATGAACTTTATAAACCTCATCTTTTAAAGTTACAGAGAGCAGCATTTGGTGGTTTCCATTATGTTAAGATAAAAGCATTAGAATAATTTTAGTTAGACATTTTTATAACGTTGTCTTCCCATCCAGGGATGTGACATTTCTCTTCTTCACTCAAATATTTTTTTGTCTCCCAGTCATTTTTTAACCTTCTTTCTACTTTTTAAAAACAGAGGTTTCACTAATTTCTTATTAATTCTTAAGTTTTAATATTTTACACGAAAGTTATACATGAGAATATACATATATATGTATATATGTGTGAATGTGTATGTATGTATGCATATATATGTGTATATATATATGTGTGTGTATATATATATATATATATATATATACAAACCTTACTACTCAAAACATGATCAGCAGCACCTGAGAGCTCATTAGAAATATAAAATCTTGATTCCCACCTCAAACCTGCTCAATCTGCATTTTAACAAAACCCCCAGGTGAATTGTATGCATCTTAAAGTTTGAAAGCATTGCATATATTCATAGTAGGAAAGGGATTTTTCCCATTATTTCCTAACTTCTAATTGTTAGCATTTACATATGCATTTTTTTAAAAGATTTTATTTATTTACTTGTTAGAGAGAGTGAGAAAGAGCACAAGCAGGGGGAGCAGCAGGCAGAGGGAGAAGCAGGCTCCCTGCTGAGCAAAGAGCCTGATGTGGGACTGGATCCCAAGACTCTGGGATCATGACCTGAGCTAAAGGCAGACGCTTAAACGACTGAGCCACCCAGGCACCCATTTACATGTGTATTTTAAAAATACTTATTTTTGTATCCTTTTGACTTAATATTGCAATAATTTAGTTTTATTCACATCATCTGCAAATAATGATGGTTGGTACTGCTTTTCAATATTTACATCTTTTTTCTTCTCTTACTGCATAGGCTACAATATTTTTTAAAGGAATTTAAGTAAGTGAGATAATCTAGGGGTGATTTAATATTTCACTGATAATTATGATTATGGATTGATATGAAAAAAATGATTTTTTCCAAGACTTATTATCAGAAATAAATGTTTATTTTTTTTCAAATATCCTTAGGATCTATCAACATGATCTTGTGGACTTTGTCCTTTGACTTTTTGTAGGGATGATTTGAATTAATTACTGATTCAAAAGAACATTGAGGGGCGCCTGGGTGGCTCAGTTGGTTACGCGTCTGCCTTCGGCTCAGGTCATGATCCCGGGGTCCTGGGATCAAGCCGTATCA
Source organism: Phoca vitulina (assembly GCF_004348235.1). NCBI lineage: Eukaryota > Metazoa > Chordata > Mammalia > Carnivora > Phocidae > Phoca > Phoca vitulina. Next base: position 68,765,421 of record NW_022589711.1, on the reverse strand, counting down.
GTGGGAAGCCTGCTTCTCCCTCTCACATTCCCCTTGCTTGTGTTCCCTCTCTCACTGTCTCTCTCTCTATCAAATAAATAAATAAATACAATATTTAAAAACAAAATAGGGGCGCCTGGGTGGCTCAGTCGTTAAGTGTCTGCCTTCGGCTCAGGTCATGATCCCAGGGTCCTGGGATCAAGCCCCGCATCGGGCTCCCTGCTCTGCAGGAAGCTTGCTTCTCCCTCTCCCACTCCCCCTTCTTGTGTTCCTTCTCTTACTGTGTCTCTCTCTGTCAAATAAATAAATAAAATCTTTAAAAAAACAAAAACAAAAACAAAATAAAACAAAACAAAAGAACATTGATATTAATAAACAATATTAAAGTCAAAGATTAAGAAAGTGAATAATAGAACAACTATTTCCAGGACAAAAAGTGAGGAAACATAAAAATAAGGTGGCCTTATTATTACTGTTATAATAATAATTACTATTATTATACTGTGATTTTTATAAAATATTATGTTGGTATTGAGTTGCCAGAAGTTTTGAATTTTTTTGGTCTTTCAACCAAACCAAATGGCTTAGTTTTAGCCATTCCTTCTACTGTTCTTTCTTTTATTTCACTCATTTCTACTTCATTTCTATTTTTATATTTTTGTCCTCTCTGGATTTTATTATTTCTCTTCTAATTCTTCACTTAATCTATTTATGTTTTCTTTCTATATAAAGAAAGCATTTACAGCTATGATTTCTTTTAGTATATTCTTAAGAATGATAGAGTATATTTTATTCTCATAATTTTTTCCCCTAGAATTTAATTATATATTTGTATTTCTCTTTGATTGAAAAATTATTTAGGATAGCATTGATCAATTTCCAAAGGGTAGTTTTTCTTATTATAACTCTTATTGTTAATTTCTCATTTTATTACAAAATAAACAGAGAATATGTTGTACATTTCTGCTTTTCATATATATTATGAGTAATAGATGATGGAGTTAGCAGACATTTTAATGGCACGTGGAAGAAATAATACACACCTCATTTGTAATGTATTGTTAGTTAGAAACTGCTATAAGAGAACTTGTAAGATTTTTAATGATCTAAATAAAACTGCTAGACAGGTACCTGTTTCATTTAGTTTCCTTGGGAGACCTTTTTAGACCTAAGTTTTAATGGTAATGATTACTATTTCATAATTCAGTTTGTTTTTAAAGGCAATATTGATTTCATATTCTTTGTTTTCTTTATATTTATTCTCTAATTTTTAGAAAATTTACTTTAATGTACTTTTATTTGTCAGTTTTATGAAGCATAATTTACATATAGTACTATTCACTTTTTTAAAGTGTATAGTTTGATACATTTCGACAAGTTTATAACCACACCACAATAAAGATATAGCATATTTCCAACTGCACCAAAAAGTCACAATGGAGGTAGGAGTTTCCTATTTATTTCCCCATAGACAGAAATATTTTGCTTCTATTTCTCCACCAGAAGCCATGGATTTTTGCTGGACTTTGTGAATGAGAATGTTAGCTATCACTCCTTCAGAGGCTTAAGGTTTTGGTTTTATATGAGATTAGGGATCAGAAAAGCAATTTCTTATTTAGGCAAAGATGCCTAAATCCAGTTCCCTTTACCTTGCTTGATCAGTAGCAAGGTAAATTAGCATTGATTCATCCTCCTGAATGACACTCCTTTTACTTTTCTAGTAAAGTGCTGAAATATTATTTTAGAAACAGTAGATCTAGAAATTTCCAAAAATGTGGATTATTTTAATTTCACCAAATAAGATACTCTTATGGATAAGATGATGACATTTATGCTGGATAATGGCATTGTTCAGTGGATTATAGCTAGCTAGACAACCGATCAGTAATATTGAAGTATGGTCTGTGTTATTATGAAAGAAGGAATTTAATGGCTTGTCCTTAGCCTTTTTGTGGACAGTATTTCCACTAGTGACTAAGATTAAGTGATTGTAAGGTTGTCTATAAAATTTTCAGATGGCATAAATTTTACCTAATAAGGAATTAATATCACTGATGACAGAAGCAAAATTCAAAATGATCTGGATTGGTTAAAAATAAAAATCTTATGTTATAGATTTAAAAAGTCAGTTTACAAATACAGTCATAGTTTGAGAGTGACCACATGGAAAAGGTCTGAATATTTTAACTAATCACAAGCTAAATGTGACACTACGACAGAAATACAAAAACTGTACATAAAACTAATGTTAAATCAACCAAATGCATTCTGTCCAAATAATAAAGGATATTTTCACTAAATTGTGTCTTAGCCATATAGTCTATTTAATTCATCTCTAGTTCTGAGCATCTGTGAGAATTACTTCCATACTGTAGTGTGTCTAGAGTGTCTAGTGGGTCTGGAGAACATAGTGTGTGAAGATATGGAATGAAAATGATATGTCTAGAGAGTTAAATAAGATTAGTGGAGACTAAGTTAGTACTGTCAAACATGAAGATCTGCTATGTGGAAAATAGAATAATTATTCTATGTAATACCAGATGAGGCCAGGCAAAACCCAGTATTATGAAGTTATTAATAGTTCAGTTCACATAAGGAGGGACCAATGATGCAATAGGTTTTGAGAGGAGTTTTCCTTTTACTGGAATCATTTAAGTGATATTTAGAATGCCATCTGTCAAGATGTGTAAAAGAAAGTCTTGACTGAGTAGGAGATTAGGCTAAATGACTTCCAAGTATATTCACAAAAATCCTTATAATATATTGCCAAACACCATGAAGGGGCTGAGTTTTTCCCTACTTGCAAGCTTACAAGTTAGCCTGACATGGTTTTATGGATGCTCATAGAATACATGAACCTCCAAGGCTGGAAACAAAGGACAGTTTCTTACAGCAATAATAGTAGCCAGTTTATAAGGCTCTTGTTGTACTGATTCCTTGAGCCACAATTCCCAGATGGCAAAGCAAAGAGAACCAGGTGACATTTTCACACGCTGTAGGTTGCATTATAAGAGAGGAATCCTGAGCTTAGGGAATGTAAATCTTTTATAATGGGCTATAAGCGTGCCTATCCTTAACTCTAGAGGAAAACACTATCTCCATCCTCTAAGGCTATGAGCAGACTTGCCTTTTCTTCGAAGGCTGTTTACCATACAACCATCTTTGAAAAGATAGTCCAGAGCACAGCCCAGTCAGTGCCTTGTTCACAAGACAAGCAAAAATGTGGGAGGCCCGTGGAAAACTGTCTTCTTACCTAGATCACTTTTGTTCAGATATTCAGGCACTATTTGTTTATATTCATGCCACGAACAAATAAAAAAGGGCTCATAACAAGGTACAAATAGTTAAAATATCATAGGAAAATGACAGGATAGCTAATATTGAAAAGTGAGTTGACTACATTGTTACCTATTTATATTCTGTTCTAAGAGGAGTTTAAAATAGCTTATATAATACTTATGAGGTTAAATCAAAGTTAAAATAATTCATAGGGAACAAAAGGAAAAAATAGATAAATCAGACTATATCAAAATCAAAAAACTTCTGTGCATCAAAGGACACTCACTATCAACAGAGTGAAAAGGCAACACATGGAATGGGAGAAAATATCTGCAAATCATATACCTTATAAGGGTTAATTTCCAGAATATATAAGGAGCTCCTATAATTCAACAATGAAAAAACAAAGAACCTAATTTAAAGAAGGGCAAAAGACTTGAATAGACATTTCTCCAAAGAAGATACACACATGGCCAATAAGCATATGAAAAGATGCTCAACATCACTAATCATTAAGGAAATGCAAATCAAACCCACAATGAGATACCATCTCTCACTCATTAGAATGGCTACTGTCAAAAAAGCAAAGAATAGTTAAGTGTTGACAAGGATGTGGAAAATTGGAACTCTTGTACATGGTTTGTGGGAATATGAAATGGTGCAACTTCTATGGAAAACAGTATGGTAATTCTCCAAGAAATTAAAAACAAAATTACAATACAATCCAGCAAATCCACTTCTGTGTATATACCCCAAAGAATTGAAAGCAGGGTTTCAAAGATGTACCCCCACATTCATAGCAATATTATTTACAATTGCCAAAATGTGGAAGCAACCTGTGTCCATCGATAGATGAGTGGATATACACAATATAGTATATGCATACAATGGAATACTATTCAGCCTTAAAAAGAAAGGGAATTCTTACACATGCTACAACATGGATGAACCTTCAGGATATTATGCTAAGTTAAATAAGCCAATCACAAAAAGGCAAGTATTTATATGTGGTACCTAGGGTAGATAAATTCATAGAGAGAGAAAGTAGAATGATGGTTGCCAGGGGCTGAGGTGAGAGGGAAATGCAAAAATGTTGTTTAATAGAATAGAAGTTTAGTTTTGCAAGATGAAAACAGTTTTGGAGATAGACTGTATAGCATTGTGAATGTACTTAACACTATAGCAATGTGAATGTACTTACTGTACACTTAAAGAATGGGTAAGATGGTAAATTTTATGTTACATGTGTTTTAGCACAACTAAAAATAAAACAAAAACAAAACTGAACAGGGAAAGCAATATTAAAAATAGGTATGTTAAGATGAAGCCTGGATGAAGTCAGTACATAAAGTATATCATAAGATCTTACGAGTTTGATTGGGATGGACTACATCTTGTTTTTTTTTTTTTTTTTTTCTTGGTTTGCTGGTAGCTAATGGAAAGAGGGATTTATAGTTTGTTTTAAACAAGCCAGTTGCTCAATTCAAATATTTCTTATAGTATAATCAGAGAGATCACTTTATTCAAAGATGCCCTATAATGTAACAATCTGTGTCCTCAGTAGCAGATTTACAGACAAATCAGTAAGGGATCTATATGGTTGCTTCTTAGAGTTTCTTTCAACATGGCTGTTGTCTTAATACTAAATCTCAATCTAGTAATCTAAATTCCAGAGTAGGTGGAAAAAATGGGACTATAAAGAGAAGGTATACAATTGTGTTGTCACTACATAAGGATTCAGTGAAATCTTAGTGATTATGTCTTATTTGGTCGCTTGGTTCGCTGCAAAAGATTACATCAAGAACTAATGATGCACTGTATATTGGCTATTTGAATTTAAATAAAAAACAAATGGAGAAAAAGCATTTTACAAAAAACAAAAAAAATTAAAAAATTAAAAAAAGAATTAAAAGCTAAAATAAAGTATAACAGGTCATAACTTACTGAAAAGAATTGAGAAGTCCGTGTACTATTTTAAATATTTCACATGACAAGCAAGTTAGGACAATGGAATGACCCAGTTTAACATTATGTGGGAGAAATGAACTACTTTATAAAGATTAGAGCATAAAATCAGAATTAAAGGCGTTGGTTTTTGAAATAAGAAAATTACAGTAGATTATTGTCAAGCAAATCATATATCTCTGCCAAAACAGTAGCAAAGTATGTTTCTGCAAAAGCATGAAAGTAAAATCTAACTCTTTAGGAAAACAACAAGAAATCATTCTTAAATTATTTCTTGAAATCCCGGCATGCACATGCACAACAGAAAACAAGTTTAGAGAAGATGAACAGGGGACTAACTCAAACATTATCCCTGATGTTTTGCAGCTCAAATTACCATTAATTATATGTGGAAAATATTAAATTACTCAAGTGAGCAACACTTTATTTCTTGACATGACCAAAAGTCAGTGGGATAAATACTTGAAAATTTTGCTATATTGTAACAGTATTGAAAAATATATAGTCAGAAGGGAGATACTATATTGTCTGTCTTCTTTATAGAATTAATAATAAACATACATTAAAGAATGATGAGGATCTATGTTTAAGTATATTTTACTTTAGAATTTCAGTATGAGATTTCCTCACTTAGAAAAATAGAATGAAAATTATGGGATGCAAATAATAAATTTAATGGGTCATTAATACCAAGAAATAGAAACCTTTAAAAGGAGGTCTCCTAAGGCTTTTAGCCCTCCGTATTCTTCATCAACATAAATATCATTGGTTAACTTACATCAAATAATCATCAAAAATAAGTATGACATCCTAGTAGATCTTTACAAGTGTGCAGTAATATGCCTTTTTGAGCAATGGAGAATATTTATTTTTCTCTACATTTCTTTTATGTTTTTACTTTGTATCCATTGGAGACATCTCCATAATGGGAAGTAATAATGCTCACCAACATTATTTATCTTTCTATGTACACACCTAGAAAATTCCCGACACATAATGGACACTCAATGAACATTTATGGATTAAAGTGCTACTGAGTGACTGAACAAACTCTTCCTTGGGAGCTACAAGAGAACCTAATCTTATCTAAGATTCACCAATGAGATTTACATCTATTATGAACTGACTATACCAAGGGCCCCCTCTACTGACTTTTGCACTTACATCCCAGTTGAACATCAGATTTACACAATTTCATAACCCCTACCTGTATGCAGATGTGATCAGTAATGAAAGGCAGTTTATGTAATTAAATGATATAAAGATAAAGATAGATAAGTAGGCCCTTTGAAAAAAATTTCCAGTACAGAATTATTTTTCATAATTTTAAAACCTGAAAAAAATTCCACATTTTTGTAGACTCTAATTGTGTCTTCCTATTTTTTTCTCCATCTGTCAAATGCCTGGATAGAGTAAGCATGAAATGGATTCCCATTTATTTTTCATCTACATTGTAATCCAAAGACTGTCCAGTAAAAGCTGTTAGTAAATCACTTGGTCAGCTCTCCCAACAAAACCATCTTTGAGTAATACAGTATATCAACCTATCTTTTGACATTTTCATTTCTTGTTCTTGACATTTTCTCTTAAAAATAATACAGTGTTGGCCCTATTATCTTTTCTTTAAGGTCTGTGAACCAAATGTTGGCTCTCAACTCTCTTGTAGAAAAGCTATCAAGATTCAGAGACAAAGATGTAGATGCAAGGCTCTATTCATCTGTCTGTGTAATATTGAGGGGGAGGAGGGTGGAGCAGAGGTGTTGTTGGTTTAAGAACAGCGTGATAAATATCACGTGTATTTTTCTATTCTCTGTGTTGCTTGGGTGAGATGCATTTTAGAATGAGTACTTTGAAAAGTACAATTAATAAATTCTCCTCTGTTCTAACCTACTAGAAATTACTTATGATTCATTCAGCAACAATTATTGAGTATAAGCCATGTTCCAGACATTGCACAGGTTCTAAAGAAAAGAGCCAGAAAGGTAAATACATACTTAAACTAAGATTTTGAGTAGCCCTATTGTATGGAAATAAATGTCTGCCTGCATTTTATTATTTTTTTATGCTGCCTCCAACTGGCAATTATGTAAGAACCTTTAAAATGAACTTAAGTAAATTACAGTGGCTTCTACTATATAGTTTCACTGGAAAATGAAATGGGATGCTTATTTCTTTTAGAATCAGAATTAAAAGGGACTTTTTGATAGAATCAAAGCCATTTGTATTTTATCAAGTATTAATATCGTTCATATTAACATCATGATTTTTTGGTTTGGAGACTAATAAATGACATCCAGATAACAATATTTTACCTACTATAAAGCCCCCTGTAGCTCCCACATCAAAGGAGAAATATTAATGTAACACTTATGCTTTATGAAGCAATTGGACTTCTGGCAATTGTCCATGATTTCTCTTTGTTGAATTAAGAAAATTAGTGGGATCATACCACAATGGGCACTGTATTTATGTATAGAGTGTCCATCCTGACTAAATCCCTAGATTAAAGCCAAAATTTGAATTGGATATGGACTTTGATTATGGGAAAAGCTCTCAATGTTGGATTCAATGCTGTTATAGACCAAATTACCATTACTGAAAGTGACTCCAATTAGGGAAGTCTACTAATTACTAATAGTATAAATAAGAATGTTAATGCTTTCTCTTTGAAATACAAAGGGATTTTCTAATGTGTTTATTACTTCTTTCTTTATTGACAAATCTCTTATTTTTATATCCTATTTGCTTTGACTCAAAGTATAGAGTTGCAACCTGTTGTGACTTGTACCAAATAAAGTGTCGTTGCACATTACTTTGGAAAGAATAAATTTTCCAGGTATCTTTAAAAGTGCTGCCTTTCTGTGAATGTAATGACAACAGCATGTATCATGCTCCTTTTATTTAAAAATTATGTTAGATACTAAGCGACTAGCCCCCAAATGAAAGTTTTAGCTCAATTGTGAAAAATTATATGGAGACTTATATAACCAACAATAAATGAACTGAAACTTGAAACAGTTAATTGGTGGATGTATATCAAAAAAAGTGGAAAAACAAAAGGCTTGGGCAAAGGGTCTGCAATGACAGGAAAATGTAAAACTTGGAAAGAAGTAAGGAGGAAGTGAGTTTTGAGCTGCATGTTAAAATGGTCACATTTATTGTAAAAAAAAATGGTCACATTTAGAGAAAAAAAGGTAGAAAATCCAAATTGGAAGAGTGGCCCCCCAAATGACTTGGTGATAGAGAATATTAAAAACTGCCATGTAAATTTGTTTGACTAAAGTAATAAATTGACCATAGAGAAAGGCAGGAGCCTATTAAGGATCTGTTCATTAGTTAAAGGATTTTTAATTTTATGGAAGAAATTAACAATGCTTCACAGATTACTAAGCAAGCACATGATGGAAACATGTTTTAAGGAGACAATCACGGCAACTATTCTGAAGAAAGATAAGAGTTACAAAAGCTGGGAGGATACTAAGGATGCTATGAACTAGTACAGTGATTCTCAAAGTGTGGCCTACAGATTCCCAAGGATCCTTTGGCCCTTTTGGGGCTCTCACAATATTATTATTATTATTTTCATAATAATATTTAGATATGATTTTCCTTTATCACTACATTGACATTTGTACTAGTGTTGCAAAAGCCATAGTGGGCAAAACTGCAGGAATCAATCATTGATATCAAACTGTTCTAGTATTCATTGAGTGTATTCTTCACCATCGTATGTACTTGTCCCCCCGAAAAATGATAAATCTCAACCCTTGAGTGCATGTCTTTTTAATATTTGGCATGATGAGACAGGATACATGCATAAAGCACTCCTCTCTTGCGTAACAAAGTATGCTGACTGCCTTGACGAAAAGTACTTGGGCCATTGTATGCATTTGTGAGCTGACTTAACTGCTGTTATCAGGGAACACCATTTTTACATGGAAGAACAACTAACAAACTGATTATTAGACTTCGAGTTTGGCAGAATTTTTTTAAAAATGAAATAAGTGTGCCTGTCACTTAAAGGAACACAACTGACAGTATTTATTGCCAGTGATAGAAGTTTGAGCTTTTGAGCAAAAATTAGAATTTTAGAAAACTTATATCTGACACTATGAGCTTGACAGCCACCCAATGCTTGAAGACCTTCTGATGATTGGTGATACTAACATGTGCAATTTAAAAAATTTACTATTGCATGATAGAAATTTGCATAATAGAAATCTGCAAATAATTCATTGTTTTCCAAATAACCAATGTATGATATTACTAACTCATAACAATCCATTCAAAGTGTAAGAAAAACCAATGGCTTTCAATGTAACAGAACACAAGTTGATTGATAATGGTTCCAGAATCCACATTATAATTAATCTTTAAGAAACTATCATTTGTGGGGCGCCTGGGAGGCTCAGTCAGTTAAGCGTCTGCCTTTGGCTCTGGTCATGATCCCAGAGCCCTGGGATGGAGCCCCGCATCAGGACATCAGGCTCCCTGCTCGGCGGGGAGCCTGCTTCTCCCTCTCCCTCTGCCTTCTCCCTGCTGCTCCCCCTACTTGTGCTCTATCTCTCTTTCTTTCTCTGTCAAATAAATAAATAAAATCTTAAAAAAAAAAAGAAACTATCACTTTTCAAGTCTTGGGGTAGTATCAAAGAAGAATATTCAGGATTATCTGAAAAGTCTGTTAACATTCTCTTTCCTTTTCTAATTATGCATCTGTGTCAGATTGGATTTTCTTCATATAGTGCAAACATATGGCAATAGATTGACTGCAGAATCAGGTATGAGAGCTCAGTTTCATTTTATGATGCTATACATTAAATAGACTTGCAACATGTAAAACAATGCTATTCTTCTATGCATTTTTGAAAATATAGCTATTTTTAATAAAATATATATTTTATGTTAACATGCAATGGGTTTATTACTTTTAAATGAATAAATATTTTTAAATTTCTATATTTTAATTTCTAATATGATAAATACTTATAGATGTAACCCATGTAAATCAAAAGCTCTTTGGGATCTTCAATAATGTTATAAATAGAATGGTTCATAAGACCAGCTTGAGAGACTACTGTACAAGCAAATAGTCAAAATTTGTATGAAGGCTCTACCTATAAGAACGAAGAAGAGGCATATGAGACAAACTTGTTTAATAATTTGCACTATATCACACCATCCTTTTACCCTGTTTTTTAAAACCAAAAATACCTCTGTCTCCTTTTTTTGGTACATACATTTGACATCTCAATGTTATTCTTACATTATTTTCTTTCCACAAAAACCAAAACTACTTTCTCAGAAATTGTATCTGTTGAACAGGTTCTACAAGAGTCTTACAGGAACTAAAAGTCTAAAAAAACAAAAAGATTAAAATTAATTAAATAGTGAAGTTATATATTAGATTTCTTTCATCTGCTAATCTTTTGTAAAGCACCACAAAAATAGCAAATACTATTGGTGTGAAATTAACGGTCTTGTGTAAAAGTTGTATTTGCTAACAAAACCTTAATGATTGATAATATCATAGGAACATTTATATCCAATTAGAAAATTATTTTGCCTCAGGTAACCTAGGAAAGGCATGTGGTCTGCATTTCTTCCAGTGAGGAAGATTCAAAAGAATTGTATGGGACAGCTATAACTGTAAGCAAAGTTACAGACAGCACCATCGAGGAGACATTTCTTCTCAAACTAAAGGTGTTATAACTTAACATATGGTTGCTTTTCAGACTTCTATGAAAAAAGAGCATAGGTCACAGGGCCAAGAGAGGATAAACAGAAGGAATATTTGCCGTAGCAACAGATGAGGAAATGAGGGAGAGTTTAGGTAAATATAGCAGTAATAGTATAACTCCAGGATTTGTAAAATGTTATTTGAGGCTAACACTATGCTGTCAGTGACATACAGTGTCCGCATCCATGAAATACATGTTCCTGAATTGTGAAAAGTAAAATGGATACTAGACTGGTACCTATATTTATAAGGTGGTCAGCTCTTCTAAGGTAAACTAATAGAGTCAGAGCAAGTCAGGCACACTCAAGAAGAGATTTCTGTCTGGAAAAGAAGCAAAGAGAAAATTTAAAATATCGAACACATGCCGGCAAAAGCTATAAAATGAATAAGGGTTGGCATCTAGGCCATGTTTTTTACCTGTTCCAATAAAAACTGGTCTGCCCCAAGTCTGTCTCTTGCTACTTCTGGCCTTATATGTAATAGCCTATATAGTGACTTCTCCATGCCAAATATCCCAGAAAAGATCCTTAGGACTGAAATGGTGGGAAAACATCAAGGACAGTTGCTTCAAGAATAAGACACAAATATCAATTTTACAGTTTCGCCTGGGTAAGGCAGATGTATGGGAATAAGCTTTAATTTCTTAAAATGGTGCTCATTAAATTTGTAAATGTGGGTAGTCCTCCAGTTTTCCTCAAAGTTAATTTTAACATTTTTGGACATCCAATATTCATCCGTTCCTTGTGTTCTCTTAGACTTCCTCAATTTTATTTTATTTTATTTTATTTTATTTTTTAAAGATTTTATTTATTTATTTGACACACAGAGAGAAAGCACAAGTAGGCAGAGCGGCAGGCAGAGAGAGAGGGAGAAGCAGGCTCTCCACTGAGCAGGGAGCCGGACGTGGGGCTCGATCCCAGGACCTGGGGATCATGACCTGAGTGAAGGCAGATGCTTAACTGACTGAGCCACCCAGGCGCCCCATAGACTTCCTCAATTTTAGTTCTGGTCTTGACTTCATTTTCTTTTCTTTTCTTTTCTTTCTTTCTTTCTTTCTTTCTTTCTTTCTTTCTTTCTTTCTTT